>NW_023425515.1:106029860-106625193 GCF_014108245.1 Pipistrellus kuhlii | reverse complement strand
TTGGTCCCAATGAGAAAAAGGAACTTTTCTCAGGCCATTACCCAGGAAGTGGCTGAGCCAAGACCAACACTGAGCTCCTCTCACCCACCACTTCCCCCCAGATCCTCACTTAGTCCTCTGCGGGCTTGACTTCCCACTGGGGACCCATCCTCAGAGGCTGCTAAAGCAGGAAGGGAGGAGAGGGGTGGGGGCTGCTCCTTCCTGGTGGTTCCCCAGCATCTCCCTCTGCATGACCACAGCGCCTGTCACCTGTCAGCTTCAGAGCCCTGGTGCCATGAGCATCTCCACCCCCCAACCCCTCTGGGAGACAGGCTGAGCCCCAGCAGGGGTCCTGCCCTTTCTGGGGATCTGGCCTTTGCAGGTCACACTCCTGTTTTGGTGTCTGGCTGGGGCCACAGGACTGGGGACTGGAGGGTCAGGATGTGTGCCTCTGGCCTTTCTCCTCTTGTCAACCCCAAGCTCGCCAGACTCCCTCTGCCCACGGGAGCATGTCTGGACCTCAGGGAGGAGGATGAAGAATAGGCAGAGATGGGAGTGACTCCGGTTCTTTCCATCCCTCTGGGAGGTGAGAGTACCCTCTGGGTGACCCTCCACCTGGCATTCCCTCAGCCCATTGTAATCCAAGGTTCCCTGGGGATGAGGGCCTGACTGACATGAGGACAGAGGGGGGAGCTTGGGTTTCTCACCTGAGACCACCAGCTTTAAGGGGTCACTGGACTGTGACAGAAGGTATAAGGAGGAGCTGTTTGAACCATAACACCTGCAGGTCCCCTGGGCCTGAGGTCACAGGACTGAGGGTAAAGTTGGCCTGAGAGGGTACATATGTGTTCTGCAGACGAAGGTGCTGGGGAGGATCCAGTGACCCCTCCCTGTGCAGGTGGAAGGTGTTCAACCAGATCTCAGCCCCACACTGCAGGGTCACAGTCGCTCCCCTGACCACTGAAGGTCCTGGCTGGGCTGAGAGGGAGGGTTTGGTGTACATTCCTGGGGAGAGGAATGTTGTGATGTACTGAGAGCCACTCCTCCCCTCATGCCCTTGACCCTGAACTGAGGGACCTTGTCCTTCTCCAGAGTTCTCTCAGCTCCTCTCAGTCCCCTGGAAGGTATTTTTTATCTCCATAACCTCACCTCCTTTCTCCCTCCCTCCCCTATACCTCTGCCCAGCTCAGCCTCTGCTCCAGAACCCTCTCCTGGGCCCCATCACCCCCAGGTGACTCTGGACAGGGGCAGGGCTGGCTCCTCATCTGCCATCAGGATGTCCAGGGGGGCGTTGGGGGCAGAGAAGAGAAGTGGTGTCCACTATAGCATCTGTACCAGTCCCCGTGGGTGTGGTTCTTGTGGTTCAGGGGGAAGTTGGGGCTGAGCTGCCCGTTGAGGCGCTGGGGGTGTGTGAGCCCCTCTTCCTTGGTCAGCACAAATCTGTCAAAGCTGGCCTCCATGTGGCACTGGAGGGTCAGGCTGTGTCCAGGCAGCACCAGCGTGCCTGGCTGGGCCAAGAGGGCAGGCTCCCTGTGCACACCTGGGAGGAGGGGATAGTGGCACCCAGAGGACACCCCACATTGCCCACTGAGCTGCAGCTAGTGGTCTCAAATATCCCTCCCCAAGCCTCCCGCCTGTGGGTCTGTCCCCAAGAGGCCAGTGTCACTGACCCACATGATGCCAGGGCCCTAGTGGACACACAGCTCAGGTCAGTTATTTAGGTCCAGGAAACAGATGGGGTTGCACCCGGATCTGTCCTCACCTGTAACCTCGATGTGCAGAGGGACACTGGGCTGTGACCACAAGTTGGGTTTGGAGCTGGGAGAATCATAGCATCTGTAGGTGCCCCCATGGGAGGGGCTCACGGGACCTACAGGGAAGATGGCCCGCCACCTCCCAATATGCTTCCCCCATTCTGCTTCCATGTGTCGGGGCGGGTCATCCCCTCCCTCCTTCAGCAGATGGAAAGTGCCTGATGTGACCCATGACCTACAGGAGAGGGACACATGCCCTCCTTAGGCCACCACAGGGCTTGGCTGGGCTGAGAGGGAGGGTGCACCATAGAATCCTGAGGGAGGAGAAAAGGTCTGTGTTAAAGGGACCGTCACCCTCACGCCTCATGTGTGTTCTGTGAAGGGTGGGGTCCCCATGAGGCCGCACTTTATTCCACTGCCTGTGACCTGGAGCCAACAATGGAAGGGGACATGGTGTCTCCCTTACCTGTCACCACTAGGGGCAGAGTGTCACTCCAACGTGACAATATGTCCTCAGCGGTGTAATATGCACACTGGTACAGCCCTGCATGGGATGTGTGAGGTCGTGACTCCAGTAAGGAAACTGGCCTTGTTGCTGGAGTCCTATGGGATCCTCATCTCCAAGGGCTCAGAGCCCCCCTCTTTATACAGAATGTAGGCACTAGCCTGCAGAGACCCCTGACATCAGATTGTCACAGAGCTCCTGTTGGTGACAATGGGGCCTGGGTCAGCCCAGATAGAGGGTTTGGGGACATCTCCTGGAAAGGAATCAGGCATGAAAGGTCCTGGGGGGCTCTTCTTCCCCCTCATGATGTCATGAATGAGATAATGATACCATTAATGAGCACCTACTGTGTGTGAGGCACATGCTGGGTCTGTCACTCATCTCTCACCTCATATCAGCCATGCATCAGGGATGGCTGATCCCACTACCCACTTCATTGAGTCTCAGAAAGGTTAACCACATGCCCCAAATCACCCAGCCTGGAAGGGGCATGGCTGGGACTGAAACCCAGGACTGCAGGTTTCTTGTGCTGTCCAGCTCTGGGCTCCTCCTCTGCAGAGGCCTGTCCATGTCTCATCTAGAACTGAGGGTCCTTCTTCATTACCTGCCCCCAGCACAGCACGGATAGGAGGGGCAGGGTGAGGGGTGCACTCTGGGTCTCTCCTGGGTCCCTCTCCACCCTTCTACTACTTATGCTCCCTGGGGAAGGTCAGGCTGGACTGGGGGCTCTGCCTTTCTGAGCTCTGTGAGGCCCTTATATCACCTCATCTCCCAGCAGCCTGTGACCAGGATGGGACCAGGGGTGAGCAGACAAGAATTTGACACTCAAGAGGAGAGAAGGAACCACCCAGCCCCACAGCAGAAGCAGCAGAGCCAGGAGCTGACCCAGGGCTGATCCACCCTGTTCCCTCCTCTGAGCTGAGCCTGAGTTGAAGGGGGTAGGGGGGAATGGGGTGCCTGGACCTTTGTCCTGTTGTTCCTCCCTGTACAGTGTCACCGTCACTGAGACAGAGGGGCAGGTCCCATAACATCACATCCTGGGGGCTTCCCTGTGAGGCTCCTCTCCCAGGGGGTCAGGGCCAGAATGGACAGGAAATCTAAGCTCTGGACAAGGATTCTCTCTTTTTGCACCTGGAGACACTGAGACCCAGGCAGGGGAATGGTGTGTCCAAGTGAGAGACATCAGAGGGGCCTCATGGCTCACCTCCTGTCTCCCTGGAAGTACTCATCACATCTCACCTCTGTGGCCTGACTCCCTGGGCTGGAGAGACCAATTCTCAGAGCCCCTGGGGCCCGGCATTCCCTGAAATCTGTCCCTAACCCAAGCAGCCTTAGGACAGCCTGCCCTCAGTGCATGGGCGTCATTAGATCCTCAGATTCAGAACTGCCTGGGGTGCTGTCTCCATCTGAGCAAAGGGGACCACGTATGATGGGGGCTGGGTCCCAGTGGTCCTGGGAAGGACAGGAAGAGGGTGAGACTCTGGGGGTAAACATTGAGCCCCCATCTCATGGAGTCCTCACTAAGTCCCTCCCACTGCCCACCTGGCACCTTCTAGACCAAGTGAAGGGGGGGGGGTGTGTGTGTGTGTCTCTGAGTCTCAGTCTCCTCTAGGTGACCATCTCTAGAGCCCCTCACTTCCTTTCAGCCATAATCCTTCTGGGGACAGGACCCTGAGCTGACAACTCAGCAGACATGGTCATGGGCCCTTACCTGAGACCAGGAGCTCCAGGGGCTCACTGGGGAGTGACAGCAGGGGCTCACTGGGGAGTGACAGCAGGTAGGAGGAGGAGCTGTGTGAGCTGTAGCACCTGTAGGTATCCCCTTGGGCTGAGGTCATAGGACTCATGGAGAACTCTGCCTGATACGGTCAAGCTCTGTGCTTTGATCTCAGATGCAGAGGAAGATCGGCTGTCCCCTCCTTTGACACAAGGAAAGTGTCCCTCTGGTTCAGTGATTGACACAACAGGGTCACATTCTCCCCTGAAGTCACCCTGGGACCTGGCTTCCCCGAGAGGGAGGGTCTGTCAGGAAGTTCTGAGAGAGAGAGGAGGGTGAGGGCTGCCTGCCCGCCTTGTTATGCCCTGAGAGTCACCAGACCTCTCTCTGAGGACCCTTCTCTCTGCCTGTCCCTGATTCTCTGAGTCTTTACCTCTCCCCTCCAACACCCTGTTTCTCTCTTCCTCCCTCGATGGGGCCTGCACTTTCATTCTGTTCTCACTCCCATGAAACCCCCTGCAGGGCCCAGGGGGAAGTGGGCCTGAGAAGGCCCAGCCTGGGGCTGCAGGACAAGGTTCTGGGGGAGGTCCCGTCCCCCTCCTTGGACAGAGCGAATATGTCATAGCCAACATCAGAGTGACACTGGAGGGTCAAGCTCTGTCCAGAAGCCACTATGGGGCCCTTCTGGCTCAGGAAAGAGGGCTTCCAAGACTCACCTGGGGAGAGCAGACATGAATGACCGGTGCTGCTCCTCCCATAAACCCCTTCTCCTGGCCTGGCTCCCAGGTCTCACTGTCTCTCTGTGTGCCCCTAACCCAGGAGACCCTGTACTCCTCTTACCCCATGGGGCTCCCCTCACAGCAAATATGCCAATAATGTGTCTGGTGCCTCAACCCATGGATGAGACAATAATGGGACTCACCTGAGGCCTGTTCCTGTAGCAGCCATAGCATCTGAACATCCCCCTGTGGCTGGGAGTCACAGGACCCACTGGGAACAAGGCCTGGGACTGCCCACTGGTTGTGGCTGTGAGTCCAGGGCCAAAGAGCTTGTGATCTCCTTCCTTAGTCAGAAGAAACCTGCCAAACCGCTCCCTTAAGGCAAGGTGGAGGGTCACGTTCCCGCCTGAGATCACGACAGGGCTGGGCAGGGCTGAGAGGTTGGGTTTGCTGTAGGATCCTAGAAGAGGAGGATATAGCATGTTAAATGGGCTCACACCTCCCTCAGGTCCCCCAGGACTGTGCTGTGAGAGGGAGACATCCTGAGAGCAGACCCCCTTCCAGAGGGCAGAGCCTGAGGGCTGAGATCTATGAGTGTCTTCTCACCTGTCACCATCAGCTCCAGGGGGTCACTACACTCTGACGAGTTAGTAGGGCTGAGATAATAACAACGATATATCCCTGCATCATTGTCATGTGTGTGATGAAGAAATTGGCTTTGTCCCCAGGCTGCAGTGTCTTCTGGCTATGCCATGATGACGGGCTTCTCTCTTTCTCAAAACTGCACTTTTCAACCCCTTAGGTCCCCTGACACCAGATGGTCACAGGGTTCCCCCTGGGGAATCACAGGGCCTGGCTCAGCCCAGATGGTGGGCTTGAGGAGGGGCTCAGCCCAGAGGATCCCTGGAAGAAATCAGAGGCTGGGTCATAAGACATTCCAACCCATGGTACCGAGCTCTCAGTCCTAGATGCCCCCCCCCCCCCCCGCCCCATTTGTCACACAGATCTTGCCCCTGCTGCCTGGAGGGTGGCTCTTGTCCCCAATAAGGAGGTGGATCTGGGCCACCTGGAGAGACTCACTTGCCTGCACTGGGGTCCTGAGGCCCACACTCAGCCCTGGAAGAGAGTCCCTGTGAGAGATTTGCCCTGAACCATGAGCAGTACCCTCCTCCCCATGAGTAAAGTGACCGGACGTCCTGCTTTTGGCAGGAGAGTCCCGATTTTTAACAATTTGTCCCGTGTCCGGCGGCGTTTTAATCGGGACTTTTTTAAAACGCAGCGAGACGAGGGACAAATTGTTAAAAATCGGGACTGTCCCGCCCAAAGCGGGACATCTGGTCACCTTACCCATGAGCCCCCTGAGTCCTGGGGTCCTGACAGAGCAGGGCTTCCTCCCCTTTCCCATCTTATTGAGGCAGAGCAGGGCCCTAAGGGTGGAGGTCATGATGTCTTCTCCCTGTGGTCTCAGCTGAGAAGATGAAGGAGATGGCGGGCCAGCAGGATGGACAGACAGACCCCCATAGGTGTGGTCACTTAGAGGCTATAGGTGAGGGCACAGCTTCTCTCTAGCAGCCTGGCTGTCATTTTCATGGTGAAGCAGGATATAGACCCAGAGCCTCCTGAGACACCCCTTGCAGGTGAGGTGACCCAGGTCTCATCCTTTTCTGTCAGAGCCTCCCCCATGAGGTCTCCTTCCTCCTCACCCCCTCCATCAGCACCTCCCTGTGGTCCTCACCATGGACAATGCAACCCAGGCCTTGGAGACACTTCAGGAAGACATGGGTCCCTATGGCTTGCAGAGCTCAGATCAGTAGTTACACGCTCACCTTTTCCTTGTGCAGCTCAGAGTGATGTCCCTGTGATAGTGAGCACAGAGGAAAATGCAGGGCAATAAGGGAAGGAAACAGGTCCTTTCTTTGGCCCCAGAATCTGGGTTTTCTTTCTTTCAAATGTTTCTTCATGAACTTCCCTTTTTCTCTGACACAGCCTCCAGCCCCTCCCTCCTGGGAACAAGCCTCAGGGTCACTTCCTCCTGGGGCCATGGCTTGTCCTAGACCACATGTGTCAAACACTAGGCCCTCGGGCCAAATCCGTCCCGCCAGGCCTTGCAATGTGACCCGCACTGCGCTGTCATTCACTGCCACTCCACTGCGTTTCCATCACAATGACAGTTTATGACTGTTCAGTAAACCATTCGGCCTGCGATTTAGGCTGGATTTTAGATTTTGGCCCCTTCTCTGATTGAGTTCGACACCCCTATCCTAGACAGTTAAAAGCTATAATTCACCTAGAACTTTGATTTGTTGATTAAACCCCCTTTATTTAAATACTTGTGTCCCACCTGCTTCCTGTGTGAATTGAGCAGTAATGTCTCAATCAGGTGTTTTCTGTTCTTTTCTTTCTTTCTTCCTTCCTTCCTTCCTTCCTTCCTTCCTTCCTTCCTTCCTTCCTTCTTTCTTTCTTTCTTTCTTTCTTTCTTTCTTTCTTTCTTTCTTTCTTTCTTTCTTTCTTTCTTCTTTCTTTCCTTTCTTTCTTTCTTTCTTTTCTTTTCTTTTCTTTTCTTTTCTTTTCTTTTCTTTTCTTTTCTTTTTTCTTTCTTTTTTTTTTTTTACAAGAGAATGTTCATTGTCATTTACTTGCTTTTCAGTGAGTTTAACTCCTGAAGGGTCACAGGGCTACACGGATTCAGGATCCAACAGTCTTAGCAGGATGGTTGCTCTGGAATTTGGCAGGAACCATCCACTGTCCCCAGGAGCACAAGTTTCCTCTCTTCAGATGACTCTGGGTTTGTAGGGTTTGCCACCAGGAGTCACTGTGCTGCTCTTTGCTTTGTACCTGGAACACATCTCTTACCCAGAGTTCAGTTTCAACTCCTGCACCCTTCAGCTTTAAGGGCAGCTGTGAGCTCCTTCTGCCCCCCACAACCTGCCTGCAACCAGCAGAGCTGGTCTGAACCACAGCTCCCACACATATCTGTGTGCATAGCAGTCCTGCTCCCAGCGGGCCCCATGTCCAGCAGTGGGAGCGCCACACACATACTTTTCTTCTTCCTTTTTCCCCAACAAGTTAAAAAAAAACTTTATATATTTCAGAGAGGAATTGAGAAGGTTGAGAGAGAAATATCAATGATGAGAGAGAATAACTGATCATTCTGAGAGAGAATAACATCATAACTGGCTGCCTCCTGCATGCCCCACACTGGGGATTGAACCCACCACCCGGGCAGGTGCTTGGACTGGGAGTTGAATTGTGACATCCTGGTTCATAGGTTGACACTCAACCTCTGAGCCATCATGACAGTCTCTTCTTCCAGTTTTAAAAGCTTGTTGTGTGGGTTTTGACTAGAAATATCCTTCTCCAACGTTTGTCTTGCCGATCTGAATGCGCTTGCTCTGTCACAGTGTTTATGACACCAGTGTCCAATGTCCCAGAATTGTTCAGAAGACCTCACTGCATACTTGGTGGGCCTGGAGTTAATTATGTGTGATGATTTTACTTTTCAGATGAAATTTTTAATACTTCAATGATGATTCAGGTTTTTCTATTCATTCCAGAGGCCGTCTTGGAAAATAAGTCCTCACATCACACCAGGCAAAGCATGGACCTAAGGATATGGGGGTCGTGGTATTTCCTCCCTCGATTCCTGACTATGCAGATGGAGGAGACCAAGGTGCCATCAAAATAGACCCACACAGGTGTGGTCACTGGGAGGCTGGCTATCCCTGTCTCAGGGTTGTCATCTCAGGACCCACAGGAAGGGGAACTATGTCTCTCCAATGCTTAGCTCTCATTTCTATGATGGATCACGAAATAGACCTGAAGCCTCCTGAGAGGCCTTTGTAGGTAGGTGACCCTGTCAGCCTCCTCTCCCCTCCCCAGGGTCTCCTTCCTCCTCAGCCCATCAATCATCTCCCTGAGGTCCTCACCATGGACAATGTCATCCTGGCCCTGGAGACAATTCAGGAAGAAGTGGTTCCCTGTGGCCTGCAGAGCTCAGATCAGCAGGGACACGCTCACCCTCTCCCTGTGCAG
The DNA here is from genome assembly GCF_014108245.1 of Pipistrellus kuhlii. NCBI lineage: Eukaryota > Metazoa > Chordata > Mammalia > Chiroptera > Vespertilionidae > Pipistrellus > Pipistrellus kuhlii. The sequence goes on along the minus strand of NW_023425515.1, from coordinate 106,616,487 downwards.
CTCAGGGCCATGTCCCTGTGACAGTGAGCACAGAGGGAAATGCAGGCAAATAAGGGGAGGCCCCAAAGTGTGGTACCCTTCCTACCCCAGCCCCTGGTTAATTCCCCTTCCTTGCAACCAACCCAGAGGCCTGGAAACAGGCCTCTGAGTCCCTCCTCCCTTCAGTGCCTTGTTTCTCAGGAAGATCTCTCCTCCTCGTCCCGGATCCCTGTCTTCACAATCAGTGACAATAAGTGTGTTATTGCTCCGATTAGGGGAACAAAACTGATTCTCATTTATTTATTTAATTTTTGTTAATTTTTTTTTTTTATTTCAAAAAGGAAAGGAGAGGGAGAGAGATATAGAAATATCCATGATAAGAGAGAATCAGTAACTGGCTATCTCCTACACACCCCATATGGGGGATCTAGCCTGAAATCATGGCATGTGCCCTGACTGAGAATGGAACCTCAACTTTTTGGTTCATACATAAATTGACACTCGTGTGTCAATCTTATCCTGAGCCACACCAGCTGTGTTGATATTTACTTAAATAGTCCTCCATTGTCTGTTAGGTGTGTGACCTTCACCATCAATGTACAATCTCTTGAGTCTCAGTTTCCTCTCATGCAGCACCTCCTCAAGAACCCAACTCCTTAGAGTATAATAGTTGTGGGGTCTGTGCCACAGTGTCATGGCGGAAGCCATCCTGGTTTATTTCCACACTTGACAAAGTCTGTGAGGTGAACCATGAGTGGTGTTGTTCAGAACTCCTCAAGAATTGTATGATTACTATACTCATGTACAGTTAGAAGGAAGTGTGTTGAGGAGGCCTAGCTGGTCACATCCCTGGAGTTGAAGGAACTAGTCAAGTGTCTCAGATCTGCACTTCTGAGGAAGAACTGGCCAAGCTGAGGAAGAGTGTAGTGGCCTACGGCAAGGAACAGCAGGATTGAAGGAGAGTATGGAGTCAAGAAAGGGCCAGCTTGGACCTCCTCAGGGGCACCTGCATGGTTCATAGCATGAAATCAGTTGAATGCTAATAGATGAAAAGGAAAGGGATAGTAAGGAAAGAGCTGAAAACTCATAATAATTAATGAAATTGGTACAGTGACTGATCATCAGAGAGAGACAAAATAAAAAATAGCGAGGTCTCATCTCACCTGTCAGAATGGCTATCACCAACAAATGAACAAATGATACTTGGTGAGGATGTGGGGAAAAGGGAACCCTGGTTCACTGCTAGTGAGAATGCAGACTGGTGAAGCCATTATGGAAATCAGTGTGGAGTTTCCTCAAATGATTAAAAATGGAACTGCCTTTATTCTAGTGATTCCACACCCAGAAGATATCTTAAGAATCCCTGAAACAGAAGTCAGAAAGAACATACACACACTTATATTCAAAGAAGCCCAATTCACAATAACTAAGATCTAGAAACAGCTCAAGTACTCATCAGTAGATGAGTGGGTAAAAAGGCTCGTACATTTTACATGATGAAATGCTATGCAGCTATAGAAAAGAAGGATTTCGTACCCTTTGAGACAACTTTGTGGGTTTTGGAGAGTATAATACTAAGTGAGACACAGGAGGAGAATCCAAGATGGCTGCACAGGTAAACACCTAGCCGTAGCTGCACACAACAATTTCAATAAAATACAACTAAAATATAAAATGGACATTACCCAGAACTACAGGAAAGTCGACTGACTGGAAATTCTACAACAAGAAGCAAGGAGAAAACCAGAAGGAAGAGCAGAGAAGCTGTAAAAGCCTAAGGTACAGAGATATGCGGCGCGCGAGGAGAGGACGGAGCCAGAGAGGAGGGGCTGCTGAGTGCCTGGCTGGCGTTCCCTAGTGGAAAGGAGATAAAAGCTCTGACTGTGCTGAACCCTAGACCCGACAGCTCTGAACCCCAGTTCTAGGTCAGACCCTGGGGACCCAGGCTCATCCATAGGGAGCTGGGCTGTAAGGCCAGAACCCCGGAGGAGTGGCGAAAGGAGGTCCCAGAGGCGCACACATTGCGCACAGAGAAGGGACGGTTGGCTGTGCCATGGGATTGCCCTGGCGGGAAGGAGACAAAAGCTCTGGACTGCTCTGAACGCCACCTCCAACTCCACTTCCAACTGAACTGAACCCTAGTTCCAGGCTCAATGGGGGAGAGCCTAGACTGTTTGGTAGCAGGTGAAAATCGAGGGCTCCTTTCTCTCAGAGGTGCTTGCAATGAGTACTGAAGGACCCTAGGGATTACTGAGACTCAGGAGCCGCATAGGGTGGGGCTGACGGAAGCCAAGGATGTAGGCTCCACCCTGAAACCCCACCCCATCAGGGAAGCTGCGAAAATGCCAAGACAAGGAAATAGATCACAAATGAAAGAAATGGAGGACAAAAAGCGACTGGATATAGAGTTCAAGTCTACACTTATAAGGTTTTTCAAGAATTTCCTAGAAAAGTTTGATAAAACCTATGAGGATATGAAAAGGGACCAACTAGAATTAATAAGGAATCAACAAGAAATAATAAGGGATCAACAAGAAATAAAGAATACATTGTCTGAAATAAAAAATATTATACGGAGACCTAAAAACAGAATAGAAGATCACAAGAATCAAGTCAAAGATTTGGAACATAAAGAGCCAGAAGACACTCCTCTGCAGAAGCTAGAAGGCAAGAGAATCCAGAAAATTGAAGGTAATGTAAGAACCCTCTGGGACAACTTCAAGCAAACCAACATCAGAATTATGGGGGTCCCAGAAGATGAGAGAGAGCAAGATATGGAAAACATACTGAAAGAAATAGTGACAGAAAACTTCCCCCACCTGGTGAAAGAATTAGACTTACAAGTCCAGGAAGTGCACAGAACTCCAAACAAAAGGAATCCAAAGAGGACCACACCAAGACAAATCATAATTAAAATTCCAAGAGCAAAAGACAAAGAGAGAATATTAAAAGCAGCAAGAGAAAAGCAGGTAGTTACCTATAAAGGAGCACCTATACTATTGTTAGCTGATTTCTCAACAGAAACCATGCAGGCCAGACGGGAATGGCAAGAAATATTCAAGATGATGAATAGTAAGAACCTAGAGCCAAAAATAATCTACCCAGCAAAGCTATCACTCAGAATCGAAGGCCAGATAAAGAGCTTCACTAATAAATAATAATAATAAAAAAAAGCTAAAGGAGTTCATCACCACCAAACCAGAATTATATGAATTGCTGAAGGGGGTTCTTTTGGAAGAGAAAGTAAATAAAGATAAAAATTATGAACAACAAATACGTAACTATCAGCAAGTGAATCTAAAAACCAAGGAAATTAAAAAGAAAACTGATGAACAATATTAACTCTTGAATATAATAGAATCAGAGGTATGGAAGGGGAGTGAACTGACAATTCTTGGGGAAAAGGGGAGAAGGTGATATGAGAAGAGACTGAACATAAATTGTGCACCTATGGATGAGGACAATGGGGGTTGAGGAAAGGGCAGAGAGTGAGTGGGAACCTGGTGGAGGAGAGCAATGGAGGGGAGGGGGAAAGAGGAACATTTGTAATAATATGAACAATAAAAATTTATTTAAAAAAATACTAAGTGAAATAAGCCAGTTATAGAAAGGTAAGTATGACATGATCTCACTTGTATGTGGATTCTAAGGAACAATATAAACTGAAGAATAAAACAGATCTAGAGACATAGAAGCATGGGACAGACTGCGGAATCTCCCTGTGAAGGAGGAGGTGGCTGGGTTTGTGAGGAGAAATTAACTAGAATAAAGGATTTATATGCATATGCACAGCTCAGGGACACAGACATTAGTATGAGGAGCACTGGTTCATAAGAATGGACTGGTGATGCAGTTGCCAATAAAAAGTTTGTCCTGAATTCAATAGTGAGGAAGACCTATCTGTGGAGAGCAGCTACAGCTTTTGAACAGGTTCAAGCCTGGGACTAATGAGAGGGCATTATTCTCTCCTTGCAAAGGCACGTGCCAGTACCAGCACAATTATAGCCAAAGGTTATAGTTTTAACCTTGACCTTATGGTCTGAACCTGTGGGCCCACATGGCTGAGTGATATGGGCTGCGGGAGGTGCAGCAAGTAAACAAAGCTTGATCAGGTGCATGTAATTGAGTAGATTCCAAACTCATGAGAACACTGTAAACATCTTGACCAAGCCCTTACTCTGTCTGGTGGAATCTGGATATAAAATAAAGACTTGGCCTGCAGGCGTTGGTGCTGTCTCTCCATCAGAGAGAGCAGCATCCCACCTAGCTCCAGCTTTATTCCCTTGTCTCTTTTCACCATCCTTCACCACCCCCTCTCAGGTTCACCCATGGCCATGCTGGCTCAGCACACCCATCAACTATAGCATCAAGGTCACTGGCAGATCCAAGTGCTGATACAGATTAGGATTTTTTTTCCAGTTAGATTTTTTTTTTTTTTTTTTTTGGCAGTGATCCTTTCAAGGCCTATTCTTTTGGGGAAATCTATGCAAAGGTGGACCTTTAAAAGATTCATTTCCATGTACATTGGACAATTTTCTCAAGTAATCTTCTCCTGACCCTGTGGCCACATTTGCTGCAGAGCCTTTCATGCAGCTGGCATCAGCAGTGACCCTTGGGAAGAAACACTAAGGCACAGTGATCCTGTCACTCCAGGTGGATGGTTGTTATTATAGCTGGTGATTGGCACACAGACCCATTTACTATATTAACAATGGTGGGAACTATTCTTATTGGGAATGCATGTGTGACCTCCAAACTGATTGATGTAAGTGTATAAAACAAACAAATCTGAATCAATTTAAAACAGGTCTGGAAATTTTTTAAGAGCTACTTAAAACAAACCTTATATATTACTTAAATAAAATGATGCAAACAATTCAAAATTACTTATTTATTATCAAAATATTATGACTTCTGCTCAAGATAGTCAGGAAAGTAAAGGATGTACTCAAATCCTCCCATGATCACTGCAAAATCACAATAAACTACAGAACAATCAGCATTCAGAACCAACTGAAATCTAGGTCAACAGAAGTTCTCAAGTAACGATACAAAGAAAAAGTCCCATGGAGATGGTAGGAGGGGTGGAAATGTGCAATGGGCTGGACCACGTGGAGCAGGTATCAGGGTTTTATTATTTTATTTTACTTTATTCTTTTTGGTTTAAAAACAATCCCAGGGTTATGAAGATACCACAATTTCTTGGGATGGATGTGACTCAGCATGAAGGGATGCATAGATGTGAATCCAAACCAGCCATATGAGATGGACCCTCATGTCAGAGGTATAGAATGAAAGGGCAATGGAAGAGAGTCAAAGAGCACAGGAGCAAGAGACAGAACCCCATGTGGATGGAAGAGGCATCTTCTACCGGGACATGGCCCAAGTTTTCCTGCACCCAAACCAAACCTACCAAGTCCTATTGACTGGTCATTCTCAGCAGACAGTTTCCCCAATTATGGTTTACATTGTTTTTAAGCACCTCCTGAGCTCATCAGATAGGCTCCAAGGATGCCCCATTCTGAATAGTGTGTTGTTGCCTCTGTGTTCACATCTTGGCTGCATCATGGGTCCTTCTGGTGTCATTTCGAGCCTGAAATAGCAGCACCCCAAGGACCACCAGGACCAAACCAGCCACGCCTATCCGGATGAGATTCTCCACTGTGTAGTCTTGGGGTTTGGAGGCTGGAAAATATGGATACGAAGGCCACAAAGGTTAGGGTAGAACCAAATCTCCAGGGTTCTGGTGTCTACCGTGGTTCCCATCTCCCCTTGACATCAGTGTCCCTGTGATGTCTGAACTCAGCACCTGCTCTGAGTCACCTTTATCAGACTTAGCTGTGCCCAAGTACTGAGGGAAATGGTCCCAATTCAGAAACTAACTCAGAGCTGTGTGTTCTGTGTTCAGCCTGAGACTCAAGATCCCATGAATTTATTCCCTTAAATCTGAAAGATCCCCTATTCTCAACAGCTTGGGGCCCAGGGTCCTTGGAGGAGGGGTGGTGTCAGGGGCTCCTGAATCCTAGGAGCACGAAGGGGTGAAAATCTGGCTGTGTCTCTTTTATCCCACCACACCCAGGTCCCTCCTCTCTGGGGTCCACATTTTCATCCTCACTTGAAATTGTTTATCTGTTAATTATTCTATAACTCCTTTAGTTATTACATATATTTTTACTGATTTCAGAGAGGAAGGGAGAGGAAGAGATATAGAAACATCAATGATGAGAGAGAATCATTGATTGCCTGTCTCCTGCATGCCTCCAACTGGGGAAAGAGGCTGCAACATGGGCATGTGCCCCTGACCAAAATCAACTCTGGGGCCCTTTAGTCCATATGCCTCACTCTATCCACTGAGTCAAACCAACTAAGATTTAACTCATTTATTCTACAATTTTACAAATGAATACCCACAGTGGTATTCATATTTATCAAATGGGAAATGTAGGCATATGAATGCTAATGGTGAGAGTTTTTACTTTATCTCAAAGTACAACAAAGTCATAACCAAGGACATCCACACTTCTGGCTAAAACTTTAAGTCACAGAGAAAACCCTCTAAATTTCATTATTGAGTGAGCACAAAAAAGCATAAAACCATGTCAATGTTTTACCCTACCTATAATAATAAAAGAGTACTATGCTAATTACACTGGACATCATCCTGAACATCCTGCTGGAGGAAGCCAGGCCCGGAGTAAAGTCTGGGTCCCAGGTGCCTGTAGGTGGCCAGAGGGAAGTCAGACTGAGTCCTGGGAACTAGAGAGAAGCTGGTGCCAGCACCCAGGGAAAGAAAGTTCTACTTTTGCACGAATTCCATGCATTAGGCCTCTAGTTTTGCTATAAAACCCAAGATATAAATAAAATTATTGACCTCTCCTCATATAGCGATCCATGCAATAATGCTAAAGGTCAGCTCCATGATTCAGAAAATGCACATGGAAGATCTGCATCATTCAGTTGGGTTAATATCCAAATGGGTGACACCAAGAAATCTTTGTAATGTGTATCATGTGGTTAAAGGTCAGAGAAAAGATAATTATAGGGGGATGTGTATCACTCAGAAAAAGACAGCATTCCTAGTAAACCTTCTTGAAAAAGAAGAATAGATTGGAAGAAAGTGGCCATAGTGCTTTCAATATTAAACGCAAATTTGTAAATTCATAAGGTGTGAGGGGAGGCTGTGGCCCATTTTGGTCCCTCATTCCATCCTATTGGATGTGGAGTGAGAAAAATAAGTATGTCATCAGGAATAAAGAAGTGGCAGTCCCTTTGACTGCTGGGGATTATAATTTTATATCAGAGAGATCATCTGAAAAACAGTCCACAGGAAGGGTATCTTCAGGAAGCTAACAGGTCATGATATAAATATGTCCAAACAAGAGCTTTCCTATGTGCACTTACTACCATTTAGAAAATGTACAGGAATCAAACTGCTTACTCACAAATTACTATATTAGGTGTGCAATTCTCTGAATGCGAGCTGTGCATTTACTCAATTTTACAAATAGCTGTCAAAATGCTTCTGAAATTCCTTCATAAATCTCATTTGGAAATGTGCCTGATAAGACTTCATAGAAACAAGAAATTATTCTCCATAACAATGACTGAATTTACTCTCATAGAAAATATGAATAAAATGTTTACATTTAAATATGGACTATTTAATGTAAGTTAAATTGTGAGCTTATAGATTGAAGTATGGCCTGAAGGTTCTCTAAAAGGAGCCATAATAGACCCGTGTGCACAGAAACCCTGAGTAGAGGTGAAGGCACAGAGTCTGGGCAGGAGGCCCCAGGTCCCATGAGCCCTTCAGGGTCCCTCCTTAGCCTCAGGCGAGCACTGGGGGGCTGTGCAGGGTGATGCAGATGGGCAGGATACTTCTTTCAATAGTGAAGAGTCCAGTGGGGCTGGGACTACAGGGACCCAGATTCTGAGATGAAGACATTAGGAGGTGAGTTGTGGTTTGGTCTGTGTTCTCTGCTCAGTCTATTCACATTCCTGCTCATTTCACTCACATCTCACTCGCCTGCCCTACCCTTCATCTCTGCTGAGGTTCAGAAATGAGTTCAGGAGTGGGAGTGCCTGTCTGCCTCTACTCTCTCATGAGCTGGACTCTGCTCTGTGGAACCTCCTCCCCCTCCTTGTTTATTACTGTCACCCACATTCCTAGGGACAGGGCCCTGAGCTGAGGAGCAAAGAAAGCACGGCGCCAGGGCTGCTCACCTGAGACCAGCAACTCCAGGGGGTCACTGGGGTGTGACCACACCTGGGACCTGTTGCTGTAAGAGCCATAGCATCTGAATATCCACCTGTATCTCGCGGTCAAGGTTCCCACAGGGAACAGGGCCTGGGAGTGCCCACTGGGCTGTGGCTGTGAGTCCAGGGTCCAGGAGAGCCTGTGATCTCCTTCCTCAGTCAGAAGGAACCTGTCATATCCCTGCCCTGAGTCACACAGGAGGGTCACACTCCCTCCTGAGGTCACAACAGGACTGGGCAAAGTTGAGAGGTTGGGTTTCCTGTAGAATCCTAGGAGAGGAGGATGCAGCTTGTTAAATGGGCTCACACCTCCATCATGTCCCTCAGGGCTGGGCTGTGAGAGGGAGACACCCTGAGAGCAGACCCCCTTCCTGAGGGCAGAGCCTGAGGCTGGGACCACTAAGGGCTTCTCACCTGTCACTACCAGCTCCAGGGGGTCACTGTGCTCCGACCAGCCAGCAGGGCTGTGATAGTAACAGCGATATCTCCCTGCATCACTCCCTCTCATGTGTGAGATGGAGAACTGGATCTTGTCCCCAGGTTTCAGTGGCTTCTGTATTTTCCATGGTGCTGGGCTTCCCTCTTTATCCAGACGGTACTCCTCAGCCCCTGGGTTCCCCTCACAACAGAGGGTCATGGGGCTCCCCCAGGGGATCACAGGGCCTGGCTCAGCCCAGAGACTGGGTTTGGTGAGGGGCCCTGGAAGCAATCAGGCTGGATCAAAGGACATTCCCACAACCTGGTCCCCAGCTCCCAGTCCCAAAAGCCCCCCCCCCCCATCTGTGAAACAGATCCTGCCCCTGCTGTCTGGAGGGTAGTCTTTGTCCCCAGGGAGAATTGGGACCTGGGACACCTGGGGAGACTCACCTGCCTGCACTGGGGTCCTGAGGCCCACACTCAGCCCTGGAAGAGAGTCCTTATGAGAGATTTGTCCTGAACACTGAGCAGCACCCTCCTCCCCATGAGCCCCAAGTCCTGGGGTCCTGATAGAGCAAGGCTCCCCTCCCCTCTCCCATCTCACCGAGGCAGAGCAGGGCCCTGAGGATGCGGGTCATGGTATCTTCTCCCAGAGGCATCAGCTGAGAAGATGGAGGAGGCCACTGGGCCAGCAGGATGGACACCAAGGCACACCGGTGATGGTCACTGGCTATTAATATTTGCTACATTAGCAGCCAGCAGGCAAGGACACAGCCTCTCCAGCAGCCTGGGTCTCATTTTCATGGTGAAGCAGGAAATAAACCCAGAGCCTCTGGACATGCCCCTTGCTGGTGATGTGACCCAGATCACATCCTTTTCTGTCAGAGCCTCCCCCATGGAGCCTCCTTCCTCTTCAGCCCCTCTATCAGCACCTCCCTGTGGTCCTCACCATGGACAGTGCCGCATGGGCCTTGGAGACACTTCAGGAAGACATGGGTCCCTGTGGCCTGCAGAGCTCAGATCAGCAGGGACACACTCACCCTTTCCTTGTGCAGCTCAGGGGTATGTCCCTGTGACAGTGAGCACAGAGGGAAATGCAGGGCAATGAGGGAAGGAAGCCCTGTGGCCCCAGAATCTGGGTTTTCTTTCTTTCAAATGTTTCTTCATGAACTTCCCTTTTTTCAGCCACAGCCTTCAGCCCCTCCTTCCTGGGGACACGCCTCAGGGTCACTTCCCCCTGAGGGCCCCTCATTCCTCAGGCAGAGCTGTCCCCCTGGGGCCATGGCTTGTCCTAGACAATAAAGGATAGTAATTTGATCTAGATTTTGATTTGTTGAGGAAACTCCCCCCCACCCCCATTTTTTTATACATGTGTCCAACCTGCTTTCTCTGTGAACTGAGCAGTAATTTCTCGATCAGGTTACAAGAGAACACAACCTCTGTAATTTACTTACTCTTCAATGACTTTAACTCCTGGAGGGTCACGTCATTACAGAGATTCAGGGCCCTATGGTCTTAGCTTGATGGTTGCTCTGGAATTTGGTAGGAACCATCCACTGTCCCCATGAGCACAAGTTTCCTCTCCCCAAGTGACTGGGTTTGTGGAGTTTGCCATCAGGAGTCATTGTGCTCCTCTTTGCTTTGTACAGGAAGCACATCTCTTTCCCAGACAGAGTTCAGTTTCACCTGGCGCACACACACCTTCAGTTTTAAGGACAGCTGTGAGCTCCCTCTGCCCCCAAAACCCGCTTGCAACCAGCAGAGCTGGTATGAACCACAGCTCCCACACATATCTGTGCGCATAGCAGTCCTGCTCCCAGCGGGCCCCAAGTCTGGTGGTGGAAGCACCACTCACATACTTTTCTTTATCCTTCCCCCTCTTCCCCAACAAGTTTGAAAATATTTATACATATTTTTATTGATTTCAGAGAGGAAAAGAGAGGGATAGAGAAATGTCAATGATGAGAGAAAATGACTAATAGGCTGTCTCGTACAAGCCCCACACTGGGGATCTGGCCTAGCACTCGGCACGTGCACTGACCAGGAATGGTTGATAGATTATGTGCAACAACTGAGCCAGGCTGGCTGGGCTGATTCTTAAGTAAAGAGTCCTCCATTGTCCATCAGGTATGTGACCTTCACCCTCAAAGTACAACCCCTTGAGTCTCAGTTTCCTCTCATGCAGCAGGTCATCAAGAACTCAACTCCTTAAAGTGGTTGTGAGGTCGGTGCTCTGGGACCTGGTGGAAGCCATCCTGGTTTATTTCCACACCTGACTAAGCCTGTGAGGTGAGCCCTGAACGGCGTTGTTCAAAACTCTGCAGAAATGGGATGATTGCTAAACCCACGTACACATCCCCATCTGCTCCTGATGCTGAGAAAGGCCATGCTCACTGTTTCTGAAGCATGTGGCCATCCTCAATGCCCAAAAGGGGAAGTGGAAGTTCCCTAGATGGAGAGGGAAGCAGAACAGACACCCTTGAGAGGCTACTGTGCCTGGGTGCAGCCAGAAGTCATCAGCGTGGAGTTTCCGCCTCTGTGTGGACAAGAGAGGGACCCAAGGTGGCCACACACAGGGAGGGGATCTGGACTCAAGGTGAAAGTTGGGACAGGGTTGCTCCCTCCTCATGGTTTGGATATGGGCACTTGTGTCTCTCTGCCAACAGACCCAGCCCATGATCAGCACTGAACCATGTCCCTTGTGTGTGTGTGAAATGGATTCAATCCATTCTAACTAGGCATGGGCATCTGTCCAGGAGTGAGTGAGTTCACTTTTGGTGTGGGCCCTGCTAGGCACATCACAGTCAGATGCTAACTTAGGGAGAGAGGAGACCATGGGGCAGGGCTGATCTCACTCAATACCTCTTTGTATCCTGAACATCAGGACAGTCCTGGGAGGGACTCTCTGTGGAGAAGTAGGCATGTGGGAGGGGAGCGTACATAGGAATGGACGTGAAACGGAAATCCCAGGGGGTGAAGGGAGGGAAGGCCTTGCCTCCCATACAACCTCTCCTTCCTCCTCACCCCACTCCTATCTTCCTGTTATTCCTTCCCCTCCCCTGCAGGATGGGGAACCATGGCTGTGCTGGCCCAGCTCTCCCTAACACAGTCATCAAGTGGGACCCCTTCATATGGAAAATGCTACAGATAGGGGGCCATCCCTGAGGGTGCTGACTTCTGATGCTGCTGCTTTCCTGAATATATCAGGCTCCCCGATCTGACACCGAGAAGGTTTGGGCTTTAGCTGACCCAGAAGGCAAAGGTGAATTGTTCATTGCTTTATGCCTTGTACATGTACCCAGAATGCATTGCAGGTACTCTGAGGAACTTGAATCTGGTTATTCCTTCACAAACACTTCCCTTGATGGACAGCAGGACCTCTGTAACATGGACCCGTCGGCTGTAAAATCCAAAGACAATAACAAACATGGTGCCATTTGTATCCTTTTAAGCCCCATTCCTGGATATCTGTCTGTGTCAGTGTTGCTCACCTCGCAACTGCCTGAGGCTGCCCTTGGAAGTGTTTGGGAGCTGAGTGGTGTTGGCCATGGGGTGAAGCTCATAGAGATGAGTCTGTAGGTGCCATGTGCTTGGTGAAGGGCACATTGAAGAAAGCACATGTGCTCATGTCCTGGTCTCCAGCCTTGTGCCAACTGCTAAAGGAAAGCGTGGGTTGGATCCCCTGCAGAAAAGCTAAAGAGGAGGGCAACTTCCTGGACACTGATAAGGACATGGATGAGTTTGTGTGTGTGTGTGTGTGTGTGTGTGTGTGTGTGTGTGTGTGTTTTAATATTTTATTGTTTTTTTACAGAGAGAAAGGGAGAGGGAGAGGGAGTTAGAAACATCAATGAGAGAGAAACATTGATCAGCTCCCTCCTGAACACCCCCTACTGGGAATGTGCCTGCAACCAAGGTACATGCCTTTGACTGGAATCAAGCCTGTAACCTTTGAGTCCACAGACTGATGCTCTATCCACTGAGCCAAACCGGTTAGAGCGAATTTGTGTCTTGATTGAAAGTTTGTGAGATTTTCCTGAAGACAAGTTTAGCTTCTATCTGATTAGCCTACCTTTGAATGTTATGTGACCCTGTGGGAAGTTTTCAAAGGATATGTTTTCCTTGGCTTTTCACACAGTCAATCAGATGTTAATAAAGGGCATTGATCCTCCTTTCATTTAAAATTTTTTTTACTTCTGAGATGCTGCCACCACCAGACAGGGCTAGTTTACCAAAAAGCAACATAGGACCAGTCCTGCTCTCAGATTTCTCTGTTTTTAAGGAGCTAGATGCCCTTAATAATGACACCATTGACCTAAAGAGAGAAAAGAATAATGTGCAAGAGGAAGAAAGAGGTTAATCTGTTTCTAAAGAGGTTAAGAAGAAAGAGGTTAATCTGTTTCTAAAAGTTCTCATCTGAGGACATGCTTAGGAAGAAGGAGGGAGAGAGGGAGACAGAGAAACATGGATATGAAAGAGAAGCATTGATCAGTTGCCTTCTGCATGTACCTTGACCAGGGATTGAATCCATAACCCAGGTTTGTGTCCTGACCTGGAATTGAACCAGCACTCTTTCGGTGCACAGGATAATGCTCAAACAACTGGGCCATTCCAGCTGGGAGAAATATATACTCTTAAACAGAGAATGGTGTGGGTCAGGGTCTTCAGGATGAACTTCAAAGGGCAAATGCTAATCTGCTAAAACTATAGGCTCAGAAACAGCAAGGACAGGGTCTCCTTAATGGGCTGCATGAGAAGGAAGTCTAGCTGCATGAGCGACTCAGGAAAATCAGAAGAAAAGGCGCTGAGAGGCCCAGGTGGTCACATCCCTGGAGTCGAAGGAACTAGTCAAGAGTCGCAGATCTGCACTTCTGAGGAAGAACTGGCCAAGCTGGGGAAGAGTGTAGTGGCCTACGGCAAGGAACAGCAGGATTGAAGCAGAGTGGAGTCAAGGAAGGGCCAGATGGGACCTCTTCAGGGGCACCTGCATGGTTCATAATAGGAAATCAGTTGAATGCTAATAGATGAAAAGGAAAGGGATAGAAAGGAAAGAGCTGGAAAACCAGCCGGGACCGGTTTGGCTCAGTGGATAGAGCGTTGGCTTGGGGACTGAAAGGTCCCGGGTTCGATTCTGGCCAAGGGCATGTACCTTGGTTGCGGGCATATCCCCAGTAGGGGTTGTGCAAGAGGCAGCTGATCGATGACTCTCTCTCATCAATGTTTCTAACTCTCTATCTCTCTCCCTTCCTCTCTGTAAAACCAATAAAATATATTTTTAAAAAAAAAGAGCTGGAAAATTAGAGTAATCAATGAAATTGGTACAGTGACTGATCATCAGAGAGACACAAAATAAAACACAGGGAGGTCTCATCTCAACCATCAGAATGGCTACCTCCAACAAATCAACAAATGACACTTATTGGTGAGGATGCGGAGAAAAAGGAAACCTGGTTCACTGCTAGTGGGAATGCAGACTGGTGAAGCCATGGTGGAAATCAGTGTGGAGTTTCCTCAAATAATTAAAAATGGAACTGCCTTTATTTTAGTGATTCCACACCCAGAAGATATCCTAAGAAGTCCTGAAACAGAAGTCAAAAAGAACATAGACACTCCTATATTCATAGAAACCCAATTCACAATAGCCAAGATCTGGAAACAGCCCAAGGGCCCATTAGTAGATGAGTGGGTAAAAAAACCTGGTACATTTCCATCATGGGATAGTATGCAGCTGTAGAAAAAAAGGGATTTCTTACCCTTTGAGATAGCATTTAGGGACCTGGAGACTATTATATTAAGTGAAATAAACCAGTTAGAGAAAGGGGAACTATGACATGATCCCACTTGTATGTGGATTCTAAGGAACAATATAAACTGAAACATAAAACAGAGACATGTAAGCATGGAACAGACTGTGGAATCTCCCAGTGAAGGAGGAGGTGGCTAGGTTTGTGAGGAGTAATTCATTGGTTGACTTATATGCAAATGCGCACAATTGAAAGACACAGATATTTGTGTGGGGAACATTGGCTCATGAGATTGGACTGGAAATGAAGTTGCCAAGAAAAAGTTTGTCCTAAATTCAATAGTGATGAAAACCCATGTGTGGAGAGTGGCTACAGCGTTCCGATAGGTTCAAGCCTGGGACTAATGAGAGGGCATTATCCTCTCCTCGCAAAGGCATGTGCAAGTTCCAGCACAATTACAGCCAAAGGCTATAGTTGTAAGCTTGACCTTATTGTCTGAACCTGTGGGCCCACATGGCTGAGTGATATGGGCTGCAGGAGGTACAACAAGTAAACAAAGCTTGATCAGGTGCATGTAACTGAGTATATTCCAAACCTAAGGGACTACTGTAAACATCTTGACTATGACCTTACTTTGTCTCCTGGAATTTGGCTATAAAATAAAGACATGGCTTACAGGCCTTGGTGCTATCTCTCCATCAGAGAGAGCAGCATCCCACCTAGCCCCAGCTTTATTCCCCTGTCTCTTTTCTCCATCCTTTACGGCTCCCTCTTAGTTTCACCCATGGCCATGGTGGCTTGGCAGACCCATCGTAACATCAAGGTCACTGGCAGATCCAGGTGCTGCTACAGATTAGGATTTTTTTCCAGTTTGATTTTTTTTTTTTTTTGGGGGGGTGAGAGGGAGGGCAGTGATCATTCCAAGGCCTATCCTTTTAGGGAAATTGGTCTATGTAAAGGTGGACCTTTCAAAAGTTCATATCCACGTTCATAGGACAACTTTCTCAAGTAATCTTCTCCTAACCCTGTGGCCACATCTGCTGCAGAACCTTTCATGCAGCTGGTATCAGCAATGACCCTTGGGTAGAAACACAGAGGCACAGTGATCCTATTGCTCCAGGTGGACGATTGTTGTTGCAGATAGTGATTGGCATACAAACCTGTTTACTGTATTAACAATGGTGGTAATTATTCATATTGGAAATGCATGTGTGACCTCCAAACTGATTGATATAAATGTATAAAACAAACAAATCTGAATCAATTTAAAATGGGTTTGGAAATTTTTTGAAGAGCAACTTAAAAAAAAACCTTATATATTACTTAAATAAAATTATGCAAACAATTCAAAATTACTTATTTATTATCAAAATATTATGACTTCTGCTCAAGATAGTCAGGAAAGTAAAGGATGTACTCAAATCCTCCCATGATCACTGCAAAATCACAATTAAACTACAGAACAATCAGCATTCAGAACCACCTGAAATCTAGATAAACAGAAATTCTTAAGTAAGGATACAAAGAAACAGCCACGGGAGATGGTAGGAGGGGTGGAGATATGAAATGGGCAGAACCACGTGGAACAGGTATCAGGGCTTTATTATTTTGTTTTACTTTATTCTTTTTGGTTTAAAAACAATCCCAGGGTTATGAAGATACCACAATTTCTTGGGATGGATGCGACCCAGCATGAAGGGATGCATAGATGTGAATCCAAACCAGCCATGTGAGATGGACCCTCATGTCAGAGGTATAGAATGTAAGAGCAGTGGAGGAGAGTCATTGAGCACAGGGAGCAAGAGACAGAACCCCATGTGGATGGAAGAGGCATCTTCTACCGGGACATGGCCCAAGTTTTCCTGCACCCAAATCAAACCTACCAAGTCCTATTGACTGGTCATTCTCAGCAGAAAGTTTCCCCAATTATGGTTCACATTGTCTTTCAGCACCTCCTGGGGTCATCAGATGGGCTCCAGGGCTGCCCCACTCTGAATGGTGCATTGTTAGCTCTGCGTTCACATCCTGGCTGCATCATGGGTCCTTCTGGTGTCTACCATGATTCCCACCTCCCACTGACATCAGCGTCCCTGTGATGTCTGAACTCAGCACCTGCTCTGAGTCACCTTTATCAGACTTAGCTGTGCCCAAGAACTGAGGGTGAGGAGAAAAATGATCCCAATTCAGAAATAACTAAGAGCTTTGTGTTCTGTGTTCAGCCTGAGACTCAAGACCCCTTGAGCTTATTCCCCTATAGCTGAGGGATCCCACATGGAGCAGCTATCTGGACTTCATGTCCCATAGATTGGAATGATGGACCAAAATGAGCTACAGCTTCCCCTCCGAAAAATAGCTTAATTCACACCCAAAGTTATGTCGAGGCAAATCCACTTAGTAATTTATATTGACAGCACCCAGGCATCTCCTCTCTGGGTTCTGCATAGTCATAGTCACCTGGATTGTTCATCTATTTATTCTTTCATTAACTCCTTTATTTATTTATTAAATATATTTTTATTGACTTCAGAAAGGAAGGGATAGGGAGAAATAGATAGAACCACCAATGATGAGAGAGAATCATTGACTAGCTGCCTCCTGCACACCCCAAGCATGCAACCCGGATATGTACTTCTGGCCAAAATTGAACCTGGGCCTAACTCTTCATTCCATATCAGACGCTCTATCCACTGAGCCAAACCAGCTAGGGTTTAACTCATTTATTCTACAATTATACAAATGAATACATACAGTGTAGATATACTCACCAAATGAGAAATGTGAGCATATGGGTGATAATGGTATGAGCTTTTGCTTTGTCTCACAGCACAACAAAGGTCATAACCAAGTATGTCTACACGTCTGGCTAAAACTTTCAGTCACAGAGAAAACTCCCCTAATTTAATTTTGAGTGAGCACCCAAAAGTTGGAAATCTTGTCAATCTGTTACCCTATTTTGCTATAAAACTTGAGATATAAACAAAATTATGGACTTCTCCTCATTACAGTGACCCATGCAAAAACTGTAAATGTCACCTCCACAATTCAGAAAATGCACATGGATGATCCACATCACTCAGTTGGGTTATTATCCAAATGAGTGACACCAAGAAGCCTTTGTAATGTGCGTCATGTGGTTAAAGGTCAGAGAAAAGGTAATTATGGAGGGATGTGCATCTGTCAGGAAAAGAGACCATTCCTCGTAAACCCTAATGAAACAGAAGGGATGGGAACAAAGTGGCCACAGTGCTTCTAATATAAAATGCAAATTTGTAAATAGATTTGCATTGCCATAACTTTGCGTGTGAATGAAGCTGTTTTCCGGAGGGAAAGTAGTGGCCCATTTTGGTCCGTCTTTCCATCTATGAGACCTGGAGGGAGAAAAATAGGTATGTCATCAGGAATAAAGAAGTGGGATTTCCTTTGACTGCTGGGGATTATAATTTTATATCAGAGGATCATCTGAAAAACCCACAGGAAGAGAGTCTTTGGGAGGCTCACAGGTCATGATATAAGTGTGTCCAAACAAGAGCTTTCCTATTTTCACAAATTACAATGTTAGAGGTGCAATTCTCTAAATGGGCTATGCATTTATTCAACTTTACAAATAGCTGTCTCCCATGTCCCTCCCTAAGCCTCCCACCTGGGGGTCTGTCCCCAAGAGGCCAGTGTCACTGACCCCTTTTGAGCCCAGGGTCCCAGTTAACACAAAGTACAGTCATTTGGAGCCCAGGAAACAGTTGGGGATGCACCCGAGCCTGTCCCTCACCTGTGACCTCGATGTGCAGAGGGGCACTAGGCTGTGACCACACGTTGGGTTTGGAGCTGGGAGAACCATAGCATCTGTAGGTGCCTCCATGGGAGGGCCTCACGGGGCCCACAGGGAAGATGGCCTGCCATGTCCCAGCATGGTTCCTGGGTTCTGCCACCATGTGTAGGTTCGGGTCAGCCCCTCCCTCCTTAAACAGATGGAAAGGGCCCGATGTGAACAGTGAGCTACAGGAGAGGGACATAATCCCTCCTGCGGCCACCACAGGGCTTGGCTGGGCTGAGAGGGAGGGTGCACCATAGAATCCTGAGGGAGGAGAAAGGGTCTGTGTTAAAGAGACCATCACTCTCATGCTCCAGTTGTGGACTATGAGTGGTGGGGTCCCCTGAGGCCACACTTTATAACCTCTGCCTGTGATCTGGAGCCCACACTGGGGAGGGGACCCATTGTCTCATTTACCTGTCACCACTAGGAGCAGAAGATTACTTGGCTCTGACAGTATGTCCCCAGTGGTGTTATATGCACAGTGGTACAGCCCTGCGTGAGGTGATGTCATGACTTCAATGAGGAAACCGGCCTTATTGCTGGAGTCTTGTGGGATCCTCGTATCCAAGGGCTCTGAGCCCCTCTCTTTATACAGAATGTAGGCACTAGCCCGCAGAGACCCCTGACACCAGATGGTTACGGGACTCCCCTCGGTGATGATGAGACCTGGGTCAGCCCAGATGGAGGGTTTGGGAATGACTCCTAGAAAGGAATCAGACCTGAAATTTCTGTGACGTTCTTCTCCCCACCTTCCCCAGTTGTCATGTCCAGGCCTCTCCAGCTTGGTCACCATTATTCCAAACCTCGTGTCTCCCCAGCTGCCCTGGGGGGATTGTCCTGAAGCAGGAGGTCAGGGGGAAGTGGGGGTAGACTCACCTGCCTGTACCTGGTTCCATGGGCCCTGACACAGCCCTGAAAGAGAGTCCCTGTGAGAACTGTCCCCAATCGTACACAAAAGCCCCAGGCCTGGTCTGAGCTCCTGAGCACTGGGGACAGACCTGGGGCTGAGCATGTCTCCTCCCTGAGGAGTCCAGTCACCATTGAGCCTCCTGGGTCCTGGGGTCTCACAAGGTCAGGACCTGGGAGGGAAAGGTCCCCATCCCTCCTCCTTTCCCCACCAACTCACCAAGGCCCAGGAGCACAATGGAGGTCAAGGCTGTGGTGCTGTCTGCCATGGTCCCCAGTGGCACTGATGATGGATAAAGTCCACAGAGCTCAGCAGGACAAGCAGATGCATGGATGTGACAGGGCCCTGGCTCCAGGTGACAGGTCCCTGTTTCCTCATCAGCCTCACTCTGCTCTCCCTGAAGGATGACTGAGGACACAGCAGGTCCAAGGACCTTCAGGACCAGATATGAGTCTCAGCAGAACCCCCCGAGCTCTGCCTCCAACTCCTGTCCAACCCCAATCCAGAGGGTGACCCTGATCCCAGTACTGATGGTACAAGGTGCAGGGCGCAGGGTAGAGCAGAAGGAACCACCAGTTCCTCCCTCTCACAGAGTCTGTGTGAACTTGGGAGTTCCCTTCTCTTTCCCGAGACTCCACACATGCACGTTTTCTCCCTTCCCTTCACCATTCTGTCAGCCCAGTGATGGCCACGAGCTGTGTCTTCCCCACCCCTTCCCCTGGAGCTCACCGAGGCTGAGAAAGTCAGGGAGGTTCTGGGTCGAGAGGTTTCCTCACATGATCCCCAGTGTGCAGACGACATAAACTCCACAGAGCCTGGGGAACAAAGGCAAGAATGGGCTGTGACAAGGTCCAGTCCCCAAGTGATACGTCACTGGTTCCTCATCAGTGGCCTCACAGGAAGGGAAGTAGCCCCTCCCTGAAGGGTGGGCCTTAGGGGACAGCAAACTGTGGGACCTCTGAGACTGACCTGAATCTCACCAGACACCACAGGTTTTGCCTCTACCTCATGCCAAATGCAAATCCAGAGGAAGATAGCTGTCCCAGGTGAGGAGGGTGGAGGAACAGGGCAGGAGAGGACCCCACCCAATTTCTGGCCCAATTCTGACTCTGCCTTTTCTAGACCTCTGTGAGTTTGTGTAGAACACTTCCCTTTCTTGAACCTCTGTCAGTGCAATTCTCTTCCCTTTTCCCACTGGCTAGGCAATCAAGCAGTACTTACTGAGAAATAACCTTGGCTCGTCATTGTTCAAGCAATTTGTTAGTATTATGGAGTAATAACCCTGGGCCGTCATTGGTCAGGCAATTAGACAGTATTACTGATCACTGGCTAGGCCTTCGAGTAGCTGAAGATCAGGGATCCCTTCCCTGGACTCATGGGGCTGAGATGAATGAAGCAGATGTTACAGATATTTAGGTGACAAAGAGTTCAGTTACAATCTCATATACCCATTGGGAGAATAAAGAAAATGAGATAATGAGGTTCAATGACAGGTAGATGCCATGCAACCCAGATTCTGGCTGAGGGTGTCTTTCTCAGGCATGGACTGACCAAGGCATGAGCAGGGAGAAGCCCAGAGATGGTGGTGCTGGTGGGTGATTGTCTTTGACCAAAAAATCTCGAGCTGTGGTCAGAAGTGAGAGCAGTCAGGCAAAGGTGAAGGCTAGTCATACAGGTCTAGTGAACCACGCAAATATTTGGGATTTTTTAGCTCCAAGTCAATGGGATAAATTTAAATCAACATATTGTATGAAAAGATTTCTGATTTAAAAAGGCAACCACGATATGAAAATGCCATGCAGAATGGCTCTATTGATTGTTAATGCTATTGATAATAAAATTCCAACGTTCACCTGGCCCCTGGATGGTCTGTTGGTCAGTATCTTAAGTTATTGATGTGGTTTTTGCGTATAACTCTTACACAAACCTTTAACACAAAGTCTTTCAGTTGAGTCAGATGAAACAGGATGGGTCTTGGTCCCACAGGTTGCAAAGGAGGTGGCTTTGTTCAGAGGGAGAAAGAGAAAGAGAGAGAGTGTGTTCCTCTTATGCATTCATTGCTTGATTCTTTTATGTGGCCTTACCAGAGATTGAACTTGCCACCTTGGGATATCAGGATGACGCTCCAACCAACTGAATCACCTTACTGCATAGAATTTTCCAACAGCTCCATTTCGGAGTGTAGTTTGGTGTGGAGGGGAGTGTGGGTTACTGGGTGAGTTGGGTTGTGGAGGGAGAGTCGTGTTTGCTGGGGCTGGTGAGTTTAGCTCAACCTGACCATTCACAGCCTTGAATATCAGATGTGCAACTTGGATCTCTTTTGAAGGTGGAAACTGGTGAAGGGGTGCAGCAGGCAGACTCAGACCAAATGGGGCTATAGGAAGGATCCTCAGAAGGTGGGGAAAAGAGATAAGAGGAAAAAAAGTAGGGTCTAGGTTGGAGTAACAGGAAGGAGGCTGATTGGATGACATAGAAGAGACATCTTGAATCTGTGGTGGGTGGGGGGCACTGCTCAGAAGCGCTCAATGAGGAACATAGAGTGAGCTGATGGTCTCTTTGAAGTGCTCCATTGAGGAAGTGAAGGATGCTCCACTCTCCTTGGTGCCTGGAGGAGCCAGTGGGGCTGTCCCAGGGAGGACACCCCAGGGAAGAGGGAGGCCTGGGAGATGCTTAGGAGACTGATCTCCATTTCTCAGAGGAAATCAGGGCCCCACTGGGACTGTGAACTTTCCCCACACACTTCCCTTCGCTGACTTCCTGTTTCTGTAGATCAGCACCATCTTTTTCTCCATGGCTCTCCTTGGAAACCTCTGAGTCATTGCTGCCTCCTCTGGGCCCCTTCTCCCCTGAGCAGAGCTCCTCCCTCACACTGATAATTCTGTTTCCTGCACTGGGCAAGCACCCACATGGGAGGCAACCCGGATTTCAACATGGACACAGACAGACTCGGGGACCTGCCACAATTTATGTTATTGATCTCCCAGCAAAGGACAATGATGTCAATGAAGAAAAAACGGGTTTGAGGAAATAATCAGCTATTTCACAAATTTGCTGAAAGTCATACATTTACATGTTTAAGGAACCCAGTTATATATCTTCATGTCCATGGCGACATTGGTCATGATCAAACTGTCAAGCTAGTAGAAATATATTGCAAAGGTCCAGAGAAAAAAGGCACATATCATACAGAAGAAAGATGATTGGAGTGATTACAGATTTCTTATCAGAAACCATTGTGGTTGGAATATTTTTTTAAATTTCTTTATTGATTAAGGTATCACATATTTGTCCTCAACCCCCCATTCCAATCCCCCACCCCTCCCCACTCATGCCCTACCCCCCTATTGTCCTTGATCACTGGTTAGGCATATATGTATGCACATAACTCCTTTGGCTGATCTCTCCTTTTTATCCCCACCCTCCCTTTGAGGTCCAATGGTCTGACCCATGGCTCCTTATCTCTGAGTCTGTTCTTGTTCATCAGTCTTGTTGTTCACCATTTCCCCTAGATGAGTGAAATAATTTTTAAAGTCCTGGGAAATGAGAAGAGCCAACCTGGAATTCCTCTGGATGTATTCTTCAGGAATGGATGCAAAATATTCTCAGAGGAAGGAACACTGAGCAAATTTATTGCCAGCAGATGTGCTTAAAAGCAGTGATAAGTTATTCTGGCAGAAAGGAAAATATCCTAGAGGGACACTTGGAAATTCAAGAATAAACAGAGAACAAAACTATCTAAATCACATGTGTCAAACACAAGGCCCGCGGGCCAAATCCGTCCCGCCAGGCCTTGCAATGTGGCCCGCACCGCGCTGTCATCACTGCACTCCGCTGCGTTTCCATCACAATGACAGTTTATGACTGTTCAGTAAACCATTTGGCCCGTGATTTAGGCTGGATTTTAGATTTTGGCCCCTTCTCTGATTGAGTTCGACATCCCTAATAAATAAATAGCTAAGTAAACGTCATAACATATTTTTCTCTTCTAATGTTTAAAAAAATATGCATAGTTGCCGAAAGCAAATAATAAGTCTGGTGGGGTGTGTAATGTATGTAGAAGTAATACGTGTCACAACTATAGCATAAAATGGTGAGGGTAGAAGGACCTACATGGCTGTAAAGCTTTTGTATTTTACTTGAAGAAGTAAAATGTGAACTCTGTGTAGAATTTGTGAAATTGGGTGTCTATATTGTAATACCACAGCCCGTTCAAAAAACATCATGCATAGAGTTATAATTAGAATACCAGTAAATACATTAGAATGGAATACTAGAAAAAAGAGCAAACAAACAAACAAAACAAAAAACCTAAAAAAAAACTAAAAAGAGGAACAGTAAGGGAAAAACAGAAGAGCAAATAACAGGGGTGACATGCAGAAACAATGAATAATATGGGACACCTAACAACAACATGCTGATAATCACATTAACTATAAATGCTGAAAGCAGTTAAATGACAGATATTTTAAAAATATTTTTTAAGGATGGAAATATGATATTTTTATTTTTTTTAATTTTTAAATTATATTTTTTATTGTTGGTAGTATTACAGATATATCCAATTTTCTCCTCCTCTATCCCCTCCTCCAAGCCCCTAACTACTCTCCCCGGTCTTCACTTTGCCTGTATCCATGGGCTATGCATATAAGTATATAAGTTCATATATATATATATATATATATATATATATATATATATATATATTAAGGTATTACATATTTGTCCTCAACCCCCCATTCCAATTCCCACCCCTTCCCACTCAAGCCCCCACACCCCTATTGTCCTTGACCACTGGTTAGGCTCATATGTATGCACATAAGTCCTTTGGTTGATCTCTCCCTTTTATCCACACCCTTCCTTTGAGGTCCAACAGTCTGACCCATGGCTCCTTATCTCTGGGTCTGTTCTTGTTCATCAGTCTGTTGTTCACTATTTCTCCTAGATGAGTGAGATCATGTCCTACTGAAAATATACTTATAAAAATAAAAAATGAGACAAGCAATAATCATTATGCTGAAAGCATATGAATCAGTCTGTAGTAAGTTTCTTTCTGGGCCAATAGTTCTTTTGAGACCCAATTTCAAAGTCAAACAGTTCCTTATGTGTACATGTCAGCAATGATATTTCAGATCTGGATTAATAGCAAGACACCCATGAAAAACATAGATGGTGTCAGAACAAGCCAGAGGAAAATCATTTGGGCAAAAAATGAAAAAGGATCCTGTCAAATTTATAGAAAATATTCTTTTATTAACTTTTGGTTGAGAATATGTTTGTATATTTTCTCTCTCTCTCTCTCTCTCTCTCTCTCTCTCTCTCTCTCACTCTCTCTCAAAATCAATAAAAATGTATCTCCATGTGTGAGAATTAATAGAAAAAAAATAAAAAAATAAAGTTAACCTCTTGTCAACCAGAAACAGTTGGCTCTAACTTGCTGATTCAGCCCCAAAATCTCTGCCATTGCCCTGGCTGATTTTGCTCAGTGGATAGAGCATTAGCCTTCGGACTGAAGGATCCTGGGTTCGATTCCAGTCAAGGGCATATACCTGGGTTTCTGGCTGGATCCGCAGGAGAGACGGGGGATGTGGGGAGTGCAGAAGACCCTGTGTGTGGGGCCATGAGGTTCCAGGTAAACCAGGAGTGAGTTACAGCAGGACGACCTGGGGGCCCAGAGGGAAGGTCAGTGTGGATGCTGCTGAGACACAGGTGAGGTGGGACAGGGAAGTGTCCACTGGATTAAACAGGTGGCCTGGACAGGAGCAAGGGGTCTCACCTGAGGGTCCAGCTCCACGCTCTCCCAAGGCTGGTCCTTCATGGCAGCATCTGCTGGGGCAAAACAGGAGGGTGTCTCCTAGGAGATCCCCAAAATCACAGGCTGCAGACCCTGCCTGCTCCCAGATGGGCCACTAACCCAGGGTGAGGTGCAGAGCCAGGTCAGGCAGTGTGCATCTCAGTCCTTCTCACCCTTGGCCCCGCAGCCTCCCATCTGATCCCTCCCCCATCATCTCCCAAAAACCCTGTGACACCCCCGCCCAGGCAGCTGTCTCTTCCTCTCACAGAGGTGCTCTTCCTGGGTGTCCACAGCTGGGCTGGAGCTGGGGTGGGGGTGGGGGGGGGGAAAGACAGGAGAGTTAGGGGCAGAGCTGGGCCACAGGATGTGGATGTTTGGGGACTTTGGGGCAGGAATTACCTGATCTGCTGGCCTCTGTCCTTGGGCTCTGGGTGTGTGGTCCCTGCAGGAGGTTGGACATAAGCCCCTCTCTGGGCTGGTCAAGAGGGACAGTGTCAACCTTGGGAGGTTAGAAACAAACCCTGTCCCCAGGCCCAGCCCTGTGATTCCACTGAAAATGAGGGAACCTTACCTTAACATACGTACCCTGTGTGCAAGTTTCCTATTTCATGGCATTGACAATAATGGAAGATTACCTTAGATACATATATCTGTGCTGACATTGAGTGTTTTTTCTCTACATTTTCTGATTTGAGCTTCTGGAGAAATCCTTTTCCCAACTCACCTTCTCCATCTATTTGGTTTCCTGTGGCAGATGCTCTGAGCCCCTCTCCATCCTGTGACCCAGGTCACCCCGTTTCCTACCCACCTGATGTCCTGCCTTTGGTCTGACATCAGGGATGGAGGAGGAGGAAGAGGAGAAGGGAGAGCAGAAGAACAGAGGAACCGAGACTTTGATCAGAATGTTCATGTTCCATTCGGGACCTTGGACATGAGTGACATCATGAATGAGGCAGTGATGCCATTGAATGTGCACCTACTGTATGTGAGGTGCATGCTGGGGTCTGTCACTCATCTCCTCTCACCTCACATCAGTCATGCACCAGGGATTGCTGACCCCACCACCCATTTCACTGAGGCTCAGAGAGGTTAACCAAGTGCTACAGGTCACACAGCCTGGACGGGGTGGAGCTGGAAGCCAGGACTGTGGGTTCCCTGTGCTGGCCTCAGGCTATCCCCCCTCCCCCTGCCAGGGGGACACCAGCTTTGTACTCCAGGCTCCTCTGCAGGCGCCTGCCCACGTCTCACCTGGAGCTGAGGGTCCTTTCTCATTACCCGCCCCCAGCACAGCACGGACAGGAGGGGCAGAGTGAGGGGTGGACTCTGAGTCTTTCTCAGTTCCATCTCCACCCTGCAGACCCTGATGCTCTCTGGGGAAGGTCAGGCTGGATTGGGGGCTCTGCCTTCCTGAGCTCTGTGAGGCCCTTATGTCACCTCATCTCCCAGCAGCCTGTGAGCAGGATGGGATCAGGGATGAGCAGACAAGAACTCAACACTCAGAGGAGAGAAGGGACCGCCCAGCCCCACAGCAGGAGCAGCAGAGCCAGGAGCTGACCCAGGGCTGATCCACCCTATTCCTTCCTCTGAGCTGAGCCTGAGCTGAGAAAGACTGGGTGCCCGGACCATTGTCCTGCCTGTCCCTCCCTGTACAGCACACATGTCAAACCAAGGCCCGCGGGCCAAATCCGGCCCGCCAGGCCTTGCAATGTGGCCCGCACCGCGCTGTCATCACTGCACTCTGCTGCGTTCCATCACAATGACCCACGGTGACATAGGAGGCTTGTGATCTCGCCGGCCGCCTCGCCAGCCACCGTACTTGCTATCTATTACGCATGCGCATAGATAACAAGTCAAGCGAGATTCAGGAGGCGTGACCTATAGTCCGGCATCCGATGTGGTTGTGCGGGTGGCAGAGCAGAGGAGAGAGTGAGTGTGCGGGCATAAAAAATACACAGCAGAAGCTGCCAGTTCCTGGCATAAAGTACAGGCATAAAAATCGCAACAGAATCTGCTATCTGTACCCAGCCAGGCATTTATTGACTGACTTTTTTTTTCTCCACTCCATCTGCCAAATCAAGCTATCCCTGTGCAGTTTTCAACTTTTTCCTTCTAACGTAGATTTCCAATAAACTACATCTTTTACTGCCAATATTGATCCCAAAATGTCCAGGAAAAGAAAAGTTGACGGTGAAGGCAGACAATTTAATGACAAATGGGAAAATGAATACATGTTTGTGCTTAGAGAGGGCAAACCAGTGTGTATATTGTGTTATGAGACAGTGTCGGTGATGAAAGAGTACAATATACGTCGTCATTTTGACACCAAACATAATGTTAAGTATGGCAAATATACTTTGGAAGAAAAGCATAAAATTGTTAAAGAACTAAAAGGCAAACTACAATCACAGCAGCAAATGTTTACAAAGGCTACAGCGAAAAATGATGCTGCAGTGAAAGCAAGCTTTATAGTGGCTGAAGAAATTGCCCGTACTTCAAGGTGTTTTTCAGAGGATGCCTTTTTGAAGCAATGCATACTAAAAGTGTGTGAGCAAGGATGCCCAGACCAGATACAGAGTTTTCAAAATGTCAGTTTGTCAAGAAACACCATTGCAGATAGAGTTCAAGAACTCTCAGGAAATCTATCATCACAGCTGGCCGAACAGGCATGCAGTTATCTCGCTTTTTCACTTGCTATCGATGAAAGCACAGACAACACTGATACAGCGCAGCTGTCCATCTTTATACGTGCTACGAAGACCGACCTCTCTGTCACTGAGGAACTTTTGGATGTAGCTGCCATGCATGGGACGACGACTGGTAGAGATATATTTGAGGCTGTGGAGAAATCTATAAATAATTTTAAATTACCCTGGGAAAAGTTGGTGGGGCTAACTACCGATGGCGCACCTTCAATGTGCGGAGAAAAGAAAGGCTTGGTTGGACTAATGAAGGAAAGAATGCAAAAAAGTCACTGCCACACACCCTTGATTACTTATCATTGCATTATCCACCAAGAGGCTATGTGTGGAAAAGTTCTGGACATGAATGACATAATGACCACAGTCATTAAAACTATTAACTTTATACGGGCACGTGGCTTGAATCATCGCCAGTTCCAGCAGTTTTTACAGGAGGTGGGTGCAGAGCATGGAGATGTGCCATACCACACAGAAGTAAGATGGCTGAGCAAGAGCGCAGTCCTCAAAAGATTTTTTGAGCTCAGAGAACAAATTGCTCTTTTCATGGAAAGTAAAGGAAGGCCCTTGCCTGAACTGTCGGATCCCGCCTGGCTATGTGATTTTGCTATGATGTGTGACATATGCGAGCATCTCGCCCAACTGAATCTGAAGCTGCAGGGATGTAAACAAGTCATCACGAAGATGTCTGACATGATCACAGCATTCCAGCGTAAACTTCAACTATGGAAGTCCCAACTGGAACAGGACAATCTTGCCCACTTTCCCGTTTGTTTGAGTATCTCAACCACTGTTTCTGGTACTTTTCCTTGCAGTCGGCTGGCTACCAAAGTTAGCCGTTTACTAAGTGAATTTGAGCGGCGCTTCTCTGACTTTAGAACACAGCACTCAGGCTTTGACATCTTTGCCAATCCTTTTACAGTTGATGTCAACAATGTGCCCCATCACCTTCAGATGGAGATAATCGAGCTTCAGTCTGACAGTGGCCTGAAATCAAGGTTTCAGGATGTTGAAATTGAGGACTTCTACCCTCTACTGCCCCCTGACTCAATGCCAGAGCTCCGACTTCATGCTGCCCGTATTCTATCCATGTTTGAGAGCACCTATCTTTGTGAACAGATGTTTTCAATAATGAATCTGAACAAAAACAAGCACAGATCACGCATTACCGATGACAACCTCCATGCTGTTTTGCGGGTTGCTACAGCCCAAGAAATAAAACCGAACATTGACTCATTGATCCGGGGAAAACGGTGTCAGACATCTAGCCAGAAAACAAAACAATGAGCATTTTAGGTACATTCCAATATTACTGTTTTGCTTGATACCAATATTACTGTTTTGCTTGATAGCATGTGAGTTGGTTAACAGCACTGTTAAGGAAAAGATTGTTCCACTCATTTTAAATTCACATTTCTGGTTAACATTGTCAGTTTATGACTGTTCAGTAAACCATTTGGCCCGCGATTTAGGCTGGATTTTAGATTTTGGCCCCTTCTCTGATTGAGTTCGACACCCCTGCTATACAGCATCACCGTCACTGAGACAGAGGGGACAGGCCCCATAACATCATGTCCTGGGGGCTTCCCTGTGAGGCCCTCTTCCAGGAGGTCAAGACCAGGACCAACAGGAAATCTAAACTCTGGAGAAGGATTCTCTCCTTTTAAACCTGGAGACACTGAGGCTCAGACAGGGAATGTGTGTCCAAGTCACTGTCCCTTGAGGGATATAAACCCCTTCATAGCTCAGGCCCTGTTCCCCATGGAGGCACCCACAACCTCCCCACAGAGACCCTTATTTAAGCCTCTGTGGGGCAGAGGGGAAGAATCCTCAAAGCCTCCTAAGGATCAGGAAGGGTGAGGGTTTGATGCTGCCTTCTCCCCAGTTGAGTCCAGCTCTCCCTCCTGAGACTGGGCCCCCACATTTTCCTCTGCCATGACCACTCCACCTGTCACCTGCCTCACTTCCCCCTCTTAGGCCTGATTCTGTGGTGGAGGGGGGATGAATTCTCAGAGTCCCTGGAGGCCTGTGGTCCCTCTGAAATATCTCCTGGAATCCCTGCATCCCTCCGCTGGGACATAAGCCTATCTTAGGTGTCAGGTGGGCATTTGGTCCTCTGAGAGACTCAGAACTGCCCTGGGGTGCTCTAGCTTCCTCTGAGCAGAGGGGACCCAGGGGTTTATCAGCTATGGATATGGGGCTTGTGGGTGGGGTTCTGGGGTCCCAGAGGTTCCTGAGAAGGAGGTCAGAAAAGGGTAAGAATCTGGGATGGACCCTGGAGACCCCACCTCACTCAAACTCCTTCTGCATCTGCACTGTGGCCACTCAAACCCTCCCACTGCCCACCTGGCACTTTCAGGATTGAGGTGAGGGGGCCGGGTGCATGGGACGTTGGGAAGGGTCTCTGAAGTGCAAATGTCTTCTGGGTGACCAGCCCTAGTGTGCCCCCACTCCATTCCAGCCCATGATTGTTCTCAGGATAGAACCCTGAGCTGACAGCTCAGCAGACAGGGTCAGGGGCCCTCACCTGAGACCAGGAGCTCCAGGGGCTCACTGGGGTGTGACAGCAGGAAGGGGGAGGAGCTGTGTGAGCTGTAGCACCTGTAGGTTCCCCCGTGTGCTGAGGTCACAGGACTCATGGAGAACTGCCTGGTACTGCCAAGCTTGGTGCTCTGATTGGCTGCCCCCTCTTTGGACAGAAGGAAAGTATCCCTCTGGCTCTGTGACTGACACACCAGGGTCACATTCACTCCTGAGGCCACCCTGGGGCCTGGCTGCACTGAGGGGGAGGGTGTGTCAGACAGCCATCCTAGAGAGATGGAGAGAGTGTGAGCGCTGCCTGCTCACCTTGTTCTGCCCTGAGAGTGACCAGGCCTCTCTCTGAGGACCCTCCTCTCTATGTCTGTTTCTTTGAGTCTCCCCCTATCACCTCACACCTCCTGCCTCTCTGTCTTTCTCCCTCCCTGGGGCCTGCACTCTCATTTTGGCCTCACCACCTGAGTCCCCCAGCAGGGCCTGTGCAGAGTCTGGGTCCCTGACTGGACCCACTGGCTCTTCACCTGCCACCAGGATGTCCAGGGAGTTGCGTGGGGCTGACCACTCAGAGGACAGGTTTATCCACTGTAGCGTTTGTACCGGCCCCCGTGAGACCTGCTCACAGTGCCCAGGGGGAAGTGGGCCTGAGAGGGCTCAGTCTGGGGCTGCAGAACAAAGCTCTGGGAGAGGTCCCGTCCCCCCTCCTCGTGCAGAGCGAATCTGTCATAGCCAACATCAGAGCGACACTGGAGGGTCAGGCTCTGTACAGAAGCCACGATGGAGCCCTGCTGGCTCAGGAGGGAGGGCTTCCCAGACTCACCTGGGGAGGCCAGATGTGAATTACAGAAGTGGCTCCTCCCATAAACCCCTTTGTCTCTCCTGGTCCAGGCCTCACTGTCTCTCTCTGTGTCTCTGGTCCAGGAGCCTCTGTTCCCCCCTGCCACCTGCCATCTCTCACAAGGGCTCCCCTCTCAGCAAAGATGCCAATATGTGTCCGGTGCCTCAATTCATGGATGAGACAATAATGAGACTTACCTGAGACCAGGAACTCACTAAGGTATGACCACATGTGGGATCTGTCCATGTAGCAGCCATAGTATCTGAACGTCCTCCTGTGGCTGGGGGTCATGGGCCCACAGGGAAAGGGCCTGGGACTGAACTGTGGCTGTGAGTCCAAGGTCCAAGAGAGCCTGTGATCTCCTTCCTTAGTCAGAATGAACCTGTCAAATCCCTACCATGAGCCACGCTGGAGAGTCACATTCCCTCCTGAAGTCACGACAGAGTTGGGCAGGGCTGAGAGGCTGTAGGATCCTAGGAAAAGAGGAGATAGCATGTTAAATGGGCTCACACTTCCTTCAGGTTCCCCAGGGCTGAGCTGTGAGACACCCTGAGAGCAGACCTCCTTCCTGAGGGCAGAGCCTGAGGCTGGGACCCCTGAGTGTACTCTCACCTGTCACCATCACCAGCTCCAGGGAGTCACTGTGCTCTGACCAGCCAGCAGGGCTGCGGTAGAGACAGCCATATCTCCCGGCATCACGCTCTGTCATGTATGTAATGGAGAACTTGGCTCTGTCCCCTGGCTCCAGTTGCTCCTGTCTTTTCAATGGTCGTGGGCTTCTCTCTTTCTCTAGATGGTACTCCTTAGCCCTTGGGGTCCCCTGACACCAGATGGTCACGGGGCTTCCAGAATGGGGATCAGCCCAGATAGTGGGTTTGGGGAGGGTCCCTGGAAGGAAGCCAGTAGCTGGGTTTTAAGACATCCCCACCCTCAGTTCAGAGCTCTCAGCCAAGGACTTTCCCTGATGTTTCCCATTTGTCAGCCCAGAACTTCTCTGCTCTTCTCCATCCCAGGCTGCCTGTTGTGTGGTCCCTCTTCCACAGAGAGGAGCTGGACCTGGGACACCTGGGGAGACTCACCTGCCTGCACTGGGGTCCTGAGGCCCACAGTCAGCCTGGAAGAGAGTCCCTGTGAGAGATTTGCTCTGAACCCTGATCAGCACCCTCCTCCCCATGAGCCCCCTGAGTCCTGGGGTCCTGACAGAGCAGGGCTGCCCCCCCCCCAATCTCACCGAGGCAGAACAGGACCGTGAGGGTGGGGGTCATGGTGTCTCCTCTCTCTGTACCGTGCTGAGCTAATGGAAGAGGCCACAGTGTCCTCTGAACAGACAGACACAAAGGGTGTGGCCCTCGGAGGCAGGCCTTCCTGGTCACAGGCTCTCATGTCAACAGCCCCACAGAAAGAGGAACATTCGCCTCCCAGAGCCTGCTTCTGGTTTCCATGGTGAAGCAGGATATAGATCTGCAGAGTCCTGAGATGCGCCTTGCAGGTGTGGTGGCCCAGGGCAAGTCCTTCCCTGTTTTGATTATTGTCACTTTGTAGTATAACATGAAGTCAAGGGACGTTATATCTCCAGTTTTGTTCTTTTCTCTCAGGATTGCTTTGGCTGCAGGGTCTTTTATGGTTCCATACAGATTTGATGATTTTTTTGTTTTATTTCTTTTAAAAATTCCATTGATATTTTAATGGGGATTCCATTATCCATGCTTTGAATAATATGGCCATTTTAACTATGCAAGGGCAGAAAACACCTTGAGACTGCTACTCACCAAGGTTTTGTGGAGGGAAGGTGGTTGGGACTGGAGTTACCTAAGGAGAATCTGTGGGAGGCATTGGAGGGAAAGCATAGGAAATGAAACCATCAACAAAGTTAAAAGAGAGCCCACTGCATGGGAGAACATATTTGCCATTGATACATCAATAAAGGGTTAATTTCCAAACTATCAATATATTATATAAGGAACTCATAGCAGTCTCAAGGTGGTTTCTGCCCTTCCTTGTTGAAAGTATCCTATTTGCTTGCCTTCAGTTGGCAGTTCAGGGTGAATGTTTTCCAATTTAATTTTACTTCCAGTTTGGTTCAGGGAGAAGGTGCAAGAAAGAGCCACCTACTCTACTGCCATCTTGAAAAACACAACAACCCAGCAATTCCACTTTTAAGAATTGGGTGCAAGGTCTCTAACAGATATTTGCACATAATTATAGCAGCATTATTCACAATAGGAAAAGTAGAAACAATTCAAATGTCTAATGATAGATGAATTTAAAAAATGTATTTTCTGACAATGGAATATTACTCAGTCTTAAAAGGGAATTCTGATATATGCTACAACAAAAGGACATTATGTTTTGTGAAATAAGCCAGTAACTAAAGGACAAATATTGTATGATTCCACTTATATGAGGTATTGCCTGAGGTCATAACATTCATAGACACAGAAAAGAGAACAGTGGTTGTCAGAGGCTGGGGGAGAAAGAATGAGAAATTACTGTTTGATATGTGTAGCATTTCAGTTTGGGATTATGAAAAAGTCCTGAATATGAATGGTGGTGATGGTTGTACAACAATGTGAGTTACCTAATATCTCAGAACTGTATACTTAAAAATGGTTTAAATGGTCAATTTTATATGATATAGATTATACCACAATAATTTTATTTTATTTTTAAAAAATATATTTTATTGATTTTTTTACAGAGAGGAAGGGAGAGAGATAGAGAGCTAGAAACGTCGATGAGAGAGAAACATCGAGCAGCAGCCTCCTGCACACCCCCCACCGGGGATGTGCCAGCAACCAAAGTACATGCCCTTGACAGGAATCGAACCCGGGACCTCTCAGTCCACAGACCGATGCTCTACCACTGAGCCAAACCGGTTTTGGCAATACCACAATAATTTTAAAAGAAAAGGTCATGGAGGGTTGAGACCATGGCCATGTTTCTTTTCAATCCCTCAGAGCTAGGCACTGGCAGGCACTTGATAGGTGGATACGGTGGATTATTTGAGAATAAATCTCTGTCATCAGGGAGCTCACTCTATTGCCATTGTCCCCCACTCCATGAGGCCTTGATCAAGTGAACACACAACCTAGGTATGTGCCCTGACTAGGAATCAAATTCATAACCTTTTGGTAGATGGGCAGATGCTCTAAGCAACTGAGCCACCCAGCCAGGGTGGGATCAAGCTTCTTCATAGAAGCTGGGAACACTCTTATTAAAAGTTTAAAAGATTTTAAGTCAGATATACAACATCCATTTTCTTCCTTCAAAATTGTCTATTATAGAAACCAGTGTATTGAAAATGAAGCAAAGGCTAGGCTTGGTAATGTCAAGAAGAGAAACCTGGAAATAGAACTGATCAATTGATCACTTAAGAAGGAGAGTTCAGACAGCTTGGCAGGTGGGCTGATGAATTGCATTTTTATTCACAAAAATTCTTTTGTACATCAAGCTAAATAGTGCTTTTCAAAAGGAAAAAAAAAGTGTTCACATGGGCTTATGCTTATTCTAAAAATGAAGAAAGTGACATTTTTTAATGTGTCATAAATGTGTAGCTGCAGATGATGGCTGCAATCCATAGTGGCCATGTAGATTCCTTTAGAATGCTTCTATAACAGGTCAGCTCTCCCTTGGGTGAAAAAAGAACTGAAAGAGTTTTCATTCACTGTAAAGAGTTATGAGCTGCACAAGGAAGTGGAGTCTTAACTGTAACTGGGGCTGTTTGCTTTCTAATCCTCAAATTTAATGTTGTACATTTTACAAATATCTAACATAGGACAAATGTAAAGAACATCATTGTCACAGGTCAGTCCCAAGCCTGTTCAGTTTGGAACAGAATCAGAGTTCTGCCAAAATGTTCTGTGTCCTATTTTCATTTCTGATTTTTTTCTCTGATGCTGCTGTGTGCTGCCTATTAAAACAGACTAAATACAAATATCTGGGGGGGAGGGGGGGGAATAAATCCAGAAGACCTGTCTTTTCTTGAATTGGAAGGCAGTAGTAAAAAGGATCATTTTTCCTAAGTAATTTTATTTAATTCATTATCATTTCAGGTAAATATCTAAGCATAATTTGGGGAGAACATGCATGAAATTATTCTAAAGTAAACATGGTAATAAAAATTTGAAAATAACAGAATATTTTGAAAAAATTAAAGGAGGACTTGTCTTATATGAATGAAATACCTTCTTACTCTAATAAAACAGTCACAGTAATGCAAACAGTGTGGTTCAGGGCAGGAATAGACAGGGAGATTAAATGACTGAAACAGAGGACCCAGAAATGTGAAATTTGAAATTGTAGTGTATAAGAAAGTTATCAGGAGAGGAAACCAAGATGGTGGCAAAGGTAAACACCTGAACTTACAACAATGTGAGTTACCTAATATCTCAGAACTGTATACTTAAAAATGGTTTAAATGGTCAATTTTATATGATATAGATTATACCACAATAATTTTATTTTATTTTTAAAAAATATATTTTATTGATTTTTTTTACAGAGAGGAAGGGAGAGAGATAGAGAGCTAGAAACGTCGATGACGTTTCTAGCTCTCTATCTTTCTGCCTTACACACCAATTTCAAAACTACAACTAAAAGACAAAACGGTCATAATCCAGAACCACAGGAAGACTGGCTAAGTGAAAGTTCTGCAACTAGAAGAAAAGAGAAAAGACACTGAGATTCAGAGCAGGTGTGGAAGGCAGAGGTATGGAGATGTGCACACAGAATGGGCTGGCAACTGAGTACATGGCTGGCTTTCTCAAGCTAGAGGGAGACACAAGTTCCCAACAGCTTTTAACTCCAGTACCAGGTGAGATTCTGGGTACCCAGACTCATATGGGGAGAAAGTGGACTGTCTGGAAGTGGGCAGAACTTGAGGGCAGCTTTCTCTCAGAGGAGCTTGCAGCAATTACCAAAGGACTCTGAGATCCAGGGACTTCTTAAGGCAGAGCTGAGGGAAAGCCATTGCTGTTTGTTTTGCCCTGAGACTCTGCCCCATCCAAGCTGTGCACACAGGCTTTTGCATGTGAATGGCCTGGTACTTTGAAATCTAAACTTAGCTATAAACTGCAGCTGAGTCAGAGAGAATCAGAACATCCAAAAGAAGGCTGAAGGCCCTACAGCAGCTTGCATTGTTTCACTAGAAATCAAGTGAATAAAAAATCTGATGAACAGAATATACTGGTGAATATAATAGAATCAGGGGCATAGAAAGGTAGTGGACTGACAATCCTCAAGGGGGAGGGGTGTGGGGGGAAGAGACTGGACAAAAATCGTACACCTATGGATGAGGACAATGGCAGGGTTAAGGGCATTGGGTAGGGTGCAGTGCAAATCTGGTGGAGGAGAGCTATGGGGGATAAAAAGAGGAACAACGTAATAATCTGAACAATAAAGATTTTAAAATAATAAAATAAGATAAAGAGTAAAAAAAAAAAAGTTACCAAGTCAACTCAAAAATAAGAAAACAACCTAATAAATTTGACACAAGATTTGAAAAGGCATTTCACCAAAGAAGATATATGAATATTTAATAAACACATGATAAAATATGCTCAATGTCATTAGTTGCTAGAGAAATGTAAGTTAAAGTCACAATGAGAGCACCATTATACAACTGTCAGAATGAATTAAAAAAAACAACACTTGAAAATGCGAGTGCTGATGAGAGTGGGGAGCAGCAGGAACTGCCTCACTGCTGCTGCGAATGCAAAGTAGTGCAGCCACAGTGGACACAGTGAGACAGCCTCCTGTGAAGTTAAGAAGTGCTCCATGTGAGCCAGTAAGCCCATCCCTCGGTGTTTACCAAAGAGAAATAAAAACAGATGTTTTCACAAAATGGTATAGGCAGATGTCCTAGTCCATTCAGGTTGCTATACCAGAGCACCACAGACCAGAGAAAAACAGACATTAATTTCTCACAGTTCTGGAGGCTGGGCAGTCCAAGGTTAAGATTTTGGCAGACTCAGTGTCTGGCACCTCATAGACAGCCACATACTCCCTGCATCCTTCTAGGAGGGAAGCGTGAGAGAGCTCCCTGGGGCCTTTTTTTTATAAGGTTACTAATCCCACTTATGAGGGTTCCATCCTCATAACCTAATCTCCCAAAGGCTCTGCCTCCTAGTACCATCACATTGGGCACAAACACACAATTCATACAACAACTTTATTCATAATCATAAAAAACAGAACACATTCCAGATGCTGTTCAGCTAGTGAATGGAAACAAACTGGTACAATGAAATACTTCACAACAGTGAAAACAAAAACTATTCACACACACACAGACACACACACACACACACACACACACACACAAGACAACAAATGGAGCTCAAATGTGTTCTGCTAAGAAACCATACTCAGAGGTGCACTGTGGTGTCCTACCTAGATGACACCCTAGGAAAGGCACTGCTACAGGAACTGAGAAAAGATCAGTGGTTGCCACAGTTAGGGATGGGTGGGGTCTGAACAAAGGACCAGTGAGAGAACATTTGAGGGGGTGGTAACTATTCTGTATCTTGTTTGTGATGATGGTTACACAATTAAACATTTATCAAAAATCCCACATCCAAACACCAAAAGCTAATGTACTGGAAGTGTAATATAAAATAAATATTTAAAGATTCATCATCTTTGAATAAAAATTAATTATTTAATATATGGGGTGTTATACAGACTAGTGATTTAGACAAAATAAAAGTAGAGCCTTCCTTAAGTTAAATAAAGTCCAGAGAGATTGAGGATTTAATTGTAAATATAGAAATTATAAGAAAACATGGGTTATATTTTTATAATCTTAGTTGGGGAAAATCTTTCAAATAACCCTGTCAGAAATTCCCAATGTATTTAAATGTTGGTGTCCCTCTTTAGGGCACTATAATGCTGGGGTTCTTTTGTTCGCCTTACAAAGGGTTCAGCATTCTGGAGAATGAGGCTACGTGAAGATGATTAAAGAGTTCAAGGACAAAAGATAGTTTTGAAAGACATTGGGGGTCAGAGGAGCTTCAGCAAAAGGAACTGAAGACTCCTACCTTGACCAAGGACCAGTGCTTTTATTCTAACACAATTTGTTCCAAGGCAAGGTGGAAATATACACTTCAAGGGGTAAGGTATCAAAAGATAGAATACAGAAGCATTATCAGTTTGGAGAATAGCCTACAGCTGTTCAGGTGTTTGGCCAACAGGAGGCAATAAAATGCCCTGAGCTGTCTGGCAGCTAACAATTCTATTCAGATTGGGGGGAAGTGCTTTTTAGCCTTTTCCAACAGATAAATTACATATGTGGCTTACCCTTGTTGAACCCCCCAAGTTCCATCAACCTTTTAATGGAACTCTTGTAATTATTACATGCTGAAATTGGTTCTTGGAATTTTAAGATGTACAAACTTAAAACTACTAGATAGCCAAATAAAGTAAGCATGTTGAAACTAAATTGGTGAAGATATTTACAACCCACATGGTAAAGGATTGCATTTCTCATCGACAAAAAAAAACCCAAAACAAAACAAAACAACAACAACAAAAAAAACCACACAACTTAACATATAAATTAAAATTTGGAGAGAATATAAAAAGGAAACTTACAAATTAACCAATGAACAATAGAAAAGATGTTCAATCTCCTTAATGAACAAATTAAAAAACAAAAACAGTTTTATTTTGTGTATCAGAATAATAAGGAGGAAAACGGTAATAAAATCTGCTACAGTATGATTTAGGTACTATAACTCTCATGAACAATCTGTGGAAATATAAATTCTCATACCTTTTCTAAAGCGCAATTTCCTCCTAAGGAAATTTTTAAATTTAAATTTTATTTACTTTTTTCTCCATTTCTTTTCAAAAAATACTTATGGTTGAAAGTATCACAGATGTCTTCTTTTTCCCTCATTGGCATCTTCCAGCCTTCCCCAACCCCTACTCCAGGCTTTCATCACCCTACTTTCTGTGCCCATGGGTTAATATATTGAATAAATACTAGGGGCCCAGGGAACAAATTCATGCACCTTGAAAGGAACTGTGGGCCACAAGGCTGTGGTGGGCACAGGAGTGGATCTTGACCCTTCCTCCTCACCCCTGCCCAGCTCCTCCCATGGCCCCTGGTCCCCTATATGCTGGCAGCCTCATTGCACTGCCACCATTTCCACACACTGACGGTGCAGCTGGACATTGAGGATAGATGAGTTGGGGGCAAGGCAGTTGGGAGCAACCATGCCTGAAGGGGAGGACATCCAGACTGATGAGTTGGGAGAAGGCAGATGGGGGCAACCAGTCCTGCAGGGGAGGGCAGTTGGGGTGACCAGCAATCACAATCCAAGACTGCTGGCTCCCAACCTATTGCTTACCTGTCTGACTAATTGCCCCTAACCACTCCTGCCTGCCAGCCTGATCATCCCGTAATCACTCCCCTGCCAGCCTGATTGATGCCTAACTGCTCCCCTGCTGGCCCAATTGCCCCTAACTGTCCTCCCTATAAGCCTGGTCACTCCCAACTGCCCTCCCCTGCTTACCCAGTCACCCTAACTTCCTTCCCTTGCCAGCCTGATCACCCCTAACTACCCTCCCCTGCTGATATGGTTGCCCTAACTGACCTCCCCTATAGGCCTGGTCATCTCCAACTGTCCTCCCCTGCTGGCCCAGTCACCCCTAACTGCTCTCCCTTGCCAAGCTGGTTGCTCATAACTGCCCTCCCCTGATGGCCTGGTCACCCCCAACTTCCCTCCCCTGCAGGTCTGGTTGCCTCCAACTGCCTTCCCCTGCTGGCCCAGTTACCCCTAACTTCCTTCCCTTGCCAGCCTGGTCACCCCTAACTGTCCTCCCTTATTAGCCTGGTTGCCCCCAACTGCTCTTCCCTGCAGTCCTGGTCACTCCCAGTTGCCCTCCCCTGCAGGCCTGGTTCTCCCCAACTGCCCTCCTTTTCAGGCTTGACTCCTCCCAACTGTGCTCCTTTGCCAGCCATTTTGTGGCAGCCATCTTGTGTCCACATGGGGTGGCCATCTTTTACAACATGAGGGCATCCATCTTGTGTGTTGGAGTGATGGACAATTTTCATTTTGCCTTTTTGATATATAGCATTATATAAGATATGCATATAAGTTCTTCGGTTGCTCTCTTCCCACTTGCCCATCCATTGGGGTTTGACAGTCTGTCCATGCTTCTCTGTCTATTTTGTTTTTCAGTTTATTTTGTTCATTAGAGTCTACATATGAATGAGATCATATGATACTTATCTTTCTCTGACTGGCTTATTTCCCTTAGCATAATACTTTCCAGGTCCATCCATGCTCTTGAAACTGTAAGAGTTCTTTCTTTTTCACACTCGCATAGTATTCCATTGTGTAAATATACCACAGCTTTTTATCCACTTGTCTGCTGGTGGGGACTAAGGTTGTTTCCAAATCTTAGCTATTGTAAATTGTGCTATGAACATAGGGGTGAATATATTCTTTCTGATTGGTGTTTCTGAATTTTTAGGATATATTCCTAGAAGTTGGATCACTGTGTCAAATGGAAGTTACATTTTTAATTTTTTTTAGTAAACTTCATATTGTTTTCCACAGTGTTTGTGTCAGTCTGCATTCCCACCAGCAGTGTACTAGGGCTCCTTTTTCTCCACATTCTTGTCAGCATTTGTCCTTTGTTGATTTCTTGGTGGTAGCCAACAGGTGTGAGATGTTACCTCATTGTCCTTTTGATTTTTATCTCTTGGATGATTAGTGACTTTGAGCATTTTTTTACATGCCTCTTAGCCTTCTCTATGTCACTTTGGAGAATTGTCTATTTAGGTCTGTTGCCCATTTTTAAAAATATATATTTTATTGAGTTTTTACAGAGAGGAAGAAAGAGGGATAGAAAGCTAGAAACATTGATGAGAGAGAAACATCGATCAGCTGCCTACTGGGGATGTGCCCGCAACCAAGGTACATGCCCTTGACCAGAATCGAACCGGGGACCTTTCAGTCTATAGGCTGATGCTCTATCTACTGAGCCAAACTGGTTTCAGCTATTGCCCATTTTTTTTAACTGAATTGTCTGTCTTCCTTTTGTTAAGTTGTATGAGTTCCCAATATATTTTAAATATAAACCCCTTATCAGATGTATCATTGGAGAATACAGTATGTTTTCCCATGCAGTAGGCTCTCTTGATATTTTAATGATGGTTTCTTTTGCGGTGCAGAAGCTTTTTATTTTGATGTGGTCTCTTTTGTTTTTTCATTAGTTTCCATTGTCCTAGGAGATGTATCCACAAATATATTGCTATAAGAGATGTTTGAGATTTTGCTACCTAAGTTTTCTTCTAAGATTTTTATGGTTTCACAACTTACATTTAAGTCTTTTATCCATTTTGAGTTTATTCTTATGTATGATGTAAAATTGGTCTAGTTTCTTTTACTTTTTTTTTTTTCATGTATCTGTCAAATTTCCCCAACACCATTTATTGAAAAAAACTATCTTGACTCCATTGAATATTCTTGCATATATTCTTATCTCATTTGTCAAATATTAAATGAGCGAAATGTTTTGGATCAATTTCTGGGGTCTTTATTCTATTCCATTAATCAATATGCCTGTTCTTGTGCCAGTACCAGACTATTTTCAGTACATTGGCTTTCTATTATAACTTGGTATCTGGCATTGTATTCCCTCCAACTTTGTTCTTCTTTCTCAAGATTACCACAGCTATTCAGAGTCTTTTTTGGTACCATATAAATTTTTGGAGTATTTGTTCTAGATCTGTGAAATATGCTGTTGGTAATTTAATAGGGATTGCATTGAATCTATAGATTGCCTTGGGTAGTATGGACATTTCAATGAAATTGATTCTACCAATCCATGAACACAGTATATTCTTCCATTTGTTGATATCTTCCTCTTTCTCTTTTTTCAATGTCTTGTAGTTTACCGAGTACTAGTCTTTTACCTTTTTGGTTAAGTTTACTCTTTTAACAACAGTCCCCTTAGCATTTTTTGCATTACTGGCTTGGTGTTAATGAATTCCTTTAGCCTTTTATTGTTTGCAAATTTCCTAAATTCACCTTAAATTTTGAATGATAGCCTTTCTGAATAGAGTAGTTTTGGATTCAGTGCATTGTTTTTCTTTAATTTGTATATTTCATGGAACTCCCTTCTGGCCTGAAGTGTTTCTACTGAGAAATTAGTTGATAGTCTAATGGGAGTAATTCTCTCTCTCTCTCTCTCTCTCTCTCTCTCTCTCTCTCTCTCTCTCTCACACACACACACACACACACACACACACACACACAACCTTTCAGATTCTTTCTTTGATTTGAACATTTGCCATTTTAATTATGATGTACCTTGTTGTGAGTCTTTTGGGGATCATCTTGATTGGGACTCTCTGTGATTTCTAGACTTGTGTGACATTTTTCTTCCCCAAGTCAGGGAAATTTTCTGTCATTATTTCTTCAAACCGGTTTTCTTTTCAATGATCAGATTCTTCTCCTTCTGACACTCCTATTGTATGGATATTATTTTGTTTAATGTTGTTCCAAAGCTCCCTTATATTCTTTTTTTTAGTGTGTGTGTGTGTGTGTGTTTTCCCATTGCTGCTCTGATTGGGTGCTTTTTCTCTACCTTGTTTTCTAAGTTACTGACTCTTCCCTCAGCTTATTCTAGTCTACTGTTGAAGTCTTCCAGGGCATTCTTTATTGAAGCCATGTCATTCTTTATTTCTTCTAGATTATTTATTTTTTTTCTTTTTACCTTTTTTTAATTAAATTATTATCTGTGTACATATGTTAACATTCCCCCCTCCCAAACATATCCTCCCTTCCCAGAGTTTTGTTTCCATTGGTTGTACTTATATGCATGTATTCGAGTCCTTCAGTTGATCTATTATCTCCCCCAGATCTCCCTACCCTCCCCGCTGTAATTTGACAGTCTGCTTGTTGCTTTACTGTCTCTATATCTATCTTTTGGTTCATCATTTTATAATGTTCTTTATTATTCATAAATGAGTGAGGTCATGTGGTGTTTCTCTTTCATTGACTGGCTTATTTCACTCAGCATGATGTTCTCCAATTTCATCCAGGTTGCTGCAAATGATGAGAATTCCTTCTTTTTTATGACAGCATAGTATTCCATTGTGTATATGTACCAAAGTTTTTGGATCCAATCATCTGTTGACGGGCACCTAGGCTGTTTCCAAATTCTAGCTATTGTAGATTGTGCTGCTATGAACATAGGGGTGCATATATCCTTTCTGATTGGTGTTTCTAGTTTCTTGGGATATATTCCTAGGAGTAGGATTACTGAGTCAAATGGGAGTTCCATTTTCAGTTTTTTGAGGAAACTCCACACTGTTTTCCACAGTGGTTGCACCAGTCTGCATTCCCACCAGCAGTGCATGAGGGTTCCTTTTTCTCCACAACCTCGCCAACACTTGTCGTTTGTTGATTTGTTGATGTTAGCCATTCTGACAGGTGTGAGATGGCACCGCATTGTTGTTTTGATTTGCATCTCTCGGATAATTAGTGACTTTGAGCATGTTTTCATGTGCCTTTTGGCCTTCCTTCTGTCTTCTTTTGAAAATATTCTATTTAGGTCCATTGCCCATTTATTAATTGGATCATTCATCTTCCCTTTATTTAGTTGTATAAGCTGTTTGTAGATGTTGGAGATTAAACCTTCATCAGTGGTAACATTTGCAAATATGTTCTTCCATACAGAGGGCTTTCTTGTTGTTTTGTTGATGGTTTCTTGTGCTGTGCAAAAGCTTTTTATTTTGATTTAGTCCCATTTGTTTATTTTCTCTTTAGCTTTTTTTGCTATAGGGGCAGTATCAGTGAAGAAGTTCTTTCGGCATATGTCTGAGATTTTGCTGCTTGTGGATGCTTATAATATTTTTATGGTTTCCCATCTGATGTTTAAGTCCTGTATCCATTTTGAGTTTATTTTTGTGTATGGTGTAAGTTGGTGATCTAGTTTCATTCTTTTGCATGTATCTGTCCAATTTTCCGAACACCATTTCTTGAAGAGACTGTCTTGACTCCATTGTATATTCGTGCCTCCTTTGTCAAATATTAATTGAGCATAGTGATTTGGGTTGATATCTGGGTTCTTGATTCCATTCCATTGATCTATATGTCTGTTCTTGGGCCATTACCAGGCTGTTTTGAGAACAGTACAGTGGCTTTGTAATACAGCTTGAAGTCTGGTATTAAGATCCCTCCTACTTTACTCTTCTTTCTCAGGATTGCTGTGGCTATTCGGGGTCTTTTATTGTTCCAAATGAACTTTTGGAGAGTTCTTTCTAGGTCAGTGAAATATTTTAATGAGGAGTGCATTGAACCCATAGATTGCTTTAGGAAGTATGGACATTTTGATGATGTTGATTCTACCAATCCATGAACACGGAATGTTCTTCCATCTCCTTACATCTTCCTCTATCTCTTTTTTCAGTGTCATGTAGTTTTCTGCATAGAGGTCCTTTACTTCCTTAGTTAAATTTATTCCTAGGTATCTTAATTTTTTTGGTGCGATGGTAAATGGAATTGCTTTTTTAGTCTCTGTTTCTGTAG
Source organism: Pipistrellus kuhlii (assembly GCF_014108245.1). Taxonomy (NCBI): domain Eukaryota; kingdom Metazoa; phylum Chordata; class Mammalia; order Chiroptera; family Vespertilionidae; genus Pipistrellus; species Pipistrellus kuhlii. Next base: position 106,571,969 of record NW_023425515.1, on the reverse strand, counting down.
TTTCACTGTTGGTGTATAGAAATGCCATGGATTTCTTGGCGTTAATTTTGTATCCTGCTACATTGTCAAATTCATTTATTAAGTCAATTAGTTTTTAATGGAGTCTTTTGGGTTTTTTATGTACAATATCATGTCATCTGCAAATAAGAATAACTGTACTTCTTTTCCAATTTGGATGCCTTTATTTCCTCTTCTTGTCTAATTGCAATGGCTAGTACTTCCAGTACTATGTCAAACAGGAGTGGCGATAGTGGGCATCCCTGTCTTGTTCCTGTTCTTAAAGGGAATGGTTTTAGTTTTTGCCCATTGAGTATGATGTTGGCTGTGAGTTTATCATATATAGCTTTTATTATGTTGAGGTATGATTCTTGTACTCCCACCTTATTGAGAGTTTTTATCAGGAAAGGGTGTTGGATTTTATCAAATGCTTTTTCTGCATCAATTGATATGACTATATGATTTTTATCTTTCATTTTGTTTATGTGATGTATCATGTTTATTGATTTGCAGATATTGTACCATCCTTGCATTCCTGGAATAAATCCTACTTGGTCATGGTGTATGATTTTGTGATGTTCTGCTGGAGCTGATTTGCTAGAATTTTGTTGAGGATTTTGGCATCTATGTTCATGAGGGATATTGGCCTGTAATTCTCTTTCATTGAGTTGTCTTTATCTGGTTTTGGTATTAGGGTGATGCTGGATTCATAGAAGGAGTTTGGAAGTGTTCCTTCCTCTTCAGTTTTTTGGAATAGTCTGAGGAGGATAGGTTTTAGTTATTCCTTGAATGTTTGGTAAAACTCTCTTGTGAAGCCATCTTGCCCTGGGCTTTTGTTTGCTGGAAGCTTTTTGATGACTGTTCAATTTCTTCCCAAGTCACTGGTCTATTGAGATTTTCAGATTCTTCCTGATTGAATTTTGGAAGGTTGTATTTTTCTAGGAATATGTCCATTTCCTCCAGGTTGTTTAGTTTGTTGAAATAGAGTTGTTCGTAGTATTTTGTAAAAATCCTTTATATTTCAGCGGGGTCTGTTGTTATTTCACCTCTTTTGTTTCTGATTTTGTTTATTTGATTCCTCTCTCTTTGTTTCTTGGTTAGCCTGGCTAGAGGTTCACCTATCTTGTTTATCCTTTAAAAGAACCAGCTCTTGGTTTTGTTGATCTTATTTATTGCTTCTTTGGTCTCTATGTCATTTATCTCTGCTCTGATTTTTGTTATTTCCTTCCTTCTGCTTACACTGGGCTTTTCTTCTTGCTCTTTTTCTAACTCTTTGAGTTGTAGAGTTAGATAATTTGTTACCATTTTTTCTTGTTTTTTGCAATAGGCTTGTAGGGATATGAACTTCCCTCTCAAAACAGCTTTTGATGTGTCTCATAGATTTTGGATTATTGTGCTTTTATTGTCATTTGTTTTCAGGATGTTTTTAATTTCTTCCTTGATTTCTCTGGTAACCCAGTCCTTGTGTAATAACATGCTGTTTAGTCTCCATGTGTTTTATTTCTTTGGATTATTTTTATTGTAGTTAATTTCCAGTTTTATGCCACTATGATCTGAGAATATGCTTGATATGATTTCTATCTTCTTGAACTTGAAGAGACTTTGCCTATGTCCTAAAATATGGTCTATCTTTGAGAATGTCCCATGTGCACTTGAGAAGAATGTATATTCTGTGGGTTTGGGGTGGAATGTTCTGAAGATGCCGATTAATTCCATCTGGTCTAGTGAGTCATTTAGGATTGCTATTTGTTTGCTGATTTTTTGTTTCGATGATTTGTCCAAGGGTGACAGTGGTGTATTAAAATCTCCTACTATGATTGTATTGCTATTAATCTCTCCTTTAATGTCCTCCAGCAGTTTTTTTATATATTGGGGTGCTCCCGTATTGGGTGCATATATATTTACCAGGGTTATTTCTTCTTGTTGGATTGCTCCCTTTAGTATTATGAAATGGCCTTCATTTTCTCTTGTTATGTCCTTCACTCTGAGATCTAATTTGTCAGATATAAGTATTGCTACCCAAGCTTTTTTTTTTTTCATTTCCATTCTCCTGGAAAACCTTTTTTCATCCCTTCACCCTCAGTCTGTGTGCGTCTTTTTTTCTGAAGTGGGTTTCTTGTAGACAACAGATATATGGGTCCTGTTTTCTTATCCAATCTGTTACCCTATGTCTTTTGATTGAATCATTTAATCCATTTACATTTAAAGGTATTATTGATAGGTACTCATTTGATGCCATTTTTATTCTATACCTTTGTGTTCTTTCTTCACTTCCTATTTCTTTATTTTTACATTAGACCTTTTAGTATTTCTTGCATTGCTGGTTTGGTGGAGATAAATTCCTTTAGTCTTTTTTTGTCTGTGAAGCTCCTTATTACACCTTCAATTTTGATTGATAGCCTTGCTGGGTACAGTATTCTTGGATTCAGGCCCTTCCTTTGCATGACTTTGTATATTTCATCACATTCTCTTCTTGCCTGATGAGTTTCTGTTGAGAAATCAGTTGCAAGTCTGATGGGGGTTCCTTTATATGTAACTTTCTGTCTCTCTCTGGCTGCTTTTAAGATTCTTACTTTGTCATTGGTGTTTGCCAATTTAATTATAATGTGCCTTGGCGTCAGTCTTCTGAGATTCATTTTGCTTGGGACTCTGCGAGCATCTTGGATTTGTGTGGGTTTTTCCTTCTCTATCTCAGAAAAGTTTTCTGTCATTATTTCTTGAAATACTTTTTCTATGTCTTCTTCTTTTCCTTCTTGAACCCCTATTATTCTAATATTGTTTTGTTTTGTATTGTCCCAAATTTCCCTTAGGCTCTCCTCCTGCTTTTTAATTTTTTTTCCCAGAAGCTGCTCTAATTGGGTATTTTTTTTCCATCTTGTCTTCTAGCTCACTGATGAGATCCTCTGCTTCTTCTAGTCTACTCTTGATGCTATTGAGTTCTTCATAGTAGCAATGTCATTTTTCATTTCTTCTTGGTTCATCTTTATTTCCTCTTTGTTCTTCTTCAATTCCTCTTGGTTCTTCTTCATTTCCTCTTGTTTCTTATTCATATTATTAAATTTCTCTTCCATTCTTTTTAGCCATCCTATGATCATTACTCTGAATTCTTGCTCTGGTAGGTTGCTTGCCTCTAACTCGTTTACTTCCTTTTCTGGTGATGCCTGCTTTTTTTCATGTGTGGGCAATTTTTTTTTTATTTTTTTTTGTCTCCCCATGGTCTCTCCTTTCAGGATGTCTGGTTATGTGGTATTCCTTCTCCTTTCCGTGGGTGATTAAAGAACTCCCTCAAATCCACATGTTTGCGCCAATTGGTGCATCACAGCTGCTCGATGGTCTCCTCTGCTGTGGGTTTTCCAGGCCTCAGATAAGATCCTCCTTTCTTGGTAAGATGGCTCAGCCTTCCCTCTGAGCCCGTAGCTCCAGGAGAGGTCTCTGCTGCTGCAGCACTGGCTGCTTGGTCAGGAAATCCTGTCCAGTGGACCCTTCCTTACCTTCCTTTACAGTTCTGCTGCCCCTTAGCTCCCAATCAATATTCCCTGAGCGACTCAGATGCTGCTTCTATCTGTTCTTGGACCACGGTCAGAACAAGTCCATCTGTTCGGCTGCCATCTTGTCCCAGAGTCTTTAGATTATTTTTCATGTTGGTGTATTTATCATTCAACTCCTTATAATTCTCATTGGGTTGTTTATAATTCTCACTCAGATGTTTGAGCATCCTTAAAAACATTATTTTGAATTCTTTATATGACAAATTACTTGCCTCTATTTCATTTTTTCCCCCCTGGCAATTATTCCTTTTCTTCCTTTTGGAGGTTGTTTCTTTGTCTCCCCTTTTTGCTCTCCCTTTGTATTTGTTTCTATGTATTAACTGCTATGCCTCCAAGTCTTTGTGGGGCATCATATATAGTCAGTGTTTTGTGGGACCCAGTGATGCAGTTTCTTAAATATCCTGAGCTGGGTGTTTTAGGAAACTACCATATTTGAGTTATTTGGATTATTCTGTTGTAGTTGTGTCTTGAATGCTATTGCTGCATTTGTGGATGGAGTCTCTTCCCAGTGTGGCTGACTATGTGGCTCACTCCTAAACACATCATGGGATCAAACAGAACAAAATGCAACAAAACAAAACATGGCACAGAAGAAATAAAATAAGAATTTAAACAAGGCCACTACAGTACCAACAAAAGCAACCATGAGAGAAGAGAGAATTAGGAAAGAGAAAAGAAAACAATGATGATATAATAAAAGAAATAAAAAATATGGGGAGAAAACAAACCAAACCAAACAAACAAATAACCAAAAGCATAAACAAATACAACAAGAAAAGAAGAAGCAGAAAATAAAGATGCAGAGCTTAAATAAAGAAAATAAGAATTAGAGGAATAAGGGAATGAAAACCATTTAGAATAAAGAAGGGAGAAAAGTTAAGAAAAGAATTTGAAAATCAAAATAGAGGAGAAAGCAGATAGACCTAAAATAAGAAAAAAATAAAAAAGATATGAAAGCAGGAGAAAGAGAAAACTGACTAGTGAAAAAAGAAAAGAAAAACTGAGCAGGAGAGGGAAGAAGAAAATTAGATATATGAACAACAGAGACTAGAATAGTATCAAATCAATAAAGTAGATAAATAAATAAGATACATTTTAAAAGGGGAAAAAAGAATGGAAAGAGAAAAAGTACTAAAGGGAAAAATAAAAAAGGGAGAACAAAAGGTAAAAGGGGGGAAAAAGTGAAGTGGTATTAGTTTTGGCCAAGTTTTATGTTCCATGGGAGCTCACTTTGGAACCCATTCTTCTGTCCTGTCTGCCAGTTCTGCTAGGTACTTAGGAGCTAACAGTGTCAGACACTGTCCTTTGGCTTTTGGCAACCTACTCAAAGTTCCAAGCGACCCACCAGTCCACTGCTTGTGTCTGTCTGCACAGGTCTTGGCTGCAAGCAGAATGAGCCAATCTGCCCTCTAAAGTAGGTTTGTTAGCAGCATGGGGCCCAGGGCTGGGTCAGCAATTCCAGTTTCCCTATTTTCCACCTCTGTCCACCTTTGCCTGTCTACCAGCTGTCAATCTTAATCAAAAGTCTGTATCTGAAAGAGCTTTAGGTGAGGAAGGTGCTGTTTAGCTTTAAGAAAATATGGTGGGTATGTTTTCCTGCCCTAGAGTTTCTCCTCTGTGACTGGATCAAAATATTACTCTGTCTTTGGCTGGATAGAGATCCATGTCCTTGAATACTAATGAGGTAGGCCATGAATCTGGAGTTTTTATCAGTCTGGTTTCCAGAATAATGGCGCGGATGGCCCTCTTCCAATCCAGTCACTGCAGGCTCCTTGAGATTGTTCAGACCCATAAGCTTGGCCTCTGCTTTTGTTTCCTCTGAAAAGCTCAAAATTCTGGGATCCTGAGGGTGGGACAGGCTGTATCAATTGTCCTGAAGCCACTGGGAGGGGATAGCTCCTCTCAGGAAAAATGGCCCTTACCATTTGGACATGTATGAACGACCAAATGCAGGATTCCTGGCTACTGCTTTTCCATATCTCTCTACCCTGTTTCTCACTTCAACCTCTCCTCAGACACCTCAAGTCTGCACCTTCCTCTATACACCAAAGTCTAGGTGAGTAGTTGCAAATGAAAACTCCTGTGTCCTGGGTTTAGAGAAAACAAAACAAAACAAAAACACAACTACAGCTTTCTCTCTGACTGGCTCTGGTCAGCTAGCTCCAGATTCCACCTTGGCCAGCAACCCTGCCACATTTCATGGCTGGATGTTATGTGGGCCATGGTTTGTGGCTTTGGTGCTCTGGGCTATGGAGCCCAGCCTGTACCTAGCACTTTATCTTCTGAGGGAAGAGACCCTCCCTTAGCCCAGCACTGCCTCCTCTCTCAGCCTGCCTGCCTGCTGCCCCTGGGAACTGGGATCCACTTCTCTCGTAACCTTACCCTTCCTAGCAGTCTCCAGGTGTTTTTCTGTCCTTCCTTGATATGTGTCTCCACCTCAACTGGACCTCAATTAGTAATTCCAGGTGAATGCCCTCCAATTTAGTTGTATTTCCTTTCTGGCCCTGGGATGAAGTGCACGACAGGTCTGCCTATTTGGTTACCATTTTTCTCAATCTCTCTTAAGGAATTTTTTTAAATTTATGTACAAAGTACTACTTATTGCAACACTGTTTATACTATCACAATTTGTGACTGCAGTTTTATGAGCCTTTAAAATGCCTCTGTTTTCTGTGACCTTAGGTGGAGAATATAATACACAGAGGTTCTCAGAATGTTTTGATGAAAGGAACTTCCCTTTTGCTTCCCCTCAAATGGGCCTTCCATACTATATAATAAAAGGCTAATATGCAAATCGACCAAACTGTGGAATCACCAGTCATTCTGATGTGCACTGACCACCAGGGGGCAGACGCTAAATGCAGGTGCTTCCCTCTGGTGGTCAGTCCACTCCCACAGGGGGAGCACTGCTCAGCCAGAAGGCAGGTTCATGGCTGGCAAGTGCAGAGGCAGTGGCAGGAACCTCTCCCTATTCCACAACAGCACTAAAGATGTCAGACTGGGGAGTGTTGGGGTGGAGGGGGAAAGAGATCAACCAAAGAACTTGTATGCATGCATATAAGCACACCAATGGACACAAGACAATGGGGGGGGCGATGAGGGCATGTGACAGGGGTAGGGGAGGCTGGGGGAAGGTCAATGGGGAAAAAAGGAGATATATGGACTACTATATGTAATACTTTAAACAATAAAAAAAATAAAAAATAAAAAGGTGTCCGACTGACAGCTTAGGACTGCTCCCACCAGTGAGCAGTCCTAAGCTGTCAGTCGGACATACCCTGAGGGCTTCCTGACTGCGAGAGAGTGTGGGCTAGACTGAGGGACCCTCTCAAGGGCCCTCACTAGTAAATCATAAAGAGGAGACTGAAAGGATAGTCTTTCAAATGTTAACAGAGATCACATCTGAAATGGTGAGATTGTACTTGCTTCTTGTACTTTTCTGTGTTGTTTGAATTCTTTAAACTATAAACATTGATCATTTTGATAAAAAAGTAAAGCTTTTAAATAAGAAGAAAAACAATCTAGTGTGTGTAAAAGAAGCATAATTTAAATCTTCACTGTAAAGCAAATGTCTTCATTAGTTGGTTTAATGTAAAGAGAAGAACCTGATGTGTAATAGACACTGTAAATATTTTAGTGAAGAAAGAGCAATAGATTCAGGGTCCAAAGATGAAGGTCCAGGTCCTCGTTGTGGCTTACCTGCTAGTAGCATTGAACAAAGGCTCACCTCTGTAAACCTCTGATTCCTGACCTGTAAAATGGGAATCATAATATCTACCTCACTGCACTCACAGAGTGGTTGTTAAAATGAGACTATCAGAGTGAAAATACTTTGCTTGAAAAATTATAGGTAAAGTATCTTGGGTACTTGGAATAATTTGAGGCTCAGAGAGACGAGGTAACTCTCCCTGGATCACACAGTCACTAAACGATCGAGCAATGTATAAACTGGAGAGACAGACCTAAACCTTCTCTGAGGTTATATACACCTTCCATAGGTATATTTTAGAGCTTTGCTACTCAAAGTGTGGTCTGCTGACCAGCAGCATCTAAACCAACTGATTACATGCTATGTCGGGCCTGAGCTGATGAAACAGACCATGTGAGTCAGTGCATGTCAGTGTTTGTAAGCATATTTTATCAGACAGAGGCAATCTACATATAACATGCGGTAATGAACAGAACCCTTGTATCAGCAATGAGAGGACTAAATAGGAGTTTCTCATCTGCTGCTACAGCTGCAGAAAAGGATACCATTGAACTTAGCTCACCTTGAGGCCTTCTAAGCAAGGGACCCTGGGCAGGTATCAGGACCATGAAGCTACTGGCCCTGCTTTGGAGCAGCTGAGACTATGCAGAGCTGTGGATGCAGTGAACCACCACCAGAGCTGTGGGAGGGAGCCGGGCTTGTCACCACCAGAGCCGTGCTAAATGTTTGATAACTTGAGATTCTCACCAGAGCTTAGGACCTTGAACTCCACTGCCCACTCCTCAGAAGTGTGAGTGCTGAAGTTCACATTTGTGAAGGACTACTAAGAGATCTCTCACCTGGGGAGGGGTTGTGGCTGTGGCCCAGAGCAGGTCCAGGTGGGCAAGGCTGGTCCTTAAAAGAGTAGCAGGCAGGGATTCTTTCTGCATGAATCTCCTAATCTAGCCTTCATGGAGCTTCTTCTGAGATCTTCAAATCATTGCCTTAATAACCATACTGACACATTTTACCTTAAATTCACTGGAGAGCTGCCATTTATGGACTGAGGGCTCCTTTCCTCTCATCATCTCTAACCCACCATGCCACCATCCCATGTCCCCTCCATTGACCAGAATCACCCTTGGAGGAGGCCAGGCTGAGTATCTCTGGGAAACAGTATGAGATCGGTGCATGGAAGCTGCATCTCACTGCTCCCATACGGTGATTTAGAATTGCTGCAAGAAAGAGGACCATGAGACAACAACATTAATTGTCAAGAGATGCAAATTAAAACCACAAAGAGATGTCACTTCATACCTGTCAGAATGGTTACCAGCAATAAATCCACAAATGACAAGTGCCAAGGAAGATGTGAAAAAGGGAACCCTCATGCACTGTTGGTGGGAATGCCCCTGGTGCAGCCACTGTAGAAAACAGTATGAAGTTTCTTCAAAACATTAAAAATGGAACTGCCTATGACCCAATGATCCCATTTCCAGGGATTTATCTGAAGAAACCCAAAACATTAATTTAAAATTAAATATGCACCCTTATGTTCATTGCAGCATTATTTAAAGTAGCCAAGCTATAAAAACAATCCAGGTACTCACCAATAAAAAAGTGGATAAAAAAGTGCTGGTACCTAATACAATGGAATATTACTCAGCCATAAAAAAATAATGAAATCTTACTCCTTGTGAAAACATAGATAGACCTTAATGGTATTATGCTATTTGAAATAAGTTAGTCAGAAAAAGACAAATGCCAATGATTTAATTTATATGTGGAATCCAAAAAACAAAAATAAAATAACACAAAAAAATGAAACAGACTCACAGACACAGCAAGTGAATTGATGATTGCCAGATGTGAGTGGGTTGTGGATGGGTGAAAGAGGTTAAGGGATTAAGAAGTACCCATTATGTCCTAACTGGTTTGGCTCAGTGGATAGTCTGATAGAGCATCGGCCATTGGACTCAAGGGTCCCGGGTTTGGGTTCGGTCAAGGGCATATACCTTGGTTGCAGGCACGTCTCAGTGGGGGGTGTGCAGGAGGCAGCTGACTGATGTTTCTCTCTCATCGATGTTTCTGACTGTCTATCCCTCTCCATTCCTTTCTGTAAAAATCAATAAAATGTATTAAAAAAGAAGAAGAAGAAGAAAAGAAGAAGAAAAGAAGAAGAAGAAGAAGAAGAAGAAGAAGAAGAAGGAGAAGAAGAACCCATTAGTAGTTTCAAAATAGTCTCAGGAATGTATTAATAGTACCAGTAAAGCATAGGAAATATAGTCAATAATATTTTGATAATAAGTATATGGTACCAGATTGAATACTGGAAATATCTAGTGGAACACTATGTAAAGTATATATGATTATATCTAACCACTAAGTTGTACACCTAAAACCGATACAAAATAAAACAAAGAAGAAGAAAAAAGAGAGTAGAATGGAAGATTAGTGTGTGTACATTAGAGCTAGGGATAGAACCTGCAACCCAGTTATGTGCCTTTGTCTGGGAATTAAACCTGAGTCCCTTTAGTCAGAGGGACACACTCTAACCACTGAACCACACATGCCAAGGCTATTAACAGCTTTACTGAGGTATAGTCAAATAAAATAAGTTGCATATGTTTTTTATAATGTATAATTTGTTAATTTCTGACCCATGCATATACTCATGAAGCCATTGCCACAGTCCAGGTGTACACCCCCCTCATTATCTTGTGACTCTGCAGTCCCCTAGCCACCACAGCCCCAGTTTCCTCCCAAAGCCAAGCAACCCATGCTTTGCTTTCTCTCCTTTTCGGGGGACAGACTAGGGGTTCCAGCTCCTTTCACTCACTGTAATTATTCAAAATTTACCAATTTTGTAGCAAGAATCAATAGTATTTATTTATTTATTTATTTATTTATTTATTTTTTTACTGCTGGGTAGTATTCTATTATGTAAGTAAATGACTATTTATTTATCTACTCATCGATGAACATTTAATTTACTTTCAGTTTGAAGTTCTTACAAATAAAGCTGCTATAAACATTCATGTACAAGCCTTGGGGGACATGTGCTTTCATTTCTTTAGGATAAAAACTTAGAAGTAGAATATCTGGGTCATATGATAGGTATATGTTTAAATTTGGAAGAGGTTTGAAGGATGGGTGAAGAAGGCAAAAGAATTAACAAGTACAAATTGCCAGTTATAAAAACAGGGGATATAAAGTACAGCATAGAAAATATAGTCAACAATGCTATCTAATAAAGAGAGAATATGCTATTGACCCTCATGCCGTCGCAAAGATGGTGGCTCCCTCAGCCAATGAGAAGGAAATATGCCAATTGACTGTCTCACACTCAAAGATGGCAGTACCCATAGCCACAAGATGGTGGCACCCATTCCCCTCAGCCCCCCCCCCCCCCCCCCCCCCCCCCAGAGTGGTAGGAGGGCCTGGTTGCTCTGCACACCTACCTCCAGAGTCCCTGAGTCCTTTTAGCTTCCCAGCCACCCAGGGCTAGCCCAAGGCACAGGCAAGCCTCAGATGGTGGCTTCCCAGCTGCCCAGGGCCGCCCAAGGCTCAGGTAACCAGGGCTGGCTGATGCTTATGCTTCCGGCAGTGGCAGTAACAGAGGTGTGATGAGGGTGTTGCCTTCCCCTGATCACTTTGTCACCTCCTGTCCTTGAGGGCTCCCAGACTGTGAGAGAGGGAAGCCTGGCTGAGGGATCCCCCCTCCAGTGCATGAATTTTCATGCATCGAGCCTCTAATATTTTAATAACTATGTAAATATCAAATGGATAATAGATTTATCAGGGTGATTACTTTGTAAGGTATATAAAAGTCTAACCACCATGCTATATATCTGAAACTAATACAATATTGTCTGTTAACTGTATTTGGGAAATATGGAGTTTCCTAAAAAAACTAAAAATGGAACTCCCATTTGACCCAGGATCCCACTTCTAGGAATATATCCCAAGAAACCAGAAACACCAATCAAAAAGGATAATGAAGCCCTATATTCATAACAGCACAATTTACAATAGCTAAGATTTAGAAACAGCCTAAGTGCCCATCAGCAGATGAGTGAATTAGAAAACTATGGTACATATACATAGTCAAATATTACACTGCTATAAAAAAAAAAAAGGGAACTCCTACAATTTGCAACAGCATGGATGGACCTGGAGAGCATTATGCTAAGCAAAATAAGTCAGTTACAGAAAGATAAATATCACATGATCTCACTCATTTGTGGAATATAATGAATCACATAAACTGATGAACAAAAACAGATCCAGAGACAGAAGCATTGATCAGACTGTCAAACCTCCGAGGGAAGGCAGGGGAGGGTAGGAGTAAAGGGGATAGATCAACCAAAGGACTTATATGCATGCATATAAGCATAACCAATGGACAGACACCAGGGGAGTGAGGGCACAAATGGGGGGTTGGGGGCAATGGGGGTTAAGGTCACATATGTAATACCTTAATCAGTAAAGAAAAAAATAGAGAAAAAGAAAAGTTAAAGGTATTTTTAAATTATCAAACCCTTTTCCAAAGTGAAAGCACCATTTTTAAATCTTCTTTTACAGTATGAGAGTTGCAACTCCTCCTTTTCTTCGTCAACACTGGCTATGGTCAGTCTAATTGGTTAACAGGTATGTAGTGCTTCCTTACTGTGGTTTTGATTTGCACTTCTAGAGTGATTAATGCTGTTGAAAATCTTTTCATTGCTTATCACCATACTTATATCTTCTTGGGTGGAAGTCTGTTTAGGTATTTTGTCCAGTTTCATAAGTTAAGTTTTCTGTTTATTACTTTTGAGTTTGGGGACGTCCTTTAGCACATATATAATTTTCAGTCTGTGGTTGTTTTGTCATTTTCATAAGTCTTTCTTAAAAATGAAATTGATTGGAGTGACATATATGTTTCATGTGTATTTATATACATAAAAGCCTAATATGCAAAGTGTTCCCTTGGGAGTTCAATTGGAGACCAGGAGTTTGATCACTCACTCTGATGTGTGCTGACCACCAGGGGGTGGCATAGAATGAAGGAAGGCCCTAGTCAGCAGCCACTAAGGACCCTATCCATGCATGAATTTCATGCACTGGACCCCTAGTAATTCTATAATACATCATCTGCATATAGCATTATGTCCTCACCACTAATGGTTTAGTGTCTTTCCATCACCATATATTTGACACCCTTTACCTTCTTCACCCCCACTTCTCTTCTGGTAATCAAAATACTATTGTAGGTGTCTATGAGTATTTTGTTTATCTATTGATTTCTATTTTATATTTCACATATGAGTGAAATCATATGGTTCTTGACCTTTTCTGTCTGACTTATTTCACTTAGCATGATATTTTCTGGATCCATCCAGGTCATCATAAATGGCAGTATTCTACCCTTTCTAATGGCTAAGTTATATTCCATTATATAAATGTGTCATGCTTGTTTGTTTTATTGTTGACATTATTACAGATGTTCCCCATTTCTCCTTTATCCAATTATCCATTGTGCTTATTTCCATGTCTTAGCCACTATGAATAATTCTGCAATGAACATAGGACTACATATGTGTTTGCAAATACATGTTTTTGGTGTTTTTTTAGGGGTGTAGGGTGGGTGGATACGTAGAAGAGGGATTGCTGGATTATATGGTAGCTCTATTCTTAACTTTCTGAGAAACCTTCATACTGTTTTATATAGTGATTATACCAATTACATTGCCACCAGCAATGTATGATGGTTTCTTTCCCCCGCCACACACACACACACGCACATGCACATCCTCTCCAACACTTGTTATTTCTTGATTTATTGATGAAAGCCGTTCTAACAAGTATGAGGTTATATCTCTCTGTGGTCTTGATTTAAATTTCCCTTATAGCTAGTGAAGTGGAACATCTTTCATATATTTTTTAGCCATCTGTTTGACTTCTTGGGAAAAGTGTCTTTTCGAGTCCTCTGCCCATTTTTGTAGACTGGATTGCTTTGTTGTTGACCTGTATGTGCTCATTATATATTTTGAATACTAGCCCCTTATCAGATGTATTGTTTACAAATATCTTCTCCCATTTGGTTGCTTGCCTTTTTGTTTGTTTGATTAATGGTTTCTATTGCTGTGCAGAAGCTTTTTAGTTTGACATAGTCCCATTCATTTATTTTTGCTTTTACCTTGGGGTCAATTTCATAAAATTCTCTCTGAGACCAAGAATGTACATTTAATATCTATGTTTTCTTGTATGTATTATATTGTTTTAGGTCTTATATTTAGTTTTTATATCCATTTTGTGTTAATTTGTTCATGTGGTGTCAAATAACTCTAGTTTCATTCTTTTGTATGGAGCTTTCTAATTTTTCCAACACCATTTATTAAAAAGGCTTTCATTTTTCTGTTGTATGTTTTTGTCTTTTTTGTTGAAAAATTAGTTGCCCATATACATGTGGATTAATTTCTGGGCTCTCAATTCTGTTCCACTGGTATGTGTGTCTGTTTTTCTGCCAATATATTTTTTATTGTAACTTTTTAGTATAATTTTATATCAGTAAACATAATACCTCTGGCTTATTCATTTTCTTTAGGATTGCTTTGGCTTTAGGGTCTTTTGTGGTTCTATACAAACTTGATGGCTTTTTGTTCTATTTCTTTGAAAAATGCCATTGAAATTTTGATGGGGATTGCATTAAATCTGTATATTGCTTTAGATAATATGGCCATTTTAAGTGAGTTGATTCTTCCAATGCATGGTCAGAGTATGTTTCCATTTCTTTGTGTTGTCTTCAATTTCTTTTAATAATATCTTGTAGTTTTCAGTGTAAAAGTCCTTCAAATCCTTTGTTAAGTTTATTTCTAGGCATATAATTCTTTTCATTGCAACTTCAGATAGATTTTTTTTTCCATTTCTTTTTTTTTTTTTTTTTGAAATTTCATTGTTAGTATATAGGAATGAAATGGATTTTTATGCATTGACTTTTGTATCCTGTAATTTTATTGTATCTCTGTGGTGTTTTTAATAGCTTGTTGGTGGAATCTTCATGGTTTTCTATATAAAAATCACATCACCTACAAAAACTGACAATTTTTCTTCATTATTTGCAATTTGAATGTCTTTTCTTTCTCTTGCCTGACTGCTCTGGCTTGGACCTCAAGTACTGTATTAAATAATTGGTGAGAGTGGTCACCCATGTCTTGCTTCTGATTTTAGAGAAAAAGCTTTTGGTTTTCATCATTGAGTATGACATTAGCTGAGGGTTTGTTATATTTGGCCTTTATTATTGAGGTACTTTCCTTCTGTACTCATTTTATTGAGTATTTTAATTATAAATGAATGATAATAGTCTTTCTTTAAATGCAGATGTTTTTAACTTTTGATGAAATCAAATTTATTAATTTGCTTTTTTATAGATTGTGTTTTTTGGTGTTGTGTCTTAGAAATCTTTGACTAATAAAAGTCAAATCCAGGGCTCAAACCTTTACCTTGGCTCCAAAGGCCATGTGCTTTCCATTACCTATGTTGCACCCATTGATTTGTCAGCAGATGTTGATCAATTTTCTACCAGGAGCCATGACTCCTCCCCATCACTGAGAGGCGAAGAGAAACAGAGGTGTCTGTCTGCCTTGATAGAGCACATTGCATCCCAATAGGAGAGAACTAAATAGAAACCCAGCATGGAATGCCTGCTGGGGAAAAGGACAGAGCAGAGAAGGGGTGGGAAGTCTGTGGTCAGGGAAGGATCTGTGAAGGACTGGAGTTAGTGAGAGTGTGAGCTGGGCATACATGAAGACAAGTGTGCCCCTGCTGGAGGTTTGCCAATATGTGTGGAGGAATAGCACAGAGGCAGATGTGGCTGAGGGGAGCCAATGGATGGAGGACAGAGTGGGATAAGGACAGAGAGGTAACATAGGGAGAGCTGAGAGGTGGTGCTCAGGAACATCTCATGTTGAACTTTGTAAATAAAGCAAAGGCTCTGGGTTGTTCTGCATGAGAGTAGAAGCTGCTGGAGGGTTTGAACAGGGGGTGATATGATCTGGCTGCCATGCTGAGAATACATTGCAAAGGAGTCGGGAGACCAGGAAAAGAGTCTTAGTGATAATTCAGGTCCCTTGGCCAGGGTAGTGATAGTGAAAGCAGTTTAATTCAGGTCTGTTATGAAAATAAACTTAAAAGAATGTTTTGATGGATTAGATTTGATGTGTGAGAAAAGGAAGATGTTGAAGATAATTCTGAGGATTTAGGCCTGGGCCGGTGGGAGTGAGCAGGTACTGTTCTGAGTGAGGCCTTGGGAGGCACAGGTTTTGTAGGTGAGGTCAGGAGTTTGGATTGGGGCAGTCTATATTTGGTGTTGTCTATTAGGCAGACCAGCAGAGGTGCAGGGAGGCAGTAGGTGTTTAAGAGAGAGGTATTGGGGTGTCGTTAGCATCTAGATTGTATTAAATTGACCAAATATGTATATAAGCCATGGCTAAGCTTCCCTTCAAGGTGTCAAGGTGACAGAGATTTGGATACGAATCTCTTGTCTTCTTTACTTGCTGCAAGTAAGTAAAACTACCTTACAACAACCGTGTCTCATTTTTTAATAGAGTAACTCCAGTGGCAAACACCTTGAGTCCAGAGACAATCCACTTCTGGGTATATATCCCAAGGAAATGAAATCAATACCTTAAAGAGATATCTGCACTCCCATGTTTGTTGCAACATTATTAACAACAACCACGACATGAAAATGACATCTATGGATGAAAGAATAATTAAAAATATAAATACTAAGATTTAAAAAAGAGAGAAGTCCTGCTATTTGCAACAACATGGTTGAAACTGAAGGAAATTATGGCAAATAGACAGACATAGAAAACTGCATGATCTCACTTATATGTGAACTTCAACATAGTCACACTCATAGAAGCAGAGGGTGAAACAGTGATCAGCAGGGGCAGAGGGGTGGGGAAATGGGAGATGGTTGTTAAGAGTACAGACTGGCAGTTGTGTAGGACAAACAAGTCCAGAGATTTAACATACACTGTGACAACTGTAGTTAGTACCACTGTACTGACTCTGGAAGTTTGCCGAGAGAGATTTCAATGACACACAAAGATCACTGTGAGAAGACACTTATGCTAATTAACTTGATTGTAGTAATTTTTGTGCACCTTAAATATATACAATTTAAAAAAATACTTTCCCCATTTAAGCCTTAAATTGGAGAAACATCCAAGATATCCCATACTTCCAAAGTAAATTTTTACACAGTTATTTTAAACGAAGAGCACTGGATAACAGCATGGACCCACATCAGAAACTACTGGAGCTATCCTAATGAAATCTAAAAGTAAGAAATGAGAGAGCTTTGATTTG
The DNA here is from genome assembly GCF_014108245.1 of Pipistrellus kuhlii. Taxonomy (NCBI): domain Eukaryota; kingdom Metazoa; phylum Chordata; class Mammalia; order Chiroptera; family Vespertilionidae; genus Pipistrellus; species Pipistrellus kuhlii. The sequence continues at coordinate 106,555,379 of NW_023425515.1, read as the reverse complement.
ACTTGGAAAAGATATTTTTCTTTGCAGACTGTTTCATCTGTCTGGCTGTGGTGCCGTTTACTTTCGCCTTTTCCTATAGGCAGGATCAAATGTTTCTGTGGGGTCTACTTTTGTGGGAGTCTTCAATGTAAAACTAATGCTAGTGATCAGACCCTCATCTGAAATTCAAATTCCAAAACTGACATTTTAATCTTAAGAACAAAGTGGAAACATCATGAAATTTGGATCTTTGCCTTAAATATTTGCCTTAACAATGGAACAGTTCTCTCTGGACCACTTCTGAGAATATTGAACATTAAGGTACAGAGTTGGACTGCTCTGGTGGATGCAAAAAAGCTCCTGGCAGAGGCTTTTAGGGAGTGTTCAGTTTAGAGAAACTTTGCATCACCTAAGTTTTGTCCATGAGATGGCGATGTTGTGCTACAAAAGAAAAGTTCCCTTTTACTATCGCTCTGAAAACCCAACCATTTTAAAGATACCAGTTATAACACGAATAATTTCTTGTATGTCAACATGGTGATTATAGTTAATAATACTGTATTACATGCTTGTAAGTTGCTAATAAAGTAGATCTTAAATATTCTCACCACAAAAGAGAAACAATCATTATACGAGGTGATGGAGGTACTTCTAATGCTATTGTGGTGCTTTGTACACCTTAAATTTACAAAGTGCTATATGTCAACTATATCTGAATAAAGCTGGAAGAAAAGGAGACAGTTCTCCCTCTGCCACACAGTCAAGTTTTCCCAGAAAACTAGGAGATTATTTCCCCCTCTTCCAACCTCATGTTTGGAGCAGACAGATGGCTTCCTTCCAATGTTTATACTGCACATGTTCTCTTGAATCCAGTTGTTTGCAAAGTGTGTGTTCCTATCATTTTCTCAATGTCTTATCTGCTCCTGTTTTATTTCTGAGGTTAATCTTGGCTATCTGCCCTCATGAAAATAATTCTGGGGTGGTGTGCAGGGGATGGCAGGCTTTACTGTGCTATCCAGAGCTTTAGACTCCCACTGCACCACAGATCTCACCTGGCCAAGGGGTCCCAGTTAAAAGCAGAGTTATCGTCATGGCCCAGGCCAAAGCCAAGAAGAATGGCCTTTTCGTGGCAGGGCTCTGAGAAGTGGGCATTCCCTCTCCTGTACAATAGGTCATTGTCTTTTATTGTGGCAAACAACTTAAATTTATCATTTTAACTAAATTGTAGTAAATACACAATGCTATGGAATTAAGTACATTCAAACCATGCTACCATTCCCTCCATCCCAAATACAAACTCTGTGCCCACAGACTGCTAACTCCTCATACCTCCTCCCTTAGCACCTGGTATCCACCATTCTAGTTTCTGTCTCTGAATTTGACTGCTCTTGAAGCTTTGTAAGTGAAATAAAACAATGTATGCTTTTTTTTGTGACTGGTTTATTTCACGTGGCATAATATTTTCAAAGTTCATCCATTATAAAATACTAGAGGCCCGGTGCATGAAATTCATGCATGGGTGTGGTCCCTAGGCCTGCCAGCAATTGAAGCGTGAGCCTCTGGCATGGAAGGGCAGATCCCAGCTGAAGTCTGGGCCCTGGGCAGTACCTGGGCCTTCTGGCTCCTGTGTGCTCTCCTCTGCCTGAGTCATAGGGCCCTCCACCACCGCCACTGGTTGCTGTCTGTGGGCGATTGGGTCCTGCTCACACCTGCCTTGGCCTGGTGCCACCCGGTCACCTGCCGCAGTCCCACTCTCATCCAAGCCCATTGGGGCCGGCAGCACCTCCACTGATGCCCGTTGCCAGCACTGCCAAGTTCCACGCTGCCACCTGGTGGTCAGTGCACATCATAGCGGGTGGTCAAATTCCCAGTTGAATGACCGCCCAAGGGGACAATTTGCATTAGGCTTTTATTATATAGGATATCAGAATTTCTTTTCCTTTTAAAGCTGAATGATATTCCACTGTATGTATATGCCAACTTTTATTTAATCATTCATCTGCTGATAGAGTTGAAATGTTTTCACCATTTGGCTATTGAGAATAATGTTGCTACAAACATGGGTGTACAAATATCTCCTTTAGATCTACTTTTAATTCTTTTGGGAATATACTGTGGACTCTGAGGAAGAAGATACTTACCAAGAAGGGCTCCTAGTGGCTATCTGGGCTCAAATTTAAAAACAGCGCCTAGCAGCCATTTCTATACAGGAACTTCTGACACAAGCCATGCTTGATGGAGAAGCCTGCACTAAACTACCTACTTCCCACATTGAACTGCCTGTCACCTACACTGAACTTCTTGCCTGCACTGTGTTTCTGCCATCCCAGCCAGCCTGTATAAAATAATTTCTGGAGTCATATTTCAACTAATAGAACACATATTCAACCAGTCATATCTCCATTCAATCAGAGCTGCACAGATATATCCACATCAGAAACTTTACTGACCAGGGTGGCTCCATTTCAACCAATCAGGACAGTGCTTTATGGATATATCAAACTGTGGGGATTTGGAGTCTTCATTTACATGAGGTCAGGCCAATCAGAGATCAGGAGTAGGGACTTCTGTCTTTTTAAGTCACCTCCCCTCTGGCTCAGAGAGCACTTTCTCTTTTTACTAAAGGCAGAAGACTGGGTTTCCTCAGCTGGAGTTGGAGCTTGAATACCTAAGTCTCACCAGATCAGAGCAAAGTGGTGTGGAATAGAGCAGGGCAGAGGAGGACAGAGAATACTGGAGCTGGTGGAGCCAATCAGAGCACCCAAGAGATGCCTCGCCCCAGGGCCACCTCCCAGCCTTGCTGTCCCACAGCTGTGCTGATTAGTAACTGAGCTGCAACACTAGTGAGCTGTCCTCACAGCTGCGCTATGTCATAACTGAGCTGTTTGCATTGATTCCTTTTTCACCTCACCCCATCTTGGGAATTCCTACTGGCACTGAATTGGCACCAATGACCATCAGTTAACAATTCCCAGAAATAAAATTGCTGGATCGTATGGTAATTTTTTTCTCTCTTAATTTTAAAAATAATCATCATGCAGTTTTCTTCAGCAGATGCACCAATTTACATTCCCTGAAGCACACAATAGCTTCGGTTTTTTTGCATCCTTATCAGCATTTGCTCAGATCATTCTTTTTTAAAAAAACAAATTTCAGAGAGGAAGGGAGAGGGAGAGAGAGAGATAAATATAAGTGATGAGAAGGAATCATTAATCTTGCATGCCCCTTACTGGGGATTAAGCCTGTGACCTGTGACCTCCTGGTTCATACTGGTAGGTTGATGCTCAACCACTGAGCCATACTGGCCAGGCTCAGATCATTCTTTTGAGCACTGCTAATTATACACACCTAACCTAATGTGGAAAAATTAATTTCCCAGTAGTTCCTTACTCAGAACTATTGATGAGTATTTCTCTTTTCTATTTTTTAAATAAACCTTTATTGTTCAGATTATTACAATTGTTCCTCTTTTTCCCCCCTATAGCTCCCCTCCACCCAGTTCCCACCCCACCCTCTGCTCTTACCTCCCCCCTACTGACCTAATCAATAGGTGTACGATGTTCATATTGTCTCTTCCCTCACCCCCACACCCATTTACCCCAGAGAATTGTCAGTCTACTCCCTTTCTATGCCCCTTATTCTATTATATTCACCAGTTTATTCTGTTCATCAGATTTTTTTTATTCACTTGATTTTTAGATTCGCTTGTTGATAGATATGTATTTGTTGTTCATAATTCTTATCTTTACCTTTTTCTTCTCCTTCCTCTTATTAAGGACTATCCTTTAGCATTTAATATAATACTGATTTGGTGGTGATGAACTCCTTTAGCTTTTTCTTATCTGTGAAGCTCTTTCTGTGGTGGAGTGTAGAGCTCCTCTGAATCTGCGTGTTTGCGCCAATTGGGGACTGGTGTTCTGGAGTTTGCAATTGTTTGATGGGTGCTTCAGTTGTAGATTTTCAGGCTTCTAATAACATCCACTTTCCCCTTCAAGATGGCGCGGTCTCCGTGTCGAGTCCATAGCTCCAGGAGGGGATCCAACAGCAGTGGGGGCTGCCCGGTCAGGCAAACCCCATCCAGCAGTCCCCCACCTTCTCCTGGAGTATAGCTGTCCCTTAACTGGCCAACAAACACTCCCTGTGCTACCCTCTGCTGTTCTTTCTTTCTGCTCTAGGACAAGACTCATGACCAGTCTGTCTATTCAGCCACCATCTCCCCCCCTCCCCCCACCCCCCACTAACCTTTTTCTTGTCAGGAATATGTTGTAGAGTTCTATGGACTTATTGTTGAAAGCAGATGAGATGAATGAAAGGAATAACTTCAAATGATATTCTATTGATTCTTTGGCCAAATGGTGAGGTGAGTATCATAGCTCCAATTTCTCCACTGAGGAGAAGACAGTCCAGAGAAGCAAAGGAACGTGGCCTCAGAGCCCGAGACAACAAAATGGGATTGAACTTTGGTTGGCTGACTCCAAGGCTCTGACTCAGTATTCTTGGATTGATCTCTAGGGTGCAGAAAGATATCCTAAACTCCTATTTCTTAAATTTTAGTAAATACAAAATATGAATCATGGAAAATTCATACAGTTAGTGTTTTATCTATATTATCAAAAAATCCAGGCTCTGAATTTTACTTTTAGTTTTGTTCTTTTCCCTCATTGCAAGAATCCTATGGGGGAGAAATAGCATTTCTTACTGAAATAATGATATTTTCTATGAAATATAGTCAACTGTAGAGTTAAGATTTTATAGTCCCCTCCACATGGATGACTGCATGTCTTCAGCTTGCATGCATGACCAGCTTGTCTTCCTGTGCATCTGCTCAAGGCAGCCACTTGCTCTTGGGGACTCTCTCTTGGCCCCTAATTGTCTATAAATGAGCATCCAGAGATGGCATCAAGGAGCACATTATACCAAAATAAGATGTGTGCAGAACAAACTCTGCTTGTTTTGTGCATAAGAATAGAGTCCTGACATTATAGCACACTTTAAAATGTATATACTTTTTTTAAAATTGATTTCAGAGAGGAAGGGAGAAGGAGAGAACGAGATAGAAACATCAATGGTGAGAGAGAATCATTGATTGGTTGCCTTCTGCACGCCCCCTGCTGGGAAATCAAGCCTGAAACCCAGGCATGTGCCCTGACCTGGAATGAAATCCAAGACCCTTCAGTCCATAGGCCAACACTCTAAACCACATGTGTCAAACACAAGGCCCGCGGGCCAAATCCGTCCCTCCAGGCCTTGCAATGTGGCCCTCACCGCGCTGTCATCACTGCACTCCGCTGCGTTTCCATCACAATGACAGTTTATGACTGTTCAGTAAACCATTCGGCCCGCGATTTAGGCTGGATTTTAGATTTTGGCCCCTTCTCTGATTGAGTTCGACACCCCTACTCTAAACACTGAGCCAAACTGGCTAAGGCATAGCACTCCTTTTATAGTCCTACATTAGAACATGTATTTTTAAAGAATATCTCTTATCTGTGCAACATATGTAAAAGATGTTTCATTAAATTGTGTGTCACTGTGCAGAGGTTAATGGGGAGTTTTTGTTCTGGTAGGTAGTTCTGATCTTCAGTTTTCTTGTTTCTCACTCCTGAAATGCTGTGTGTTCAAAATTAGGATAAGTGCCCTGGTGAGGATAGGCTAAGAAAGATGAGGCCAACAGGAGTGTGAGCATTCTCTGCACTTGATAAGTAACACACAAAGGAGGAGAGAATGTTTTCACACAACAGGATAATGTCTGAGCTTCTTTTTTCCCCTACAGTTTTCTACAGAGACTTTTCTTAAATGCTTGAGTTTGGAATTCTACTCCTTCCACTCACTGTGAAATTTTAGATTTGCCTAAATTCTCTGGGCTCTAAGCCAAAAGATGTGAAAGGAAGATTACATAAAATAATGTTTGCAAGATCTTTGATGATACAATGTACTTAATATTCTACCTAGAGGACAGATAGTCAGGTAGTATTATTATTCTGAGAGAGTGGGCGATAGTTATAGTGTGATTGGGGAACATAATCATTAATTCCTAATCCCCAAGGTATATTTAAAGAAATTGATAGATTCTCTTATTTCCCTAAACTTAGCAGTTTTTGAAGGGGTCCGAGTTGTCAGGGGCTGTTTCTTGAAAATCAGCCAAGGCCTGAGACATTCTTCTCACTGTCCCACCAGAATGACTTCATTTTGGAGTAGGTTCCATGCAAAGAACAATAGCCTATTGGATACTGAGTTTGATGTAAGCAAGAGCCTTTTGTTTTTGGCCAAGTGGACAGAGAACAACACTTCATTATGATAATCTATATCAGACATTTGTAACAGTAGGCATTAGTGATTCAAGCTATTTTCCCCCCATAGATTTATTCAGTAGACATTTAAAATGTAAGACAGATATAAAACAATTAAGTCAGAGATGGTTGAGTACATGAGATGAATGTGTTCTAAAGAGTGAAGTTGGCCTATAGAGACACAGTGGAGTTACCTTACTCCTATATTAAAATACTCAATTTTGGCCGAAATTGGTTTGGCTCAATGGTAGAGCATCAGTCTGTGGACTGAAAGGTCCCAGGTTCGATTCCGGCCAACGGCATATACATTGGTTGTAAGCACATCCCCGGTAGGGGGTGTGTAAGAGGCAGCTGGTCGATGTTTCTTTCTCATTGACCATTCTAGCTCTCTATCCCTCTCTCCTCCTCACTGTAAAAAATCAATAAAATATATTTTAAAAAATACTCAATTTTGCTTTAATTGTGTAGTAAAACTAGTATTCTGGCCCAAAAGAGAAAAACCTGTCTTATATCTATTGCCCTTGGAAGACATATAGTCCTAAAAGCAGTAACAACAACAACTCATAAATGATTACAACTGTGGTTTTTTTTGTTTGTTTATGAAAAGCAGACATTCATGCAGGTAATGAGGATTGGGGGAGTCAAGGGTTAACAGATGCCAACTCTTTTTAATTTAAAGGATTCTGCTCATCTTCCCTGAAAACACAGGTCCATGGCCACAGAATCTCTAACAAGGCAGTTCATTCTTGCTCTCATGGTAACTGTCAAATGTATTAGCTCACACACAGCAATCCTACAAGGGGAGGAAGACACCCAGGAAATAGATATCTATTCACCTCAGATCTGCCTTCATTGAATGCCAGGGTTCTTTTCCAGCATTACAAAGGGTTCAGCAATCTGAAGAAAGACTGTACTTAGATTAAATAGGAGTCCAAAATGAAAGATAATTTTGAAAGGCATTGGGGGTCATAGGAGATTCAGCTAAAGAAGCTAAAGTTTCCAGCAATCATCCTCTTCAGGTTTGGGAGAAGTGCCTTTTAGCTATTCCAACAGGTAATTATATATGTGACTCAGCCCTTGTTGAACCCCCAAGTTTTATCAATCTTTTGGTAAAACTCTTATAATTATGACGTGCTGGAATTGGCTTCTAGCAATTGAAAGCCTCTTCTCCTTTTCCTCCTCATTACTGGTAGTGATAATATGGGTAACAGTGCTTTTGAAAACTGTAAACACACAAATACGGCTTGTCATTGTCCCATGTGATTCCACTGTCTTTCTTTTCTTCCTCACCTCCCTAACCAAGCCCTGATTCATGATCTCTGGAGTATGCCAGTAAAGGTTTACATTTTCACATAGAAGCTCCCCCTGGACTTTAAAGACCATCCTATATAATAAAAGTGAAATACCAAATCAACCAAACAGCAGAATGACCAGTTGGTGGGGGATTGGGGTGGGGCCGGCGAGCAGGAGGCACCAGACCAACCAAGGCACATGTCAGTGGACAGAGGAAGGGGATGGTGATTGGGGGGAGAGGGAGGAGTGATCAGTAGGGTGATTGGTGGTGGATGGGTAATGGGGAGGGCAGGGCCAGGCTGGCAGGCACTGTCCCCTGATTGGCCACCCTGTTGCCTCCTGCAGAGGGAGGCCAGACTGAGGCTTAGGCCTGCTCCCTGCCATCAGTGGGACATCCCCTGAGGGTTCCCGGACTGTGAGAGGGTGCAGACCAGGCTGAGGGACCGCCCTCCCCCCCCCCGAAAAAAAAAGTGCACAAATTTTCATGCACTGGGCCTAGTTAACAGTAATAGCCAATACTTTTTTAGCACTCTGTGCAGTGTTCTGGGTGCTTTAGTGTGAACTAAGTCAGTAATCTGCACAGCAGTTACCAACCCACTTCATAGACAAGGGCACTGAGGCACAGTGAGGCTCTTACGTGACAAAACTGGGCATCAAACCCAGTAGTCAGACTCTAGGGCCCAGGTTCTCAACCACTGTTCTGTACTGCCTCTGTAATACTCTTAGCAATATAAATGTTAAGTAATTTTTAAAAGAAATAGATGATTTTTTAAAAAACCTAAATATAAATTCTAAACACAATTTCCATGTTTTAAAAAATTAAATTTATTGGGATGACATTGGTTAATAACATTATATAAGTTTCAAATGTGCAATTCTATAATATATCATCTGTATATTGTATTGGTGATCACTCCCAAAGTCTAGTCTCCTTCTGTCACCTTATCTAAGCCCCTTTACTCTCTTTTTCCTCCAAAACTCCCTTCCTCCTCTGGTAATCACTATACTGTTGTCTGTGTCTATGAGTTTGTTAGTTTTGTATGTTCATTTTTTTGCTGTCTGTTTTATATTTCACATATGAGTGCAACCGTATGATTCTTGTCCTTTTCCCTAGCATGATATTATCAAAGTCTATCCATGCTGTCACAAGTGGCAATATTTCATTTTTTCTTTATGGATGAGTAGTATTCCATTATGTATACACCACATTTTCTTTATCCAATCATCTATTGAAGGACACTTAGGTTGTTTCAACCTCACACCTGTTAGAATGGTTTTTTATCAATGAGACAAGTAATGACAAGTGTTGGAGAGGATGTGGGAAGAAAAGGGAACTGTCATACATTGCTGGTGAGAGTATAAATTGATTCAGCCAGTATGGAATATAGTATGGAGGTTCCTCAAAAAACTAAGAATAGAGCTACAAGCAATACTTCTTCTGGGTATCTACCTAAAATTTTTGAAAATACTTATCTGTAAAGATATATAGATTGCAATATTATTCACAATAACTAAAACACAGAAACAACCAATTTCTATATTCTAATTTGGATTACACCAACCTAAATTTAATCTGATCACCTAAAGGCACTACCACTAGATGGCAGTCAAGACACCAGATCTGTTTTCCTCCCACTCAGGCTGCACTGAAGCAGATCAAACAGAAGTCTCAGGGAGTCCTTCGTTAGGAAGCAGCACAGGCCCTTCCAGAAATCACACAGCTCCTGTCTGTCTTAGCAGTGAGGATTTCTCCAGACTTCCAACCCAAACATTCAGAATCACTTCCATAGCACAGTGCAGACCACTACGCTCAGGGGAAAAAGCAAAATACAAGATGTCAAAACCTCAAAAGGAAAGAATAGGTTTAGGAAACAACATGTTCTTCAAGGAGCCCCATGCAAACAGTGCCACTTTGATCCATGAAAGGCTGAAAAAATGTCATGGGCATAATTTGCCACCGACAATGTCTAGGTGAAAAGATGGCCTGACTTCAGGTTATATCTGACCTAACTCCAAGGAAACTGAGGGCTGCTCATACCACTCCCTAGAACATACTTTGAACCAACCACTCACCACATCTAGCAGTTCCCCATGGTAGATGGAAGATGGGGTGCAGAGCTTTGAAGGAGGCCTGCTCTCCCACCTCCTGGATCTGGGCTGGCCCTTGGAGCTTGCTTTGATGATGGATTTTAGCATAAGTTATGTTTGAATTTTAAAGCCTACCTTCTGGAATGTTCCTCCTGCCCTGGATGGAGGCACTGACTTAGACAAACTGAGTCATGAGAACTCGCATGTACTATACAAGGCTTTTTGGCCCTGACCCAGTTCCCAGCTGAGTGCAGCTTACCCAGTGAGGGAGGCAGCCTTCAGAACTGTAGAAAATAGTTTATTGTTGGTGTAAGCCACTTTGTTTTGGTGTGGTTTGTTACCTAGTGAGATAACAGATCACATCCCTAGTAAGGAAGTCTGTATAAAAGACTTTCTCCTACCTCCCAAGGCCCAGCAGGACATTAACTTAGGTCCCTTCTTTGCCTCACTCCCTCACCCTTCTGCCTCAGCTCTAGTTACCCTGGCCTTAATTTTGTCCCTCAACCCCTCCATGACAAGCATGCTCCTGCTCAAGGGCTCTGCAGTGGCTGCTCCTTTCTCTGTAATACCCTGCTCCTGGGCTGGCTCCCTCACCCTTTCCAGGCCCTACTCTTAGGTCACTTTTCCTAAGAAACCTAACCTGCCCTCACTGAAAAGGCGTGGCTCCACCTGAAATGCTTGGCCCCACCCTCCTCTTCTCCCCCACGCTTTGTTTATTTTTCATAATATTTATCACTACTTGCTTTACTTCTTTATTTGTCTCCTCTCCTAGTCACCCTTCCCTGCCATTAAAATGCAAGCTTCATGAATTTTTGTCTTTGTCCACTTTTGTGTGTAGTTTCTAGCAAGAATAAAAAGCAATAGCTAAGACCAGCAAAGCACTTATCCTCAGCCAGGTACTATTTAGGGTCTCATTTACTCCTAACAAAAAACCTTAGGAGATTAAACCTTTATCAGTGTTATTATTTGCAAATATGTTCTCCCACACCTTGGGCTTTCTTGTTGTTTTGTTGATGGTTTCTTTTATTGTAAAAAAAGCTTTTTATTTTGATGTAGTCCCATTTGTTTATTTTCTCTTTAGCTTCCATTGCCCTAGGGGCAGTATCAGTGAAATAAGCCAATCAATGAAAGAGAAACACCACATGACCTCACTCATTTGTGGATGATAAAGAACATTATAAATTGATGAACCAAGAGACAGATATAGAGACAGTAAAGCAACAGGCAGACTGTCAAATTACAGTGGGGAGGGGAGGAAGATCTGGGGGAGATAATAGATCAACCCAAGGTCTTGTGTACATGAATATAAGTACAACCAATGGACATAAAACTCTGGGGAGGGAGGGTATGTATGGGAGGGAGGGAGGGGGGCAAAAAAATCAATAAAATATATTATAAAATAAAAATAAAATCTGCCAAAAAAGTAAAAAAACAACAACAACAACAACAACAAAAAAAACCTTAGGAGATAGGGACTATTCTCCCACTGAATAGATAAGGGAATTTGAGTCATAGGCAGGTTTAGCAATTCTGTTTAGTGGCACAACTAGTACTTACATCCAGGCAAACTGGCTCATAGTAGCTCCATAATAAATACACGTTTAATGAATAAACAAATAAATACATGAATTTTTCTATTCTTTTGCTGCAGCAGGACTGTCTCAGTTTCTGCTGAGTGACTCCTTCCAAAGTCCTTTTATCATCTATAAATACAAAATTGCTCTTCAACCTCCTCATAATACATTCTACTTTCTTTCTTTTCTTTTTTTTTACTTGAAATTCAGGCAAGATTTTAGTGTAAAAGAGCAATATACAAAAATCAATTATATTTCTATATATTAGCAATTAAAAATCTGAAAGTGAGATTAAGAAAACATTTTTATTTAAAGGAGAATTAAAAATATAAAATAGTTAAGAATGAATTTAGCAAAAGAAGTGCAATATCTGTACACTGAAAACTATAGTACATTATGGAAAGAAAGTAAAGAAGACCTAAACCATGGAAAGACAGCCCATGTTCATGGACCAGAAGATGTAATATTGTTAAAATGCTAATACTTTCCAAATTGATCTACAGTTTAAATGAAGTCTCTATAAAAATTACAGCTGGGTTTGTTTTGGAAATTGACAAGGTGATCCTAAAATTACTGTGGAAATGCAAGGACTGACTCAGAGAAGTCAAATATTCTTAAAAAAAAAAGTTTGAGGATTTATACTTCCTGACTTAAAACTATATGTCAAATCTACAATAATCAGGACATAGGACAAACATATGGACTACAGAAACAGAGTCGAGAACCCTACAATCATGGCTAAATGATTTTCACCAAGGGAAATTCATTGAGGGAAATAATAGTCTTTTCATTGAATGGTGTAAAACAATAATGTTGTACCCCCTATTTCACATAAAAATGCATTGAAAATAAATAAAAAACCTAAATGTAAGACTAAAACTATAAAACCTTTAGACAATAATATAGGTATAAATCTTGTGATTTGGGGGGTAAAGAAACCCTTGTTAGATATGACACTAAAAGCACATATGAGAAAATATATAATAGATGAATTGGACTTTATTAAAATGAAAGACTTTTGTGTGTGCTGAGAATAATACCTTGAAGAAAGTGAAAAGACAATCCACAGAACAGGATAACATATTTTCAAACTATGTATCTAATAAGGATCTTATAGCCAGAATATATAAAGAAGCACAGCAATGTAATTAAAGGATTAAAATGGACAAAAGATCTGAATAGAGATTTATCTAAAGAAGATATATATACCAGAGGCCCAGGGGATGAAATTTATGCACTGGTAGAGTCCCAGCAGCTTCTGGCTGCTGGCCAGGGCCTCCTTCTCTTCCTCCAGCTGCCTGCCTCTGGCTGGGGCCTCCCTTTCTTCACCTGGCTGGCCCACCCCCTGGTCGAACTCCCAGGAAAACCCTGTTCAAGTGGACAGTTTACAAACTACCCTTTTATTATATAGGATATATATATATGAGAGAGAGAAAGAGAGAGAGAGAGAGAGAGAGAGAGAGAGAGAGAGAGAGAGAGAGAGAATAAGCACATGCACAGATGCTTAACATCATTATCCATTAAGGAAATGCAAATAAGATACCACTCCAGACCCAGAATAATAGCTCTAAATAAAAAGATAAATGACAACAAGTGTTGACAAAAAAGTGGAGAAATCAGAACTCTCATGCCTTGTTAGTGGGAACATAAAATGGGGAGGCCTCATTTGAAAACTTTTGGCAGTTCCTCAAAAGATTAAACAAACTTCCATATGACCCAGCAATTCCACTGTTAGGCATTTACCCAAGAGAAATAAAGATATATGTCCACACAGATTCTTCTACACAAATATTCATAGAAGCATGTGTATGTGTTTGTGAAAGACAGTTAGATTCTGCAGGACTTTTGGGAGCTGGTGGAACAGGCTCCGCTAGCCAGGCAGCCTCTGCTACCACTGCAACCTCTCCCAGGTAGCCGGTTCTGCCACAGAGGCCATGCCATCTTGAAGGGGAGAATTGTTGTGAATGGGAACCCAATCTCACCTTCATCAAGGGTCTCTCTGACATCACCCAGGAACCTATAGCCCCTCTGGTCAGAGACCTGCTGCCTCGGCTACAGACCCACAAACATGGAGACTCCAGTATGGCTCCTGTGAGTTCTGGAGTGCGCTCCCCTCCTGCCAGCAAGATGCTTTAGCCCTGGGCATCGCAACCTCATAAACAGCCAAGCCATACACAGCAACAACAAGCTCTGCGATCATGTGAGAAAACAGCAAAGCCTTAAACAGCAACCCTGGGTGCTTCATCTGCACATGAAGAGGCAAGCCTTACACAGCAACCCTGGGAGCCAAACCTGATGCAGCAACCCCAGGCACCCCATCTGCACATGAACAGCCCAGTCTATGCAGCAATCCCAGATGCCACAACCACACTAGCCACCACTAAGCTCAACAGAGAACCCTTAATACTGTACCCAAATGTGAGCAGCCGAGCCCTACTCAGCAACCCCAGGACCACAACTGCACAAATTGCTGCCAAGTTTGACACATCTACACTGGGCCTGGTGACTGTGTAACCTGCTGCCAAGCTCACATCTGCAGTCACAGGCCCAGTATGACTTAATACCTATTGTAGATCCTTCAGTTGAAGCAAAATTGGGGGCCAAAGAAACAACCCCCAAAGGAAAGAAAAGGAGGAATCACCAGAAAAAGAACTAAACAAAATGGAGGCATGCTATTTTTGAGAAAAAGAATCCAAAAGAAGGGTCACAGTTCATAAACTGAATAGATGAAAAAAATCAACAACTTATGTAAGCATCAAGAAGAATTATAGAGTGATCTAGATACAATAAAAAGCAGTATGGAAGGTTTCAACAGTAGACTAGAAGAAGCAAAGGACTGAATTAGTTAATTAGCACACAGGGCAGCAAAACATATCCAATCTGAACAGCAAGTGGAGAAAAAATTAAAAGGCAGGAGGAGAGCTTAAGGGAGCTTTAGGACAACATAAAATGAAATAACATCCACATAATTGGGGTGCCAAGAATGACAAGAAGAAAAGCAAGGGTTAGAAAACCTACTTAAAAAAAAATGCCAGAAAACTTCCAAGATTTTGGGAAGAAGAAAGTCACACAAGCACAGACAGTCCCAAACAAGATGAACCAAAAAACACCAAGATGTAATGTAATTATGATGGCAAACATTAATGACAAAGAGAGAATCTTAAAGGCTATAAGAGAGAGACAGTTACCTAAAAAAGGACCTCCTATTAAATTATCAAATGATTTCTCAACATAAACAAATCAGGCTAGAAATGGATGAAAGGAAGTATATAAAATGATGCAGGGCAGGGGACTGAGTCCAAGAATACTCTGTCTATCCAGGCTATCATTCAAAATTGAAGGGGAAATCAGGAGCTTCACAGATAAAAACAAACAAACAAACAAAACCCAAGAGAATTTATCACTGCCAAGCCAGCCATGCAAAAAAATGTTAAAGGGACTATTGTAAACAAAAGAAATAAAAAGGGAAGAGGGAACACCAGTACAAAAAATAAAAATCACTACAAACAAGTACCTATTAATAATAACCTGGAATGTAAATGTACTAAATGCTCCAATCAAAAGACATTGAGTGGCTGAATGAATAAGAAAACATGACTGATATATATGTTCTCTGTAGGAGACCCACCTAAGAACAAAGGTGGGTCACAGACTGAGAGTGAAGGGCTGGAAAAATATCTTTCAGGCAAACGGAAATGAAAAACAAAAACAAAAACATCTGGGGTAGCAATACTTATATCAGACAAAATGAGCTCAAAATAAAGGCGATAACAAGAGATAAAGAAGGCACTTCATAACACTAAAGGGATGACTACAAGAAGAATATATAACTCTGTTAAACATATATGCACCCAAAGGAGGGGTATCAAATACATTAAAAAAACAAAACAAAAAACGTCTGGAAGAAATCAAGGGAGAGACTGACAACAATACAATCATAGTAGGTGACTTTAATAACCCACAAACATTAATGGATAAATCTCCTGGACACAATATCAACAAACAAACAGCAATTCTAAATTACTCACTAGATCAGATGGACTTAATTGACATCTTTAGAACATTTCACTCCAAAGATATGGAATATACATCTTCAATAGTGCACATGGTACATTTTCAAAGATAGACCTAATTGGTCACAAGCAAAGTCTTTCCAAATTCAAGAAGATTGAAATCATATGAAGCATCTTCTCAGACCAAAATCGCATAATATTAGAAATCAACTACAATAAAAACAATGCAAAAAAAAAAAAAATCAAACACTTGGAGGACAAATAGCATGCTATTAAACAATGACTGGAGAAAAAACAAAGATGGTGGCATAGGTAACCATCTGTACATGCTGCCTCTCACAACCATACCAAAACTACAACTAAAAGACAAAAAAACTATCATCCAGAAAACTGGCCGAGTAGAAGTTCTAAAACTAAAATGAAAGAAAAGGCACATTGAGGTTCAGAGGTGCAGAAGAGCAGAGTTACGGAGGTGCATGAATCTGGCTGGCATCTGGGTGTGCTGTGTGTGTTTTTTGTGTTTTTTGTTTTGTTGTTGGTGGTGGGTTTTTTTTGTTTGTTTGTTTTGTTTTGTCTGTGTGTGTGTGTGTTTTAATTGGAAGAAAGATATAAGCTCCCCATTGCTCTGAACTCCAGTTTCTGATGAGACTCTGGGGACCCAGACTCCTACAGGGAGAACTGTACTGTCTGGCATTGGGTCAGAAAGTGAGGGTGGCTTTCTCATAAAGGTGCTCGCAGATATCATTGTTACTGCACAAGGGTGTGGGATGTGAGGACAGGGAGACATGGAGATGTGGAGACACGAAGACTTGGAAATGCAGAGGCAGCTGACAGGCAGCAACTGCTGTTTGCTATGTCCAAGTGATTCCCTGAGACCCCATCCCACCCAAACTGTGAGCAGTGGCTTTTTCATATGAATAGCCTGTCCTTTTGCAGCCTAACCTAACAAACTGTAGTTGGGTTAGAGAGCTCCAAAACTTCCAAACTCCAAAGAGGAGAAATCTGCAGCTATCGCTGTATCTCCTGCCAGGTGGCCTCAGACAGTAGCTGACTTTGCACCTCCTTGGAAATCCAGGAGCCAGTGTACCTAGAGGGCAGTGTGAGATGATACCAGATTTCAAATTCTCACATCCATAAGTGACACACTCAAGAGGCAGATTCAGTGAGCACCAAAGCCCCACTGAAGCAAGTCCTGCTCCATAAGGGTATCTCAAACACAGCAGTTCTTCCATTATAGACAGTTTGTCCTCACAGCCAGTTGACCTATAGGTCAATTCCTCCAGTAATACTAACAACACTCAAGGATTAACAACAACAAAACTGTGCACCCAGCTCACAAAGGGATGCACCAATAGTGTCCACCTCAGATGATTAGGGAGGCTGAGCCACTAGGCCCTATAAGGCACCTTCTACACAAAGCCACTCCGTCAACACAGAGAAGCAGCCAAAATGCGGAGGCAAAGAAACATGTCACGAATGAAAGAAATAGAGAAAAGCAAACTATTGAATGTAGAGTTCAAAACCACAGTTATAAGGTTACTCACGAATCTTCTAAAAACCTCTGAGAAACTTAGTAAGACCTCTGAGGAACTTAGTGAGACCTTCAAGGATCTTTAAAAAAAACAAAAACACCCAACCAGAAAAAGAAAAAATAATCCAAAAAAATAATGATAATGTAGGGAGACTCTGGGACAACTTCAAGCATACCAACATCCGAATTATGGAGGTGCCAGAAGAAGAGAAAGAGCAGATATTAGAAACCTATTTGAAGAAATAATAGCAGAAAATTTTCCCCACCTGGTGAAAAAAGTAGACTTTTAAGTCCAGAAAGCACTCTAAATAAGAGGAATCCAAAAAGGATCACACCAAGACACATCATAATTAAAAAACCAATGGCAAAAGACAAACAGAGAATCTTGAAAGCAGTAAGAGAAAAAGTTAGTTACCTACAGGGAGAACCCATATGACCGTTGCTGATTTCTCAACAAAAACTATGCAAGCCAGAAGGGAGTGGCAAGAAATATTCTAAGTGATGAACAGCAAGAACCTACAACGAAGATTATTCTACCAGCAAAGCTATCATTCATAATTAAAGGTCAGACAAAGAGTTTCACAGACAAGAAAAAGCTGAAGGAGTTCATCACCACCAAACCAGGATTATATGAAATGTTGAAGGGTAGTCTTTAAGAAGAGGAAGAAGAAGGAAAAAGTAAAGATAAAAATTATGAACAGCAAAGTGACAACAAATACATATCTATCAACAAGTGAATCTAAAAATCAAGTGAATAAAAAATCTGATGAACAGAATAAACTGATGAAAATAATAGAACCAGGGCCATAGAAAGGGAGTGGACTGACAATTTTCAGGGGGAAGGAGGTGTGAGGGGTCCAGGAACAGATTGGACAAAAATCTTACACCTATGGATGAGGACAGTGGCAGGAGGTAAGGATATGGGGTGGCAGGGGGTGGGGGGGAAGGGGACTGATGGGAATTGGGTAGAGGGGAGCTATGGGGGGGAAATAGGAACATCTGTAATAATCTGAACAATAAAGATTTATTTAAAAAAACAAAAAGAAACAGAAACATTATTTAGACACTGTGTAAGTCAGAAGATAACTAAGCACATTTTGTTCCAACTCCCTTCCCACTCATTCTCATAATAAAAACTAGCAAACAAACAAACAAAAACACAAAACACACAAACAAACAAAAAATGACTGGGTTACCAAAGAATCAAAGAAGAAATTAAAACCATCCTGAAAATGAATGATAATGAAAACACAGTAATCTAAAATCTATGAGACACAGTGAAAGCATTCCTTAGAGAGAAGTTCATGAGTCTACAAACCTACCTTAAAAAAAAAAAAATGGTAATAAATTATTTAACCCTGCAATTTAAAGAATTAGAAAGAGAGCAACAAGAAAATCCCAGAGTAAGCAAAAGGAAGAAAATAAAAAATATCAGAGTGGAAATAAATGACATAGAGACCAAAAAAACAATTCAAAAGATCAATGAAACCAAGCGCTGGTTCTTTGAAAGGATAAACAATATTGATGAACCTCTAGCCAGGCTCACCAAGAAACAAATAGAGAGGACTCAATAAACAATGATATGAAGGACTGCAAAAAAATAAAAAATAATAAAAAAATACTATGAACAATTCTACTCCAACAAACTGGACAACCTGGGTGAAATGGACATATTCCTATAAAAATACAAGCTTCCAAAACTCAATCAGGAAGAATAAAAAAAACTGAGTAGGCTGATAACTATTGATGAAATTGAAACAGTAATAAAAAAAAAAAACTTTCAGCAAACAAAAACTTGGACCAGATGGCTTTACAGTGCAGTTTTATCAAATATTCAATGAAGAATTAACATCTATCCTTCTCAGAATATTCCAAAAAGTTCAAGAGGAAGGCACACTTCCAAGCTCTTTCTATGAAGCCAGCATTACCATATTCTCCAAACCAGATAAAGATTCTTCAAAAAAAGATAAATTCAGGTCAATATCCTCGATGAACATAGATGCTAAAATCCTCGAAAAAATTCTAGCAAATTACATCCAGCATTACATTAAAAAGATCGTACTCCGTAACCAAGTGGGATTTATTCCAGGGATGCAAGGATGGTACAATATCTATAAATCAATAAATGTGATACATAACATAAACAAACTGAGAGACAAAAATTATGTAATCGTATCAATTGATGCAGAAAAGGCATTTGACAAAATCTAACACACTTTCCTGATTTACAAAAAAAAAAAAAAATCTTTGCAAAGTAGGAGTAGAGGGATCATACCTCAACATAATTAATGCCTTATATGACAAACCCACAGACAACATCACACAATGGGAAAAAACTAAAACCATTTCCCTTAAGAACAGGAACAGTCAGCGATGCCCATTCTCACCACTCCTGACCAACATAGTACTTAAAGTGATAGCCATAGCGATCAGACAAGAAGAAAGAAATGAAAGGCAGCCACATTGGAAAAATTAAGTAAAATTTTCATTATTCACAGAAGACATATATTGTACATAGAAAACCCTAAAGATTCCATAAAAATTTACTACAATTAATAAATGAATTTGGCAATGTAGCAGGATACAAAATTAACACTCAGAAATCTATGGCTTTTTTATATAGTACAATAATAAAATCACAGGAAGAGAAACTTAAAAATCCAATTCCATTTACCATTGCAACAAAGAAATTAAGATACCTAGGAATAAATCTAACCAAGGAGGTAAAGGACCCATACTCAGAAAATTACAAGATGCTGAAAAAAGAGATAGAGGAAGACATAAGCAAATGGAAGAATAAACCATGGATTGGTAGAATCAGCACCACTAAAATGTCCATAATACCAAAAGCAATCTATAAATTCAATGCAATCCTCATTAAAATACCAATAGCATATTTCAAAGACCTAGAACAAACTCTCCAAAAATTCATTTGGAATAAAAAAAGACCCTGAATAGCTGCAGCAATCTTGAGAAAAAAGAACAAAGTTGAAAGGATCACAATACCAGATATCAAGGTATACTACAAAACCACTATTCTCAAAACTGCCTGGTACTGGCCCAAGAACAGACATATAGACCAATGGAACCAAACAGAGAACCCAGAAATTGACCCAAGCCATTATGCTCAATTAATATTTGACAAAAGAGGCAAGAGCATGCAATGAAGTCAAGACAATCTCTTCAATAAATGGTGTTGGAAAAATTGGACAGATGTATGCAAAAAAATAAATAAATAAAACTACACCACCAACTTAGACCATACATAAAAATAAACTCAAAATGAATAAAGGTTTTAAATGTAAGATAGGAAACCATAAAGAATCCATAGGCAGCAAAATAACAGACATTTGTCATAGCAATGTCTTTACTGATATAGCTCCTAGGGGAATGGAAACTAGGAGAAAATAAACAAATGGGACTACATCAAAATAAAAAGCTTTTGTACAACAAAAGTAACCATCAATAAAACAACAAGAAAGCCCACTGCATGGGAAAACATATTTGCCAATGTTATTTCTGATAAGGGTTTAATCTCCAACATTTACAAGGGACTCATACAACTTAACAAAAGGAAGATAAACAACCAAATCAAAAAATGAGCAAAGGATCAAAATAGACACTTTTTGAAAGAAGTCATACAGAAGGCCAAGAGACATATGAAAACATACTCAAAGTCACTAATCATCCTAGAGATGCAAATCAAAACAAAAATGCGGTATCGTCTCACCTATCAGTATGGCTATCATCAACAAATCAAGAAACAACAAGTGCTGGCAAGGATGCAGAGAAAAAAGGAATCCTCCTGCACTGCTGGTGGGAATGCAGACTGGTGCAGCCACTATGGAAGACAGTACAGCGTTTTCTCAAAAAATTAAAAATAGAATTTCTATTTGATCCAGTAATCCCACTTCTAGGGATATATCCCAAGACAACTGAAACACCAATCAGAAAGCATATATGCACCCCTTTGTTCATAGCATCACAATTTACAATAGCTAAGATTGGGAAACAGCCTAAGTGCCCATCTGAAATGAGTGGATTAGAAAGCTGTGATACAACTACACAATGGAATACTACACTGCTGTAAAAAGGAAGGAATTCTTACCATTTGCAACAGTATGGATGGAACTAGAGAGCATTTTACTAAGAAAAATAAGCCCATCAGTGAAAGGTAAATATCATATGATCTCACTTATTTATGGAATATAATGATCAACATAAACTGATAAAGAAAAATAGAACCAGAGTCATAGAAGCATCAAACAGACTGTCCAACTTATGAGGGAAGGCTGTGGTGGGGGTGGAGTGGGGTTGTGAGGGTGTAAGAGATCAACCAAAGCACTCCTATGCATGCATATGAGCATAACCAATGGTCACAGACAGTAGGGGGGGTTAGGGTATGTGGTGGGGGATTAGAGAAGCCGGCCAGAGGTGAAGGGGGGGGGGGTAGACTTATATAATATTTGAAACAATAAAGAATTTTTTAAAATTAGTGCAGAATTGTAAAATATCTCCTTGATAATTTTTATATTGGTTACATTTTGAAATGTTAATATTTTGGGTATAGGAGGTTAAAGAAAAACATTAAAATTATTTTTTTCTAAAAAACAAAAAATAGAAAGAGGATATAGCCAACACAGTAGACTTCACTCAAAGGAAGCCACAAGGCACTCACAACTACAGATCCCTAGCATCCTACCCATGAACTTCAGCCTGGAATACTAGTAGCTGTTTTTGGAAGACCCGATAAGGGTTGACAACCTCCTGGAGGAGGAGGAGGATGGGTGGAATGGGGCCTACCTGCTGTGGAGCAGACTCATTCTTCGAGGGTCTCAGCCAGCTCATCACCCTACAGCACATAATATTTCCTTCTTCTCCAGCCCATCAGAGCTGGCAGGACCAGCCCTGCCCCCACAGACACTGAGTGACTCTGATTCTGGAGTCTCTCCAGTGGCGAGCCCAAGCATAGACTTTGCAGCCCATAGAGTGTTTCTGGAGGACAGGCACCTTCAGATGCTACAGATAAGTTAGTAAGCACTTAAAGATGAGAATTTAAAGCTAAAAAGAAAGTTAATGGAGGTGCAGAGCTTCTCTGAGTTGCAAACATAAATGATGAGGACATTTGAGTGGAAATTAGAAGCAGAAATGATCAAGGAGGAGAGTGACTACTACAACCTGGAATCGCGGTTCAGCAGGTGGAGCAGAACCTGGAGCTGATGATTGAATGTGCAGTAAAGGCATAAAATCTTGTCCTGAAACAAACAAGACATAAGCTTGCTCTAAGCGCAGGTCTAAAACCTCAAGCTAGAGAATGGCCCTGCTAGGACCAGAGCACCAGCCTGATGGTGGTGAAGCAGAACAGGGACTTGGCCTTGCAGAACCTGCTCATGGTCATAAACAACGGTCACACCTCCTTTAAGCAGCTGGTTTCTGGAACCCAAATGCTCAACCTTGTTGCTGAAATCCTTAAATCTATAGACAGAAACTCTGAAATTAAAGAGTCTTGAGAAGTTCCTAGCTCATAGCTCTGTTTACATCCTGTAATCACCACTTACTGGATTTGAAAATACCTTTGTGTCTGTAAACATGTAGTCTTCACAGTAAAAATATTTATCATGAGATGCTAATTTAATGAACTAGAACAGTGTTATTAGCTGACCACAACAAGAAGCAGCTAAACTCTGTAGTGAGTCTATTCTATACAGCCTCCCTTCTTGGTGAATTCCCTGCTGTTATAGACTCAGTGATCTACTAGAAGAGATGTTTATAAAAGCCACCGATGTTTTAAGTTACTGAACATGAAAACAGCAGATCTGTGAAATGAATCTTCCATTCTTATTCCAGACATTCATTCTAAGATAAGTTCAATCAATTGTCCTTGATTTCACAAGTAAAGGAAAACACTAAATGAACCAAAATTCAAATGATTACCTTGGACAGGGCCTTGTGCCTTTTTGCCATTGTTCAGTGCACCCTTTGGTTCAGTCCACTCCTAGTGCCTTCACAGAGGTGGCTCCTGTGATTGATGGTGTGAGTGTGGACATCCCATGTGCTTGGATGCTGCTTCCCTCCATGATTGGCACAGATTCTATACTATGAAGCCATCAAAATGCACCTCTTTAAGGGGCCTCAGGTTTGAAAAAAAAAATGTTTTCAATGGAGGATTTTGATGCATGTTTCAAGTGGCCTTTTGTATAATGAAGTCTAGAATTCAGGAATTCAGAGGAGGTGTAAAGCCTTCCTGGTTAACATAAGTTTCCCAGGCTGCCTTTCCAGCTGCTCTCTGATGTAGGGAGGCATAATATCACTCTGTGCCTTGTTGGCTGTTTTCCTGTAGATGTTATTAAAAAAAAAAAAATGTTCCCTCCTGTTCAGTTGACAGCTTTTTTAATAAATTTTAAGATGAAAAAACAAAAACAAACAAACAAACAAAAAACTCACCCCCCCAAAACAAACACCCCATATAATATATGATCCCATTTATATGAAATGGTCCAGAACAGAAAAATCCATAGAGACAGAAAGCAAATTAGTGGTTGCCTAGGGTTGGGCTGGGGTTATTGGGGTGGAATGATGAGGACCAAACTGGAATTACAACTAAAATATAGAACAAGCAACCTGAATAAACAGTTGAAGACTAGCTTAAGAGAAGTCTTATAACCAAGGATTTAGAGAAGAAGCCACATTGAGACTGGTAGATAGGGCAGAGACCAAAAAAGGGCTGCCCCACTCCTATGGGTAGCAACTGAGGTTCTGGAGGGCTATCTCAGCTGTGGGAGTTTCCTATGAGGAATGTGGGGTCTCAATCTCAAGCTGGACTCCCCATCCAAGAGTACCAAAGCTGGGAAGAGGTACCCACATAAAATATGGATATGAAAAATAATAGGGATTCTGTATACCACAGAGAAATTGGTGTAGAGGGCCCCCTGGAATGCACATGAATATTCTTTAAATTTATGTCAGCTGAGTCCGAGGTGACTGGCATGGCCGTTTCCCAGAAAAGGCCTCCCCACAAATGGTGGGAGACTTAGTCAGTACTGACTTCCTATCTTTATCCATGTGCTAGGAATGAGGGATTGAATAGGACCTTGGCCCACACAGGCTTTGATATGTTAAATCCAGTCCTAATACTGGGAATGAGGGAATGAATAGGACCTGGGCACATCCAAACCCTCTTTGATCCTAAGCTTTTCAGGGAAACTTCCCTTTATTCTTTTGGAAATAAATAAATGTGCTGCATGACTCAGGTCTCAGTGACCCACCCGGGACCCAGCTTTGAATCTATTTCTGTGTCGGCTCTCCCCGACTGCCTGTTCCAAGAACCTGTTTCATCTCTCTTCTGGTGCTGAATGCAGAGAAGGGAGATCCCCACCAACTCAGGCCCCCGCAAGTGGGAGTCAGCTTGAGACACCATTAAAGGCCCAATGTACAAAATATCATTCACAGCCACTTGCCCTGGGCTTAAGCAAAGGGAGGGCAGACTGGACTAGAATCACATAAGGAGAGACTGAGGTTTGTGATTCTGGGGACAGACCTGAAGGGACAACATCCAGAATATTGGTGGTGAGTTCCTCTCTCACACCACATGTTTTTCCTTGGATGGCCCACTGCCCTCCATATGGCACCAGCCTGAGGAAAGTAATAGCTTCACCTTCTGGACTTACTCTCAAACCACCCTGTGGAGATTGAGCCTTGCTAAGGAGTCAGCTGCCTGGGTTAGGGTATAGAGGTCTGGGCAGATTCAGGGGGTGTAGGTGACTGAGTTCTGTACCTTTGTGTTGGGAGCCATTCCTTCACTTTTCCATGAATCTGACTGGCACCATCCCTTCACAGGAGATCTGCTGACCCTATTCTCCAGCCTCCCAAGAAGCACCACCTTACTGACCCCTGGTGGCTCCACTCTGCAAAGGTCTGGGCAGAATTTAGAACAGACTTAGTGTGGTTCTAGAGTAGGAGACACTCTTCTCACCTTCCCCCAAGCATGACCAACACCTCTCCCTCATGGGAGATCCACTAGCCCCACCCTCATGGCAGAATCTTAGACAGATTGAAGTGTGTGGCTCTAGCACAGGGGCCATTTACTCTTGCTTGCCAAACCAATACAAAACCTTCCTTTCATATGGCTAAATCTTGGTCAGTTTGGGCCTAATAAACTTTGCTGAGCTCATTCTGATGACTCTATGTCTATAGAGGGGGTCAGCTAGACTTGGTATACCTTGGAACTTTTGCTAAGTGACTACATACACAGTACTGGCACAGAGTTTGCGTGTATATTAACTTGGTGAATGCTAATCACCTCTACCTAGTGACTCACTAAGAACCTACTTCATGTAACTTGAGTACCACCTTTCAGTGACTGAGGCTGTTTCAGTGCCTGAGCCTAACAGTCAGCTAGCTGGTGAAGGCAGGTGATGGCAGATCTCGGGATGACTTGGAACTTTTGCTAACCTGCCCCTGAGCTTGGTGCTGGTAAAAGTCAGCCCTGGTGCACAGTTTGGTCCTTCCAGCTCATAGCCAGGCCCAGTAGAAAGCCACAAATTGTGGGTCACCTTGTAGCTCCAAACAAGTTGCCCAGAGCCAGTAATAGGCAATGTCTGACATTGGCCTGCACCAGAGTCCCTCCAGGAGGCTCCAGAACTAACACATTCAGTGGCCAGCATCAAAACAGGATCCAATTAGCTTCATAAGCAGCATATCCACAGAGAGATCTTGGCAGGAACCAGACATTGCTGAAGTGAATTCCACTTAGTATAGTCAGCATCTGCACTGTGGTTCAGGTTGATCCTCACAGTCAGCCAGCCTGAGGGTCAGCCCACAAATGAGATAATAGCAATCAAGACTCAATTACAACTGGAGGGCCCATGTATGCCATATAAGGGAAATACCTAGAGCACCCCGCTAGCTGATCAAGGAGGCTATGCCACTGGGTCCCAAAAAGGATGAATCCAAAGAGACCCACATCAAGACAATTCATAATTAAATCAACAAAGGTTAAAGACAAAAAGTGATTTTTAAAAGCACCAAGAGAAAGACAGTTAGTTACGTACAAGATAATCTCTATAAGACTGTCAGCTGATTTCTCAACAAAAACATTTCAAGCCAGAAGGGATTGGCATGAAATATTCAAAGTGATGAAAAGCAAGGATCTAAAACCAAGGCTATAATTTAAAATTGAAGGAGAAATAAAGAGCCACCCAGACGAGAAAAAAGCTAAAGGAATTCATTGCCACTTAACTAGTTTTAGAAAAAAATGTTAAAGGATCTTTTTTAAGGCCCTGGCCACCAATGTGGTTCAGTTGTTTAGAGCATCATCCAATACACTGAAAAGTTGCAGGTTTGATTCCTAGTCAGAGTGCATGTAGGAGGCAAATGATTAATGTTTTCCTCACATCAGTCCTCCCCTCCCCTCTCTCCCATCCTTTCCTTTCTCTCTAAAATCAATGAAAACATATCTTCAGGTGAGGATTTGTTTTTAAGAAGAAAAGAGGTCTTTTTTTAAGAAAGAGAAAAGAAAAATAGAACATAGAATAAAGAATAAAGAATCTGTCTCTTGCAATAACTACTTTAAATATATATGACTTAAGTATTCCAATCAAAAGTCATAGAATAGCTGAAGGGATAAAAACACAAGACTCATGTATATTCTGTATACAAGAGAACCATATCAGAATGAGAGATACACACAGACTAAAATTAAAGGGTTGGGAAAAGACATTTCATGCAAATAGAAATGAAAAAAGCTGGGGTAGCAATACTTATATCAGAGAAAAAAGACTTTAAAACAAAGACTATAATAAGTGACAAAGAAGGACAGTACATAATAATAAAGGGAAGATATAACTAATGTGAATATTTGTAAATATTTTTTTACATTGGAGCACCTAAATATATAAAGAAAATATTGATGGACATAGAGAGATCAACAGTAAAACATTCATAGTAGGGGATTTTAAGACCCCACTGATATCTATGGATAGATCTTGCAGGCAGAAAATCAACAAGGAAATAATGGACCTTCATGACATAATTGATCAGTTGGTTTCAACTGATATCTTCAGAGCATTTTATTCAAAGCAGCAGAATATACATTCTTTTCAAGTGTGCATGGAACATTTTCTAGGATAGGCTACATGTTAGAACACAAAACAAATCTCAATAAATTTAAGAAGATTGAAATCATAGTAAGCATCTTCTCTCACCATATAAAACTGGAAATCAGCCTGGCCAGCATGGCTCAGTGGTTGAGTGTTGACCTATGAACCAGGGCCTGCATGGTTTGTTCCTGGTCAGGGCACATGCCTGAGTTGTGGTCTTAATCCCCAGGGGCCTGCAGGAGTCAGCTGATCAATTATTCTCTCTCATCATTGATGCTTTTATCTTTCATTCCCTCTGCCTTCCTTTCTGTAATCAATGGCAGTATTAAAAGCAAACTAGTCAAAACTGGTTTGGCTCAGTTGTTAGAGCGTCGGTCTCAGACTGAAAGGTCCCAGCTTCATTTCTGGTCAAGGGCAAGTACATTGGTTGCAGGCACAATCTCCCGTAGAGGGTGTGCAAGAGGCAGCTGGTCAATGTTTCTCTCTCATCAATGTTTCTAGCTCTCTATCCCTCTCCCTTCCTCTCTGTAAAAAAAATCAATAAAATATATATTTTTTAAAAATAAAAGCAAACAAAACACTGGAAATCAATCACAAGAAAAAACTGAAAAATACACAAAGACATGGAAGCTAAATAATATGTTACTAGACAATAAATTAGTTAACAATGAGATCAGGGAAGAAGTCAAAGACATCTTGAAACAAATGAAAATGAGAACCCAACAATTCCAATCTATGGGACAGAGCAAAAGCAGTCCTAAGAGGGAAATTCATAGCACTGCAGATCTATCTCAAAAAAAAAAAAAAAAATCAAACAATTTAACTTTACACTTAAAGGAATCTAAAAAAAAGAATAAACATTAGTATGAAAAATGAAATAATAAAGATCAGAGCAGAAATAAATAAAATAGAGTGTTAAAAAAAACCCAGCAATCAATGAAACCACCTACCAGTGTGGCTCATTGATTGAGTGTCAATTCATGAATCAGGAGGCCTTGGTTCAATTGCTGGTCAGGACACATACCTGGTGGTGGGCTTGAAGATGTGCAGGAGTCAGCCAATCAATTATTATTTTTCATCACTGTTGTTTCTATCTCTATTGCCCTTTTATTCCTCTCTCTGAAATCAATAAAATTATATTTTAAAAAAAGAAACATATTTTCCAAATGCAATGTTTAGACCAATAAGATTTAAAAAGAAAAAGAATCAATGAAATCATGAACTGATTCTTTGAAAAGATAAACAATATTGATAAAACTTAAACCAGACTTCTCAAGAAAAAAAAGAGGACTCAAATAAATAAAACCAGAAATAAAAGAGAAGTGACACCAAAGAAATACAAAGGATTGTAACAAAACATTACAAACAACTATATGCCAACAAATTTTATAATATGGATGAAATGGATGAATTCCTAGAAACATACAATCTTCCAAAACTGAATCAGAAAGAATCAGAAACTGAATAAACAGACTGCAACAGATGAAGCAGTAATTTAAAAAACTTCCAACAAACAAAAGTCCTGGACCAGATGGCTTCACAGGTGAATTTTACCAATCAAGGAAAAACTAATACTTACCCTTATCAAATTATTCCAAAAAAGTCAAGAGGGAAGACTCCCAAGGTCATTTTAGTAGGATAATTAGCATTATCCTTATTCCAAAAACTAGATAAAGACACTAAAATGAAATAAAAATAGGCCAATATCCCTGATGAACATAGATGCTAAAACCCTCAATAATATATTAGATGCCGAAACCGGTTTGGCTCAGTGGTAGAGCACCTGTCTGCGGACTGAAAGGTCCCAGGTTAAATTCCTGTCAAGGGCACGTACATTGGTTGCGGGCACATGCCCGGTAGGGGGTGTGCAAGAGGCAGCTGGTCAATGTTTCTCTCTCATCGACGTTTCTAGCTCTCTAGCTCTCTCCCTTCCTTTCTGTGGAAAATCAATAAAATATATTTTTTAAAAACGAATATATTAGAAAACTGCATCTGACAATCATTAAAAAGATCATATAGCAGGATCAAATGGGATTTATTATGAAGATGCAAGGTTATTACATTATTCACAAATTAATAAATGTGATACAGTACATATACAAAATGAAAGATAAAAATCACATGATCATATCAATAAATTCTGGGGAAAAAACATTTTATAAATCCAGTATCCGTTTATGACTAAGATTCTCAGCAAAGTGGGAATAGAGGGAACATACCTCAATGTAATAAAGGGTATATAGGACAAACCCACAACCAGCACCATACTCAATGGATAAAAACTACTAGTAAATGCATTTCCCTTAAGATTGGGAACAAGAAAGGATGTTCACTTTCACTGCTTTTATTCAATACTAGAGGAGGCCCAGTGCAGAGGACCTAGGGCATCTGAGGACGTTGCTTAGCTATGGACAGGGTGGGCAATAGTAGAGGAAACCCTGGAAGGCTGTCAGCAGTACTAATGAAGATAAGAAAGAGCTTAGAGCAACAGGAATGTTCCTTTTCTGCAAAATAAACCCTTGAAATGGGTTCCCCAAATGCCATCAGCTGGATGCCCAGGGCTGCAGGAATTTCAGAGAAGTACTGGGCCAAGCCCTGGGCATGCCTTTGGTTTTGGATTGTCCTTTGTTATTGTTTAGCTTTTGTCTGTATCTATTTTCCCTTGGTGTAAAGGTGAGAAAGCAAGGTGCATCCCACAGTCATAGCCTGGAAGCCCAGTTCCAGCACTTACTTGCTCTGTGGCCATGGCAGCTAGCTACCACTCTGAGCCTCAGTTAATCTGTAAAAACCAGCTGATGAAATCCACCTCTGGGTGGCAGCAGTGCCAGCTACAGAACAGCTGCTCTGTAAGGGTCATTTAGGTGTTCTTATAGGACTCTGGCTGGGAGGATAAGTTACAGTGTAGAGCTGGAGGCTGGGCATTTTGGAAGGAAAGCTGGGCATTTTGGAAGACACCATGCTTTGTGCCTCACATGGAGGTTCCCTGAAGGCTGCAGGGGTAGGACCTGGTTAAATGACCCTATAGAGCCCTCTCCCAGCTAGAGTGATAGACTTGGACTTCTGCTTAGAGGGGAGGCTTGGAAAGCATTTCACAGTGATGGCTGTCTCATCTTGGTGCACCCTGTCCTCTCCAGTGCTGGGAAGCCTGATCCTGATTAGACTTCTCATGGGTGGTCCATCTTCCAGGGCCTCAGGGCTCCTTTCTCTTTGGTGGTAGATGACAGTGGCAGGCTTGGTTTTTCCAGCTATGGGAAGCCACAGGCGGTAGAAATTTGAGAGTGGCTTTTCTTCGCTGTACAGTCAGCATCAACTGCCTTCCTGTTTACCACTATGGACAGTGACTCCCCGAAACACTGCTGACCCCTGGCTGCCTCTCTGTGCCTGGTCTGAGCAGACTGGGTAGCGCATGCAATGCCTGACCCCTCACTCACATGGACTCCTTGATGTAACTTGTCAGTCAGGGTGTTGTAGTTTTATGCACATTAATAAAAGTTCCTCCTGTAAAAACAATCAACAGATATTTGGAACACGTAGTATGATGAAAAGAGAGTGGGCTTTGAAGTCTCACAAGCTTAGGTGCAACTCCAGGCTACCCCCAATGAGAATGGAAATAAGAGTTCTGTGTCCTTGGGCAAGTTACTTGCCCATTCTGAGCCTTGTTTTTCCTTATTTATAAAAATCTACCTGACCGAGTTATTTGGAAAACATTTTTTAAATGTATATAAAACACCTACTATGATATCTAGCACATATAAGTATTCAATATTTGTGAATAGTGTAAACATAAAATTATATCTAACAACTTGTGAATTACTCATTTTTCTTTCCAGGTGAAAGTAGATTCTTTCTGTCACCTGCATCAGCCAAAGCACTTGTGATCATGTGAATCTGGGGTTGTACCAAACCTTGGCATCAAATACAGTTTGAACCACGCCCCCATTCTGTTCTGTTACTTGAGATCCTTGTCTGGATCTCTTGGGCCCTATAATTTCAGAGGAGATTTCTGTTCTGAAAGCCCCTGAAATGGGTTTTTGTCCTCTGGTTACAGAGGTTCAGGGCCAGGAAGAAGTTGAGAGACCACTTGACCCACTCTCTCCTTTGCTTTCCATGACAGACCCAGACAGAAGTAGCCAGTGAAGGTGAACAGGAAATCACAAACATGACTAAATGTATTGAGCATTTACTATGAATTATCTGAATTAACAGAGTAAATGATCTTTTACTAAATTATCTTATTTAATCTTCACAACAGCCTGTTTCATTCCCATTTTTACTGATGAACAAATAGATATGCTCAAGTCTTTGGTCTTCAACTCACTGGTTTTGCCACCACGAATATCGCCTCTCCCCAGCTGTATGGAAGGGACTTGCACACTGCCAGTCTTCACAACCTGTGTGAGGATCTGTGTCGGCAGCTGTCTGCCCTTCACATTCCTCTCCGCTCCTTGAGTTGTATTCTCTGTCTCCAGACGTGTTATTTGCACGCTTTCTGGCAGCAGCGCCAGGACCATGCAGTGATTGGCAATACGTCAGCTAGGGAGGATACACTGTTTGAGATGGGTGACAGTGGACACCTCCGGGATTACAGGAAGTGGAAAGAGCAAAGGCTGTGCCGGGAGTGCACATTGTCCACACACAGGTGTGCTCCCTGGCCAAGCGCTGCGTGGAGACCAAGGTCCCCGCCCAGCCTGGCTCGGACTTCGAACCACAACAAGGATGGCGAGGTCGAGGTGGAAGTCAACAGCTGCTTTGGGGGCGATGAGGATGAACCCAGCAACTAAGAGTCCTGACCTCACGACATTCACATCTCTCTAGGCCCAGACTGAGCATGCTCTCAGGCCCTCCTGATGCCAGACCACCTCAGAGAGGAGGAGCCCCACTCGTGCTGGTCCCCCGCCCCCAGCCCTGTCTGCTGACCTGCTGGCTGGAGCTAGAGACTTGGAGTTCCAGCTCATGAGTGGATGGATTAATTTGTGATCACCTCTTATCTCTGCTTTGGAAACTAAATATAATGACCTTATGAATAAAATAATAATTAAAAAAAGGACTTGTGTTGCCTGTGAAAACCACACAGCCTGATTTCCACTTCTGTTCACTCCCCGCCGTTCATAAAGAAGATGGGGAAAAATGACAAAGAAAACTTGGCATTCAGTTCTCCAACACAATAGGAGTTAGCTTTAGGACACTGCTGGTCTCACACTGATACCCTCACTGACAAGTCCTTATTCAAAGCTTGCACAGCAAGAAAAATAAACCTCCATTTGCTGATGCTCCTGTCTTACAGTCATGCTTGTCTATGTGTTCTCAGTAGCAAATCATTTGTGGTGATGGTAGATCATAAGCTCAAGCTGAAATTGCCTCGGAAGAGCAGGTACTTAATAAATCGTCTGGGGGTCAATGAAGGTCTTCTCAGACTGAGGATGGGGAATGATCTCACAGTCTCCCTCAGGAACTAGCAGTCTATTATGAAATACCAGTCTGTTTGGGTTTACCATGGCCAGGGGTAAGAGTGGCTCTGCCTCCTCACCCTTGATGTGCAAGGTCACTGGTATGAGGAGTGACTGTCCTTGATATGGTCTGATTAGGGCATCCTAACTCTGTCTTAATGTGGTAATGAGTTACTCCTTTCAAATGTATATTTGCTTTTAATTACAGCATTTAAATATTCCTATGCTCTTCCCCCTAAGAACCTTAATGTCTTTACTGCTTCAGGCAAGAGTTCTGGGCTATGAATTGGATGCTAATCATAGTCTAATAGTCAATTGTTTTGATTCTCCCCCCAAGTATTTTCAGATTGCTTATGGCAGAAAGAACCCACAGTAATTTCCATAGGCCAATTAACATCTTCATTGTGCTTATCACTTTTTTACAATTATATAGACACTAGAGGTCCAGTGCACAAATTTGTGCATGAGTGGGGTCCAGCCACCTGGCCCCAATCGGGGTGCATTGGGAACAGGCCTGATGGGAGGAGGAGATGGCGGAGGTTGGCCTGCTGGACCATCCCGATTAGGGCCCTATTAGGACCAGACCAACTGGGGTGAGGAGCCATGGTTGGTTGGCTGGCCAACTGGTCCTGCCCCTGATTGGAGTGGGGAGGGGGTGGACAAGATCAGGGCAGAGCTTGCTGGGGGAAGAGGATGCAGGCCAATTGAGTGGTAGGGGCCCATCAGGGCTGGCTGGGTTGAGGGGCTGCAGGGGGGCTGATTTTGGATGGGGCCGGGTGGGGATAGGGTCTGCAGGAGGTAGCAGCTGCCCCTCCCACTTGGACAAGTTCACTGGCCACAGTGGGTATTATAGTGACTGGTCATTCTGGTCATTCTGGTGTTTTGGTCACTGGCTTTTTATATCTATAGATTTGGATACTTGTGTTTATGTTATGTATCCTCCACTGGGCCATGTACTCTATGAGAGTGGGGACTATGTTAATTTTGTTGATCTCTATATTCCTAAGGTTTAGGATGCTCAAAGAATAATGAATGGATAGATATTAGCCCTTGAGCTATGAATAAATAAACACATAACTCCAAGTTATGGTATATACACTCTGATATCTGTGCTTGAAATTGTCAACCTTTCCTCTTACTGTAAAGGTGGAAATCTCTTTGCAGAAGTGGGCATACAATGATCCACAGTTATTTTCACTTATGATATGAGTCACAAATTAATTCCTTTAGTGTTAGCATTGAAAGGGCACATTTTTCTTATTCTTAAGAATATAATTATCCTTCAAAAGTGGTCCTTGCAGTTGTGTCTAGTGTCATAGTGACTTCATTGCTTGTCCAAGAATCTTCTCAATTTCACCCTCAGTTGATTTGCACTTATGTTACCCAGACATTTCTTTTGGTAAAGATGAGTTATAAATTACATGCATGCAACTATGGTGGATTAATACATGTTTTTCTGATTAAATGTATGATCACTAATACATTTTCTTTAACTACATTATTATTTCAGTAGCCTTTTAATAAGTTCAGAGGCCTAAAACCATTAATATTATTGCAACTATTTCAAATTTGTTCTGATTATAAAGCTATAAAAATATATAAACTCACACCAATGTCTTCTCTTCACTCATATTTGGGTGCAAACTTATATATTAAAGTTTTCTAACTGGTTGGCTGTCATTTGAATTTAACCTATCGGTGTGTTTTATTTAGCCAGCACAGTACCTTAAAAAGTATGAGACAATATTTAAAAATTAGGAGATTTTATGTAATAATATGGATTTGTGAAAATCAACACACCCTATAGGTTCACACAGACTGCAGTTGAGGGCTTCCATAAGCCATGCCTGCTCCAGG
Organism: Pipistrellus kuhlii; assembly: GCF_014108245.1. Classification (NCBI taxonomy): domain Eukaryota; kingdom Metazoa; phylum Chordata; class Mammalia; order Chiroptera; family Vespertilionidae; genus Pipistrellus; species Pipistrellus kuhlii. The sequence continues at coordinate 106,521,210 of NW_023425515.1, read as the reverse complement.
TACAGGCTCACTCTGCCCTTCTTACTGTTTTTGTACTTATTGTTTAAATTCCTGAAAGTGCAGTGTTATAAGTGGTTTGTTTTCTTTTTTGCAAATTTTAATTAATGTTATTTCAAAAATATTTTTATACTAACGAATAAAAGCAATAACTTTTGAGGAACTTGTTATATGTTTAATAATTAATCTGTGTATATTCTTCTTAGTCAAATGGTACTTCTAGAATTAGTGAAAACTTTCTAATGGAAAATAAGAAGAGAAATGAAATGATAGCAATTTAGATTGCCAGAGACGCTCTTGCTCATTTCTTTGTTAGCTAGTTGAGTTATTCTGTGTTTGACTTGTGGTTTTTAGTATTGCCAGATGTAAGAATGCTCTGGAGAAAAGAAGGGGGGCAGCCCTGTTACACACATCTCCTTCTTCATCTGGGGGAGGATGAGCCATCACTATGTTGAGACCCATCGTGAGTCCCCTAGGGTTTGTTCAGCCTGCATCTGAGAGTTGTGGAATTATGATAAACTTGCTGCCATCGAGAAGTGATGTTAAAATACATGATAAACCCAGGGAACTCTGGGAGGATCGTTTTATTAAGCGTCCCTAACAATTGCTTTCATTTATTAGATGTTTTCAAAGTCAGTATGTTTCATGCACAAGTAGTGCCCTGCTGCCTTGTTAAGTATCCCATCCTCTCTCTTGCTGTGCAGTGCAGACCTGGCCTAGAGGTATCCAAATTCCTTTGAATATTCTCCTTCATCTTGGAGTGTAGATCTGAAGCAAAACAAGGAATATTTCTTTAGGTAGATTGTATTGCAAGTACTCTTACTTGGGCAATAAGTTCTCCCATGATAGCTGCTAAAAGGAGTAAACCAGTCACCAAAAGACACATAAAGTTTAACTGGGGGGATACAAAGTGACTGTAGAGAAGCATGCTCTTCTTAAAAATTTATAAGATTTCTTAAAAAGTGTTGAAACAGTTATAAAGTTTGACATCTTTAGCTTTAGTTTTAGCATAGAGTTTCTTAGCCTCTGTCAACTGTAAGAAATTCTGGGTAAGTAAGTCCTTGCTGTGAGGCTGCCTGCACGCTGCGGGACGTTTCCCGGCACCTGGAGCCTATCCACTAGCCACCATAGTGAGCATCCTCCCCTGCAGCGTGACAAGCAAAACTTTGCCCACTGTCCCCGGGGCAAAATTGTCCCTGGTTGAGAACTATTGATGCTTATGCTCTGAGATCTTGTTATTTTACCAGAATGGTTCAGATTTTTCTTCCAAGATCTCAAAACTGTGTTCCCTCATTGGACCTCTAAAGGGCAATGGACACACTTTCAAAATCAAAGCAGAGACCCTGCTTACTCTCCTGTGTCTGCTAAGCTGCCCTATTGCCTCAGGTTGAATCACTTCATCAGTTCTAGCCTCTTGCCCTTTTAGTAAAATAACTAGTGGCCCAGACGAAACAGGTTTGGCTCAGTGGATAGCATGTCAGCCTGGGGAGTGCAGGTTCCCGGGTTCGGTTCGGTCAGGGGCATGTACCTTGGTGTGAGCACATCCCCAGTAGGGAGTGTGCAGGAGGCAGCTGATTGATGTTTCTCTCTCGTTGATGTTTCTGACTCTCTATCCCTTCTCTCTTTCTCTCTGTAAAAAATCAATAGAATATATTAAAATAAATAAATAAATAAATAAATAAATAGTGGCTTGATGCATGAAATTTGTGCATGGTGTGGGGGGTGTTCCTCAGCCCAGCCTGCACCTATTCAATTTGGGACCCTTGGGGGATGTCTGACTGCCAGTTTAGGCCCGATCCACAGGACATCTCTCTCGCAATCCAGGACCACTGGCTCCTAACTGCTCACCTGCCTGCCTGCCTGATTACCCCTAACCATTCTGCCTACTGGCCTGCTCCCTCCCAACCAAATTTTCCCCAACTTCCCCTCCTGCTGGCCTAATCACCCCCAATTGCCCCCCGCCCACCAGCCTGATTGCTCCCAACTGCACCCTCCCCCCTGCCGGCCTCCTGGCCCCCAACTGCCCTCCCTTCTGGCCTGATCTCCCCTAACTGCATCTGCCTTGGCCCCACACTTAGTCTGAAAGCTTGTCCAGAGGTCTGAAGGTCTCCAGGTCTAATTAGCATATTACCCTTTTATTGGTATAGATAGAAGACCTAAATCCTAAGGCTCACTGAGGACTAAATGAGATAATATGTGTGAACTGGCTGCTATGTCTTAGTGCTTGGTTCTTCTCATGACTGTCCCCTGGGCACACCTGTCAGCTCCTACACAGAAGGATCTATTTTGTGTTCAAGCACAACAGTGGAACAACAGTGTCCTGTCTCCAACTTCAGGAAGTTAACTTTGGCTACTGGGCGAGCCAGATAAGGACATCTGGTACTCCTCTCTCCTCAAAACTGGTCAGATTTGTTATAAACTCAGAGAGTGAGGACTGCAGCCTGACCTCACCTGAATGGTAACATGAAGACTCAGAACCTAGGCCCAGCACTTGGCATCAGCCAGGCCCAGGCTTGTCTTCGCACCCACCCACACACTTCTGAGATTGCCATCCTATATAATAAAAGGTTAATATGCAAATTGTCCCCTCAACTGGGAGTTCAACTGGGATTCTAATAAGGGGGCGGGGCCAGCTGGCCAACCATCCATGAACGAATTCATGCACCAGGCCTCAAGTTTTATAATACAGTTCAATGGTTTCTGCCTCTATAGATAAAGAAAATGTATTTATTTTTATGATTCTCATAAAAAATCCCAAAGCCACAAGCTTGTGTTTGAAACCCCAAATCAATGACTTGCAGTTTCCCTCCAGTAATGCATTCCCCTCGACCACACAGACAAGAGGCTGCTCAGATTGCTGCTGTGTTCTAGTGGGTCCCCAGGCTGAGGACTCCAGCTGCCCAGGGCTGGCCAGAGGTGCAGGCAAGCCTCGTATGGTGGCTGTCCTGTGAATGCCCAACGTACAGGAAAGCCTTGGATGGAAGCTACCAGCCACCCAGGGCCACCCGAGGCTCAAGTAACCAGGGCTGGCCAAGGCTTGCACTGCCAGCAGTGGCAGCAGCTGAGGTGTGATGTGGGAGTCACCTTCTCCTGATCACCGGGTTGCCTCCTGCCCTGAGGGCTCTCGGACTGTGAGAGGGGGCAGGCTGGGATGAGGGACTGCCCCCCCCTTCAGTGCATGAATTTTCATGCACCTGGCCTCTAGTTAATAAATAATAATACAAGAATAAACTGTATTTCATGTACTCATAACTGTAAACCTACTTTTGCCCCCAACCTGTATTTAACTGAAGAGAGGGAGCCGAGTGAGGAAAGATGGGTAGAGCCAGAATGCAAAAGGAATACTAAACAGAGCTCCATGGTTATGGAGAGGTGAGGGTGGACTTGAGTTTGGAAACTTTCCTGTGGCCAGAGCTAAGAGCGAGCTGTGACCATCACTTATGTGACTCAGAGCCCTTAGTTAGAACCGGTGCTTAAATCGGTACTTAAAGGATGCCACGATGGAGCAGGACATATTTTTAATAACCTTTCTCCAGTAAACATTCTAGTGAGAATGAATAGCTGTTCCCTGTAAGGTCTCTCAGTGTGGGCTTCAGGCTAATGCTCAAATATGACACAGAGGGGCAACTTTTTATGTGTGAAAAATTCTTTCCCAAGTTCTTAGCTTTCTGAAGGGCTGGTGAGCTAAGGATGGAATGTAGAATCGATAGACTGTGTGTTGCCGGGTAATCTCTTACAAATGTTATTTTTTAAAAACTGGCTTTTACTGTTCTGGTTGGTGCGGCTCAGTGTGTTGAGTGTCAACCTGTGCACGGAGAAGTTGCCAGTTCTATTCCCAGTCAGAGCACATGCCTGAGTTTCAGGCTTGGTCCCTGGTAGGGGACATGCAGGAGACAATTTATTGATATATCTCTCTCATCAAAGTTTCTCTATCTCCCCCTTTCCCTTTATCTCTCTTCAAAAATCAATTTAAAATCTTTAAAATGAAAACAAAATAGCTTTTGCTAAGATTTGAACAGCAGAGATGAAAGTTATAATCTCTAGCAAAAACTTCAGTGTAGTGACTCTGACTTGTTCATAAGGGGCAATTCCATACACTTGAATGATCAGCCACAGCCCATGTCAGCTATCTGCACAGAGAATTATAACATGATGAGATTTCCCTCATATAGAGAGGCACAAAGGAAAAAATGTTCCATTTTCTAACTTGTCCAGGGCAGGTCTCAGAAAACTCCTAACAACCTGTAAAGCCGGGCTATGCTTTTTCCCAGAGGAGGCAGGCCTATGCCTGATGCAGGAAGCTTCGATGGTGAGCCATGTGTTTACACAATCAAATCTCCTTGGACTACAAGCTCTCACATCAATCAATATTCTGACTTAGCAAAGCCCACTCCGTATCAGTTAATCAGTATCCTTTCCTGCTTTCCCACGTTCCTCTGTCAGTCTGGCTGTGCTCTGAAGGTGGGTGTGAGTATCTCTCAGATCTGCTATCAGGTGCCTGGGACCCAAGGAGAGGTGTGCATTTTGCTGTAAGTCCACCTGGCCACAGGCTGTAAAGTGGTGAGGGTCACAGCTGCCTGTAGAGTGCAGGGAGGTTCAAGAGCTTTGGGGGATGCTTATGTGCCAAAAGAAAGCTGAAGAATTTAATCAATCTGTGCAGCCATTTGCTGCTTCATAAATCACAAAGCAGAGGAGTTAGTGTCCTAACGATATGCTCTTCATTCTTAAAGGCTATGTTCGTCAGTGGTGACCACTAGCACTCAATTCCATGGAAAACACATGTCCCACAGTGGAGGTTAATGCCTGATGAGCCCAGCTGGTGTGGCTCAGTGATTGATTGTCAATCTATGAACCAGGAGGTCAAGGTTCGATTTCTATCAGGGTACAATGCCCTGGTTGTGGGCACAGTTCCTTGCAGGAGGGGGCCTGCAGGAGGCAGCCAATCATCAGCGATGTTTCTAACTCTTTCTTCCTCTCATTTCCTATCTGAAATCCATAAAAATAAATAAATAAATAAATAAATAAATAGTGCCTGATGATCTTCCCAGGAGTTGAGGTTTCTGTGATCATGGACCATTGCTGCAGTTGCTTAAAGAGAGTGACAAGCCCTAGCCAGCTTGGCTCAGTGAATAAAGTGTCAGCCTGTGGACTGTAAGGGTCCCAGGTTAGATTCTGGCCAAGGGCACATGCCTGGGTTGTGGGATAGATTCCCAGAAGGGGGCATACAGGAGGCAGTCAATCAATGATTTTCTCTCATCATTGATGTTTCTATCTCTCCCTCCTTCTCCCTTCCTCTCTGAAATCAATAAAGAAGTATATATTTTTTAAAAATATAGAGTGACAAGCTGCATCACTGGACTGTAAACAAGTCGTGGGGAATGTCTGGGTTGGTCTTGAGTTTCTCATGGTGCCGAGGGGGCTCCTGGGGAATTGGGCCCTAGAGCAGGGATAGCGGAGCCAGGTCCCTGCAGGGCTGTGGCCGGAGGGCAGGGCTCTCCCACAGGCGCTGACTTCTCCCCTCTCAGAGGAAATGCAGCAGACATTTATATATTTCCAAACCAAACAAGACGCCCTGAAGGATTCTCCTCCTGTGGCCCCATCATCTGCCTCAGCCGGATTTGAAAATATCAAACAAGCAGTGACAGAGGCAGTGGGCTAGGAGGAGGACTGGCAGGAAGACAGGACAACAAAGGCCGTCGCCGCCCCTTGCTGAGCATCTGCCCTGAGACTCCAGGGCTGTGTTTAAAAATTGCAGAGGCAGGAACACAGGGTGGTCTTCCCACCACAGTCCAAAAAGGGTTGAGCTCTTCCACCCTTCCTCCACAGTAAAAAAAAAAAAAAAAGCTGGGGTGGCCTTGAAAATTTCAATTTCTCTTACCAGTTCTTTTTCACTGGGGCACACTTGCTTAGCTATTTAATGCCTAATTGTTTGAGAGCATCCTTGTACCCTAATTTATTCTAAAAAGTCTCTTCATGCTCTCTCCTGCCCCTGTGGTTCAGTCAGATTTAACATTTCACCTGGGCTTTGAAGGTAAAGGAAATAGAAGTCCCAGAACCAAACCTCCCCCTCCTGCCCGCAGAGCTGGAGAATTCTGCAAAACCTCATCTAATGGCAGCACTGAATGTGAGGAAGGAAAATGAAAGTTGTAACTGCAGCCTGTTCTACATGTAATTTTTAATAGAATTGTGGTTTCTCTTTTTCTTTTGTAATCTTGTTTTCCAAATTAAAATCCCTCAATGACTCAGTCTCTGCCTGGTCTGAGAGGCAGAGACCTGCAAGATCAGCAGGGGCATTACCCTGGGAGAAGGCCTGGCTTTAAATGCACATGGACATCCAGGAAAACGGCAGTCCTAGCAAGCACTGGCCCCTCTCCAGAGGCCTGCAGACCCTGTCTTCTCCAGGCTTGCAGGGAGGTTCCAGTGGTATAGACTGAGCCTTGAGTGATTTGTGGGTCCCTGGATGGATGCTCTGATTCATGGGTCCCTGATACATGCTGTGTGCATCTCATGCCTCACCAGGTTGGATGGCAGGGACACCCTGGTGCGTTGGGCATGGCATGCCTATCCTTTCAGCAAAGCCTTTCCCACTTCAGTTGCCACCCCAGCCTCTCCTGACCACTCCATTCAGATGCATAAAGTCCAATGGGTTTGGGTTAGGGTTTTGACCCTCTCTGTTACTGGCTGTGTAGTGATGAACAAGTTTGCTCATCTAGGAAGTGGCATTAGCAATATGAACCTTATAAGACTACTAGAGGCTCAGTGTATGACAACTCGTGCACTGGTGGGTCCCTCAGCCTGGCTTGGGCCCTCTCTCAGTCTGAGAGCCTTCAGGAGATGTCCAACTGATGGCTTAGGCCCACTCTTCCCGGGGAGCAGTGGGTCTAAGCCATCAGTCAGGATGTCTATCCTTAGTGCTACCAAGGAGGCGGGAGAGGCTCCTGCCACCACCCCTGCATTCACAGCTGTCAGCCCAACTTGTACCTGAGTGGAGCTCCCCTGTGGGAGCGCACTGACCACCTCTTGCTTTGAGTGTCTGTCCCCTGGTGGTCAGTGTGCATCATAGTAACAAGTTGTTCCTGGTTGTTCTGTCTTTGAGGTCAATTTGCATATTACCCTTTCATTATATAGGATTTGAAGAACTGACAGATCTTGCATGCAAGTTAGCAGAGTGCTGATGCAATGGGAACCCACCCAGAGCTGCTTCTCATTGCTGATAATACTATGGGAAACAGCTCCAAAGGAAAACAGCTTTCTCCCTATCTTACTTATCTTTGGGAGGTGTGATCCTGGACGCAGGGTGTTTGTCTGATCAGCTTTAGGAGCAACAAGGCCTTTCACAGGGGACTGGGGAGCCACCTCAGAGGCTTTGCCCAAAAGAGCGCAGCCTGGCTGTAGCTGGGGCTCTGGAGTCTTTCTGGCTGAAGGAAACAAAACCTAGTTTCCAGGCCACTCAAGCAAGGGGACAAGTACCACTGCTTCACCAGGCCTCTGCTGAGGGCTTTCCCTAAGCCTCACCTCCATCTCCTCCATAAGGAAGCATTGTAAGCATGACAATAATGGCTTCTCATGCCATGGGAGGGACACTTGGGGAAGGCTTAAGAAATGGGAGTGGGGCTGAAACCTTTTTGGCTCAGTGGATAGAGCGTTGACCTTCGGACTGAAAGGTCCCAGGTTCGATTCTGATCAAGGGCATGTACGTTGGTTGTGGGCACATCCCCAGTGGGGGGTGTGCAGGAGGCAGCTGATCAATGATTCCCTCTCATCAATGTTTCTAACTCTCTATCCCTTCTCTTCCTCTCTGTAAAAAATCAATAAAATATGTTTTAAAAAAAGAAAGAAAGAAATGGGAGTGGGGAGGTCCTGGATAAAGTGCAAATGACAATGGCTAGAGATCCCAGTGACTGCGGGGTGGGGGTATAAATAAGAAGGTGAAGTGGGAGATAAACTAAACTTTCTCTGTAGACAAGAGCTTCCTTTCGGGAGAAAAAGATGAAAGGGCAACCCTACAGATTACCAGGGGAGAGAGGAAAAGGTCTTCCATTCCACATGTCCTGGGGCTCACACTCAGTCAAATTCAAAGTCCTGGGAGGTGATGTGCACTTTCTGGGGAGTGAAGTCTCTGCTGGGCTCTAGCCAAGGCCTCTTGGGTGTCTTCTTATCTGTGAGACAGTCTCTCCAAGGCTGAAAGGGCAGGATGGAGCCTTCCGGAAGGAGCACTGTTGAGGGCACTGGCCTCCCAGCTGCTCCTCAGACATCCCCTGGTCTTTTGCACAAACTTATGCCAACAGAACTGGTGACTCAGGCCCAGGATGGACAGGTCCCCTAGGAACTGGGAGCTGAATATTTATTAGTTGGATTGCTGTGGACTCAGAACGCTCTGAACTCCAAAAGGACTTCTAGGACTTTTCTTTTTCCCAGATGATTGTGACAACTATGCTGTGGCTGTCCCTGGCCCAGTGTCTATGTCTGTAGTGTTTTTCCTTGCTCAGATAGTGTTTCATAGAAGCAGGTTTGGTAAAATGTATTTCCGCTGCGATAAAATATATTAAAATATATTTCCATTCTAAATAAGTTGGGGCCTGTTTTGAATTAATCACCTTGATACAAAGTAATTAATAAAGAAGAGAGTTTGTCTTTCAGGAAGAAAGTATTAATTCTATTTATATAGCACAGTAGCATATTCTATGGGCCTGAAGATTTTTCCCACTTTCTAAAATGTTAACTCTTATTCTCCCTAAATTCTCTAGAAGTTGCTGCAGCAGTTCAGAAATTTTGAGCATGCACAGCTAGAGAATTCTCTTACTTTCCCAGAATCCAAGCAGAAGCCAAGTAAAACAAAAGTACGTTCCCCTTTCAACCAGTGCCTGGCATTGGAGACTCCGTGAGATAACTGTGGCCTCAAAGGACAGCAGCCCAGCTTCAAAGGCTGCTTTGCTAACTTTGGGACAGTAACTCTTGAGATATTTTTTGGATTCCTCCCCTCTAGATCTCTCTGTCTCTCCCTCGCTCCTCTTCTCTTCCTACCTCTCTCCACTATCTTCTTCCATTCCTCCTTCCCTTTCTCCCCCATTTCCTCTCTCCCTCCCTCCTCTTTGTCTTTCTTTGTTCACCTGTCCTTCTCTCTCCCTCCTTCCTCCTGCTGCTCCCCCATCCATATCTCTCCCTCTGTTTATTTCTTTTCTCCCTCCCCGCCATGATTCTGCCTTACCTATTTGTGTATCTAGGGATCATCATTTGTATACACCCAGACTGTGAGACTGCAGCACCCCTTTCTTTGCCTTCTTTCTTTTCTGCCCTCAAAAGATTTTATAACCAATGAAGGTATTTCTTTTCTCACCTGCTAAACTCACCACCTCTTTTGTCTGGAGGATTCTGGCATTGCTGGGTCTAAGTACCTTGACTTACTGCTCCATTGAGGCAGGCAGGCTTCAATGATTTTTACCTGACTTTTCTTTCCTTTTGTTTCTTAATTCTCACCCAGTGGTATTTTTTCCATTGATTTTTAGAGAGAGTGGAAGGAAGGGGGAGAAACAAAGAGGGATAAACTTGGATGTGAGAGAGACACATCGATTGGTTGCCTCCTGCAGGCACCCAGGGCAAGGGATGGAGCGTGCAACTGAAGTACCTGCCCTTGACAGGAATAGAACCTTCAGTCTGAGGGCCCATACTCCAACCAATGTGCCAAACCAGCTAGAGCCTATCTGACTTTTCTTTGCAGAGTTTACTAGAATAAAATAAGAGGCTTCATTGATTTGAATAAAAACAGAGAAGTTCTGTTTTCTGGTGCAAGTTCAAATTTAGGCCTTGCATTTCCCCAGGGGCCAGTAATCAATCACAGAGACATTTGGGTGAGCAAGCTATTTTAGAAAAACCTTTTTATATCTTTGCCTAACTAATTAATAGATAAGCCCCCCATTTGAATCTGGAAATATTTTTAATTCAAACTGCCTTTCTAGACTGTGGTTTTCAAAGTGTGGTCCCTGGACCACCATCAGTGTCCCCTCGGATCTTATTAGGAATACTAACTCGAGCTCTGTCCTATACAGACTAAACCAGAAACAGGGGTGGGCCTGGGATTCTATGTTTAACAAGTCCTCCAAGTGATTTTATGCACACTCTGGTTAAGAACCCCTGCTTCAGAGTGAAGGCCTCCTTTATGCCTGCGATGTCAGATGCAAAGTTCTTATATGTGATGTTGGGAAAACCATATGAAATAAACGGAAACCCCTGATAGCCATAACCTAGTGCAAATCTGTAAATAGGATCAACATCCCCACATCATAGGGCTGTGGAAAAAGCACCACAAAATGGGTCTGAGGCATCTTGAAAGAACCCTGAAGTGGGAAAGGGGGAAAAGGAGCTGTGTCTCTTCACGCCACTAGGGGGCGCGCTGGCCTTTCCAATGCGGTCACTAAGAGACGCAGAGTTTTTGTCTTTGAGGTCCTGTCATTCTCTATATAAACAAGTTACGTTCAAGTGTTTAGGATATAAATTACGACCATGCCGGCAGCCTCGGAAGGAATGTAAACACAGCACTGTGGTCGGAGCAAACTCTGAAACTGACTTCATAATTTATAGCAGGCCCTGAGTAGCTCAGTATAAAAGAAAAAAAGCCCTATTTAACTGCAAATATGATAATGGAGACACACAAAAAAGCTTAAGTCATTGCTTAATTTTGTGAAATACAGAAAAAAAGCATAAGGATTAGGAAGATGGTTAAGCCTTTTTAAGACAAGAGGTTTGACTAGGGAGACTCTTTGGCTTGAAATTCATTTGGAATATAAAAATCTGTGTGCAGATATCTACTGAATGGTATCAAATGCCTGGTAATTGTTTGGGAGAAAGACCTCTTAGAGAATCAGGGACAGAGGAGAGTTTTCAAAAACGAAAGCAAAAACAAAACAAAAACCCAGCCCCATGTTGGAGAGGAAACCCAAAGAGTGACTGTGGGAGACGCTTGCTCAGCTTTACCTTCCCCACCACCACCACTGCCAGGAGTTTGAAGGGCTGGTCAGACCAGATGAGGTGGGCTATGTAAGAACAAGTCTGCCTGCTGAGTGGGCCCTTTTTCTCTCTTTGTCATTCATAGCTTTACAGCCTTGCCCTTAGCATTGGGAGGCTGTGTAAGAAAGTAAAAGGGCTGTGAGGGGATCCCCAAGGGAAAACATCAAATCCCTTGTGAAAAGGAAGGAGGGAGTTTAGGGCACTAAAAAGGAGAGAAGAGTGTAGGTTAGTGGGTGCCAAAGCTAAGCAGGGTGAGCAAGGCTCTGCATTGGAGGGTGGAGACAGAGAGCTGGTACAGAACATCTTGTAAGAGCCAGGTTCTGTTCCTCTCCAAGGAAGGAAAAGAAACGAGGATGCTGGGTTCTGCTCACTGCCTTCCCCCTCTGGGCTCTTTAGGATCTGACCACCAGCTGCTAACAAAGTGGGCTCTGAATCCACTCAAACCTTTGGCTTGAAAAGGGGAAGCAGGTCGTGTTTCTTGGCACCTAATCATCGCTGGCTGCTCAGCCTGGCCTGTCTCTCCATGCTGGTAGGTAAAAGGAAAGAGCAAAAGGCAAACTCTCCAAGCACAGGAAAGAGAACAAAAGGGGCACTTCATTGCCTCAAATCCAGCAAGCTCTTGCCTTTCATTATCTTGCCTAGTTTTCTTTTAACTTCCTTTCAACTTCTGGTTTTTGTTTAGTCAGAAAGAGCTAGGGTGAAGGAAAGAAGGAGAGAGAGAGAGAGAGAGAGAGAGAGCGCGCGCGTGCGCGGAAGAAAGAAAAGAAAAGATTCCTTCTTCTCTTTCTCTTCTGAGAAGACCCACAATCAGAATCTGGCGTGTGTTACTCAAGGTGCAGACCCCACACCATGTCAATTACACACCTTGGGGGGGAGAGGTGTAGAGTTGCATTGCTGGCTGGTGGAGACAACTTGGCGATTTCAGGATGTCTCGGAGGAAATAGTTCCCTAAAATGACTGTTTGTTACATACATTTTATTGAAAACATTTTACATCAAAATAGTTTGGCAAACTGTAAAAGTATACATAAGTGCAAATATATCCTTCTTTTAAAATACAAGTGTGAGTATACATGAGATAAAAATCTTTAAAATACCGTGGTAAAAAATAACCTTGTAAAAAACGTTGTATTGTCAGAATACTGAAAACCATGTTCTTAAACAAGACGCATCGTTTCTAAATACTTTCTTAATACTGTTCTTTGGCATCTATATCCAAAGGTAGTGTTCAGCGAAACAGAACTCCTTCCTTAGGTAGGCAATGAGATGCAGCTTTCTTGAAATCTTGTGTTTAGCACTGCCTTTTTGAAAAGCACATACATTTTTATAGACAAAGAAAAACACACAGACAACTTGTCTGCATTTTTCAGACCCTGATTTCTGAAGGTAATGAAGATCCCAGAGTTACATGCTTATGTTTTTCATGTGGTAACTTTTTACCATCTTGGCTTAGTAAGCTCTTAGCTCTTCCCCTCATTGGAGCCTGCATACATTTAGGACATTACCATGCCAGGGCTTGTCCTTCTACCAATGGTAGGTAAGTGTCAGTGAACACACAGGCCTGGGGATTCTAAGTGAATGGTGTGCTACTTACAGCTATGGGTGCACTTTATGTGAGTCCACCTCAGTCCTCCTCTCCCCACCCCTCTCCCCATGGAGAAAGTGGCTTTGACATGACCTGCCTCCCTCCATCACATGACACAGGGCTTAATATCCTGACAGACGCTCTGGTGATGGTGGTGGTGATAATATGGCCCACTAGCAGAGGGATGGAAAGAAGAAATGCCGTTGAAGTTGAGGACGAAATCTTTTCTGTCACACACTGGGGTAGAGTGATGCTGGTACCGAGGCAGTCCCACTGAAAGAAGGAAGAAAATAAAAACTCTTTTCAGAAATTTGCCCAGGTGAGGCTGGAGCCTGTTAACTTTCAAATTTTAACTTAATTGATATTTTAATTGGTAACTTAATTGGAATCTTATTAAGGTATATTCCATAAAACTGGTAGAGGAAACCTGGCTCTGGCAGTTTCTCAAAGTTTTAAACGATAGGTCATAGGACAATTCTGGAACCATTAAGTTTTGTTTTGATGTACCCACAAATACAGAGCCACAGAGTGCCTGTTCCCCCTATAAATCAGGCTCTCACTCTTTTTTAAAAAATCATCATCTGATTTTAGAGAGAGGGGATGAGAGAGAGAGAGAGAGAGAAAGAGAGAGAGAGAGAGTGAGTGAGAGAGAGAGAGAGAGAGAGAGAGAGAGAGAGAGAGAGAGAGATTCATCAGTTGCCTCTGTATGGGTTCCCACTGGGGGGTCCAACTGCAATCCAGAAAGCTAGGTAAGTGCCTGGCAACCTTTCAGTGCATGGGAGGGTGCTGTAAACATCTGAGCCACACGGGCCAGGGCTACACCAGGTTCTGTGCCTAAATTCCCCTTTTAGTCCTGGAGTCTGTAATTCACTCACAGGAGCAGGGACACTGGGACAATCTGACCCAGTCTCTTGTTCCAGGTCTCTGAGCACAGGGCTTCTTCCAAAACCCAACCCCCACACCAGAAACATTAGTGTCACCCTCACGTTTTGTTTCCCAACCAACTGGCCCGGTCAGAAAAGCAGGCCACAGCAGGGATATTTCCTGTGTCTGAAGGAGGGACAGAAAACAACCCAGCGCTAAAGAAAGGCTGGGAAAAGAAAGCATACATCTTTGTCTTCCTAGGTCCTGAACGCCTTATACTTCCTCTAGAAAGCCAACACTCCAGGAAGAAAAAGACATTCCATAAGAGCTCAGCTGGAGACCCTGGTACCCGAGGCTTCTAGCAGTGTGGGGAGGCCCTCAGAGAGGACAGAGAAGGCCTGCACTACTCTTCCCTGGGGTTGCTCCTTGTCCAAGACTGAAGCCACTGGCGCCAACCAGCTGCCACCCTTTACTTTTGCTTTCTCCTTGCGTGAGAGCTTTGGGTGCAATGGGCCAGGGGTGTCAGTCTGGAGCTGGGACCTGGGTTCCTCTCGTACCAGCCTGTCTCTGGGCCAAGTTGGATTAAGCCTGTTGGCCAGAGCCTTTCTAGTCACCCATGCAGTGTGGGAACTGTAAGGTGCACATTGGTGCTAGACCTGATTCTGGTTTTGCGTTCTTGAAAATCAAACTGTCGCCTGTGAGCGTGTGCCTGCTCTCATCGCCTGGGCCTGGCTGTATCCCAGCTCTATGAGAAGCCAGGTTGCTAAATAGCTAGCAGCTCGGCCTATGCTATTGCCCGGTGACACCTAATGTTGCCAAACATGCGCTATAGTGCTCTCACAGCAGCGACACGTCCCCGTTGTGCGCGCGTGGCTCGGCACACAGGTGCGCTCCGCCCTGCAAGTTAGAGCTCGGAGCAGCGCTGGCCCAAGCTGAACCCTTGAGCGCTCACACCTCTGGGCAAGAAAGCGGCCGGCGCTTTCAGGTGATGGGAGGTACTATGAAAGCCCTCAATCCTTTCAGAAAGGCTCAAAGGATTTAAGAAAGGGTGCAGAGCGTCTGAGCACACGGGCTTTGGCTGCCCTATCACCAGAGGGAGGGCGCGCCCTGCGTGTGTGTGCTGGGGAGATCATGCTGTGTGTGTGTGTGTGTGTGTGTGTGTGTGTGTGTGTGTGTGTGTGTGTGTGAGCGCGCGCGAGCTGGGGTCAGGGTGCGCTGGGCCCTACAGCTTTGGCCTTTCTTGACCTCCCCGCAGCTCCGCGCTTGGCCTCTCAGTAGGCTGCCGCGGGTAAGGCGGCACACTCCCAACCCGAAGGCCGCAGGCCTACGCGCACCGCCGCCTTAGAGATGCCAACAAGCACTGGGCAGTAGGTAATAGTCCAGAGGTATGGGAGCCAGAGGCCAGGGAGGAAGGTGCAGAGCGTCCGGTTCTGGCTTGGGCCGAGCCATGGCCTCCCTGGCATTCATAGAGGTCGTAGAAGGCTCCCGGGGTAGGCGAGGCCCGCTTAATCCGTTCTCTGTTCTCTCCAAGACAGAGATGTGTTCCCCGCTCCCGCATTTCTTGGGGCCTCTGGGTGCCCCCTGTGTGTGGGGTGGGAGAGGATGGCCACTCAGAAAGATCAGAAGTCTCTTTCCTGAGTGTTTTTGTTTTATTTTTAAGGTACTTCTCTGCGGCTGCGAAGCCTCATTGCCTGAGTTCAGGTTGGGTAGGCCCTGCCAGGACCCCAGTGAACAACCGGGGTGGGCGGTGATTGACAGCCAGTCCGCGGGGATTAAAAAAATAAGAGCGGGTGGGAGGGGGGGGTGTCTGTATTGGTTACTTGTAGAAATTCCCATAAAATTGAACAAGACTCTGCTTTCAGTGGGTTAAGTCAGGCTAAAATCCTCTCCGGTGTGGTCCTGCCGAGACTGTCTTTGTTTAGTTAACCTCTGAGACCCGCATTTAAAAGGCCTATTTGGGAAATTTCACCATTCAGGGAACCAACATGTTTTGCCCATTTCTGGGCTTCCCTTCTCCCCTGATGCTCTAATGGCACACAATTCACGAACATATAACGTATGCATTATCCTTCCTTTCATTTTCTAATTGGGAATAGGGGAGGCAAATGTAAACCAGAGCACCAGTTGATGGGCAGCCCAGCCCGATTTTAATCTGCAGCCCGGTGCCCCAAGGGAGGTTAATATAAGAGAGTTTATCTCCAGTTTCTTGATAAACCTGGCTAAATATTCAAAGTTCTTCTCCATCCTATCTGTCTCCTCCCACTGACCATTTAAGCAAGTCAATAAATTTTCATATTCCTTGACCAACACAATTTACATCAGCAACACAAGTGGTGTCCAAGAGGCAGGCATTTCTTAGGGGAGTCATAATGTGGACCTCAGGTCCTGCTGACCCTATGACAGACCTAAGTGTCACCAAGGTGGGTCAAGTGATTTAGTCTGTGTGGGGAGGCTGGAGACAAAACAGCCTGTGAAAGATCCTGGCACCCCGCTGCTTTCCTCTCTGTCCTCTTCCTTGCAACACCTGCTCAGTTGCAACTCTTCCCAACCTACACTCTCAGGATACAGAACTGTCCTTCTGATATTTACTGTTGGGCAAAAATATAACCAAACGAAATTTACCAATGACAAGAGGAAGCAGATACAGCTCCTTGGCCAAAGTCCTCCAAAACCACATGCTTTCTCTCTAAACTAAGTCAAGCCTGAGACTTGAGATGCATAAGGTCACCAGAGAACCTAGGCTGTTGGCTTTGCACCATCTTCCCAGGAATGAAAATTCTAGAGGCCCAACTCTGGGCCAAGGGTATGGGGGAGGATGGCATGAACCTAATCCTCTCCTCTCCAAGAATAAAGTGCCAGCTTCCCCTGGCATCAACTTCCCCCAGCGCCTTCAGTCCCCCCAGGATGCCATGGTCCTCTGCAAATTGCAGTAGCCTCGGAGCCCAGAGGCCTAGAGGCGACGCCCCCAGCGGGCGCGATCCATTACCTGACAGCTCTTCGCGGGCGTTCTGGTGCAGGTAGCTCTGCTCCAGCGAGTAGGAGGACATGCTGGAGTGCAAGCCTGCCGAGGCCGCGGGGTTGCTGCTGGGCGTCAGGGTGGCAGGCTGCTTGAGGTAAGGCGAGGCGCCGGGAGAGCCCCAGTGCGCCCCTGGGCTCGTGTAGGGCGAGTGGCACTCGATGGCGCTCGCCAGGGCAGGGGACGAAGGCACAGGGCTGCTGCTGCTGTCCGGGCCGCCGTAGTCCCCGCCGCCGCCGCTGCCCCCGGCTGTGCCTACACCCCCAGGCCCGGCGGGCACGGGGCAGCTGGCCATGTAGGTGGTGCCCGGGTTGGGTGACATGTGCGGGACGTGGTGGTGGTGGTGATGGTGCGGGTGTGCGTGGCCCGGCGCCCCCGCGCTAGCGTCGTAGCCCCCGGGCATCATGTCGAGGCCGCCGTAACCGCCTTGTCCGTGGCAGCCGAGCGGCGCCGACGGGGGTGCCTGGAAGTCGAAACTCTGGGGCAGCAGCGAGGCCCCGAAGCCCAAGCCACTCACCACGCGGTGGTACATGGGCTTGAGCGCCTGGCACTTCCGCCTGAAGCCGCGCGGCCGGCGGCGGAACGAGCCCTCCTCGAACATGAACTCGCTGGCGGGGTCGATGGTCCAGTAGTGGCCCTTGCCGGGCCGCCCCAGGCCCTTGGGCAGCTTGATGAAGCACTCGTTGAGCGAGAGGTTGTGGCGCACCGAGTTCTTCCAGCCCTGGTAGGCGCCGCGGAAGAAGGGGAAGCGCGCCTGCAGGAACTGGTAGATCTCGCTGAGCGTCAGGCGCTTGCTGGGCGAGCTCTGGATGGCCATGACGATGAGCGCGATGTACGAGTAGGGCGGCTTCTCCGGCCGCCGCAGCCCGGAGCTCGCCTTCTTGGAGACCCCGCTCCCGGCGCCCGCGCCGCCGCTGCCGCCCGAGCTCTTGCAGGCAGCCGCGGAGGCGCTGGCGCGGTTGGAGGCGGAGGAAGAGGAGGAAGAGCAGGAGGCGGCGGAGGACGACGACGACGAGGTGGTCTCTGAAGAGGCGGCTGCGGACGGCGGGCTCATCAAGGCGGCCTGGAGCGCGCCGGGGGCCGGGCTGCAGGCGCGGCGGAGCGGAGCCGGCGGCGGGCGCGGCGGGGGCGGCGGCGGGCCGCCCTCGGTGGTCATCTGGGACCCCGGAGAGAGGCCGGGCCGCGGGGGCGGGCCCGGGGCCGGGAGCGGAGGCGCCGGAGCCGGGGTGGCCCAGAAGTCCGGCGAGCGCCCTAGCCCACCACCCGGGCTGTAGCCGTGACCGCTCCGAGCCAGCGCTTCGGTGGCGACTCCCTCAGCTCAGCTGGGGCTCCTGGCAGCCGCGGCGGCGGCGGCGGCGGCGGGCCTGAGGCAACGCCCGGTGCATCACTCCCCAGCCCCGTGCCCTGCCTTGCGCAAGGGCCCGCCGGGCTGCAGAGCCGAAGTGGCCGGGCGCCGGGCAGCTGAGCCCGCGAGCAGGGACTGTGCGGGGACCCGGGGGACGAAACCGATGCCTCCCTTCAGGAGCGCTCCTCGCTCTGTCTCTTAGACTTCCTCCCTCCTGCCGCTCCCCACGGCAGCCCTCCCTCTCTCCCTTCCTCCCTCCTTTCCTCCCTCCACCCCTACCCCGCCCTGTCCCCTCCTCGCGCCGCCGCCTGGGGGAGGGCACGCTCTCCTAGGCCCTCAACCCCCCCCCCCCCCCCCCCCCCCCCCCCAACCTGGCGGCCGGGTTCCTCTCTTATCTCGTTCCTGGCCCTACCGGGTCCCACTCGGTCTTTTAATTTCTCTAGGCCTCTTTCCCTCTTCCCCACACACTTTCTTTAAAAGGAGGCGATCACAGACTATTCTCCCTTTTGCTAGGATGACCCCCACCCCAAGCAAACCTCGATCACCTATGAATTTTAGAACTATTCCTTTTGCCCATTACAGCACCCTGGCCGCTTATCCCAGACACTAGCTGACTCCAGTGAATTGGACCTACCTCTCCTCTCCTTCCTCCTCCCCTTCTCCTCCTTCCCCCCACCCTCCCCTTTCTCCTTACTCTGCCCCCTCCCGCTCCTCCTCCTCCTCTTCCTCTTCGCTTGTCCCCGGCCGAGTGGTGCGGCCACTGGAGCCGCCGCCCGCCGCTGGGAGCCTTCTTAGCTGTCTTCTTCCGGTGCCCGCACTGACACCATCTATCAACTTCATTTAGACATTGCAGCACTCAGCACGCCAGGGTGCGGTGCCAGAAGTCCAAGGTAACGTGCTAGTCCTCTCTTTTTCAGACGGGACCTGCCGGCTCCACAATTGTTAGTGGAGGACGGGGGCGAGGAGCCTGGGAGCCCTATCGCCCCAGGGTTATGGCTTGGGGCAATCATGAGCATTGATTTTTTGAGAAGTTGAACTTTGAGAAGAAGGATTTAGATAGAGAAAACTTTAGAGAAGCTGGAAGTCAGGTCGAATAGAACTCATTTTGCATTTGTTTGCACTTCCTTTGTATTTTTCACTTGATGCTTTGTAAAAAAAAATGCAAAAAGAAGGCTGGTGCTGAGTGAGATGGGTGAGATAGCTGTATTTATATTCCGTCCAGGATGGGGTGTGTTACTGCAACTAAATTTACATTCTCAGTCTCAGGTTGTCCACCAACAAAATTATGGGGAAGGTATGTTTTCTGGGAGAATACACCACCACAGTGTAGCTAATATCTCTCTGAGTAAGAGTCTGCCTGGGAGAGAAGTTGTGTCCTCGGAGGAATTACTTCCAGTGATACTGGACAGTTAGTTATTGGACTGCACATTCAAGGAAATGAAGTCTGACCAGGAATAGGGGCTGGACATGGGAGATGGAGAGCAGTGGGCCTGGGAACTGGCCGGTGCACAAGGGCTGATGGGGGAGGCCGAGAGGGGAGGTACTGCAGAGGACCACTTGGGAGGCAGTACTGGGCACACCTCTGCCTCCACTGTGGTTCTTTGCCTTAGTGCTGGGAAACCCGGGGAAATGTTAGGTCAGGAGAAGGTGGGGGGGCGGGCAGTGGTTGTGCTGAGATCCTGTGAATGGTAGGCAGCAAAGAGCCTTGGGTGGAACAGAACCAAACCAGGCCTCTTGGGGCTGGCATTAGCTATCTGTGCCCCTAGAGTGCCTGGGGACTGCTCCTGGCTGCGGGTGCCGGTGGGGCTGTAGAAAAGAAGAATGGGAAGGGTGGGAGGGGGAGGCTGGGGGTTAGGCTGGGTCTGGCCCCAGACAGTGACCTGAAGTTGAGTGGAAGCAGGCTTTTTCCATCAAACCCTGCCTGGATACCACACACAGAGACTGAGTGTCAGTTTACTGCCTTGAGCCGGGCTCCTTTTCCCTAAGCTCCACAGTAATTAGACAAAGAAAACCTAAATTAGTTGAACAGGCGTCGACAGCTTCCTCCAGAGCACCCCTGGTACCTACATGGGAATGTGTCCAAAAATGGCTTGATTGTAGCCCAGAGTCAGCTAAGAAAACATGGCCAAAATGAACTCAGTTTACCACCCATTTCCAATAGAAAAAAGAAACAAGCCGTTCTTTTCCGGATGGGATGTTTTGATTGAATTGGGGTAGGGGTTTGCAGTAGTTTCCACTTCTAAGAATTTCTTTCTGAGTGACTGGAAAGCAGTTTTTATGTGTGTTTGTTTTGTTTATTTTTTTAGGGATGGGTCCCTATTTATTTTATAGCTTTTTCCTCTTATCTTCTTTTTGTCATTTTGCATGGAATAATTTAAATATAAGTAATTAAATATAGAAGTAAATATAGTTTGTTCACTAAATCAATGCTTTAAGTGTCTGAAAAATAAATCAAATAGAAAGTGGAGGCAGGACTTATAATATTAAAAGGAGCATCTCTCTCTCTGTGTGTGTGTGTGTGTGTGTGTGTGTGTGTGCACGTGCTAGAAAGAAAATTGGCCAGAAGCCTAGAAAGAAAAAAGACAATTATTTCATTTGTAGATGGGATGGTGGACAATAGATTTTTGGGGAAAATTCAGCAAGTGAATATCACTGTCACTAGACCCTCTCTGATTTTCTGTACTTGGGGGAGCCTATGTACTTTGGCTGTTAGGCCCTAGAGACTGAAGAATAAATAGCACCAAACCTAAAATCCAGTCAGGGCTTGGAATGACCTTTAATACCAGTAGTTCCTAGTTTGGGGGTCATGAGTCTTTTTGAAAATATGATGGAAGCTTTGGAGCCTCCTCTCAGAATACTTCTATTGTATTTTGCCAGTGGTATTAGGGGATCCACAGATACTCTTTAAAAACAAACGAACAAACAAACACCTGCTCTCCACACTTAGTTTCTACCAATTCAGCTGGGTAAATTATCAGGGATTTTTGAAGGCTCACTTCCTCATTCAAGAGACAGTGGTATCCATTTCTCTAAACTTTCAAGAAATGCCACGTCTAGTTTGCTGAATATTACAGGATGCCAGACAAGTTCTGGAAAGGCAATGGATGGCAGAGCAGTGAAAGCCCCAGCCAGGAGCAGGTCAGCTGACTTAGAGCCTTTCTCTTTCTAGGGGGTCTCAATATTGCCCTGCGCTCCAAAAGATAAAAAGGTTGATGATCTTCTAAGCAGGAAAGGGCTCTTAGCCAACACTCTCTTAGAGATCCTATTTCTGTCTATGGAAACTGTGCCCCTGCAGAGACCCCCACATCTACAAAGACTATACCCCTACATTTGTTCCTTATAGACTTCACAGATACATGCTTTTTTACTGGCACGTGATCCTCATCCCGCCTTTAGAGGTAAGAAAACTGAGGCTTAGAAAGACCAGCTGATTACCTGAAAGTCACACCTGAGCAAGTGACAAAGGAACCTATAGCGCTCGGGGCCCAGTTGTCCACTCCCATTCTGCTTCCACTACATCACAGCAAAACCTATCTGAACTTTGTTTTAATACAAACCTTCTGGGTAAGAATGCGTGTGGTAACAAATTATGTCTAATTCTGTATCCCTGGCAAGAATTTCTGTTTAGCAGATGGTTTAAAGGGAAGTCCTGTTTGTCTCTGAACAGAGACAAAGCATCCTTGCTTAGAATGTTTCCCTCTCTGAGTCCCTTCTTTTAAAAAAAAAATTATTTTTTTTATTTTTAGAGAGAGAGGAAGGAAGAGGGAGAAATAGAAACATCAAAGATGAGAGAGAATCATTGGTTGGCTGCCTCCTGCACACCCCCTACTGGGAATGGAGCCCCAAACCCTGCATATGCCCTTGATTGGAATGGAACCCTAGATCCTTCAATCCAGGTTCACAGGCCAATGCTCTATTCACTAAACCAAACCAGCTAGGGCTCTGAGTCCCTTCTTATGTTCCTGAGACCTTCCCAAATGACCCTCACTGCTTTACAAAAAACAAACAAACAAACAAACAAACAAAAACACAAAAAACACCTTGATTTCTTTTTCTTATGGAAGAAAAGGTATGGGCCCTTAAAATGAGTATGGATCAGCCCCAGGCGCTCCTTGGTTACCCAGAGATACACAGTCTCAATGCAGCTGGTCCCCTCTCCGAACTGGTGCTCTTCCTCCCCTTTAGCGACTGTCCCTGACTGGACTGGCAGTTCCTTACCAGCTCCAAACCCAAAGGACCACCTCTGCTCATGAGCAGGGGAGAGTAAACTTCAGGATGCTTGGTTTTCTCTGATTTTGTTTTGCAATCAGCATTTTATTCTAGGAAATCTCTTCATTATTGCGGTTGAAATGTTGTGTTTTTAGCATATTTTCTGTGCTTCATGGGTTTTACATGAAAGGGCTTAGACTAAACCAGTAACCCACCGGAGTTGCTGTTTACTGCATTGCTTCCATTGGGCACTTTTTAAATATATATATATATATTCCACTGATTTTTACAGAGAGGAAGGGAGAGAAATAGAGAGCTAGAAACGTCCATGAGAGAGAAACACCACTGGGGACGCGCCCTCAACCAAGGCACATGCCCACCAACCGGAATGGAACCCGGACATTTCAGTCCGCGGACCGATGCTCTACCACTGAGCCAAACCGGTTTCGGCGATTGGGCACTTCTTCTTGCTCCTCCCTTTCTTCCACCAGCCTGTTAGGTTTGAAGCCACTCTGTTCACTTTGTGTTTTGATACAAAGTTAATGTAGGTAGAAGGTTCTTAACTTCCGGGAGGACTTTCTACTTGGAGAATGCGGGGATTCAGTGCTGAGGTCTAGGAGGTGTCAACTGTTTGAAGAAACCACGGAGGACCACGAACTTGCGCTCCACAGGATCCGCTCTAGAAACTTTACTATAGAAAATCCGTCCAGGAGGCCAGGAAGAGACGCCTAGAGTGGAGTCAGAGAGAACTTGGCGAGGAGGGGCAACTGTGAATTCTATATCCTTCTCAGCGTCTGTTCTGCTTCCTCTGTCCAGAAACCCCCAGACCTCCGGGTTTGAACACCAGCCACCCAATTCCAAATGTTTATTTGGATAGATTCTTCCGCTCTCCAAACGCCTGCGTCCTGGTCAGGGCTCTTTTTTTATAGCTGGAGAGGTCCGCCGATAGCCCCAGATCGCCTGGATCTGGAGTGGGCATGACTTGATTACCCACTTGGTCAGGTCTGAGGTGCTTGGAAAGGGAAAAAAAAAAAGAAGTCCACTTTTACCAGAGCTCCGCGGGGAAACCGTGCTTTCTTCCATCTCAGCACTGACCAGATTTTGTTCCTCTTGGTGGGGAGAGACAACTTTGGAGTGCTCAACAGTCCACCCAGCTGCCAGAGGGGCCCTGACTCAGGGTGTGGGTGAGGAGGTACCAGACCAGGCACCTGTAGCGTTTATTTGTGGGGAGGCGTGGACATCCAGAAGAGGGTTTCCATGGCAGGACCGGTCATTTCTCCTGAAAGGCAACTGTATGCCTTTGAGAAGGAGAGAAATGACATCGGGCTGGAATAGACACAGTTTGTGCGGCTCTTGTGGGGGTAGGATCAGTGGGCTCCCACTGGCGAAAGAAAAGGAGGGAAGCCTGTATCACAGAGTCTCAATCTTGGGGCAATAAACGCAGAAGCAAATATGGGTGCTGGCGCCTCTCAGCACGTTAATTTTAGGTCCACTTGTGTTGCTGGGAGGAAAATCACCCCCTATGAGACTGAAACCCTTGTATTGAGCTCAGCATCCCTTACCCTGAGCCCACCAGGCGGTGTC
Source organism: Pipistrellus kuhlii (assembly GCF_014108245.1). Classification (NCBI taxonomy): domain Eukaryota; kingdom Metazoa; phylum Chordata; class Mammalia; order Chiroptera; family Vespertilionidae; genus Pipistrellus; species Pipistrellus kuhlii. The sequence continues at coordinate 106,497,607 of NW_023425515.1, read as the reverse complement.
TCTGGCCCAGATGGCCACGGAGCCCGCGGCCCCACGCCTGGGGAGGCCTCGTGCCTACCGCTTCTGCCGGCCTCCCCAGACTAGGAGGAGTCTGTGGCTGGGACTAGCTAGAATGCCGGGCCAGGGCAGACAAAGGAGCTGGGCCCAACCCCAGAGGGTTCTGGGACCAGGAGTTAGCCTAGAGGGCTGCGAATGCACCAGCTAAACGCGCCCTCAAGTCCCAAGGCCGCGCCTGGCGAGAAGAGGCCTGCCCACGTAGGGTTCACGGGCAGGGAGGCTCCCTGGAGGTCCCAGCCCAGCTAGAGTGGGGTTTTCTTCTGGTGTCTGGCCGAACTCCTCTTACCCGCTGCCCCTCCTCCAAATAAATAAATATCTCCAAGGGCAGCGAACTCCGCGGGGCGCCGGCCCCTGCGTGCCGCGTCCAGATAGAAACTTCCTGGAGCGTCCAGACTCCCCTCTCGACCTCCCCGCTGAGCTCAGGATGCGGAGAGCGCGCTCGCTCCTCTTCAGAAAAGGAAACGTAGCTCTTCCAAAAATACAAGTCAGCTCTGACGTCCCAATCTTTCTTTTGTCCTCCAGCATCCTCTGAGGGGATAAATAAAACCTGCTAGGCGCCCGGAGCCCGACTGGGGACCTGGGGGAGTCCAGACTGGTCCTTGGGAGGCGCTGCCTCTCCGAAGCCTTCCCTCCGACCCAACCCCCAACATTCCCCTCCCCTCCCCGTTCTTAGCCCGCAGTTAGTGCTATTCCTGGGGGCGGCCTGACCCCTGCCACGGAAGCGGAGAAGGCAGCTCCTTGATGCAACCCCGGAGTCTTAGAAGGCAAAAGGTCCGCGAGGCCGGCTTGAGAGGAAGGGATTTCGAGGCTCCTGGTGCTAGGACAGAAGGGGAGGCCAGAAAAGCAGGAGTCACCGCGGCTCTGTGGGAGGGGCCTCAAAGCTGGCTCTCCAGGTGGGCCTTACCCTGGAGGTTTTGAGTCCTGCCTGGCTGCCACCGGGTTCCACATGGGGGGGGGGGGGGCTCAACCCCAGGGCAGCCTTGACTTGGAGACGCCCAGGAAACCGCTGGGCTACGGGCTGAGAACGGGGAGGGGAGGGGGCTGAGAGACACACACCCCCCAGTAGGTCATCTCTGGAAGCTGGGGCTCCACGAGAAGGAAGAGGCAGGGCAGAGTCAGAGGCTGTGTGTCTCTGGCTTGATTACAAGGGCTCTGAACCCATCCACCGTCTGGAAGGCTTGTGCCAGGTCATCCTTCGTCGTCCTCCCCCCATCTCCCTCCTCTGGTTAGGGAGAGGTGGGCAGGGTTTTGGTTGGGGCTTCAAAAAGAAATCTATACCACAGGAAACCACATGCAGTGAGTGTGGCTGAGGAGCTGGAGAAAGAATCTAAAAGGGTGAAAGTAGAATACAAGGTGGAGTAAGTCCTGAAATTGCCTCTGGCACCTCCACTTTCTTTGCTAACACTGTGATGTTGAGAACCCACCAGCCTAACTGCTGACACCCATCCCCTCCCCAAGTAAATCACTCCGTGTCACCCACAGGAGGCTGCCTGGAGGGTTCTGAGGAGGAGGGTTCCAGGCCAGGCAAAGTCTCCACCTGTGGCAGCTCTGCCCTCCTCTCATCCCCGCTCTCCTTCCCCCCTTCCCCTCCCTCTCCTGCTCACAAAGGTTCTTTTCCAGTCCTGGTGCTGCGAGGTGGGGGCTGTTTTCTCTCTCTCTCTCTCTCTCTCTCTCTCTCTCTCTCTCTCTCTCTCTCTCTCTCCCCCCCCCTTCCTCACCTCCCCCCCTCAGGGGGGTCTTATTGATGAGCTGCCTCAAAAACCATCGCCCAAAATGTCCCAGAAGGGTTTAGACAATCCATCACCCACCACTTCAAGAATGCTTCCTCCCTTTCAAACACAATCCTCGCACACCAGACGGGCTGCGGTGGGGAGGGGCGCGCACTTGAAAAGAGAACAGCTATATAATCAACGTCAAAGCCATCCCGCAACCTTTCGGAAACAGGGACTCAGGCCAAAAACCCCTTCAAATGATTTACGCAGCCCTCCTCGCCCTCTCCCCGACTCTCCGGCTTAGACTCTCCCAGAGCCTGCTATCATGCAGCCGGCAAGGCCTCGCATCTTACCCCCCCCCCCCCCCCCCCCCCCCCCGCCTTGAACGTTAGCACCAAACAGTTCTCCGTGGGGGTAGTTTGCATTTAAGAAAAAGCACTTGCCATCTTGGGGTTCCAGGGAGAAGGAGAGTCTCGGGTTGGCCGGCATGCTTTGGGGGCCTTAGTCATAGTGTCTTTATTGGTGGAAAGCGATGAACTGCGAGAGCCGGGCCTGTTTTTGTTTTTTGTTTTTTTTGTTTGTTTGTTTGGTTTTTTTGCGGTTGTCAAATGGGCATTACCATTAGCTCCCCTTCCTGTGAGAATCCTCCGATTGATTCTTCTGTGTAGCCACTGCGCCTCCGCTTTCCCTTAGGCACCTCCCGGAAGAAGCTAGTGTTCTTCTCGCTTCCGCTGGGTGGCGCCAGGCTCTCGGGAATAGCGCTCAGCGAGGCTCACTCTGGTGGGTCCCCTCCCTTCTCCTCCCCTTCACCTGCCTGAGACTCTCCGCGAGCCTGGCCCAGGTCTGGCCTTGAGCCGGCCAATGTTTGGTCCCCAGGTGAACAGATTCCTTTAAATATTGTTTACCTTGTACCCGTTGGCCACCTTAGGACATATTCTGCTATTTCTACGCCTCCACCCCGTTAAAATATAAAGTAGAAAATTAGCCACATACTTGTACGCAACTATTGAAATGAGCTCTATCCGTTGCACACAAGCATAGCAAACTTGCTGAAGAGATTCAGGATTCAGTTCAGTTATTTTGGTCCTGGAGCTGTCCTGAGATATAGTAGAAAACAGACCAGAACCTCGAGAGAAGCCAGTTCCATGCTTCCGGAGAGAGGAACTGGGGAACGAGGAACTTCTGGACCTCAGCTATCTCATTATGAAGTGGCTCCAAAACTACTCTTGCCTTCTGGGTCTACAGTGATAGGAAGACAACGTTTCGCGCCCTAAACTTGTCCTTTGTAAAATCTGCAAGATGAAAAGTAACGTTGGGGGCTCTTTTGGGACCTGGTGGATACCAAGTGAGGGAGGGATAACAGGCCAGCAGCACTAGAGTTGAAACTCCAGACCAAGATTTATCTACTGATCAGATCATCCTCTGCAACAGAAGCAACTGAACTTTATTTTTCTGGGAACAAGAAGGTATCCTTCATAGTAACTGATTTTTATGAAAAAGAAAAACTTCTAAAAATTAACTTTATTGAGCTATACTTTACATACAATAAAACACCCATTTTAAGTGAAGATGTTGAGTTTTTAATTTTAAAAATATGTATTATGAAAAGTTTCACATAAGTGGACAGGGTATACAATAAGCCCTCTCTCATGTACCCATCACTAGATTTAACAATTATCAAGTTATGCCATACTTGCTTCATTTATCTCTTTTCTGTTTTCATTTCTTGCTGAAATATTTTAGGGCAAATTCAGACATCATGTTCTACAAGTAGACCTTATTACTTTCCCCCATGCCCTCCAGCTCTAGCTCTCCATACCTACAATTATTTTCCTTTCCATACCTACAATTTGGCACAGACAAGCACATTTCCTTGGGGAAATCTGAAATTGTTCTGCATGTGTGTTTTATAAACAGAACTGTCCATCCTGCTGCTTCCTCCCCCCAAGTGACTCCTAGCCCCACTCTTGGCTTTTTCCAGGCTTTGTCCTTTCCCCATTCTCACCAGGGCTAAGGCTGTGAAAAAGGGTGCTCCTCTGTTCAGCCCCCAGGGTTGATGCCACACTGCATCCATACATTCATACCAGATCATACATATGACATTAATTTTATGGCAAGATTACATGTTTCTTTACGTAGATCTATGCAAGTGTATATTTGTCCATGTGTGCCATAGAGTAGTTCCAAATTGTTTATCCAGGCAGTGGCCAGCCAGGAAATACTTTTTGTGTTGTTTCTAAATGCCTGTAGGAGGGTTTTGGATTTGGCTGGAAAAGTGAAGGTATGCTGTGGCGTGGGGAAGGGGGGTGAAGAAAGCGTGGAATACGAGGTACTGGTTGGTTGCCCCATACCCTCAAGCACCAGACCACACCAGGACTCTGTACAAATATTTTATTGAGTTGTCTGATTTTTCTCTACCACCAAACAATACATGTTACCATAGGTCTTAGCATTTCCCTCATTTTCAATGCGACCCTGGTCAGATGAATAGCCATGTGGTGGTCATAGAAAGCACTAGATTTTGACAATGCACCTGTTTCCTGTAACCTTGGGTAAGTCTCTGAGCTTCAGCATCTAAATTTTTTTTTGGTAAATTGTGAATAATAAAAATAGTAACAGGCTCTCTCCCATAGTGACTATAAAGGTGAAATAAAAATTGTAAAAAGTGCCTGGCCCACGTTGCTTAGTGGTTGAGCGTAGATCTATGAATCAGGAAGTCAGGGCCAGGCATTCAGGTTCTATCTCTAGTGTGGGGTGTGTAGGAGGAAGCCATCAACAATTCTCTCTCATCATTCATGTTTCTATCTCCCTCTCTGAAATCAATAAAAATATATGTACAAAATTGCGAAAAGCATTAACATATATTAACATGTACATTTATATTATTGTTGTTGTGTTTGTTTGTTTTTTGCCAAAGGAACAAAAATGCTGTTGTTTTAAGGTACTCTAAGTTTCGCCGTGCATGGGATCTTTCCTCCCCAGAGAACTCTCTAATATGCGTTTTGTTTTTGTCTTTAATAAAGAAAAGATGTGCCCATTGTCTATAAGTTTAAGCCTACCTCTTCTGGGTATGGGTCTCTCCAGGGGTCTCTCCGGGCGTGAGCGGGGCATCTGGGCACAACCAAGACGCGTGAGTTCTTGCGGGGCGAGTGGGGAAGGGGGCGATGTTTCCTTTGGTGGGGTTCACGCAGCAGTAGGCAGAATCCGACTATTTCGCATTACCCGGGCCTGGGCGCTCGCCCTCCGATGACGATGGGCACCGTGACCAAGGCGGTGTGTGTGTGTGTGTGTGTGTGTGTGTGTGTGTGTAGCGTCATCTGTCCTGACCAAAGTGTGCCCCGGGAACACTTGCGGAATAATGCCAGGCACAGGCGGAGGGCTGTGTGGGATCTGGGCTCGCTCACAGACCGCTGATCTGCACTTGAGGAGTTTTTCTGCCCTGAGATATCTCAGGGAAAGCGTGAAAGCGCAGCAAGAAACACTTGCCCGCATGCTGCTGCAGGAGTTGCAAGAGCGCCTGGTGGGCTGCTCCAGGACTTGAGCCAAAAGCAAAACAGCGGCCTGAGTTTATTTCAGGCGGAAATTTCCTCCTTTCCGCTCCATTTCCCGTTTGCAACAAACGCAGGCTCTGGATCTCCCTGTGGGAGACTACAAGGCAGGCAAAGATCCTTCACCATCCACCCGAACCACAGCATCCAGGCACCCTAGGCGGTGGGCATGCGTCCCTCAGCCTCCTATATGGCAGTAAACAAAGGGCCACCGCCGCATCCCTCATACAACCCCACGAGTTTCCGGCAACTGTAATTCTGAAATATAATCTGCGATTTGAAATACTAAAGTCATAAATGCTTTTTGCCCATTTAATTTTTTTTTCTGTTTACCTCCCTGCCCCAATACACCCTGCACTTCTAGTTACAAGACTTTGAACAAGTTACTTTATTTTTCGGAATTTCAGTTTCTTCATTTCATAATTGGGATCATACTAGCTGCTTCATAAAGTTGCTAGGATGATTAAATGAATTAATTAACACACATCAAGAGCGTAGAATAGCCAGCAGCACACGAGGAGGGGGAATCTCAACAAACATCAGCCATGAAATTGACCACGAAGATTCCTCTGACTTTGGACCTCTTTCCCCCCGAGTGACTTCCAGTTGTGGTCCGAAGGGCTTAGGGCTAACTGGGCCAGCCACAATCAAACTCGTGGGCTTGGTTTCAGTTTTAATAGTCGATTACGAAGTAAGAGTTATAAACGGAGCTAAGAGAAAGTATGAAAAAGTCCAGGGCAGGACCCTTGGCTTAAGGCTCAAGCGGTGCGGTGAAGCAGGTGCGGCCCGAGCGCGCGGTGGCTGGGCGCTTCTGGGCGTTAAGGCCGCCCAGCTCTCTAAGAAGAGACCTGGTGACCCCCGTCAAACTTGATTTAGCTCAGCATGCCTTTCTTTGGCTGCATCGTCCGGATGGCTCAAAGCGGGCCAAATTGTTTGGGGTGAAGAGTGCTTTAGGCAGCGGCGTGCTACCCGCTCAGAGTGGAAGGATGTCCTGGTTGGGTAGAAGTGTAATGGAAAGGAGGCACAGAGGGCGGAGGACTTTAGAAGCTGGGGGTGGAAAGCGGAGAGAGTACTTTTCTTTTAGTGCCTTCGGACTCTACTCTGTCTGATCTTGGTTAGGGTCCTCTCTGTCTAAGGCTTGCCATCGAACAATGCTTGGAAAGGCAGACAATAAATTCCGCTCTTCGTTGGGATTAGCGCGGCCCTTTCACTCGGAAGGAGGTGTGGGGCCCAGTAAGGGGCAGGCTGAACTCTCTGAAGGCAAAATCAGCCCCTTGGTGGCCGCAGGGCGCAAGGCGCAAAACATCAGTGGGAGTTGCGGCTCTGGGGCACCAGGACTGGGACGGTGTTCCAGAGGGGGTCTGGACGCCGCTGCTCCGCTGGCGGAGGGGGGGGAGGGGGCAGAGTGAGAGGGAAGTGACCTCTTGAACCTCTTCAAATGCAAATCCTACAAGAAGTTTTTTAAGGAAAGAAAAGCGGAAGGATAGGGAAAATGGAGAAACAACTGAGTACACCTGAGGCTTGAATGGCCTTTTAAGAATTCCAGGCGCCTGGGGTTTTCAGACTTCCCTGCGGTAGACCAAGGATTGGTAATGAATTTTGGATTTTCCCTCAGGAGCATGAAGCTACCAGCTTACTCCCTCCAATATACATATTTTACATATATAAACACCTTCGTAGTCTAATAGCCATTTAAAATAAATCATTCATAGAAATTCTTACTCCTAAAATGATCTGGCACAAAACAGCTTTTCTTTATTGGATCTTTTTCTTCCTTCTTTTCATTATTGGCTTTTGCAGCTAAATTTTCATCTCCAGATTGGTGGCCAGTATTTCTATATGTAACTTTTCTGCCTGTTCTATTGTAATGTCCCACATCACTTTCCCTGTCAAGGATAGATATAGAATATTATTTTTCCTATTATGAAAGAGCTAATATATTTTTTGGGAAAAAGCAAATATCCCTTTTGTTTGTTACTTGTTGGTTATTAACTAGCAAATGAGACTGTTCCACTTCGGGCATCTTAATGAGACACTCAGCTATGACTAATTCTTAGCTTTAAAAAAGACCGAGTTATTTTCATTTGTCAATTTTCATTCAGCAAAAGAGAGGCTCTCACAGTTTTCTTCTTTCAGTGAAAGGAACTTTTGTTTGGGGACATGAGAATAAAAACTAAGCCTCTAGAACCCAAGTTTTGGAACAAAATCTGTGTGTAAAGTTAAACAGGCCAACTGGGCAGGCAGGATTTGGCTGTGGGGAGGAGGGGAGTATGTAGGTCTGTTGGAAAGTGATGCTCATCTGAATAAGGGAACAGGAGGCATTTGTGGGTCTGGACAGGTGTCAGAGAGAGGCAAAGAGAGAAGGTCCCTTATTCTCTTTTGGTGAGACCCTCCTTAATAAAAGACTGATTAACTGTGTTCTATGTATGACAGGCCCTTAAACCTGAAAAAGCAGGTTTAAGCATCACCCATTTTGGTCTGCTGCTTCATGTAGGTAGAGGGAGGGTGTTGGCATCAGGCTGAGGGGACTTGCCCTACTGAGCTCAGCAAAAGCCAAATTTAATAAACCTCTTTTTGTTTTGTGGTTTCTGCCTATGGAAAACTTCTGCAGTTGGAGTGCTCTCAGAAAAGATCTGAGCCTGAAGAACTTTCCATCTGTAAATCAGTTACAAAACACAATGAAGTGGAATTATTGTGTGTTTTATGGACATAGGGTTTTAACCAAAAGGAAAAGTATGTGGATGCATTTAACAGGTAAGTGTGACTACACAAGAAATTTCTAACATTAGCATTATAAATTCATAGTGATGTGAAAATAATAAATAATTTGAGTGTCTTGAATTTATTATAATATATAATATGTTCATTATATGACTTACAAAGTAGGAAATTGTTTTGAGGCCAAGATTTAATTGATGTCTGGACTTTGGATGTGCCTACAAAGTGAAGATCAGAGTTGGGCCGTGTAGGTAACACCCCCTTAAAAATATTTTTCCTGGCCTGCATTACTTGTACTTTTTCTTCTAGTTTTCACTTGCTTTTCTGATATTATGACAGCACAATTTACCTTCAGACCGCAATTTACCTTCAGACCTTGAGTTAAATGTAGAATTTCAATTGGGGTGAATAGAATAAACAATATTACTCAAATAATGCAGATACTTCATTTGCATAATTAAAGTTACCTTTACCTAAAATGCTTCTTAAAGCTTTAAATATTACTTTAAGAAAAGGAATTAACTCTGAAAATTTAAATAATTTAAAAAATTTTAAACTTCACTTTTATTTTGTGTGATAGCTTGCTTGCATTGTATTTACTTGCAATGATTCACTTTGTCTTTTGGAGGAAACATGAATAATTTTGCAAAAGTCTATTAACCTATTAATCATTTAAAGAGGTGGAGGTAAACATATCCTCACTTTATTAAACTAGGCTAATGAAGTCATTGGAAGATTAACAATAAACCCTGAGGTCAATATACCGTATTTTTCAGACCATAAGATGCACTTTTTTCCCCCCAGAAGTGGGGGGAAAAAGTCCCTGCGTCTTATGGTCCAAATATAGCCTACACATATACTTTAAAAAAAAAGTTTTTTTACTTGCCCGGCTCTGTGTGGTCTCTGTGTGCTTGTCCGGCTCTAAAATGGTTCTAAATGCTGCTGTTTACAGGGTTGATTACATGTGTTTATGACTGTGATGTTGGGTTTTAATGCACACAAAATATTTTAGGACACTATTTGTTTCAGAATCTTTTTTTCTTCATTTCCCTTCTCTAAAAACTGGTGCGTCTTATGGTCCGGAGCGTCTTATGGTCCGAAAAATACGGTAGTTTGACACTTCCAAACAATAAACCCTGAGGTCAATATAGTTTGACACTTTTATTAATAACTCAGAGTTTCAAAAGAAAGTAGTGTGTTGGAGAATAGGATAAAAATGCATTTAAAAAGAACTTGCTAGAGAACTTTCTAGATATATGATTTTTGGTTTTTATTTTAAATTGCCAAGCATCTTTTTCTTCCTGCTACTGATTACAGCATCTCTGTATCCTTTTTTTTTTTTTAAAGGAAGGCAATTAAAAAAAATTATTTTTATTGATTTTTTTACAGAGAGGAAGGGAGAAAGATAAAGAGCTAGAAACATCGATGAGAGAGAAACATTTGACCAGCTGCTTCTTGCAACCCCTCCCCCACCCGCCACCGGGGATATGCCTGCAACCAATGTACATGCCCTTGACCGGAAATGAACCTGGGATCTTTCAATCCACAGACCAACGCTCTATCACTGAGCCAAACCGACATCTCTGTATCCTTAAGGAGAACTCCTTTCCTCTCACTCAGTATCATCCTGGCCCCATCTCATTACAATGACACTGTCAGATGTGGGGTCATATGACCTATGCCTGTCTGTATTACCCATCCTTTGGCCACTTGATGAGTATAGATATGGAGTCAACCTTGGTCACTTAGAGTCCTTCCCTGGGGTTATTAGTACTAAAGATAAGAGAGGATCACTCTTTCCCTTCCTAAATCAGGAGTCAGAAGGATGTGTCCTTGGAATTTCTGTGACCATCTTGTGACTTCCCTGGCTCTTTGGCAGAGCCCATGTTAATAAAATCACAGGATTGTAACCACCACTCACAACCAAATGCTGACCATGGGGAAGTCAGTGTTGGGTTGCCCAGCTGCAGCCTGGTGACTCGGCATTGTCTACCCAGGTGGCTGAGACCCAGAAAGTGATTCAAAGTCTGATTTGCAGCCTCAGTGGAAGCTGTTAATCAATGTACTTACCTCTCTCTTTCTCTCCTCTTTCTTTCTGATCTTCCCAAGCAGTCAGGCTTTCTTTCTCTCCTGCTCTCTGCAGGGGCTGCTGTTAAGCCCCGCCTCTTTGATCAGGCCCAGAGATAGGCCTGGAGATGCTGACTGGCATAGGAACCAACCAATCAGAACTAAAAGTGGGTGATGTGGGGAGCCAATGATGGGCCTAGGAACCGGCCAATCAGAACCAAATTGGCCAGCAGAAGCAAGCAGTTGGGGGCAATGTCAGGCCTGCAGAGGAGGGCAGTTGGGGGCAACCAGGCCAGCAGGGGTGATTAGGCTGTCAGGCAGAGGCAGTTAGGAGCAATCAGGCAGGCAGGCAGATGAGCAGTTAGGAGCCAGTGGGTCCCAGATTACTAGAGGGCTGTCTGACTTCTGGTTTAGGACTGATCCCAGGCCTAAAATGGCAGTTGGACATCCCACAAGGGGTCCCCAATTGGAGAGGGTGCAGGTTGAGTTGAGGGAACCCCCCTAATTATTCCACACATCATTTTTGTATGTTTCTCTGTGCTAAACACTATTCTAGGTGTGGGTGAAACATTCAGGGGAAAATAGTCAAGGTCTCTACTTTCAAAGTTTAGATTTGAGAACAGGGAAAGAGACAACAAACAAATGTAGAAAAAAGATGGAGAAACTGGTATGAAGACAGACTGAACAAGTTCATACATAAATGAAAAAAATTTGTAATGGTAATATAGGGGAAGGAAAGTAATCTTCCTTTCATCCTTCTAGGTTCTTTTGCTGAGATCCTCCTTAATAGACTGATTAACAAGAGATAAACAAACACAAGTTAACAACATGTATACTTCTTGTATACATGAGAGATACCCAGGAAACGAGTGCTCCCTGAAACGGTCCAAGCAATCATATTAAATGCCATATTTAGATGAAGACAAAAGAAGAATGTTCTGGGGTGGGGGAGCCAGTTTAGCTATATTATTTTTATTTTTATTTTTATTTTTTTAAGTATATTTTTATTGATTTCAGAGAGGAGGAGAGAGGGAGCGAGAGATAGAAACATCAATGCTGAGAGAGAATCTTTTTATTCCCATTTTTTTAAATCATATGTGTACATATCTTACCATTGCCCCTCACCACTCCACTCCCATACATGCCCTCACCTCCCATGTTTTGCATCCATTGGTTATGCTTATATGCATGCATAAAAGTCCTTTGGTTGATCTCTTATCTCCCCCATCTTTCCCTAACCTTCCCTCTGTACTTTGACAGTCTGTTTGATGCTTTACTGTCTCTGTATCTATCTTTTTGTTCATCAGTTTGTAATGTTTTTTATTATCCATAATGAGTGAGATCATGTGGTATCTTTCTTTCATTGACTGGCTTATTTTACTTAGCATAATGTTCTCCAATTCCATCCAGGTTGCTGCAAATGATAAGAATTATTTCTTTTTTATGGCAGCATAGTATTTCATTGTGTAGACATAGCATAGTTTTCTGATCCAGTCATCTGCTGACTGGCATGTAGGCTGTTTCCAAATCTTAGCTATGGTAAATTGTGCTGCTATGAACATATGGATGCATATATCCTTTCTGATTGGTGTTTCTAGTTTCTTAGGATATATTCCTAGGGTGGGATTACTGGGTCAAATGGGAGTTCCATTTTCAGTTTTTTGAGAAAAGTCCATACTATTCTCCACAGTGGTTGCACCAGTCTGCATTCCCACCAGCAGTGCACGTGGGTCCCCTTTTTCTTCGCATTCTCCCCAACACTTGTCCTTTGTTGATTTGTTGATGATAGCCATTCTGACAGGTGTGAGATGGTACCACATTATCATTTTGATTTGCATCTCTCAGATAATTAGTGACTTTGAGCATGTTTTCATGTGTCTCTTGGCCTTCCTTCTGTCTTCTTTTGAAAAGATTCTATTTAGGTCCGTTGGCCATTTTTTTTTATTGGATCATTTATCTTTCTTTTGTTAAGTTGTACAAGCTGACTGTAGATATTGGAGATTAAACCTTTATCACTGATAACATTTGCAAATATATTCTCCCAAACAGTGGGCTTCATTGTTGTTTTGTTGATGGTTTCTTTTCCTATGCAAAAGTTTTTTATTTTGATGTAGTCCAATTTGTTTTTCTCTTTATCTTCCATTGCCCTAGAGGCAGTATTTGTGAAAAAGTTCTTTTGGGCATATGTCTGAGATTTTGCTGCCTGTGGATTTCTCTAGTATTTTTATGGTTTCTCATCTTATGTTTAAGTCCACTTTGAGTTTATTTTTGTGTATGGTGTAAGTGGGTGATCTAGTTTCATTTTTCGCATGTATCTGTCTAATTTAACCAACACCATTTATTGAAGCGACTATCTTGATTCCATTGTATATTCATGCCTCCTTTGTGAAATATTAATTAAGCATAGTGGTTTGGGTCAATATCTGGATTCTCTATTCTACTCCATTACTCTATATGTCTGTTTTTGTGCCAGTACCAGGCTGTTTTGAGAACAGTGGCTTTGTAATACAGCTTGAAATCTGGTATTGACATCCCTCCTACTTTATTCTTCTCTCTCAGAATTGCTGTGGCTATTCGAGGTCTTTTTTTTATTCCAGATGAATTTTTGGAGAGTTCTTTCTAGGTCTGTGAAATATGGGGTTAGTATTTTAATGGAGAGTGCATTGAATCTATGTTATGGGTAGTATAGACATTTTAATGATGTTGATTCTACCAATCCATGAACATGATATGCTCTTCCATCAATTTGTGTCTTTATCTCTTTTTTCAGTGTCCTCTAGGTTTCTGTGTAATACCACATTTACCTCCTTAGTTAAGTTTATTCCTAGGTATCTTATTTTTTTGGTGTGATGGTAAATGGGATTGCTTTTTTAGTCTCTCTTTCTGTAAGTTCACTATTGGTGTATAAAAAGGCCATAGATTTCTTGATGTTAATTTTGTATCCTGCTACATTGTCGATTCATTCAAGTCTATTAATTTTTTTATGGAGTCTTTTGTTTTGTTTTTTTTTTACATATACTATCATGTCATCTTCAAATAAGGACAGCTTTACTTCTTCTTTTTCAATTTGGATGCTTTTTGTTTCTTCTTCTTGTCTGATCACAATAGCTAATACTTCCAGTCCTATGTCAAACAGGAATAGTGAGAGTGGGCATCCTTGTCTTGTTCCTGTTTTTAGGGAAAATGGTTTTAGATTTTGCCCATTCAGTATGACGTTTGCTGTGGGTTTATCATTTATAGGTTTTATTATGTTGAGGTATGACCCTTCTATTCCCACAGGTTGAGAGTTTTTAACAATAAAGGTTGTTGGATTTTGTCAAATGCCTTTTCTGCATCAATTGATATGACTATGTCATTTTTATCTCTCAATTTGTTTATGTGATATATCATGTTTATTGATTTGCAGATATTATGCCATCCCTGCATTCCTGGGGTAAATCATAGTTGGTCATGGTGTATGGCCAATTGTACTTGGTCTGGTGTAGTTCTGGATCCAATTTGCTAAAATTTTGTTGAGGATTTTGGCATCTATGTTCATGAGGGATATTGGCCTGTAATTCTCTCTCTCTCTCTTTTTAAAAAAAATATATTTTATTGATTTTACACAGAGAGGAATTGAGAGGGACAGAGAGTTATTAACGTCAATGAGAGAGAAACATTGACCAGTCGCCTCTTGCATCCCCCCAACAGGGGATGTGCCCGCAACCAAGGTACATGCCCTTGACCGGAATCGAACCTGGGACCTTTCAGTCCGCAGGCCGATGCTCTATCCACTGAGCCAAATTGGTCCTGGCGTGGCCTGTAATTCTCTTTAATTGTGTTGTCTTTATCTGATTTTGGTATCACTGTGTTGCTGGCTTCATAGAAGGAGCTTGGAAGTGTTCCTTCCTCTTGAATTTTTTGGAATAGTTTGAGGAGGATAAGTTTTAGTTCTTCCTTGAATGTTTGGTAAAACTCTCCTGTGAAGCTGCTTGGCCCCAGGTTTTTGTTTGCTGGAAGCTTTTTAATGGCTCCTTCAATTTCTTCCATAATTACTGGCCTATTGAGCTGTTTAGATTCTTCCTGATTGAGTTTTGGAAGGTTATATTTTTCTAGGAATATGTCCATTTCCTCTAGGTTGTCCAGTTTGTTGGGATAGAGTTGTTCGTAGTATTTTTTAACAATCCCTAATATTTCAGTGGGGTCTGTTGTTATTTCACCACTTTCATTTCTGATCTTGTTTATTTCTGTCCTCTCTCTTTGCTTCTTGATGAGCCTGGCTAGAGGTTCATAAATCTTGTTTATCCTTTCAAAGAACCAGCTCTTGTTTTGTTGACATTTTGTATTGTTTCTTTGGTCTCTATGTTGTTTATCTCCAATCTGATCTTTATTATTTCCTTCCTTTTGCTTACACTAGGTTTTTCTTGTTGCTCTCTTTCTAACTCTTTGAGTTGTAGGGTTAGGTAATTTATTACCATTGTTTCTTGTTTTTCTGCAGTAGGTTTGTAGAGCTATGAACTTCCCTCTCAAGACTGCTTTGGCAGTGTCTCATAGATTTTGGATTGTTGTGTTTTCATTGCCATTTGTTTCCAGGATTTTTTTTTTATTTCTTCCTTGATTTCTCTGGGACCCAGTCATTGTTTATTAGCATGCTGTTTAGTCTCCATGTGTTTTGTTTCCTCATGTTGTGGTGACCCCCAACCATAAAATTATTTTTGTTGCTACTTCATAACTGTAATTTTACTACTGTTAATGAATCATAATGTAAATATCTATGTTTTCTGATGGTCTTAGCAGCAGTTCTCAACCTGTGGGTCAAGAAACCTTGGGGGAAGGGTCTGGTTAGGGGGAGAATAAACCCATGCAGCCTCTATAGTCTGGGTAAAATGGAGAAGGTACTGTTTGACTAAGAGTTCGACCATGAGTTCAACTTCATGCTATGATGTGCACTACCCACCAGGAGGCAGCCTCCATGCTTCAGGTCTTATTTTATTGGTCAAATCATTCTGTTCATTAAATCCCACAAATATGTGAGATCATGTTATACTTGTCTTTCTCAGATTGGATTATTTCACTTGTCCTAATATTTTTCAGATCCATCCATGCTGTTCTAAAGAATAAGATCCCTATTTTTAATAACTGCATAGTATTCCATTGTGTAAATGTCCCACAAGTTTTTTAAAAATAAATCTTTATTGTTCAAATTATTATAATTGTTCCTCTTTTTCTCCCCATAGCCCCCCTCCACCTTGTTCCCACCCCACCCTCTGCCCTTAACCCCTGTACTTCCCTCATCCATAGGTATACAATTTTCCCCAGTCTCTTTCCACACCCCCACATCTCTTTTCCCTGAGAATTGTCAGTCCACTCTCTTTCTATGCCCCTGATTCTATTATATTCTGTTCATCAGATTTTTTATTCAGTTGATTTTTAGATTCATTGTTGGTAGATATGTATTTGTTATTCATAATTTTTATCTTTACTTTTTTCTTCTTCCTCCTCTTCTTAAAGAATACCTTTAAGTATTTCATATAATACTGGTTTGGCAGTGATGAACTTTTTTAGATTTTTCTTATCTGTGAAGCTCTTTATCTGACCTTCAATGCTGAATGATAGCTTTGCTGAGTAGAGTAATTTTAGTTGTAGGTTCTTGCTATTAATCGCTTTGAATATTTCTTACCACTCCCTTCTGGCCTGCATAGTTTTTGTTGAGAAATCAGCTGTTGTTGTCCCTCATTAGGGCACCCTAATGTTTGTTTTTTCCCCCAACCTTACAAAGGGTTCAGCATTCTGGAGAAAGGGGCTGCAGGTAGTTGATTAAGAAGGAGTCCAAAGATGAAAGATATTTTTTGAAAGGCATTGGGGGTCAGAGGAGCTTCAGCTAAAGGGTACTGAAGACTCCCCTTTTCTCAGGACCCCGTGCTTTTATTAAACACAATGTGTCCCAAGGTAAGGTGGAAATATACACTTCAAATGGTAAGGTATCAAAGGGTTTACAGAATCATAGTCAGTTTGGGGAATAGCCTACAGCTGTTCAGGTGTTTGGCCAAAAGGAGGTAATAAAATGCCCTGAGCTGACTGGCAGCAAATTATTATCCTATTCAGGTTTGGGCAAAGTGATGTTTAGCTGTTTCCAACAGGTAAACTACATGTGTGGCTCACCCTTGTTGAGCCTCGCAAGTCCCATCAAACTTTTGATGAAACTCTTGTAATTATTACATGCTGGAATTGGTTCTTGGCAATCAGCTAACAATTGTATGGGTACTTCCTTGTAGCTGTTTTTTCTCTTGCTGCTTTTAATATACTCTCTTTGTCTTTTCCTCTTAGCATTTTAATTATGATTTGTCTTGGTGTGGTCTTCTTTAAATTCCTTTTGTTTGGGGTTCTCTGCACTTCCTGGACCTGTAAGTCTATTTCTTTCACCAGGTGGGGGAAATTTTCTGTCATTTTTTCAAATAGGTTTTCAGTATCTTGCTCTCTCTCTTCTTCTGGCACCCCCATAATTCTGATGTTAGTACGCTTGAAGTTGTCCCAGAGGCTCCTTACACTATCTTCATATTTTTGGATTCTTTTTTCTTTTTGCTTTTCTGGTTGGGTGTTTTTTGCTTCTTTGTGTTTTAAATCTTTGATTTGATTCTTGCTTTCCTCTAGTCTGCTGTTGGATCTCTGTATATTATTTTTTATTTCAGTCAGTGTATGCTTAATTTCTAGCTGGTACTTTATCATATCCTTGAGGGTTTCACTAAATTTATCGGCCTTTTCTAGAAAAGTTTTGAAAAACCTTATAACTGTGGTTTTGAACTCCATATCCAGTCATTTGCTTTCCTGCATTTCTTTCATTTTCATTTGTGACCTGTTCCTTTGTGTCCACATTTTGGCTGCTTCCCTGAGTTGATAGAGTGGCTTTGTATGTTAGGTATCCTATAGGGCCCTGTGGCTCAGCCTCCTCAGTTACCTGAGGTACACACTTTTGGTGTACTCCTTTGTGTGCACAATCTTGTTGTAGTTAAGCCTTGATTGTTGTTGGTATCACTGGGTGGAATTGACCTCCATTTCAATTGGCTGTGAGGATCAGCTGTGTCTACGCTGGGAGGAGTTCTGTGCTGGAGACACCCTTATATGACAAGACTTGCAAAAGCCTATGTGCTCAGCTTGGACTGGGTGTAGCCTCAGGGAGGAGCAGACAGCAATGGCTTCTCATAAGTCCTGCCCTAAGAGGCACCTCGGTCTCAGTGTCCCGTGATAATCACTGCAAGCACCTCTGAGAGAAAACTGCCCTTGAGTTTAGCCCACTGCCAGACAGTCCAGTTTCTCCCTGAATGAGTCTGGGTCTCCAGATTCTTGCATGGAGCTGGAGTTCAGAGCAGTCCAGAGCTTTTCTCTTTCTCCCAATTGAGAAAGCCAACCGCTTACTCAGTTGCCAGCCCTCTCTGCACACTCCTCTGTACTTCTGCAGCTTCTCTGAATCTCAGTGTGCTTTTCTCTTTCCTTCTAGTTGTAGAATTTCCACTCAGCCAGACTTCCTGTGGTTCTGGATGATGTCTGTTTTGTCTTTTAGTCGTAGTTCTGAAATTGTTGTACGAGGCAGCAGTTTAGGTGTTTATCTATGTTGCCATCTTGTTGTTTTTTTTTCCAGTCCCACAGCTTTTTTATTCATTCATATACTGATGGGTACTTGTACTATTTCCAAATCTTATCTATTATAAATAACATTGCTATAAACATAGTAATGAATATATTCTTTCTGATTGGTGTTTTGGGGTTTTTAGGATATATTCCCATAAGTGGGATCCCTGGGTCAAACAGGAGTTTCTTTTTAAATTGTTTGAGGAAACTCCATACTCTTTTTCATAGTGGTAGCACCGATCTCCCATTCCCTCCAGCAGTGAACTAATGTCCCTTTTCCCCTGCACCCTCACCAGCACTTATTTGTTAATGTTTTTATGACAGCCATTCTGACAGGTGTGAGGTGATACATCATTGTGGTTTTAATTTACATTTCTCTGATGAGTAATGACTTTGAGCATTTTTTCATATGACTTTTGGCCAACTAAATGTCCTCTTTGGAGAAATGTCTATTCTGGTTTTCTGCTGATTTTTAAATTGTATTGTTTGTCTTCCTTTTGTTGAGTTGCATGAGTACTTTATATATTTTGAATATTAACCCTTTATTATTGACAAATATGTTCTTCCATACATTGGGTTTCCTTTTCATGTTGATGGTGATTTCTTTTGTTGTGCAGAAGCTTTTTATTTTGGCATAGTCCCATTTGTTTATTTTCTCCTTAGTTTCCTTTACCTTAGGAGATGTATCCATAAACATCTTCCTACATGAGATGTCTGAGATTTTAATGCCTATGTTCTCCTCTAGCATTTTTATGGTTTCATGCCTTACATTTGAGTCTCTTATCCATCTTGAATTTATTCTTGTGTATGGTGCAAATTGATGGTCTAGTTTCTTCTTTTTTGCATGGGTCTGTTCAGTTTTTCCAAAACCATTTATTGAAAAGAGTGTTTTGACTCTACATATGTTCTTGCCTCCTTTGTCAAATATTAATTGACTGTAATGGTTTGGGTCAATTTATGGGGTCACTGTTCTATTCCATTGGTCTGTTTTGGTGATAATGGCTTTGTAGTATAGTTTTGTGTCTGGTATTTTGATCCCTCCTACTTCATTCTTTTTTCTCAAGCTTGCTACAGCTATTTGGGTTCTCTTATGATTCCATACAATTTTTTTGAGTATTTGTTCTAGCTCTGTGAAATATTCCTTTGATATTTTAATAGGGATTGCATTGATTCTATAGATTCCTTTGGGTAATATAGATATCTTAATTATGTTAATTATTCTAATCCATGAACATGGTATACCTTCCCATTTGTTTGTATCTTCCTCTGTTTCTTTTTTCAATGTCCTATAGTTGTCCAAGTACAGGTCTTTTAGCTCTTAGGTTTAGTTTATTAAGTATCTTATTTTTTGTTGTTGCAATGGTAAATGAGATTGCTTTTTTAGTTTCTCTTTCTGAGAGTTCATTATCAGTGTATAAAAATGCAATCAATTTTTGGATGTTGATTTTATATCCTTCTATGTCGCTGGATTCATTTATTAAGTCTAGTACAATAGTTTCCTCGTGGAGTCTTTAGGATTTTCAATATCATGTCATCTGTGAATAATGAGAGTTTTACTTCCACCTTTTCAATTTAGATGCCTTTTATCTCTTCTTCTTGTTTGATTACTGTGGCTAGGGATTTTAGTACTATGTTGAATAAGGGTGTAAAGGAGCATCCTTGTCTTGTTCCTGTTCTTAAGGGAAATGCTTTTAGTTTTAGGCCACTGAATATTATGTTGGCTGTAGGTTTGTCATATATGGCCTTTATTATGTTGAGGTATGATCCTTTTATTCTCATTTTAATGAGGGTTGTTTTTTTTTTTTATCAAAAAAGGGTGCTGGATTTTGTTGAATGCTTTTTCTGTATCATATGATCATGTGATTTTTATCTTTCAATTTGTTCATATATAGGAGGAAAACAAAAAGGAAACAGAAAATAAATGAAATATTAATGAAATTAATGTGTGTATTAATGAAATAATGTCTATATTAATTATATAAAATAATGAGTTTATTAATATAAAGATAGAAAAAATAAAATGGAAAAGAAGTGAGAAAAAAGTGAAAAACAAAACAATAAGAAAAATTAATATTAAGAATAAGCTAAAGTAGAATAAAATCAAAGGGAAGAGAGAAATTAGTAATATGCAAGAAAAAAAGAAGGAAAAACTAGGGAGAAAAAATATATAAACAACAGCAACAAAAAATCCCCCTCCCCCGCCACACACACAGGTACCAACAAACAAAACCAAGTACACTCACAAATCTTTGAATCCGCTATTTGTGGGTCTCACTGGCTTTTGCTCTTAAGTTGTTGAATGTGGTCCCTTGGTGTGTCTATGCTGTGCCTCTTCAAAGGTGCTGTAGTGCAAGTGAGTGTGAGTCACTGTCTCTTTCTGGCCCTGGGCAACCTGATTGAGGTCCAGTGGTTGGGGACTCCTTAGCCCAAAGGCAGGGTATGCCTTGAGTTTCATGCTTTGATTGTCTCTGTTCTAAATAGTTCTAAATTCCCTTCCCCTATGGGGCTGGTCTCATAGGTGTCAGCTGCAGGTGCTGGGGCTGGTGGGGGTGCCTGTGAGGTCCCACTGGTGTTCTACTCACTAGCAATTCTGGGTGGTGCCTGCAGCAGGGGGTGAGTGCACAGTCCCACTGGCGTTTGACTCACTGCATGGTCTGGGGCATTGTACAAGGCTAATCTGGGTGGTGGCAAGGTTGTGCTGCTAGTTGTTGCCATTCCCCCTTCAAGATGGTGTAGAACCTTCCAGGGGAGTGCCTGTGGCAGTAGGAGGGGTTCTTAGTACAGGAGAGCCTGATCTGCCTGCTCCCATGACTCTTGCAAGATATAACTAACTCTCTGTCTCTGTCTCTCTGTCTCTCTGTCTCTCTCTCTCTTACACACACACACACACACACACACACACACTGACACACACTATGCACATCCACATATTCCTCTCTCATTTCCTTACTTACCACTCCCTTACTCACTCACACTCTCTGCCTCATTCCAGTCCTTCTGGCCACCACTGAGAATCGTGGCACTCTATTTTTAAACAGTGATTCATATGATTCTGATGTTGCCTGTCAGCTGAATTCCATTTGGAAACCACTGGAAATAAATACAGAATATACATATATTTTTTACATGTTTTCATAGATTTTTTTAGACAGAGAGAGAGATGGAGAGAGATAAAAACACTGATGAGAGAGAAACATGGATAGGCTGCCTCCTGCACTCCTCCTATTGGGGATCTAGTTAATCCTGCAACCCCTGCATGTTTCCTGACCAGGAACAGAACCATTGACCTCACAGTGCATGGATCAAGGATTGACACTCAAAAGCTGAGCCATAGAAGCTGGGCAGAATGGACATATACTTTTTGATCACATAAGGAAGAGTTTCAAAAATTGACCATGTCCTATGCTACAAAGGAAATCTCAGTAAATTCCAAAGAGTTAACATCATATGAACTATATTCACTCACCACAATGCAATTTATTTAGGTGTTTACAACCAAGACTTAAAAAAGATAGCTGGAAAACATGTTTGTGAACATTAAAAATGTATGATATAATGACTGAGTCACAAAGTTTTTCAAAAGGGAAATAATGAAATGCTGAGAGCTGATGTCAGAAAAAGCATTTCATGTTAGAGTGCAGCTAAAGCATTGCTTAAAGGGAAATTTACAGTTTTTAAACCAATGATCAAAAATTAAGAAAGATTGAGAGCAAATAACTTAAGGTTTTAAGTGAAGAAGCTGAGAGTACAGTAGTGGGACAATTCAGAGAAACAATGCATTGGTTTGAATTCTTACTTATAAACAGCACAGCCCACACTGGCTAGATTTAGCAGAAAATGCATTTATTAAAAACTAGAGGCCCGGTGCATGAAAATTCATGCAATGGAGGGAGGTCCCTCAGCCTGGCCTGCCCCCTCTCACAGTCTGGGTACCCTCAGGGGCAGGATGCAACCTGGCAAACAGGGAAAAGTGACTCCCCATCACACATCTGTTGCTTCCACTGCCAGCAGCACAAACATTGGTGGGCCCTTGGGGGGCCCTGGGAGGCTGGGTAGCTGCCATCCGAGACTTGCCTGCTCCTCAGGCCAGCCCTGAGTGGCTGGGGGGCTGAAGGGACTGGGGGAATCTGGAGGGAGGCACAGAGTGGCCAGGCCTACCCAGGCCCCTGCTACTCTGGCAGGGCTGAGGTGACTGGGTGCTGCCATCTCTGTGACAGTGTGAGGATCAATTAGCATATTCCCTCTTTATTAGATAGGTTATTTAAAGTCTCTTTTGTTTTGGAGGATGCATTATCAGAGCAAGATCAAATCACACCACAAAACAGCTGCAGAAAGATTCCCCTGTATTGCCACCACCATTGGGCACTACTAATACCAACCTTAGATGTCAGAATCTTCTTGCCTACTTAATGCCTCTGAGGTCACCCTGACCAGAAAGGAGTTTATACATTATATGCCTGATACCTGGTTTCTCAAGTTCTTTCTCAAACAGAAGTCTCACATGAGTAGGTCTGATTGGCAGAGTCTAAGTAGCAGATGTAAAGTTTAGCTCTGAGGAGGATGGGATTATAAATTCTGGCTTCCACATTGGGAGACAAAACACATTATATGAGAAATTAGTAAGACTTTGGATGAGAGGGCACATGGCAAATATCTTTTGCATTCAATAAGGAAGAAAATCTTAAAGATAATGACAGGAATCAGTGAAACAGACAGTTTTCCTTTGTAAATTTCAGACAATTTAAAGAACCAGAAGACCTTTTAAAAAAATAATAATCAAATAGACACACCTCTGATAAGACTTAGAAAAACATTGTTGTTACACACATTCTCTCTCTCTCTCCCTTTCTCTCTCTCTCTCTCTCTCTCTCTCTCTCTCTCTCTCTCTCTCTCCCCCCCCCCCGCCAGGAAATAGCTAAGGTAGTGAGTTTATAATTTATAAATTTATAATTCCTCACCAGAACAAGATTCAAAGTCTAGAGAGAGAGGATGATTAGGCAGGTCTGTTTCAGATTTCTGCCCCTGGGCATACTGGGGAGAAGAGAGGTTTTGGCTTCCCCCATTTCTGAGTTGACAAGCACTTCCTCCCAACAAAACTGTATACAGTAGGAAATATCCCAAAGGGATAGCCAAGTGAGCCAAATGACAACTATTAGTCTCTGCAATGTGAATTATTTCACTGGCACCTTATTGGTGGACATTTATATCCTTTCCAAAATTTCATTACTGTATAAAAAGCTTCAAAAATGTCTTTATCATAATTTTTTTCCCTAGAAGTGAAAGTACTGAATCAAAAGACAAGAATGACATTGCTGGTGTAGCTCAGTAGTTGAGCATTGACCCAGGAAACAAAAGGTCATGGTAGAATTCCCAGTCAGGGCACATGCCCAGATTGTGGGCTCAATCCCCAGTACGGGGCATGCAAAAGGCAGCTGATCAATTTTTTCTCTCACTAATGTTTCTCTCTCTGCCAATCTCTATTTCTCTCTCTCTAAAAATCAATAAAAACATATTTTTTAAAAAAGATAGAAATGCTTTTAAACTCTGATTAAGCTGTTGAGTTACTATCTCTAAAAACTGTAGCAATTTACTGCTTCAGTAGCTGTGAGAGAGGGCCATCTCACTCTGTCTTTCCCAGCCTGATTAGTCCATAGTGGAGGTTGTATCTCATGGTTGTTTTAATTTTTAAATATGTCTGAAGATAAGCAACTTTATATGTATTATCTATCTAATATGTACAATACTTTGTAAAGTACACATCATGGTCTCCATTTTAGAGAGGAGAAAACTGAAGCTCAGTTCCTTAGTAGCTGATACAGGATTCAAACTGAGGAGGTTTTTCTGACTCTAAAGTCCTCTCAGCATAACCATTATGGCTTGTTGCAGTTTAGGTTCTTACAAGGGTATTTCTTGGATCACATGATCTCACACATCTAGAGGAAATAATGAACAACACAAACAGACCCAGAGAAAGAGAACCAGCGATCAGACTCTCAAACCTCAGAGGGAAAGTAAGGGGGGATGGGGGTAAGGGGAAGAGATCAACCAAAGGACTTGTGTGCATACATATGGGCCTAGCCAGTGGCCATGGACAACGGAAGGGGGGTGGGTAGGGGGGCATATCTAGGGAGGGGTTTGGGATGGGAATGGGGGGATAAGGACAATTATGTGAGACCATCATCAATAATATATATATATATATATATATATATATATATATATATATATATATAATTAAAAATAAAATAAAGTCCTCATTCTTTTTCTAAATTTAATTTTTATGTTTTCCATTTTTTTTTTTTTTTGGAGGGAGTGTAAGTGAATGAGGGAGAGAGAGAAAGGGGAGAGAGAGAGAGAGAGAGAGAGAGAGAGAGAGAGAGAGAGAGAGAGAGAAGAGAGAGAAAAAGAGAGAGAGAGACATCAATGTGAAAGAGACACATGATTGGTTGCTCCGTGCATGTTCTTGGTGCACTAGGGATAGAACCTGTGACCCAGGTAGTATGTGTCTTTGACTAGGAATCTAACCTGTGATCTTTTGGTGTGCAGGCTAACACTCTAACCATTGAGAAATACAGGCCAGGGCTAAAGTAATTCTTAACTACTGTTTTAGTTTTCAGAAGATGGATATATTTAACTAAATAGATAAATTAAAAAATCTGACAAAAACAAATATAGTGTAAGTTTCCCAAAGAGTATTTCATGGAATTCAAGACTTCTCAAAGTCTCTGAGAAAACAAACAAAACAATGCAAAGTTTTAAATGTTGGGAAGTGCTGAATGTGTTCCCTCTTGAAGACTCATAGTAAGTGCCAGGATATTTAAGGCTTTGGGAAGTCTTACTGCAAAGAAACTGTTTAACTTTGTTTAACATTCCAAGAAAGTCATGTTCCAAGGATGATGTTTTTGGGAAATGCTGCCAAACATTGTACCTCTTATTTATGTGTCATGTTTTATTGCATTGGCTCAAAAGTCTAGACAATGGTAAATGATATTGGTTATGGTGGGTATTTTATTTTCCCTATGATTTAATGAGAATGTTTCTAGTATTTCATCACTAAGTATTATATTGGCCTTGAGTTTAAGATAACTATAGTCTTTAGTATTTAAGAATAGTTTCTTATTTTTTGATGCAAAGAGTCAGGAATGTATGCTGAATATGAAGGAGGCAGCTTCTCATGCAAAGGGGAAAAGAGTCAGCAAAAGGGTGTTTGTTTATTCAGGAAGTGGACAATATTTTTGACGGACTAGGGACACTTCCCAAAACTCCTGCAGTAAGGTAGTTTCTTCACTGGACTTGGCACACACATTTTCAGAAGACTGGCATTTGGATTGATCACATTTACTATAGGCTGGAGAATGGGAAATACATATACCTTGCTCACCATTCAGCAAATATTTTTGAGTGCATACTATGTACCAGGAACACATTGGGTGCTGTGTTTCTAGCAACAGTGTAGCATTCAGCACATACTTGGGGCAAGTAAATATTGTTAGTCTAAAGCAAGTTTTAGATAATTGAATTTATGTGGGCTGACTGCCCCTCACCCCCATGCCAAGAGAAAGTAATGTGGTGCTTTTCTTTTCTTTTTTAAAAAAGTATATTTTATTGATTTCTTTACAGAGAGGAAGAGAGAGGGATAGAGAGTTAGAAACACTGATAAGAGAGAAACATTGATCAGCTGCCTCTTGCACATCCCCCACTGGGGATGTACCCACAGCCAAGGTACGTGCCTTTGACCGGTATCGAACCTGGGACCTTTCAGTCCGTAGGCCAATGCTCTATCCACTGAGCCAAACCGGTTTCAGCATGTGGTACTTTTCTGTTTCTGATCCCTTTCTCCCCATTGTCTCTCCTCCTTCCTCTTTGCTCACTTTCAGTGTCTGAGTGTCCACTGACTGCAGGTACTGGAACAATTTTGTGTATCTTTCTCCTAGAGATACACACTCTGACCTAACTGTGGCCCAGTTTTGGAAGAAATATTCAAAATGGAAACAAAGCAGGAAGGTTTTTATTACTCAGGACACAAAGCTTTAATTTTAGCCAGATAAATCCTTGGATATGGACTTGGTGGTCTTTGGGGAGCTGACCAATGAGTAATTGCATTTTAGCTTTGGAAACCACTTTTTCATCAACAATTTCCTTGTCTACACATTTATGAGGCAGTAACCAGCCCCTGTGTGCATAATGAATTCTGACATCCTAAGACTATGGCCCTTAAAACAGCAAATTAGCCAGCACTTTCATCAGAGGCATGCCTTGAGGCTGCACAGCGAGGTTTTATTACAAACCTTACTAGAAAACGTTCTCCAGCTTTTCTCTATCTTCAGTGAGGCCTCTTTTTCATAGTTCAAGACATTTCCTCCCTCACCTCCCCAGGATTATTAGAATGAGATGCGATTGAATTACAAAACACCTGCTTTAGACACATGTCTTCCATTTTGTGGGTGCCAGGCATTGTTTTAGAGCAGTGGTTCTCAACCTTTCTAATGCTGAGACCCTTTAATACAGTTCCTTATTGTTGTGGTGACCCCCAACCATAAAATAATTTTTGTTGCTACTTTATAACTGTAATTTTGCTACTGTTATGAATTGTAATGTAAATATCTGTGTTTTTCCGATGGTCTTAGGCGACCCTGCTAGTGGTTAGACCCACAGGTTGAGGATCGCTGATACAGAGTCTAAGACGATTGGAAAACACAGATATTTACCTTACGATTCATAACAGTAGCAAAATTACAGTTATGAAGTAGCAACGAAAATAATTTTATGGTTGGGGGTCACCATAACATGAGGAACTGTATTAAAGGGTAGAAGCATTAGAAAGGTTGAGAACCACTGTTTTAGAGGAAGCTGTGCAATCCTAACCCAACAGGGTGACAGAGGAAGAACCAGTTTCTGGGGTATCCAACAAAGCCTGATGACTTCTATCTTCCCTCTGGCTTTTTGTCCCCAGCCTGAGACATTTTATTTGAATGAGTGAAGAAAATGTAAGTTGAAAGATAGGTGGAGGAAGGGCTGGAAATTAGTGGTGGGGTATTAATTCTTAGTATTTATGTGTCTTTTTTCTTTTTGTGAAGTTGAGAAGATTTCAAAGAGATTAGTCTTGAAAACTAATAATTTTCCTATGTGTGGAAGAAGCCTCATCTTTGAATCAAAAGCGATGAGAGCACAGAGGGCGTAAGGATTGGATTCATCATCCTGCTTGGCTTTTCAACCACATAGGCGAAGGTTGGCATGATGGGTTGGAATTTATAAAAGTAAGTTTTGTTGACATTAATGAGGTATTGATCACAAAATGTCCAAGAATTATACATACACCACTTAGAATATAATCATTGGTTTATTGTCAAGTGGGCATAAGTTCTTCTTTCTTTTCCTACCCAACTTGATAATGTTTCTCACTTAAAATGTTATTTTAAAAGCCTCTGTTTTGCAATTTCTAGATTATAAAATGGTCTTTCATCTTCCATTGAAAATAGAAAATGTATGTATAAGGGTCCATCCTTTAGAGACTGCAGTCAGATCATAGCTTTATAAGGTGTGGATGGGTAGGCTGGTTTGGGCTCTCTTTCCCCACAGTGGGAAGGGAGGTAAAAGGCATGCGAGCCCTGTTCCTACTCAATGATGGTCTCAGTGCATTGGGTTGTTCTAGGGTCAATTGCTGGGCTGGATCATGTTCCTCCAGAGATGAACACCTTATGAGGTGTGGGATCAATAGTGATGGGTTTCCACACAAGGGACAGCTGGAGGAAGCTGCTCTATTTCTTGTCCTACTGTATTGGGCTCCCAATAATGCAACCATTCCCTGCTCTGTTCCCTCAGTGTCCTCATTGTTTACTGCAAAATGCTCACCTGTGAAAAGCCTACACCATTTTTGTTTTCCATTTTGAACTAGAGAGAACACTGGTCTGTGAGGTTGTTATTCTGAGGCCTAGAACTGCCCTCCTCACTTTGTTTTTAATGTTTTGATGAAAGTCTGCTAAATTCCTTATTTTAAAAAGAATTTCCTCTGTATCAGGGACACAGAAAAAAAAAAAAAAAAAAAAAAAAAAGCCAACCAGACAAACAAAGAAATCAAAGGTTTCCTGCTTTTATAGGTTATCACAATTTGAATGTGAAAATAAGTTTTTCAAATACTTTTTGTTTTGAATGAAATTCAGATGAATGGTCATCTGGCCATTGCTGTTTCCCTAAAGCAGAGGGAGGATTCTAGAATTCCAGATATAGTTGAATCTCCTCTTTTGCTGGGATCTGGGCCTCTGTGGTCTGCACATAGTAGCTATTGCTGCCTTCTTTCTCTAAGAACATGTCTTAGCTTGGGAAATCTGTAGACTGCTTAGTAGTTTTCATGGTGTTATTATTGTTTTTTACAGGGAATGTGCACTTAGCAAACAGTCTCATGAGGAGCATCTGAGCACTTGAGTGACACTGAACTGGCTGCCCATCTGTGTGCTGTGCTCAGGGCTCAAGTGACCCTGAACTCCCAGCCCACCTGGTGCTGAGCTGGGCCCACACTACTTTCTTCCTTCACAGCCACAGCGCAAGCCCTCACTCCACAGCTACTTACTATTTACTCTGGGAAAATTCCCTAAACAAGGCTTCCAACTCAGAGCAGACCCTTTAAGGCAGAAATCTTCTGAAATCGTCTTGACTTAGTTCTTAAAATATGGAAGCATTTTTTTAAAACTTCTTTTCTTCTTTACTTTTCCAAGTGTAATCTTTTTTTTTTTCATGCTTCATTGTTGCTGAATAGGTTATCTGTAGGTCAGTGGGTCTCCAGGTTGTTTGCATTTCCTAAGATTATGCCTTTCCCTGACTGTGGCCCAGGAGATTGCAGGCTCTCTGTGCAGCAGCAACGGCTCATGAAGCTGTTGTTCCTGTTTCTGAGGCTCCTGGTGGAGGGATTTTAAGGCTCTATGATGTTTGAGGAGATGAAAGCAACAGCAGAGGAAAATCCTGCACTTTTCAGCTTCCAGCCAATTTTGTGGAATTCAGAACAAGTTCTTTTTAAGAAAATTTTTTTTCACAACCTGCAGAAGTTGGCTACATGTTGCAGTACTTTTCCTTTTGATGAATCATTTTCCATGCACAGTGTGAGGATGATTTTCAGTTAGAGCAACTGCAGATGCTCATGCTCATGCTGTGAATTCTCAGAACAGACCATTTAAGTGTTGGTCCGGATGCCTAGGCAAGATTCTTTTTCTCTTCCTGAAGAGAGGGAAAGAGAGAAAAAAATCCACCAGATTTGCTTAATTTCCTGATTTAAACACATTCACTTGAAAGGAGTTCAGTTACACTAGAAATTGAATCAAATGTGAAGAAAATGATTTGAACAAAAATCATTTTCTTTTAATCTGCATATGCTTTGGATTAATGAAGTGTGTACTCACATGCAAAATTACCTGTCAATATAGACGGCTTTATCCCATGAAAGGCACCATTGAAAATAAACTTTACTCAACATTGGAAACTGGTCTTAACCCTCATTCTGAAAATTATACTTTCAAAGCTTATTTATTCTTTCATTTTAAAAATAAGACTAAAGACATTAATTAAGTTTATGAAATAATTTTGTTACCACCAAGAAAATAATAGTCTCTAATGCTTTGGGGTGTTTTGTATGAAAATAAATGATTGTTATTATGATACTAGAGGCCCAATGCACAAAATTTGTGCATGGGGGAGGAGAGGAGGGAGGATGGGTCCCTCAGCCAGGCCTATGACCTCTCCTCAATCCAGGCCACTGCCCACCTGCTCCCAACTGCCCACCTGCTCACTTCTTACTGCTTGACTCGCTGCCCCGAAGGTGGGAGAGGCCCCACCACTGCCTCTGCGCTTGCCAGTCATGAGCCCAGCTTCTGACTGAGTGGCACTCCAGCTATGGGAATGCACTGACCACCAGGGAGCAGCTCCTGTGTTGATCTGCCCTCTGGTGGTCAGTGCGTATCATAGCAACTGGTCATTCTGGTCGTTTCAGTTGTTCCACCATAACAGCCGCTGGGCTTTTATATAGAGAGATTATAAAACTGAGTCACTTCAAGATTAAATTTTTAGGTTTTGCTATCTTTTATGTTTGTGATGCTGCTGGCTCTACAAATGAATATTTGTAAAATTTTTATATTTTCAACAGATATTTGTTGAACTATTTCTACCTGCCAGGCATTTTTACTGAGCACTGTGAACTTTGAGGTGAGCAAGGTAGACCTGTTTACACTGGAAGCATTCAAGAGATCCCAAAGGGATAGCAGGGGAAACAGTGGTCTGGGTTAAATCATGTCAACCCCAATTCATATGTTGGAGTCCTAATTCCTAGTACCTCAGAAGTACTGTTTATGGAGATGGAATATTTATTTATTTGTTTGTTTGTTTGTTTATTTATTTTTATTGATTTAAAAGAAGAAGGGAAAGGGAAAGAGGGATAGAATTATGAGAGAGAATCATTGATAGGTTGCTTTCTGCATGCCCCCTTCTGAAGATCCTCACAACCCAGGCATGTGCCCTGACCCAGAATCGAATGTGACGTCCTGGACACACCAGCCAGCCAGAGATGGGACCTTTAAATTGGAACATTATACAATGGAATACTATTCAGCCATAAGAAAGATCAAATACAACCACTTTTGACATGGATGGATCTTGAGACTGTCATGCTGAACAAAGTAAGTCAGAAAAAGTCAAGAACCATATGATTTTACTCATCCTGTATAATAAAGAGGTAATATGCAAATTGACCATCATGGACTCGCACAAGATGGCCACCCCCATGTAGTCACAAGATGGCCTCCACAAGGTGGTCAGCAGGAGAGGGCAGTTGTGGGCAATCAGGCCAGTAGGGGAGAGCAGTTAGGGTTGACCAGGCCAGCAGGGGAGGGCAGTTGGGGTCAACCAGGCCTCCAGGAGAGGGCAGTTAGGGGTGACCAGGCCTGCAGGGGAGGGCAGTTAGGGGTGACAAAGTCAGCAGGGGAGGGCAATTAGGGATGACTGGGCCTGCAGGGGAGGGCAGTTGGGGGCAACCAGTTCAGCAGGTGAGGACAGTTGGGAGCAACTGGGCTGGCAGGGGAGGGCAGTTGGGGGGGACTGGACCTACAGGGGAGGGCTGTTGGGGTCAACTGGGCCAGCAGGGAAGGGCTGTTGGGGGCAATCAGGCCTGCAAGGGAGGGCAGTTGGGGGCAATCAGGCCAGCAGGGGGGCAGGTAGGCATCAATCAAGGTGATAGGGGAGTGGTTAAGGGTGATCAGGCTGGAAGGCAGAAGCAGTGAAGGGCAATCAGGCAGGCAAGCGGTTAGGAGCCAGCAGTCCTGAATTGTGAGAGGGATGTCCTTTGGGGTCGGGCCTAAACTGGCAGTCAGACATCCCCGAGTAGTCCCAGATTGGAGAGGGTAGAGGTTGGGCTAAGGGACAGCTTCCCCACCCCAGTGCACAAATTTTGTGCACTGAGCCTGTAGTGTGGGACATAAAACATAAAGCAAATATACAAATAATATAAAACTAAAATAAAACTCATAGGCATAGACAATGTATGGTGATTACCAGAGGGATGGTGTTTGGGGAACGGATAGTAAAGGGTAAAAATGAGGTCAAATATATAGTGAGGGAAGGAGACTAGCCTTTGGGTGGTGAACATACAATATAATATACAGATGATATATTATAAAAATGTATACTTGATACCTATATAATTTAACCAATGTTACCCCAGTAAATTTTATAAAATTAAAAAGGTGGTGATTAAGGTAAAATGAGTTCATTCCATGGTCCCTAATCCAATATGATTAATGTTCTTAAGAGAGAAGAGGAGATCATGACACTGGCACAATGGGAAGACCTGTCAACACACAGGGAGAAGACACCATCCACACACTGAGGAGAGAGGCCTCAGAAGAACAGCCTTGTTGACACTTTGAGCTGGGACTTCTGGCATCCAGAACTCAAAGGACTGTTATTTATGCCACCCAGTGTGTGGCACTCTGTTATGGTAACTCTAGCAAAGTGATATAGGTAGAAAGCTCCTCATGAAACAGAAAGGCAAATAGTTCCTAAACATAAAGGGTCAGATAGCAGTCACTGTCACCTTGTGGCTCAAATCAATACTGTACAAAGTATGTGTGAGTAAACACTAACATCTGCCGACCATGCCTGTGATTCATGAATTGATGAATCACTATTGCTTTCACTGTCAGTTCCATTCAAGTCATTACTGTACAGCTGATGTCATGTGCTGGGCCTGGACCTTATCCTCAGACCACCATGTTTAAGGGTAAGGAAGGAGCGGTAGTACTTGATACCAATTGTTTGTTGTTGTTGTTGTTGTTGTTGTTTTGTTTTGTTGTTAATCATCACTGAGGATAATTTTTCATTGATTTTTTTTCTTTTTAGAGAGAGTGAAAGGGAGGGGGAGAGACAGAGAAAGAGAAACATCCATGTGAGAGAGACACATGGATTGGTTGGCTTCTTCACCCACCCACATCAGGGGTGGAGATTGAGTCTATGACTGAGGTAGTCATCTACACAATGGTTCTCAAAATGTGGTCTGATTACCTCTGGGTTCTCTGCAACCCTTTGTGAGGGGGTCTGAGAAGTCAAAACTACACTAATAAAAGAGAAATATGTAAATTGACTGTCAGTTCATGACACCCACCAGCCAATTAGGAATGAGTATGCAAATTAGTGGGACAAAGATGGCAGTAGCCACAGAGGCAGCCAGAGTGAATGGGAGGCTTGGGTCGTCCCTGGCAAAGGAGGAAGCCAAGCATCCTATCCGCTTGGGCCGGCCGCTGAAGGAGGGGCCTGTGAGTGAAGGTAATGGAACTGGTCCAGGCATCAAAGATGGGGCCTGTGAGTGGAGGACATGCAGCCGGCCCAAGTGGGCACTGAAGGAGGGGCCTGGGGGCAATGGACACAAAACCAGCACAGGTGCATGGAAGGCTTGGGTTGCCCCATCCCTCCCTCGCTGCTGCTGAAAGAGGAGCCTGTGGGTGGTGGCCATGGAATCGGCCTGGGCACATGGGAGGCTTGGGTTGTTGTTGCCAGCTGCCAAGGGAGGGGCTGCAAATGGCCCTCAGTCCCTTACCCAACCTGGCCATGCTCCATGAGGCGAGAGTCGCTGCTGGGGGTCATGACCAGCCTGCAAACAACTATCAACTCCTCACCAGGCTGGCCACGACCCCCATGCGGGCATAGCTGGCCTACAAACCACCACAGACCCCTTACCCAAGGGAACCCCCACCCTGATCCAGGACACCCTTTAGGGCAAACTAGCTATTCTGCACTCATGCACCAAGCCTCTATCTATACTAATAAAAGGGTAATATGCTAGTTAGACTGGGAGACCTTCTAGATGTTCTTCTGGACAAAGCCATAATGGCAGGACTAAGGTAGAGGCAGTTAGGGGCCAAGAGGGGAGGGCAGTTTATAGGTGATCAGGTCAGGATGGAACAGCAATTGTGGGTGATCAGGCTGGTGGGAGGAGCCACTGGGGGTGATCAGGCTGGTGGGGGGTGCAGTTAAGGGTGAGCAGGCCAGCAGGGGGGCTAGTTGGGGGCAAGCAGGCCATATGTGGGGGTCAGATGGGGGTGATTAGGCTGGTGAGGAGGGCAGGTGGAGTGAGCAGGCCGGCAGGGGCGATAGTTGGGGGTGAGCAGGCCAGCAGGCAGTGTAGTTAGGGGCAATCAGGCAGGCAGGCAGGTGAACAGTTAGGAGCCAGAATTCCTGGATTGTGAGAGGGATGTCTGACCCAATCTGTCAAGGGGTCCCAGATTGGAGAGGGTGCAAGCTGGGCTGAGGGACTGCTCCCCCACCCCCTTGCATGAATTTTGTGCACAGGGCCACTAGTTTTCACAATAAAATATTAAGAATATATTTACTTTTTTCACTATTGTTCTCACAAAGAAGTGCACAATATGATTTTCCAGGGGCTCATAGCGTGTGAAAATAACTTTGTTAAGATGTCTAATGTGCTAAATTAGTAGGGTTAAGATGTACATGTGTGCATTTTCATATAAAAACTGTTTTCAGTACTTCTGTGTCTTATTAATCTTTCATACTTGCCAAAATCTTCATAAATTCTTGAAATCTCAAGTTTCCTTTGCCTATAGCTATCATTAAAATTATTTACATTGTGAAGCTCTGGCAGTGGGCTCAGTTGGTTATAGTGTCACCATGTGCACCAAAAGTTTGCAGTTCAATTCCCAGTCAGGGAACACACCTTGGTTGTGGGTTCATCCCAGTCAGGGTGCATATGGGAAGTGGAGCAGCCAATCCATGTTTCTCTCTCCCCCCATCTCTCTCTCTAATAATCAATTAAAAACATATTCTCTGATGAAAATTTAAAAAGTCATTTACACTGTGAAATATTAAGATTATCTCTCTTAGAATCAGAAATCAGATAGAGATATCTTCTGTAATTTCTAGTATTCAGTATTTTGAAAGATCTATTAATAAAAAAGAAGAATTACTTTTATTTACAAAGGAAATACTTGTATACATAGAAAATCCAAGAGATTCAACATCAAACCAATTGTTGCTGAACAGGACATTTAGTATAAAGTAAGGGAGGAGGAACTTTATTTACAGCAACAAAAAGTTTTAAGTGTGAAGAGGTCCCCAAGCAAAATGTGAAAACAAAGTTCAAGGACTTTGATGAGAGCAGGTCAAGTCTAGTCCCACTAACTTCAGGAAATAGACTTATCTTTGAGCAGCCCCTAACCTGGCTTGACCCAAACCTGTTAATTCAACTAGCATTTATTGACTCCTACTAAGTTCCTGTCATGGTAAGTGATGGTACAAAGCCAGAAGTTTGAGTGTAAATTTTTAGTTATAAAAGGGGGTGGGTGATCCTTGGATCCCAAGATACTGGTTGACCACTCTGAGAACTGAAGGCACAGCATATATAGGTGCAGATTTAGGCAAGTTGGTATGTTTGTTAGTGGGATGAGGACTGTCCTTTGGGGTGGTTTCTACTTTTAGAAGGAGAATAAAGAGATGATAAGGCACAGAAGTTTAAAGAAAGAGAAAGGGTGGGAAACCAAGATAGAATAGATAAGCACCCAAATTGCTGCCTTACATAATAATTTCAAAACTACAACTAAAAGACAGAATGGACATCATCCAGAACCTCAGGAAAGCTGGCTGAGTGGAAATTCTACAACTAGAAGGAAAGAGAAAAGCTCACCAAGAATCATAGGAGCTGCAAAGGGCTAAGATACAGAGACATGCACGCAGAGAGAAAGGGTGGCTGAGTGAATGGCTGGCTTTCTCTGGTGGGAGGGAGAAGGAAGCTCCTGACTGCACTGAACTTAAGTTCTGGGAAAGAATCTGGGAATCCAGATTCATTGGGGGAGAAAATGGACTGTCTGGTAGTAGGGCAGCTTTCTCTCAGAAGTGCTTGCAGTAATTACCACAGGTTACTGGGACTCAGGGGCCTCACAGGGCAGGGCTGATGGGAAGCCAAGACTGGATGCTCAGCCCTGAGACTCTGCCCCATCCAAGCGGAACACATAGGCTTTTGCAATATTGCAAGACTGGTCCCATAAGGCTTTCTCCAGCACAGAAATTCTCCTGGCATAGACACAGCTGATACTCACAGCCAATTAGTCTGGAGGTCAATTCCTCCCAATGATACCAACAACAATCAAGGATCAACTACAACAAGTCTGTACACACAGTCCACAAAGGGGTGCACCAAGAGTGTCCACCTCAGGTAACTGGGGAGGCTGACCCACTGGGCAATATAGGACACCTACCACACAAAGCTACCCTACCAACTCAGGGAAAAAGTGAAAATGTGGAGACAAAGAAACATCTCATAAAGGAAAGGAATGGAGGAAAACAAACAACTGGATATAGAGTTCAAAACCACAGTTATAAGGTTTTTCAAGAATTTCCTAGAAAAGGCTGATAAATTTAGCCATACCCTGGAGGATATGAAAAAGGACCAACTAGAAATTAAACATACACTGACTGAAATTAAAAAAAAATGTACAAAGACCCAACAGCAAACTAGAGGAATGCAAGAATCAAGTCAAAGATTTGAAATACAAAGAAGAAGAAGGAAAAACAAACAAACAAACAAAAACACTCAATAGGAAAAGCAAAAAGCAAAAAGAATAAAAAAATTTGAAGATAGTATAAGGAGCTTCTGGGACAACTTCAAGCATAATAAGTTCAGAATTATGGGGGTGCCAGAAGAAGAGAGAGAGCAAGATAATGAAAACCTATTTGAAGAAATAATAACTAAAAACTTCCCCACCTGGTGAAAGAAATAGACTTACAGGTTCAGGAAGTGCACAGAACCCCAAACAAAAGGAATCCAAAGAGGACCACATCAAGACACATCATAATTAAAATTCCAAGAGCAAAAGACAAAGAGAGAATATTAAAAGCAGTAAGAGAAAAAACAGTTAGTTACCTACAAGGGAGCAACCATACAATTGTAAGCCAATTTCTCAACAGAAATTACGCAGGCCAGAAGGGAGTGGCGAGAAATATTCAAAGTGATTTTTCTCTTTGTCTTTTGCTCTTGGCATTTTAATTTAAACCTATTTAAGTAGGTTTTTAATACCTTGCATTCTCACTTCTGGAATTTTCATAATTCAGATGCTAATATGCTTGATGTTGTCCCAGAGGTTCCTTACACTATCTTTAAATTTTTTGATTATTTTGCTTTTCCAGTTGGGTGTTTTTTGCTTCTTTGTATTTCAAATATTTGACTTGATTCTTACATTTTTCTAGTTTGCTGTTGAATCTCTGTATATTATTCTTTATTTCAGTCAGCATATGCTTAATTTCTAGTTGGTCCTTTTTTCTTATCCTCGAGTCTAGGGTCTCACTAAATTTATTGGCAGTTTCTAGAAGATTCTTGAGTAACCTTATAACCATAGTTCTGAATTCTATCAATATATCCAGTGATTTTTTGCTTTTCTCAGTTTCTTTCATTTGTGATATGTTTCTTTGTCTCTGCATTTTCACTGCTTCCTTGTGTTAATAGAGTGGCTTTGTGTGCTAGGCATCCTATAGGACCCAGTGGCTCAGCCTCCCCAATCACCTGAGGTGGACACTCTTGGTGCACCATTTTGATGGCTGTGTGCACAGTATTGTTGTAGTTTAGCTTTGATTATTGTTGGTATCACTGGGAGGAATTGACCTCGATGCCAGTTGGCTATGAGGATTAGTTGTGTCTATGATGGAAGAAGTTCTGTGCTGGAGACACCCTTATGGGGCAAGGCTTGCTTCAGTGGGGCTTTGGTGTTCATTGAGACTGGCCCTTGAGTGTGTCCTTTATGGATCTGAGGAATTGTAATCTGGATGGTCCCACTCTGACCCCTAGGTACACTGGCTCTTGGATCTCCAAGGAAATGCTAATTTAGCCTCTGCCTGAGGCTACCTACCATGAGGTACAGAGAGATATGCATATTCCTCTCTTCGTTTGGTTTTGGAGGTCCCTAGATGAGGCCCAGCTGTGAAACAGGGCAAGCTGCTGTGGGGCCTTGGGCCTTCTTTTGGATGCTCTGGGTCTCTCTGACTTAGCTGCAGTTTGTTAGGTAAGTTTAGATTTTAAAGGACCAGGCCACTTATATGCAGAAGCCTCTGTGCACAGCTTGGAAGGAGCAGAGTTTCAGGGCAGAGCAAACAGTAATGGCTTTCCGTCAGCCTTGCCTAAGAGGCCCCCAGGTTTCAGTGTCCCTTGGTAATCACTGTAAGCACCTCTGAGAGAAAGCTGCCCTCGAGTTCCACCTGCTGCCAAACAATCCAGTTTCTCTCTGTATGAGTCTGGGTCCCCAGACTTTCACCTGGAACTGAAGTTCAGAGCAGTTGGGAGCTTGTGTCTCCCTGCGGATTGAAAAAGCCAGCTGCGTACTCAATTGCCAACCCTCTCTGTGCGCTCCTCCGTACCTCTGCACTTTACTTCCAAAGCTCCTCTGAATCTCAGTGTGCTTTTATCTTCCCTTCTAGTTGTAGAATTTCCACTTAGCCATCCTTGTGGTTCTGGATGATGTCTGTTTTGTCAGTTAGTTGTAGTATTGAAGTTGTTGTGCAAGATGGCAAGTTCAGGTGTTTACTTATGCCGTCATCTTGGTTTCTTCTCCACTTTTTACCACTATTTCAGGCAGTTATAATCTTATAGAAATGCTACTGATTTGTCTTTCACAAATTCCCCAAGAAAAAAGTTTCTGAGAATCACCTATGAAGTCCCACAATGCCAATTTTCTGAGATTAAGACCCTGGAGGAGTTTCAACCTCAGTCCGCAGTTGCTAGGTTTCTTGTTTCACTGTGATTTGGAGCTGTTTGTTTTCAAGGCTGCACAAATATAAGGAGGAGGAAAAGGACTATTTAAAATGCCATGAACTTCTCTTTTCTTTCTGAGATTCTGCTGACTAAATAAAGCCTGAATGATTTCAAACCTCACTGATTTCTAGAGGTCAAACAATGCTGATAATGACTATTTTTTTTTCCAGGTGTTTTTGTTGCTGTTGTGAAGGAGGGGGTATTTGGAAGTCATTGCTCTGCCATTCATAGTGATGTTTACACTGTTTTTAATAGCAAAAACCTGAAAACAACCTTATAATATCATATTCTCTTGAAGATGGCTCATCAACAAGAGAGATTTGCCATGAACATATATATCACAGGATATTGGGAAACCTCACAGAAGAATGTGTTAGAGTTATGTCTTTTCCTTAGAGGGGTGTTTTTTATGTTTTCTATTTATTTATTTTAGCAGAAC
This sequence comes from Pipistrellus kuhlii, assembly GCF_014108245.1. Classification (NCBI taxonomy): domain Eukaryota; kingdom Metazoa; phylum Chordata; class Mammalia; order Chiroptera; family Vespertilionidae; genus Pipistrellus; species Pipistrellus kuhlii. The sequence goes on along the minus strand of NW_023425515.1, from coordinate 106,459,177 downwards.
CAGCTGAGACTTTATTTGGAAAAATAAATGATAATTCAGACACCACCTTCCCATCATGGGTTTCAATCTTCTTCACAACCACCATCTTGGAGGAGCAGGTGCAGCAGAAAGAGCCAGAGCTCCCACCAGAGCCCAAGTTGGCCTGGAATCCCAGGTCATAGATGAGGTTCCCGTAAGATGGGTTCATCAGCCCATCTGAGTAGCCGCTGGTGGTCCTGATGTGGATACTCATGTCCTGCATCCCAGATTTAAGCCAGTTCTCCTCACCCTCCAACAGCTTGAGATCTCCAAATCCAGGATCAGCTTGACGTTCATGAGCTCCTAGTACTCACGCAGCTGCAGGTTCATGTGCTGGTTGGCGTTTCTCAGAGCGGCCTCCAGTTCAGCCACCTTGGACCAAGCATCCTTGATGGCCAGCTGCCCATGCTGCTCAGCATCAATAATCACAGCCTATAGGGAAGCCCTCTGGTCTTTGAGTCTCTCAATTTCAGCCTGGAGTTGACTGATATTTCAGTTCATCTCATTAATCTCAGTCTTCATGTGATGCAGATCATCTCCAACATCTGCAGCTCCTCATACTTGATCTGATAATGGTCTCAGCCTCAGTCGGCTGCAATTGGTGGGTGTCCTTGTACTGGGACTTGACCTCAGGGATGAAGCCATCGAGGTCCAGAGAGCAGTTGTTGTCCATGGACAGCTCACAGATTTGTCAGAGATCTGGGACTGCAGTTCATGAATCTCCTCTTCACACAGCTGCCTGTAGAAGTTGATCTTATGGATCAGCCTTTCCAGGCAGGTCTCCAGCTCTACCTTATTCATGTATGCTTCATCCATATCCTTTTTGATGAGGAAACATTTATTCTCCATTTCTGTGCACTTGTTGATCTCATTCATACTTGTTCTTCAAGTCCTCCACCAGTCCCTGCATGTTGCCAAACTCTGCCTCCAGCCTCAGTTTCTCCTGACCAAGTATGTCCAGCTGCCTCTGAAGGTTGTTGATGTAGCTCTTGAACGTGTTATCCCTGTTACTGTGAGTCATCTTCTGTTGCTGCAGGAAGTTTCATTTGGCCTCCAGAGTCTTATTCTGCTTCTCCAGGCTATGCACCTTATTGATGAAGGAAGAAAACTTGTTGTTGAGGATCTTGATCTTCTCCTTTTGATGATTGCACATGACCTGGATGTTGGGGTCCACCTCCAGCTGCAGGGAGCTTAGTAGGCTTTGTTCACTTGTATAGCTGTGATGCTTCCCATACTCTCAGCCCCGCCATCACCCCAAACCAGACTCAGGTCGTTGTCCAGGCCACTCTGGTAGCTGCTGCCCACACCGAAAAAGGCCAATGAGCTGATGTGGGTGCTGGGCCCACTAGCTACTGAAGGCCCGGGGGCCAGAGATGGACACCTTATAGGTCTTCTGGGTCACTGATGTGGGCATGGTGGAGACTAGAATGGAGACAAGCAGATTGAACCAGACAGAGATTCAAGAAGAAGACAAAAAGCTGCTTCTCATGTTTTAAATTAGAAAAGTTGGAGACAGAATGAATCCATGTGTTTATGTATGTATATTGGTATCCATTTATCTTTTTTTTTTTTTTGGAAATCATAACAACCAAAAATCCCGAGTTATGAGTCTGTATTTTCCTCTGAGTGTGGGGCCAGCTATATGAGGACAATAGAGATGTCGAGATTGACTGCAGAGAGACAGCTTATTAACTTTCTATTAGTTTTGCATTCTTTCAGAGGTTGTGGGGGGCATGTGTTTACATTTGCCATTTCTAAAGAGGATATTATCTTAGGAAGTATTTATAAGGATAAAATTGTCCATTATTCTACAATCCTAAGGGGTTTTACATTTAACATTTTCTCTGCTTTTTATATCCATATCAATATTTTTATAGCATTATTATTATTATTAATGTATCCCAAAAGATTTTATAGTTAAAAAAACTACACATTGTACTGCCTCTCCATGTTTGTTAAGACTATTTTTTAGACTTGAGAGAGATGAGCTATTCAGTTGGTGCCCAGCTGTGCTCCCAGTACATCAGAGATGGCCTGAATAATTGGCAGGGCCTCTTGCACTCAGTGCTGCCTGCCAGGCACCATGAATCTTCAGGATGCAATGTCAGGAAGGGAGGGCTCTTCATGGAGGTCTGACTTGTGCTGTGGAGGTCTTGCTGGATTTCTACAGGACATTGCCTTGTCCTGGGTACTCAGCCTTCAAATGACCACTCTAAAATATTTAGTCAAGACCTCAAAGAGATGCACTTGACTCTTGAGAAGTTACAGGGAAGCCCAAGGTGCTGCTCTGCTTCACTACTGACAGGCTCCAGGAGGGGCTCCAGAGAGAAGAGCTGGAGATCAGCTCCTGCACACCTGGGGCTTCTGCTGCACCTGCCTGGCTGTCACTGGGAAGCTCCGATCAGACTCTGTTTTCCTGACACCCTAGATGGTTCATGGACCATTCCCAAGTCTACTCTGCATGGATGGATTCGCTCCTTGGCAGGTGTGTATGGGTCCTGATGACCCGGCATACTCACTCCCTCTGGAATACTCACTGCAGCATCCGGGCATGGCGCTGTCTTTTGAGGATCATGCTCCATGCTGTTACTCTGCAATGTTGCTTCTCTTGCCACTTTTTGTATCTCTTTTCCCTCCAAGGTCACACCCCTCTTTACTTTTGGTTACAGCAAACACACTATTTAAATAGTGCTACATTCAGGACAATCACACTGTCCATTACATTGTCTGGGTCAAGTTTTTCATCATAAACATTGTTGTGAAATTGTGAAGTGCTGAGAAGGGTGGGCTGCAGTGCTGCTACAGATCGGATGTGAGATAAGGACACATTCCAAGTCACCCCTTCTCTGGAGAGATTCACAGTGCCAACATGTGAAGCTGCAGTACATATGTGAATGTGCTGGGATGGTGACTTATGCCTGTGTTGAGCCTGGAGGTCATCAGAGCTGCCCATTCTCTACTTGAAGAATTTGGCAGGTCATTGAAGTCATGGCCATACTAACAACCTTTAGGGCAGAGTCCATGCCATTTGTCAGCTGTTGTCCGAGCTGAGCACCTGACCTCATCAGTTGTTCCACGTGTTTTGCCTCGTGAACATGAACACATTTTATAAAGTGTCAGCAGGCAACTCAATGATACATCTCACATGAGCAGGGCTGCCTTCAGGATTTGGGAATTGTGGTCAGGACACCTATATATTGCAGCTTATAACATTAGTGCCAATTTTAAATACTTTTCCTGTTACTTATATAAATACATTTATACTTGTACTTGTTGAAATATGTCTTAATTTTGAGATTCAGAAAATATGGTTCTTTTATGGGTAGGATTTTTCTGGACACTGTTCTCCCAAATCTATTTCCCATCTGACCTGTTTGATGCTGTTGGGCTGTGTGTGCATATGCACAGGTGAGGAGCAGAGAGGAAGGTGGACCCTAGAAGGAGAGAGCCAGAATTCTAGCACACTTTTTACCTGGCTTCAAAGTTAGTGTTATTTCTCTTTTCTTCTTTATAGTTGTCTGCCATTTATTAGTTGACATGAAACACTTAGTACAATTATGATTAGGCAAGAAAACAATACATTTTAAATCAGTTTCTTCTAAGAGGACTCACACACATTGAAAAACATTCACACTTTACTATTTGTTTGAATGAAACAATCATATTTTATTCAGATTTGGCCTGGGAAAATGAAGAGCTCCTCTGATATTCAGACTTTGAGTGGGTGGGGCAAAGTGAGACAAGGGAGTTAACTTTGAGGAGTAACCAGAGCCCCAATTAAAAGACTTTGGGACTCAAAAGAAAAAAACATTTTATAAATATATTAGAAGCCTGGTACACAAATTCATTCACCAGTGGATCCTTCACCCTGGCCTGTGGAATTGGCTGAAACCAACTTTCCTACATCCCCCGAGGGGTCCTGGATTGTAAGAGGGCATAGGACATGTTGAGGGACCACTAATTTAGTATGAAGTGCAGATTATAGTGTTTACTCTCAGATTTGAAAATATTTATAAATTAGAATAGGAATATTTTAACGTTTTGTTGACAGTATTGATTATCCATCTACATGGTTCTGTACTATCCTGTTTCCCCGAAAATAAGACAGTGTCTTATATTAATTTTTGCTCCCAAAGATGCGCTAGGTCTTATTTTCAGGGGATGTCTTATTTTTTCATGAAGAAGAATATGGTACACATTTATTGTTAAATGAAAATAAAGGAAATTTATTACCTGTATATGGTACGGTAGTACGGTAGTTGTCAACACAAACCAGACAAACTGTGAATCCTACAGTATCAAGAATTTACTCATTTATTCAATGACAATCATGTCATCATCTTCTGGAACATCATCATAACAATCCAATTCCTGAATTTCCTGGTGTATTTCTTGTGACTCCATTTCTTTCAGAATCAGTGGACCAAATATCTTATGTTAAGCAATAGCACTGTCTTTAAATGAGTACTTCTTGTCAAGGTAGCCTGCTCGCAGTGCATTTGAAATGCAACTGTCAGTGATTTTCTCCCATGAATTCTTCACCCAAGTCACAACTTCTTGCAGTTTAGGTTTCACAAAGTTTCCATGCTGATTTCTTTCCATTCTATTTTCAATGTAGTCATCAATTTCCATGCACAAATTGTATTTGAATGGCTTGTTTATTGCAATATCAAGAGTCTGGATGCAGCCTTGTCAAATTCGGTGCCTGCCCCACCCATGACAAGCACTGGCCCAGAAGGCTGCCACAGAAACACTGTGGCTCATGGGCCCTGATCCCCTCTCCTGGGCTTCAGGGATAAATTTGGCTACAGACATCAAGGAAAAAAGGAAAAAAAAAAAAGAAAAAAGAAAAAAAAAAGAGTCTGGAGATAGGCCATCACTCCTGTGGGAATCATTATCTGATCTATTTTTCTTTTGTGAAGAAATGTCTTCATGTCTTTAGCGTGGTGAATGCTGACTGCATCCCAGACTAGCAGACCTCTTTGGCTCCCTTGCATAACAAGTGGCAGCATTAAATCAACCCACTTTCTTATAACTGCTTGTGTGGCCCAGGCTTTTTCAGTTTCAAAAATAAAAACACCCAAAACACGTTCAATCTTTTCCTTCTTGCCCTTAGAAATGATTAAAGGTGGGATTTTAGTGCCATCCAGACAAATTGCCTAAATACAGGAAACACGTGCACTTTCTTAAGCAGTGGAGGGAATGTACACTAAGGAGGCACCCCGCTGTTCAATTGTTGTTTGAGATGATTGGCCCATAAACACTGCAGTTTCATCCATAGCAATCATGTTAGAAAGATTGTATTTAGAGAAGTCAGCATCATCAATAAAGGACTTGAATGCAAGTGCTGGCTTAATAACTTGAGTATCTTCCAACCTAAATAATGTTGTAGATCTTCTTAAAGACAGTTCACTTCGCTGAAGGAAATTATCCAGCCAATGTTGTGATGCTTTGAAGTCTTTGGGGGTTATGTCAAACGGTGGTGGCAGTAAGATTTCTAGGGGTAAAAAAAAGGAATTGGGGTATCAAGGTGGCGGGAGGGGGATCACTTAAAATGACACTGGAGGATCAGAGGGGGGAATCAAAATGGCACAGGAGAATCAGAAGGGGAATTACCATTTAGTAATCCCTTTGATCCTACTGTGTCATTTTAAGTGATGCCCCTCCCCCCACCCCTGTGCCACTGAACACCTTCACCAGACATCCCCCCTACCCCTTTATCAGACATTTACCCCCTGGGGCTTGCCTGGGGACTGTCACTGGGCTTGCTGGGGCCTGGATCTGGGCTGGAGCAGGGTCTGCCACTGACTAAGAACCTTCAGTCATCATGAGGGCGGCCGCGAGCATCAGGTAGTGTCACCAGAGACAGACCAGCACTCACCACCTTCGCCGTGTCCTGTCTGCTCTAATCCTCCTGTTCTTCTACATGCATCTGCGAAAGTTTCCTCCTCTCTCCCACCCCGCGCTCACCACTCACTCTGACCTCCGCTCCGCCTCCACACAGCAGTGACATCAGGACTCCGAGTAAAGTCACTGGTTGCTAGACACCAGTTGGGGCGGCCCTAGCGACCAGTTTATGGTAAATTAATTTTTATTCTGAGACAGAGCATAGGGGGGGCCTTATTTTTGGGGGGATGCCTTATATTTCACTCAGAAGAAAACCTGTAAGTAGGTCTTATTTTTGGAGGATGTTTTATTTTTGGGGAAACATGGTAGTTTCTTATATCAGCATTCAACTTATGTGGAAGAGGAAATGTATACATAGAGACCATACACTCATGTAAACTCAGTAAACTGTTAGATTAAAGTTATTTTGCCTCAAATATTTATTTATTAGCCTGTCTAGTTTGGGATTGTCACAGCCCATTCAAATGTAAAATTCTGCAGATCTGCATGGCTATGCAGACATAGTCTGAAAACTATTGCGTCTATCTTGCCACCCCTAAGAGATGGGAAAAGTAAATATGTAAAGTGATGTTTTTTCTCCAGATCTGAAGGGAGTTGAAAATGCCCATAAGTATAACAAGCAGTTTGCTCTTCTGTCTATGTACACAATAACACACACCTGGCTAATGTTTCTAAATTGAAATATTTATTAGCACTTGAAAGAAACAAGGCGTTGGCCCAACTAAAGGTAGTGAAATCCATCTTAATCTCTTAATCCTCTTTATTTCTCAAATATTAGCATTATTCATACTCATCTATTAACTAAGGAGTTGCTTAGAGAGATAAGACAGGATGTGTAGTATCAAAATAACTTTAAGAAGTTAAGGTAGGATGACAGGCATGGTAAGTGGAAAATTTAAGGTTCAAAATATTTATTTCATAAGGAAATTTGATAGTAATAGAAGATGCTCCCCCCCTCCCCCCCAGCCACCTGAGGATATTTTGTCCATTGTTTTTCAGAGAGAATGGAAGGGAAGAAGGAAAGGAGGGAGGGAGGGAGGGAGGGAGGGAGGGAGGGAGGGAGAGAGAGAGAGAGAGAGAGAGAGAGAGAGAGAGAGAGAGAGAGAGAGAGAGAGGAGAGAGAGAATGACATCGATGTGAGAGAGATACATGGACTGGTTGCCTCCCTCACTCTCCTCAACCAGAGACGGGGAGCAAACCTGCAACCCAAGAAGATGCCCTTGACTGGGAATCAAACCTGAGTTCCTTTGGTGCCTGGGTCAATGCTCTAGCAATAGAGCCACACATGCCAGGGCAGAAAATGTATTTTTAAATAAAAAGTAAGTATCTTCAAATAAATGCAACTCTATTTAGATGAATAATTTCTATAATGTAATTCTGCTATAGGTAATTCTTACAGAGCTCACCTTATGGCCTCATTTTCTCGTTATTTTAAATGACACCTCTGCAGTTTGAATTAAGAATACAATTTCACATCATGCATTCACTCATGCTTACATGCAACCCCCAAAAAGATGTTGAATGAAGAACATATCTTTTTTGAGATAAAGAAATTATGATCCAGAATGTTTTTACATTATTTTACTATTCACAGAATTCCCTGTGTTATTCAATATATGCTCTTGCTATTTAAAATATACGATATTCGGCGAGCATAGGACAGAGGTGAGAGAGAGGGTTTGAGTGAGTGAGTGGATGAAAGGAGAGTGTGTGGATGTATGTGTTGTGTGTGTGTGACTGAGTGAGGGACAGTTAAATCTAGCAGGAGCAACAAGGGCTGGCAGACCACACTTTCTCGGACAGGGAGAGACTACTACCTCTGTGGGCACTCGCCAGACTGGTACTCAGACACAGAGCCCACGCCATCTTGAAGGGGAGAGTGGCCTCTTCTAAGAACTCATCAACACCACCACCCAGACAGGCCTTGGACACTGCCTGCGACCCGGCAGTGACCCCAGCCAAAATCCTGCTGCCCTACCCACAGACCCGAGGATCCTGGGACCTCCACCTCCAAAGGTGCACCACTCCTGCAGCAGTAAGTACAACTCCCACCCTCCAGCGACTGAACTCCTGACACCACAGTTGTGCTTCTCCAGCGCTATAGTTGTACTTTTCAAGAGCACAGGCTGCCTGAGCCCACCACTCCACAGGCTGCTAGTGGGTGCCAATGTGGGGCACACTCTTACCCAAACAAGGGCCCACTGCCCTGGCAGTAGAAATTCTGAATTCCCCCTTCCTGGATACCTCCCTGCAACCACCTTGGTTGCAGGGAGTCAGCACTAGGGCTCCTCAGGGTGCCTGAGTGCACTGCCACTTGGCGTGTGCAAACTCAACCAAGTGCATAAGGCCCCCCAACTCCCCCCCACCTCGCCCCCCGCAGTAGAAATACACAAACTCAACCAAGGACATAAGCACCCCCCCCCCCCACACACACACACTCGCAGTAGAAATAAGGACTTCCCCCACTCCCGGCTGTCTGTTCAGAGACATCTCAGTCATGTGGCTTCAGCGCAAGGGCCAAATTGAGTGCACTGCCCTGGCAATGGGCCCTGGGGTACCCTAGTGAACCACCACTGGGAAAGCAAATTCAACCCAGGGCACAGCAGCAAAAACTGAGTTTTCCCACTTCACAGCTGCTGATATCTGGACACCACAGTCATGCTCTATCAGCGTGCATAACCTTTCAGCTCAAGGTCACAAAGGTGGCTCTTGGGTAACTCCATGAGCTCCCGCTGAGTGCACTCTTATCCAAACAAGGGCATGTATCTGTCCGCTTTTCCCAATACCAAATATTGAAGAGACTGTCTTGACTACATTGTATGCTCTTGCCTCTTTTGTCAAATATTAATTGAGCATAGTGGTTTTGGTTAATTTTTGGGTTCTCTATTCTAATCCATTGGTCTACATGTCTGTTCTTATGCCAATGTTGGGAAAATTGGACAGATACATGCAAAAAAATGAAATTAGATCACCAACTTACACCATACACAAAAATAAACTCAAAAATCAATAAAGGAGTTAAATGTAAGACGGGAAACCATAAAAATATTAGCGGAATCCACAGGCAACAAAATCTTAGACATATGCTGAAGCAATATCTTCACCGTTACAGCTCCTACAGCAATAGAAACTAAAGAGAAAACAAACAAATAGAACTACATCAAAATAAAAAATAAAAATAAAAACTTCTGCACAGCAAAAGAAACCATCAACAAAATAATAAGAAAACCCACTGCATGGGAGAACATATTTACCAATGTTATCTCTGATAAGGGTTTAATCTCCAACATTTACAGGGAACTTATATAACTTAACAAAAGGAAGATATGCAACCTGATCAAAAAATGGGCAACAGAACTAAATACTTTTTGAAAGCAAATATAAGGAAGGCCAACAGACACATAAAAATATGTTCAAAGTCACTAATCATCTGAGAGATGCAAATCAAAACGACAATATGGTACCATCTCACACCTGTCAGAATGGCTATCATCAACAAATCAACAAATGACAAGTGCTGGTGAGGATGTGAAGAAAAAGGAACCCTTTTGCACTGCTGGTGGGAATGCAGACCAACATTCACTGTGGAGAACAGTATGGAGTTTCCTCAAAAAACTAAAAATGGTCCTGACTGGTTTAGCTCAGTGGATAGAGCGTCGGCCTGAGGACTGAAGGATCCCGCGTTTGATTCCAGTCAAGGGCATGTACCTTGGCTGCAGGCACATCCCAGTGCAGGAGGTAATTGATCTATATTTCTCTCTCATTCATGTTTCTAATTCTCTATCCCTCTCCATTCCTCCCTGTAAAAAATCAATAAAAAATATATAAAAAACAAAAAAACAAAGAAAAAACAACTAAAAATGGAACTCTCATTTGACCCAGTGATTCCACTTCTAGGAATATATCCCAAGAAAATAAAAACACCAATAAAAAAGGAGATATGCACTCCTATGTTTATAGCAACACAATTTGCAATAGCTAAGATTTGGAAACAGCCTATGTGCCCATCAGCAGATGAGTGGATTAGAAAACTGTGGTACATCTACACAGTGGAATACTACACTGCTTTACAAAGAAGGAATTCTTACCATTTGCAGCAGCAAATGGAACTGGATAGCATTATGCTAAGAGAAATAAGCCAGTCAGTGAAAGAAAAATACCAAACGATCTCACTCATTTGTGGATAATAAAGAACATCTAAACTGATGAACAAAAAGATAGATACAGAGGAAGAGAAGCATCGAACAGACTGTCAAATTACAGCAGGAAGGTTAGGGAGTGGGTAGGGAGGTAAGAGATCAACCGAAGAACTTGTTTGCATGCATATAAGCATAACCAATGGACGCAAGACCCAGGGGAGTGAGGGCATGTATGGAAATGGGGTGGGGGGGCAATGAATGGATATGGATACATATGTAATACTTTAATTCAATAAAAAAATTGAAAAAATATACAATATCTAAATCCTGACTTTTAGAAATGGACCATAGTGATTGTCTAGCAAAGCCTTAGTAAAATAAAGGAAATCCCACACAGCAAGTACATCCCAGTGTTAATTAGCTGGGTTACCCTTGAATCTGTCCATGCCTTAAAAAGCAAGGAGTCTTTGTATACCACTCCCAGGAGAGTGATGGTCAGCACCACTATTCCACAAACCAGGCTGACTGCCCAAGTGCATACTTGGCTGATGTACACAGGTTCAAGAATCCAAGATGCACTTACAGAAGTTATTAACCAGCCCATGTACACTCTTTGAGGTTTTGGCCCCGAATTTTTTAATATAATGTATATGACAATGCGGGATGGGTAGCCTATCCCAGTTAGCACAGCTGATGTAAGGAACTGGACTAGATGGATCATGGGGATGTAGAGGCACCAAGTTTGTTCAATTGGGCAACCAGTTGGTCTTTCACTGTGGTCTTCTCTTGGAGAACTCCAAAGAGTAACAATCATTTCCCCAAATGTGGTCTTAGGGATTCAATTGTTATGTAAATCTTCCCACTGTATTTTGGGAAAGTGATTTCCCCAAGGTAACAAGCTAAAGAAGTCAACCCAGACAACAATGAACCCTCCCAGTGGAATAGCAAGCTAGGCAGCCTTTTAGAAAGTAATTTAATTCCCATGAAAATAATAACTGCCTCAACTCCAAGAGCATCACATAGCACAGCCTGTTCTCGAGCCCAGGAATACATATCTATTATTAATGGAGTAAGGATGGCTTCCAAAAGAGCAAAGATAGGACCCCAGAAAACAACTTTGGTAGTTCCAACAGCAACTTAATCAATATGTTCCTGTGGAACCTGAACTTCATCTGTACTTGCTTTTACAAAATTAATATTTTTACACTGCTGTCCTGAGTCATCAACATGATGTTCTTTTAAAATAGTAAGACTCAGAAAAATATTTATAATTCCCAGGAAGGCATGAAGTAAAACTGGTGCTGTATATGTATTTATTTGCAGCTTTACAGTCTTCATGCCACACTCTTTTCTCCAATTAGTGTGAAACAGTCCTGAAAACTGGACCTGGAATAAAACCTAGTACTTGACGTGTACTTGTGTTTGCCATGGAATTTGTTCTTTCCTGAGGGAAAGTAGCACCAGCAATATGTGATCTAATAACTGCTATATTTCCTGCTCTGAATCCCACTAATTCATTAGCGACCAATATGAACTATTTATTATGAGGAGCTAAGACATGGACAAACAGAAGCAGTTGGTTGACACTGAAATGAAGGTGAACACAATGAGAGATTCTTTTCTTGATTAATAATTAGACCACAAATTAAATGTAGGTAAAGTGACCATTTGGCCAAGACTAAATTAAACAATAACCCAGCCACCAAAAAACTCACATTGGAGGTTTGATCAACGTTTTGGAGATAGGGCCATATTGACATTATCACAATAGAAAATCCTACACTTCATCAGCTTTTAAAATGCTCCTCAGTTTCTATAATATTCCATTTTTTCCAGGTCTCTTGAGAAAGGCCACCAGCTTCCACTACTGTCCTGGCACTCCTTGCCTTCCCAGTATTACTAATTCCAATAAAGTGGTCATTACCAGGGGTGCAGGAGAGTGAGTGCAGCTTCCTCCCACATCTGCTCCTAAGGTTTTCTATATATAGAATCATGTTATCAGCAAATAGTGACAGTTTTACATCTCATTCTCAATTTGGATGCCTTTTATTTCTTTTTCCTTGCCTGATTGCATTGACTATATCTTCCATTACTATGTTGAATAAAAGTGGTGAGAGTGGGCATCCTTATCTTATTCCTAATTTTAAAGGAAAATTTTTCAGGTTTTCACCACTGAACTTGCTATTAGCTGAGGGTTTGTCATATATAGCCTTTATTATGTTGAGATACCTTCATTCTATTTTATTGAATGAAATATCCATTTTATTGAATTTTAAAAAAATGTATATTTTTAATTGTTGATAGTTTTATGAATGTCTCCCGTTTATCCCCATCTTCCCACCCTCACCCTGGTCTTCACCAGCCTATTGCCTATGTCCATGGGCTACGCACATCTATACTAATAAAAGGGTAATATGCTAATTAGACCAGGAGACCTTCCAGAAGTCCTTCTGGACAAAGCTATAGTGGTGGGGCTGAGGCAGAGGTGATTAGGGGCAAACAGGCCAGGAGGGGAGGGCAGGTGGGCGAGAGCAGGCTCGCAGGGGGAGGGGGCAGTTGGGGGTGAGAAGGCTAGTCAGGGGGGCAATTGAGGGCAAGAAGGTCGGCAGGCAGAGTAGTTAGGGGTGATCAGACAGGCAGGCAGGTGAGCGGTTAGAAGCCAGCATTGCAAGGGGAATGTCTGACTGCCAGTTTAGGCCTGATCTCTTTGGGACATCCCTTGATGGATCCCAGAATAAATAGGGTGCAGTCGGGGCTGAGGAACACCCCCTCCCATGTACGAATTTCGTGCACTGGGCCACTAGTAAGTATATAAGTTATTTGGTTTATCTATCCTTATCTCTCCAACTCCACATCAAGGTGTGTCAGTCTGTTCCATGCCTCCATGCTTTGGGTCTTATTTTATTGATTAATTCATCTTGTTCATTAGATTCCACAAATAAGTGAAATCATGTGATATTTGTCTTTCTCAGATTGGCTTATTTCACTTAACATAATAATCTCCAGGTCCAACTATGCTCTCTCAAAGAGTGAGAGATCCTTCTTTTTTGCAACTGTATAGTATTCCATTGTGTAAATGTACCACAGTTGTTTTATCCATTTGTCCACTGATGGACACTTGGGCTGTTTCCAGATCTTGGCTATTGTAAATAATGCTGTTATGAACATAGGATTGAATATATTCTTCCTGATTGGTGTCTCAGGATTCTTAGGTGACATTCCCAAAAGTGAGGTCACTGGTACTGTTTCGCTCTTAATTCAGCAGGTTAATAAATAGAGGACTTTCTTTTGTTTTCCAGTAGATGGTGCTATAGGGTAAGTTTCTGTTTATTGGTACCTCTGGGATCTCAGTGGGCAGTGTTGCCTTGGTCATGGAATATGCCCTGTATTCTCCAAGGTGATGGCATCCTCCCTGTGTCTGTTTCCTCTTTCTTGGGTTCTATTCCTGTGGTGTGGTGTGGCATGTGATGGGGCTTCAGGTCTGTAAGTTTTCAGAGCTGCCTCCTTGTAACCAGAGACCGCCTGCTGCTCTGTGGTATCTCGAGACACCTCTGTTGCCTTTACTGGGTTTTACCCTGAGTGTTGGGTAAAGTGGGGGTGGGTTGTGAGCCACTTCTTGAGTCTGTGGCTTTCCTTTCTTGCGACAATGGCTGCTGGGCTACTCCACAGCAGCCACACTACTGTGCTGTGTATCTGCCTGTCACTAGCTATACCTGTAGTTGGCTTCTTAGGCCAGAATGTTTGTTCTGTTCCACCTACCCTTAGTTGCTGTGTAAGGGCTGCAACCTAACTTCTACACCGCTACCATGTCAGCTTGGGCAGCAGTAGGCACTGGACTGAATCTGCAGACTCATCTCTGTTTTCCCCCATTCTGCCTTATTCTGATATGCTTACCTGCTGATGTCTCAATTCATGAATCTCTCGATATGTTTGAGTGTTGAGCAGAGCATCCTTGTTGAACAGTAGTTATCTAAGTTGTAACTTAAGGGTGGAAATAAAATGATCTTTTCATTCTGCTATGGTGCCGATTTTACTCTTCACCATTTATTAAAAATACTCTGCTTTCTCCATTTAATTGCCTTTGCTTCTTTGTCAAACTTGACTATATTTGCGTTGGTCTATTTCTGGGCTTTCAATAATGTTTCATTGTTCTAGATAATTGTCTATTCTTTCATCAATACTATACTGTTTGATTACTACTGTATGAAACTTCATAGGAAGCTTTCAAGTTGAATACTGTCAGTCCTCTTACTTTGTTCTTTTCTTTTAATATTGCATTGGCTGTTTTTGGTCTTATGCCTTTCCAAATAAACTTTAGAATCAACTTGTTGATATCCCTAAGTAAGTTCCTCTGATATTGATTGAGATTGCATTGAATATATAGATCCAGTTGGGAAGGACTGACATTTTAACAATATTGAGTCTTCCTATCACTGCACATATAATTTCTCTCCATTTAGATTTTCTTTGATTTCTTTGTCAGAGTTTTGTAATTTTTTTGTTTGGATATAAAGTTTGGATACATTTGTTGGATTTATAACTATTTAATTATATTTTGTGTTAATATAAATGGTGTTTAATATAAAATTCTAATTGTCATTGTTTTAAAGGAAAACAGTCAACTTTTTTGTGTATTAACCTTGTATCCTATAACCTTATAAATTGTTTATTAGTTACAGAAGTTTTTTGTAGATTATTTGGGATCTTTTATATAGACAATTATGTAATCTTAAAAATTGATTTCTTTTTCAATCAGTATACTTTTAATTTTATTTTCTTGTTTGATTGTACAGCTAGAGCAATACAGTATGCAAAAGGATCATGAGAGAGGACATCTTGGCCTTGTTTCTGAGTTTTAGTAGGAAAATACAAAGTTTCTCACCATTAAGTATAGGTTTAGCAGTAGGTTTTCGTAGATGTTCTTTATCAAGTTGGGAAAACTTCTATTTCTAGCTTGCTGAGAGTTTTAGTCATGAATGAGCATTGGGTTTCATCAAATGCTTTTTCTATATGTATTAAATGATAACATGACCTTAGGTCTCCAGCTGTCTTTATACTACTGATCTTCAGTTTAATTCCATTGTGGTCTGATTGCATGCTTTGTGTGATTCCTATTCTTTTAATTAATTAAGTGCACTTTATAGCTCATAATGTGATCTATCTTCATATATGGCCAACGTGAGCTTGAAAAGAATATGTATTATGCAGTTGTTAGTAGTCTACAGGTGTCCATTAAATCCTCCATCATTAATGATGCTATTCAGTTGTACTGTGTTCTTTGTGTCTCTGCCTGCTGCATTAAAAAAAAATTTCTTTATTGATTAAGGTATCACATATTTGTCCTCATCCCCCCATTCCCATTCCAAACCTCTCCCCACACATGCCCCCACCCCCATGACCACTGGTTAGGCTTATATGCATGCATACAAGTACCTTGGTTGATCTCTGCCCCTTTCCCCCACCCTCTGCCTGCTGCATTGTTCATTTACTGAGAGAGGGATATGGAAGCCTCCCATCTGAGAGCAGTTTGTCTATTTCTCCTTGAAGTTATATGTTTGCCTCATGTATTTTGACACTATTTTTAGGTACATATACACTAGTAGTTGTTATATGTTCTTGTAGAATTGACCCTTAATTATACTGTAATGCCTCTTGTATATATGATAATTTTTCTTGCTCTGAAATACGTTTTCTGTGAAATTAATATAGCTATTCTAGGTCTTTAGAAATTATTATTAGCTTCAAATATTTCTTTTCTTCCACTCTCTTCTCTTTCTCCTCCTCCTCCCCTTCCTCCCCCCCCCCCTTTCTCTCTCCCTCTCTCTCTTCCTCTCTCCCTCTGTCTTCCCTCCCTCTCTCTCTTTCTTTTCCCTCTCCCTCTCTCTCCCGCTGGGTATTTCCATTTTGTGTACATTACATCTTTTGTAATGGTAGCATAGTTCTGGCATATTATGTTCTATTTTCATTATGTTCCTCTCTGCATTTCAGTGTTAGAAATTTCTATCAACATTTCTTCAAGCTCACTGATTTTTTCCTGGGCTGTGTTTTGTTTACTGATGAACTCTTCAAAAGCATTTTTTTCATTGAAGTTATAGTGTCTTTTATTTCTACTATTTTCTTTTGATTTTTTCTTAGTTGCCATCTCTTTGCTTGCATTGCCCATCTTTTCTTGAATGTTTTCCACTTTTTGCATATGAGTCCTCAGCATATAAATGATAGTTGTTTTAAATTCCTAGTCATAATTTCAACATCTCTAACACATCTGGGTCTGGTTCTGGTACCAGCTCTATCTCTTTGAACTCTGTTTTGTCTTTTTAATATGCCTTGTAATTTTTTGTTGAAAATGCCATGATGCACTAGGAAAAGAAACTGGTTCTAGATTCAATGTTGGGTTTATGCTCCTAGGCTTCTCTCCAGTGAGCTATTAGCCTCTGTACCTGCCTGTCTATTTCTCCAGTTTCAGGGGCAGAAGTTTTCCCCTTGATAGCAGCTGTCTGATGGCTCTAAGAAAATTTATTGATTTTCAGTTGGTTCAGTTTTTTTCTTTTTGTGAGGACAGAGGTAATGACTTCCAAACTCTTTACATGCCAGACCAGAAACTGGAAGTCCTCCACTACTGCTACAGTTTTAATGAGATGAATAAACAACTTTTATTATCTGAACTAGAGGCCCAGTGCACAAAATTCATGCACCGGTGTGTGTGTGTGTGTGTGTGTGTGTGTGTGTGTGTGTATGTCCTTCAGCCCAGCCTGCACCCTCTGAAATCTGGGACCCCTCGATGGATGTCCAATTGGGCCTAACCAGGAAGTTGGACATCCCTCTCACAATCCAGGCTCCCAACTGCTCCCCTGCCTGATTGCCCTTAACTGCTTCTGTCTGCCAGCCTGATCACCCCCTAACCACTCCCCTGCCAGCCTGATCAACACCTAACTGCTTTCCTGCTGGCCTGGTCACCCCCAACTGCCCTCTCCTGCAGGCCTGGTTGCCTCAACTGCCCTCCACTGCTGGCTTGGTCACCCCTAACTTCCTTCCCTTGCCATCTTAGTCACCCCTAACTATTCTCCCTTGCTGGCTCAATTGCCCCTAACTGCCTTCTCCTGTTGGCCTGGTAACCTCTAACTACCTCCCCTGCAGGCCTGATTATCCCCAACTGCCCTCCCCAGCTGGCCTGGTCACCCCCAACTGCCCTCCCCTGCTGGTCTGATTGCCCACAACTGCTCTCCCCTGCAGGCCATCTTGTGTCCACATGGGGGAGGCCATCTTATGTGTTGGAGTGATGGTCAATTTGCACATTACCTCCTTATTATATAGGATATATGGGATTGGTACTTAGAACATTGTCTTGAATTCACCTGCCATTTGCTGGTACAGGCTCTTCTCACTGGGAAAGAGGAAAGTGACTGCAGAGCTGATGCAAAGAAATACATGGTTTACAGACAAGAATGACTTGCAGACATACTGAGATTTTGAAGTAATAATGGAGTATTTGATTCTAGAGACTAGAATTTTCTTGACTTTCTTTTGATTTTGAGGAAGAAGACAAAACAGGGAATTAACTTTATTATATAAACAACAAATGTGCTTTTTGAAATTATGAAATTTAGACTTGAACATTCTTCAGATGAGCAAGGTTGGACTACTGTAGAGTGAAAAGTAGTATGACCACTTCTGTAGCCCTGGCAGTAAATATTGATAAAATAAGGCATAAAATTGCATGATAATTAAGGTAAAAAGGTATTTAATTTATTTATAATTTAAATTTAATTTTGACTAGATGATGCTTACACATGGTGCCAAGTTAAAAAAGAACAAAACCCTTGACAAAATGTGTCCTTGCCACTTGTGTTCCCTATCACCACTGCCTGGAGTCACCCTCACACACCTATATGTATTGTGTGCGTATGCCCCACTTTTATGAAAATGGTAGTATCCTGACACACTACTCTATATCTTGCTTTGTCCACTTAACTATACTTATCTCCAAGAATAAATCTTGGAGATAAGTATAGTTTTTCAGAAAGAAAGCATACTTCAGAAAGAAAGCATACACTGCACAATAAATATCCACATGCCAATATCAAAACATTAAAATTGAAAAGAAAATGGGTGGTTTTTTTGTGGTAAAAGAAATGCAGTACGTGACAAAGATGTGTCGGAAAACCCTCAATTGAGTTTTATACCAAAGTTGTACATCTCTCTCAGCTTCACACACTTCCTGATTGAACAGGTGGCCTGCACCTTGAAGAGTTTTGTAAACTCATGATTTGACAGCTCCTTTATTATATTTCATAGAATTAGCACTGCTTTTCTCATAGTTAAATCCAACAGATCTTGATTATATTTGAAATGAGTCAGAAAGATTTTAACATTTTTTTCTTGAAAAGATCTGTCTTCTAGAGTGGGGACTTTTGATCACTGGACTAGGTCCTGTAGGATGCTGCTGAATTAATGGGATCTCTCAGACCCATAGCAGCCTCATAAACACATGGACCTCATCCCTCTGCCAGGAACTGAAAAGCAGGAATAAAATCCCACCTGAACACCATATTGCACAATGCTGGGATATGTGCTTTGCTTCTGGCCCTAAAATAATGATGGGTAACCATCACAATGCTACACGTCTTTGCCAAGGTTGGACATGTGACTGAAGAGGAGAAAGTCAGCCTAGATATTGTTAATTCTAAAAAGAGGAGATGAGCAGCTGATTGCTCCATGCTGGTTGGTCTCCAACTCTGACCTCAGTACTGCATGGGGCCTTTGTCCATTTCCTAACTCTTGCAGGTGAAAGAAGTACCATGCTGTGCTTTAGTAACCATTGGTTTAGAAAGATACCTGGGTTATTTTGAAATTAACAACAAATTCTCAGATGAAGCCCACGCTCATGGTTAGAGATCACCCTGAGTAGCAGCAAGGCTCTAAATTAAATCTAAATAAAAATTGTCCTTTATTTCCTTTTTTGTTAAATCATTCTTTCACCCACTTATGTGCCTGCTTTAGAGACTGCTCCAAATACAGTAGTACATTAAGAATGTTTCCATGTTTGTTAAATACTGTTTTGTATTCCATGACATAGATTTCCTTTGCTGTTTAACCATAGTTTCCTATTAATGGACATTTAGGTGGTTTCCTCATCTTTGTTCTCACTAGTCAGGCTGTGTGTGTTCACATGTGTTTTGCATGTATGTATGAAGAGAAGGATTATAGGGGCAGGCTTGTATACTGAAAATTATTATTATTTTAATTAGTGGTGATACCAAAGATGACACTTTTTGACAGGCTGGTTTTATTTTGGACTCAGATTGAGCTGGCAGTCACCTGAAACCCTGTCAGTATTGCACGTGCTATTATTTAGCCACATTATCTTTTCCATCTTATTCTTGTGCAATTGTTTTTCTGAAATCTAAGTGTGGGATTAATTTACACAGGCTGTTAAATTCCATTTGCTAGCTTCAGACTATCATTCTCACCTGTCAAGATAATTTTGGTTGTTGACTTTGTCATCTAATATTTTCCCCAACACTCCTAGGTTTATGGTATCTTCACATCAGATAATCATGATATATCCATCCATCCATCCCTTCCATTTATCCATCCACCCATCCATCCATCCATCCATCCATCCATCCATCCAACCATCCAACCATCCATCACATGTTGATGAATGACTGTACATTGAGTATTGTACCATATGCTAGATATTTTTCTAAGCTCTAGGGAATACAGCGGTGAACAAAATCACAGAAATCTCTGTTCTTCTGGAGCTTTCATTGAAGTAGGGAAGACAGACACTAAGCAAAGATAAATAAGTTACATGTATGGTATGGTAATGATAAGTGCCAAGGAGAAAAATAAGGCAGGCAAGAGGAAGAGAGAAGGGATGTTTTGCACTTTTAAATAAGGTGGCCAGAGAAAAGGTGACATTTGAGCAGAGATAGGAAGGAAAATGTGGTACAAATGACTTTTTTGACTTTTGCTAGAGACTTTTCTGCAACTTGATGTTAATGCACTAACTGGCACTATTGAGGCACAGCTGGTTAATCCATTGAAACTCTCTGTCACTTGAGTATCTGCTTGCATTCCCCTATTTGGTTCTTAAAGACATGTTGACACCGATTAAATTCTGGACTTTTAGCATCCATCTCGGCTTGTCATACTTTGAACCATGGGCAATGTGTTTGATGTGAAAAACTATTTTCCCCTCATCAACTTGGAGTAGCTCTCAGTGATTAGCAAGAGCCATGATCCAAATATGGCTGCTGTGGGCAGAGGAGTGAGACAGGATGGCCCCTGGGCCATTTCTACCCTTGATGGGCCTCATCTATAAAGCACAAGTGGAAAGACTAAATTTTCTTGACAATATTGTGAGCAATTAAACTTTTTCCTCAGTAAACCTTGGAAAATATAATTCTGAATAGCAAACTATGCCTTTGGCACCATCATTTTAGTCCAAATCCAAAGTCTGCCCCTTTGATGCTATCTCCACTCAATTTCTTTGTGCACACTATTTTTGCAAGGCTTGAACTGTCAGAAGACCTGGGTCCTGTGCTGTCAGGCAGCTCTGTCTTAGTGTACTGCTCTTATCTCTAAACTTACCTGCAGGCTGCAGTATTGCTGTGGTATTCCCTTGTACCTACACAAGGCGGAGTTTTCCAGGTGTACAAACAGGTTGAATGGAGGATTTAAACAGACACCGAATTAATATAGGAGACAAAGAAAGCATACGAGGTTAGCCATGTACTCTAAGAATAAAGGTAAATCGAGTGCTTTCATTAGGGCCCCAAAATGTCTATAATTAAGCTTACTTCCTGCCTTCTCTGGCCTCAGTTTCTTTATCTGTAACATCAGTTGACTAGATCAGATTATTTCTAAAGCTAGATCTCTAGCCCTAAAATTCAGGTTCTATGAATTCATTTAGTTAAGGAACCAGGGCAGCAATAATTTAGGGGCCTGGTTTTATAAATGTTTAGCCTTATGAAAAAATGCAACCCATGAGGACAGTGGTTTTGCTAACAAGGAGAATCTGAGATAGGACTGGAAACCAGCAGGAGGTTAAGTCCCAGTTGGTGAGCTGTGGCCAGTGTAGTCAGGAGGGTATACCTGTGACTCCTGGAAATTGAATACGGTGGCAACAACAAGCACAGCAGAAAATCCTCACCAGGTCTGCGCTCTGCAGCAAACTCTTTGACACATTGTCCCCCACATCCACCTCCACACACACACATATCTCAACTCTCCTTCCTAACTCCACGGACACTCTTTCAGGAGAAAATGTGCAAGTAATGTGTCCTTTCTGGAGAGAAAATGCGGACATTAGAGTGTCTCCGTGGTCAGAATGGCCCTTTGTTCTTCTTCTTAATGACTAATTGCCATGCTATGAAGAGTGTTATGCAACTCAGGCAGAGCTGGGCCCTCATGCCAGAACTGCTGGAAGTGTAATTTTCAGAAAGCTATGACTGAGGCTTTGACGTTGCGTAAGAAGCAATTACCGAATCCAGCCTAGGCTTGCTTCTTAATAGAGGCTTCGGGCTCTTACCCCCAGTGGCTTTACATGCTTGTTAATGTTTAAACTGTGGAGTAGTAGTAGAACCTTCTGTAAGCTCCAGTCATGTTTGCAGAGTTCACTGTGGGGCTGGGAGCAGCACAGGCAGGGGAGGAGCAGGGACAAAGGGAGTTCATTGTGGGGCTGGGTGCAACAAAGGCAGGGGAGGGGCAGGGTAAAAGTGGACAGAGTTCTCCTCTGTTTTTCTGAGAAGATTTTGTCCTTCTGTTGGCCCTTTGGTAGGTCTAAAATTTTCTTCTTTTCCATAGAAAAGTTAAAGAAAAAGGCCTCTGAAAGTCAATTTATAAAAACATTCATCAAAGAATCTCTGCAATAACCCATTATCTTTTAAAATAGATCTCAAATGTGACTTTAATTTATAAAAATAAGTGAGAAGAAATTTCATGTAATTTTTTGTCAGTTACTGGAACCTTAAGGGGAAGAGCAAAGCTAATTTATCTGGGAAAACCTCACATACACTAGCGGCAGAGACCTCAGACTCTGACCAGAGCTGCTATCTCTCTGAACTCTGATAGGTTCCCTGGCCTTTGGAAAGAAAACCTCTTGACAAAAAAAAAAAAAAAAAAAAAAGAATTTCCTGGATCTTAGATAGCTTTTCTACACTAACAGCTGACTAGGAGATTCTGTTTCCCATTTTCTAAACCAGTTCTCACCTATATACTGTCATTTTCTAAGAATAATTCATGTTATCATGGAGTTTCCTGTTTTAGGCCTACTTTTCCAAATATAAGCATTGCCCACATATACAAACAACTTCATACACACTGTTATGAACAGAAGAAGATCGGGAACATTGTCTCTCAACTATGTAATAGAGTTAAATGCTACATTACAGTGAACTGTAAGGCTTTCCAAAGATGCTCAATTTGCTTATTTCTCTCTTTCAAGCCTTGAGTGACAAACATGTAAAGTTCTAGGATTCTTTAAGTAAATAAAAAAGGTTTCGTACACTGAAAAAAAAAAGAAAAGAAAAAAAAAAGAAAACCTCTTGACCTCTACATATCTGTCTCCTCTCTCCAGAATGAGGGCACGTTCTCTGCCAACTGTGTACTTTTGTGGCGCCTATCACTGTGGGGTCTAGGCATAGAGACAAAAATATTAGGCAAAATCCACATGTATGTCCTGGGGGAGGAAATGCTGTCTGACTTCCTGGGGCCCACTTGGCTCACACTGAATGCCCCAGGACTTATCCCAAATTGGTCTACAAAGACCCAGAAAAAACATACACAGGTCCAGAAGTATGGTACTTTCTTGTTCTCATTTATAAAAGAAGTAACAAGGTAGTGTTTGAGAATATGGTAAAATGGCTTAAAAAAATCTGATGAACAATATTAACTGTTGAATATAATAGAATCAGAGATATGGAAGGGGAGTGAACTGACAATTATTGGGGAAAAGGGGAGAGGGGGATGTGGGAAGAGACTGAACATAAACTGTGCACCTATGGATGAGGACAATGGGGAGTGGGGAAAGGGCAGAGGGTGGGGTGGGAACCTGGTGGAGGAGAGCAATGGTGGGGGGGGGGGAAGGAACATTTGTAATAATATGAACAATAAAAATTTATTTTAAAAAATAAAATAAAATGTGCTAATATCTGTCTTCTCTCAAAGGTAAAAGAGCTCATCTGCTCAAAAGAATGAAAAATGGTTTCTTCTCTCCCTTCTATGTCCACCTCTCCCATGCTCATTCCTGTTATGTCCTCCCACCCTACTCCTTCTTTCTCTCTTTTATTTTCTTTCCTTTTTAGTAAACTATGTTTGTTTAAGTTGTTAGGTAATGCACATTAATGATAAAAAATATTTTTTCCCCAATAAAAGTATATAAGGTGAGAAAATAAAATATTTTTTATAGCTGACACCGGTTTGGCTCAATGGATAGAGTGTTGGCCTGCGGACTGAAAGGTCCTAGGTTCGATTCAGGTCAAGGGCATGTACCTTGGTTGAGGGCACATTCTGAGTAGGGGGTGTGCAAGAGGCAGCTGATCGATGATTCTCTCTCATAGATGTTTCTAATTCTCTATTCCTCTCTCTTCCTTTCTGTAAAAAAAAAAATCAATAAAATATATTTTAAAAATATTTTCTCTACACCCCAGCTCCCCAGTCCCATCAGCCACCTAGAGGAACTCTACAATTAAGCATTTCTTAAAAAATCTTCCTAGAAGTTTCCTGTGCATGTACAGGCATTCATACACATGGATATATCTGTAAAGATATTTCATGTGAGTGGGGCCATAGTCCATGCATTGCTCTACAGCTGGCTTCCCCTCATCACATAACAGACACCTTTCCATAGTAGCACAGAGACCCACCCATTCACTTCATAACTGCTTAGCAGTCTGTTGTGTACTCTAATTAATTTAACAATTCCTTAAATTGGTACAAGGTTTATCCAGTTTGAGAGACCACAAACAATGCAGCTACACACGTGCTAGTACACATGCACATTTTACACAGTTGAGCGAGCACACCCTTAGGATAAATTCTTAGCAGCATAATTGCTGGGTCAAAGGGCATGTGCACTTTACATTTTAATAAATATTGCCAAATTGCTCTGCAAAACAACCCCATTAACAGTGTATAAACAGCCTATTTTCTCAAAACCCCATGAACTTCATGTTCTATCAAGCTTAAATCTTTGCCAATAGGCAACAAATGGCAAGTCATTATTGTTTTAATTCATATTTTAATTATCAAAAATTGAACATTTTCACTTGTTTATGAATTATTTGCATTTCTTTTTGTGGAAACTATCTGGTTTTGACTACTATCAATTTCTATTTAGTTTTTAGTAATTTAAAATTTTATTTCTAAAAGGTGTTTTCTTTTAATCATTAGTCTTTTTAAAATATATATATTTTATTGATTTTTTACAGAGAGGAAAAGAGAGGGACAGAGAGTTAGAAAGATTGATGATAGAAAAACATTGATCAGCTGCCTCCTGCACACCCCCTATTGGGGATGTGCCTGCAACCAACGTACATGCCCTTGATCTGAATTGAACCTGGGACCCTTCAGTCTGCAGGCCGACGCTCCATTCA
This sequence comes from Pipistrellus kuhlii, assembly GCF_014108245.1. Lineage (NCBI taxonomy): Eukaryota > Metazoa > Chordata > Mammalia > Chiroptera > Vespertilionidae > Pipistrellus > Pipistrellus kuhlii. The sequence continues at coordinate 106,434,516 of NW_023425515.1, read as the reverse complement.
CCGAACTAAACTGGTTTCGGCATTAGCCTTTATTTATCAAACAGGAAGGTCACAAATGCATTCCCTGTTTGTCTACTTCTTAAGTTTACAATATCTGTGCAGTCAAATTTATCTGCTTTTCTTGGAGAGCACTGAGTGCTTGCACCATGTCTAAATAAAGCCTGAATATGCAAGGAAGACCAAAAACTATTCTGTGCTTTCTTCTAGTACTCATATGGGCTTGCTTTATGCAAGTCAATCTTCATTATTTTACTTTTAAATATATTTTATTGACTTTTTTACAGAAAGGAAGGAAGAGGGATAGAGAATTAGAAACATCAATGAGAGAGAAACATTGATTAGTTGCCTCCTGCACACCCTCTACTGGGGATGTGCCCACAATCAAGGTACATGCCATTGACTGGAATCAAACCTGGGATCCTTCAGTCCGAAGGCCGATGCTCTATCCATTGAGCCAAACCAGTTAGGGCAATCTTTGTTATTTTAGACATTTACTTTGTTGTAAGGAGTGAGGTAGGGGTTCAGTTTGAGGAGATTCTATGGGCTCTATGTAGTTTTGCAAATTATCTTATCAACTATAGAGACATGCTGCCAAATGAAGGCTTTGTGCTCCCTTGAAAATAAAAGAATTCAGATAGGCTATTTTTATTATTGTTGTTGTTGTTATTATTCTACATCTGAGGATATGCTTTTATATTTTAGAGAATGAGGGAGGGACAAATGGGGGGGAGAGAGAGAGAGAGAGAGAGAGAGAGAGAGAGAGAGAGAGAGAGAGAGAGAGACGTCAATTGGTTGTAGGCACTACTAACTGGAGATGGAACCAACAACCTAGGTATGTGCTCTGGCTGAGAATTGAACTGCCTGGCAACCTTTTGGTACATGGGATGATGCTCCAACCAACAGCTCTACTGGCCAAGGCCAGACAGACAGGCTTTCTGAAGTCTAAGCAGGAATTTGCCTTTTTCTTTTTGTATAAAAGATTCTTCCCTTCTCCACTCAAGGGAATACTTAACTGTACTTTGGAGAAGACTTCAGAGTAAAAAGTAGAAGATGGCAAGAAGATCTAGAGAAAAGTAGAAAATTGATTCTGGTGGAAAGAGAAAAATACAAATTTAAAGTGAGATTATTCTCCTGTGTGCATCAACCATAGGGCTAATAGGCCATGTTTCTACTTGAACAGTGAAGATGGAATCATTTGGGTTTTGGTTACCTTCCTTTCCTTTAGCTCTGCTTATGAAGAAAAGAAGAAATACACAACTTTTAGTTACTCTCATTTTAACAGTATTTCTGGAGTGAATACTGTTTAACAGATGAAAATTTTTATGGGAAAGTGAAAAGATCTCATTCATTATATTTACCAGTTTTCAATGTTTCTTCCATGGTTCATAAAGATGTGGAATATGTTTCCTTTAAAAACCAATAAGTTAATTGCACAATCAGTAACATTAGAGGTTTATATTTCCTAGCATGAGTGATATGACATACATATTAGCAAAGACCTACATGACTTTTGTTTGCAGCATAAATAATATAATCCTGGGGGAGCTTAAAGATGGTGGCTGGCAGGATGGAGGTGAGGGAGAAGAAGTGAGTGAGTGAGGGTATGAAAGGAGAGTATGTGGATGTGTGTGTGTGTGAGTGAGTGAGTAAGGGACAGTTAAAGCCCCATAAGAGCATCAGGGGCTGGCAGACCAGGCTCTCTTGGACAAGGAGTGCACTGCTACAGGCACTCCACAGACTGCAGGACTGTGGCACAGAGCCCTCGCCATCTTGAAGGGGAAAATAGCCTCTTTTAGGAACTCATCAGCACCACCAACCAGACAGGCCTTGGAACTTCCCCTTGACCTAGCAGACACTCCAGCCAAAATTGTGCTGCCTGACCTGCAGACCATGGACCCTGGGACCTCCACCTCCAAAGGCATACCGCTCAGCAGCAGTAAGTGCAACCTCCCTCTCCCCAGAGGCAGAATTCTGGACAAAAGTTTCACACATTTCCAGTGCAGGAAGACATCCAGGGCACACCACTCCATAGGCAGAGCCTGGGAGTCACTGGGGGCCCCTGGAGGTGTGATTTTGTACAGACAAGGGCACGCTGCCCCACAGTAGAAATTCTGAACTCTCTCCTCCTGAATAACTGCCCACAGACACCCCAGCTGTGCAACTTCAGTGCCAGGGCCCCTCAGAGTGTGTCAGAGCTCTGCACAGGCAAAGGCACCTCCACAGATATGCATTTCCAACAGGTAGGCCTCCTGAGCCCATCTATCCACACCGGGCTTGAGGGAGCAGCTATGAGACTCTGCTGGGTGTGATTTTGCACAAACAAGGGTGCAATGCCCTGCAGTAGAAATTCTGAATTCCTTCTTTCTGAATAACTGCCTACCTTCACCCCAGCTGCTTAACCGCAGTGCCAGGACCCCTCAGAGTGCATCAGAGTTCTGCACCAGCAAATGCACCTCCACAGATGCGAATTTCCAACAGGCAGTCACCCTGAGCCCATCTACCCATAGGACACTTGTGAGAGACACTGTGAGCTTACCCTGGGTGTGATCCTGAACAAACAGGGGCGCACTCCTCCCTAGGAGTAGAAATTCTGAATTCACTCACCCCACAGACACTTCAATTATGTGGCTACACTGCCAGGGCCCTTCAGAGTGCTTCAGTGTGCCTCACAGGCAAACGTATGGTGGGTGCCCTTGTGAACCACTACTGGGAGTGAATACCTATCCACCAGAGGTGCAGCAGCAAAAGCTGAGCTGCTCACCCCACAACTATAGAACTCTGGATACCACAGTTATGCCTTTCCAGAGTGCAGGTCCCATGAGCCCCATCACCCCAACAGATGGTTCCTGGGTGCCACTGTGAGTCCCCACTGGGCACGTGTGATTTTAATTAAGGGTGTAAGACAGCAAAAATTGGGACACTCCACTCGATGGCTGCTGACTTCTAGACACCACAGTTGTGCCTCTCAAGCTTGCAGGCCTACGTTGAGAGAACCCAAATAGCTCAAGTAGGGAGCTATATTAGATTAACAAGCCCAGGAGAACTGAGAGATTATGCCAGTAGCACCATCACTGAAAGAACCTGGGTAGCAAAGATTGGATCTACAATTAAACATTACAGGAAAACATGGGAAGACAAAAAGTCAATCCCCAAAGGAAAGAAAAATAGGAATCACCAGAAAGGTAGTTAAATGAAATTGAAGCTAGTAGCTTATCAGAGAAAGAATTCAGAGTAATGGTTATAAGGATGCTTAAATGGCTGGGTGACAAATACACTCAACTCAATGAGAATTATAAGGAGCTGAATGAGAATGTTGCCAACATGAAAAGGAAGCAAGAGGAGATTAAGAAAGACAAAGCTGCAATAAAGAACACAATGGAAGGCTTAAACAGTAGACTAGAAGAGGCTGAGGACCACATCAGTGAATTAGAAGACAAGGTAGGAAAAACACACAAACACAACAGCAACAGGAAAGAAGATTTAAAAAACAAGAGGAGAGTCTAGGGAGCTTTGGGACAACACAAAATGAAATAATATTTGCTTAATAGGGGAACCAGAAGGAGAGGAAGAGAATCAAGGAATAGAAAACTTGTTTGAGCAAATAATGACAGAAAACTTCCCTGATATTGGCAAGAAAAAAAACCATGCAAGTCCAAGTAGCATATAGAGTCCCAAATAAGATGAACCCTAAAAGACCAACACTAAGACACATCATAATTAAATTGGCAAACACCAATGACAAAGTAAGAATCTTAAAGGCTGCCAGAGAGAGACAGAAAGTTACCCACAAGGGTTTTTCTATTTGAATATCAACAGATTTTTCAACAGAAACACTCCAAGCCAGAAGGGAATGGAATAAAATTTACAAGGTGATGCAAAGCAAGGGACTGAACCCATGAATACAATACCCAGCAAGGCTATCATTCAAAATTGAAGGTGGAATCAGGAGCTTCACAGACAAAAAAGGACTAAGATAGTTTATCACTACCAAAGCCAACAATGAAAAAAAAAAAATGCTAAAAGGACTGCTGTAAAGAGAAGAAAGAGAAAGGGAAGAAGAAACACAAACATTAAGAAAAAATATGACAACAAACATATACTTGTCAATAATAACATTAAATGTAAATGGATTAAATACACCAATCAAAAGACATAGGATAGCTGAATGGATAAGAAAACATGGCCCATTTATTTGCTGTCTGCAAGAGACTAACCTCAAAACAAAGGATTCACACAGACTGAGAGTGAAGGGTTGGAAAAACATTTTCAGGCAAATGGAAATGAGAAAAAAGCTGGGATTGCAATACTTACATCTGACAAAATATAAGTATATATTGGAGATAAGGAAGAGATAAGGAAGGCCACTTTATAATACTGAAGGGATCAATTCAACAAGAATATATAACTCTAGTAAACATATATGCACCCACTACAGGAGCACCCACATACATAAAACAACTTCTGGAAGATATCAAGAGAAAGATTGATAGTAATACAGTCATAGTAGGGGACTTTAATACCCCACTGGCACCACTGGATAAATCAACTAAACAAATAAGCAAAGAAACAGCAATCCTAAATGATACACTAAATCAGATGGACTTAATTGACATCTTTAGGACATTTCACCCCAAAGGTACAGAATATACATTCTTCCCCAGTGCAGAGGGAACATTTTAAAGGATAGACCACATATTAGGACACAGGCAAAGTCTCTTCAAATTCAAGAAGTTAGAAATCATATCAAGCATCTTCTCAGATTACAGCGGCATAAAACTGGAAATCAATAAAAAAAAATCCAAAAAAATTAAACACTTGGAGACTAAATAGCATGCTATTAAACAATGACTGGGTTACCAGAGAGATCAATGAAGAAATAAAAAACATCATGGAATATAAAAATGATAATGATAACACAACTATCCAAAATCTATGGTTAGCTTCAGGCCTAAGTGTATATCAATTATAAAATTGTTACTAAATAGAAGTAAAGTGTTTTGAGGAATGTTTATTTTTTCTAATTTTCTCAAAAGCTGACCATGGCCCTGAGGGCAGTCTGGAGTTACACTAAGTTTGAGTTGCCTATAGAATATTTAAATGGAGCAATCAGGTAAGCATTTAGATGGGATGGAAGAGGTCTGGCAGTGGCTCTTAGATCTCTACCCACTGGCCAGGTGTCTTTGATTAGCCAACCCCCAAACCCCAAATCTAGCCCTTGCTACTTCTTTTCATCCATCTGTAGCTTTTTTTCTCTTCTGATTCTTTCCCAATGACACTTAACAAAGTCCAAGCATTTGTTTTCCTTTGGAAGAAAGAGTAACCTTCTCTAGACTCCCTCTTCCCCCTTGACATTCTCTATTCTGTCAGTGTTCCTAAAAGGATTTGTCACAGTCACTGCTCCCAACCCCTGACCCAATCTGATTCCCAGCTCCACCCACCATTTCTCTGCAGTGGGGCTTCCTAAGGTCACTGCTGGTTTTGCTGAGAAGTTAAACCTTATTGGACACATCCTCTCTTCATAAAATGTAATTTTTCTTAGACTTTATAATTCCATACTCTTCTAGTTCCCTCCTTTTCACTTTCTTTTATTCATGTCCTAAATATTAATATTAACCTTGGATCTCTTGTCTTCTCCCTTTGCTCAGGATACTTCACTATGAGCTTCAGGAACTGTTATTTCCCCCATTCTTCCTTCACCCCCTGCCATATTCTATAAAACAAAGATGTAATATGTAAATGGTCGTTATGCAGTGAAGAGTAACGAGTGACTTCATAAGGACCAACCTCATAATGACCAGATCACGGATCAGCAGGAGGGTGGGGCAGTGAGCTGCAAGTGGGTGGCAAAGAACTACTGGAGGGGACAGGGCAGCAAGCTATGAGGGGGAAGTGGGGGAGGGGGGAGGGGGAGGGAGAGGGAGAGGGGGCAGGGGAGCTACAGGAGAGCAGGGCAGCGGGCAGAGAGCTACTGCAGGGCTACTGGTGCATGTATTCATGTGCAGGGACTACTATAATAGTGTGTATATATATATATATATATATATATATATATATCTTATGTAGGCTCATTATTATTCCCAAAGAAGTACACAATACCTATAAATTAAGCTCAGCTCACACCCTCCTGGATGATATAATCTTTCTTCATGGTTGTAAAAACTATATGCTGATGTTTCTCAATTTATATCTCTAGCCCAGATCTTTCCTGAACTTCAGATGTTTATATCTAAATGCTTACCTGATTGCTCCATTTAAATATTCTATAGGCAACTCAAACTTAGTGTAACTCCAGACTGCCCTCAGGGCCATGGTCAGCTTTTGAGAAAATTAGAAAAAATAAACATTCCTCAAAACACTTTACTTCTATTTAGTAACAATTTTATAATTGATATACAAATTGTTATGACTGTGATTATGAATGGTACCCCCATTTATTTTTGCACTGTATTAAGGACTTAACAACTACATGCTCATCTTCCCCCTCCAATGAATAAACTGAGTTGTCTCCTTTCGTTTTTTGTTTGTTTTGTTTTGTTTTTGAATCCTTATTAATTTTAGAGAGAGGAGAAGGAAGGAAGAGAGAGGGAAAAAAGAAAGAAAGAAAAAAAAGCACATTGATGTGAAAGAGAAACAATCCATCATTTACTCTTCACCCCATACTTGTCCTGGCCAGGGATCAAACCTGCAACCTAGGTGCCCTAACTGGGAATCAAACTCACCACCCCTTTGGTGGATGGAACAATGCTCCAACTAACTGAACCACTTATCCAGGGCAAGATTTGGCTCCTTTTTGATGCCTTTGCTGCATGGACCCGCCCAGTGTCAGTATCCTCCTCATGCTCTCCACACCAGTCAGTCTCCAAGTCCTGTTTGCCACCACAAAGTGTGTCAGAACCTACTTGCTCTCCATCCCCACTGTAGGCACAGTGATCACAGCACCTTACTTGCATTGTTGTGGCAACCTCTAGCTTTCCTCTGGTTGTCTCCTATGCATTCTAGTCTTCACAAAGGGGCCAGTTACCTTTAAAATAGCAGTATTTAGTTAGAAACACTCCAGTTACTCCTCATTATCCTCAGAGTGAAGACCAAGGTCCTTTATGGTCTGGCTTATATTTATTTACCTTTCTCCTTGGTCTCCTTTTTGCACACTACAGGTTCTACAGTTCATGTGTGCAGACAGTTTGCTCTTCCATGACTACTCTGCTTTCTTTTACTGGTGCCATTGCATGTGCTGTTTCCTCCACCTGGAAGCCTTCCCTTTCACTCCTAGCCCTTCCTCTCAGGCTTGTTCATGGATCAGATTTAGGTGGAATCCACAGCTTGCAAAAAGGCTTCTCTAAATCCCGGGGGCCCGGGAATGATGCACCTCTCATATGGCCAAATGACACCTGAGACTAGTCTCTGGTACAGCACTGTCACAGGACCAGTACCTGCCTGCTCTCCGTGAGTCTCAGAGGTCAGGGGCTGTGTGTTGCCTTTGCTTCTTCAGTGCCCGGTTCCTGGCACTGAGAAAGATGCTCACAAAGGTCTGGAATTGAACAAATCCATGGAAGAACATCAGCGTATCCCTGATTTCCTATTCATAGAGCAGCTGGAACCTCCTCACTTTATTGAAAGCACTTAACAGACCAAAAAGTATAAAAGAAAGTAAGGCATCTGTTATTTTAAAATGGTTTTAACCTGAGACTAGTGATGTGCAAACTCCAAAAAAGGTTGCTTTGCTTCCTAAGACCTGGGTTAAAAGGTCTGCTCCATTGGTTGTGGCAATAAACATTTCTTTAATCAAGAAGAGTCGCCCTCCTTCCCTCCCTCTTCCCTCCCTCCCCCTGAATTAATTCTGGGTATAGTTCCATCTGATGGAAATGCAGTATCTTCAGGAGGAACAAGATAGCTTCTTTATGCTCTTAGGGCCCTAACTAATCAACTGCTCACTTCCATCCTAAATAATAATAACTAACTCTAAGTAGTGCTTACTAACTAAATATGTGTCAGACACTGTTCTAAGCATTGGGCATAGAATAAGTAACTCCATCTTTACAAGAATCTTGTGAGGTAATTACTATTATTACCAGTATTATTCTCATTTTATGAGGGAGGAAACAAGTACAGAGAGGTTAAGTAACTTTCCCAATGTTACATGGTAGAGCTGAGATTCCAAACTGGGCAGTCTGCCTGCAGAGTTCAAGTTCTTAACTGTTATAGCACATTGACTTTTAACCTCATGTCAACCCTTAAACTTTAAGAATCAGTTCTAGGCACAAGAGCTGCTATTGAGTTGAGGATCCCATTATAGGGATCACTTGTGACCAAGGAACTCTTTCCCTAGAGGGCTCAGCAAGAGCACCAAGACTTGGGGATCCCCACCCAACTCTGTGGTATACTAAAGCAAGCTCCTACCAGCTTAGGACACAACAGCCTGTTGTTAACTAGTCAGGAAGATTGCATTCAGTGTTTTATGTTTGACGGCTTGAAATCAGCACTTTTAGGAGCATTTACATCATTGAAATTTGCAAACACTACAAATCAGAGGCCATATCTCCAAATGGTGTCCCTTCTGGAAGATCCCGATCTTGATTGAAAGAACTTGGTCTGGGCCCAGATAAGGATTTTAATTTTCCTAGGGGGTGGCTGGGCTGGACTGGATTAGATATTTTTATCTGTGAGACATTTTCATTTGCTGATATCAGCATGAAGCTCTTTTTGAAGGCATAAAAAGCCACTGAGGCTAAAACATATCCCAGGAATGCCAGGCAATCAACATTTCCCTGGCTTCTCTAATCCCAAAACCTTTTCTCCAATGACTTCTTTGTCCCTCTGATCACTAGTGGTGTCTTTCTGAGGCAGGCATTTTATACTGTTTCAGAATTTCCACATGGCCTTAAGCTCTAGTTACTCACAGTCATAGTTGGCTTGATAACTCTCCTTTTATTTGCTGCCCTCAGTTCATGGGCTCAATGCCTTGTACCTATGCTGACATTTCTTGCACCTACCAAATAAACTTGTAGCCCAACTCACTTCTGAGAGTACTTCTGGGGGCACCCAGATAAGAGGGGGCTAAGTGGATGGATCTGGTTGGGTCATACAAAGGTGGGAGTCCTGGCTTATGGGCTAGGTGGCCTGAGCCTTTCCTACAGTGCTGGGCCTGCCTCAGGGCTTCTTGTTCTGTATTTCAGAGACTCAGTTCTGTGTTTTTCTGGCTCTGCTGCTGGTTTCATGCCATGGGCCCTGCCTGCCCATCATGGTCCTGTAAGTGAGGGTATATTGCTGACTGCAGCCTGCTGCTCAGGTAGTGCCCATTTCTCCAGGGAAGACCTTGGGTCATCTGAAAGAGTTTTCCTCAGTGAGAGAGTGACATGAGCTCATTATCACCATTCTGACACTGCCTGGGAACTGTTTCTCTCCAAGCCCAAGTAGATAGGTCTCACTCTGGGAGGGCAATGTGAACTTTGGAAGGAAGTCACCAACTTACTCAGGTGCAGCCCTAACACATATCTTCAGCATGATGCTTAGGGAAGCAGTCTGTTTGAACTGGTCTGTTTCCTGGGTCTGGCAGGGAACAAAGATTTTGAGCTGATATGCCTGATTATAGTGATCCCGTTTATTCTTTAGATTACTTCTGATTTAGAGCTAAAGCCTGCCTTTGGCTGCTGGGGATGCTCAGTGGCAACCCGTTTTTATTTTGCAAAAGGGCTAAGCGGAGAATACAGGCCAGAATTGAAGAGCTGGGCCTCAGAGCTGACCCAAGAGCCAAACTGGTGGGGCAGGCAGGGGTATGGCTTCCTGCCAAATCACTCAAGTCCTGTCCTGGCTGTCCTCCATCACTCCCATTTCCCCGGAGCTTGGCTTCTAAATATTGGTTGTGATTTAAGTCCTGCATTTGCTCTCTAACTTTGGTAAAAAGCTGTAGGCAAAAGCAAAATGATTTGTGGAAGGAATTTAAAAGTAAATTTATTCAAGTACACAATGTGATATTATTTCATATCCTGAGACAAAGGAAAAGTGGCCATTCAGAGGGAAAGCTGATCATGGCCCATGGCCGGCAGAACTGAACACCATATTCACTGTGTCAATTGAATTCACTGCTGGTTACCAGAACTGTTTCATTTATACCTAATACCTCCTCCAGTGAAGTATAGAAGATAAAAGCTTAAGATTGGCACCAGGAATTTTTCTGTGTATGTTTATTTATGGAAAGATGGGTTTTGTGTAATTTTATGTGCCCCAAGGCCAACAAGTGGATTCACATGGACCCTGTCATTTCAACGAGCAGAGGCATGGGTAGGGGAAGTTGTGTTTGTAAAGAAACAATTATTACTCTGTCTCCCCACCCCTTTTTCATTTTGGTAGAATTTATGTTCTATTTTTATTATTTAACTGAGAATGAATCAAATAGTGATATTTCAGATGATAGAGTAAGCCAGGAGAAGGGAGTGGGCTGATGGGCAGTCAGAGAAGTGTGGGAGGAAGATCTTATCCAGCAGAGAATTTGGCTGTCTGTGTAAGCAACCAGCCAGTGGCCCCAGCTGTGGACTAGACCTTGATTCTGTTGAATCAACTGTGAGTAAAAGTCCTAATTTCTTGTGATTCATTAAGTAAGCCCTATTGGGTGGGGTGTGCAGGAGGCAGCCGATCAATGATTCTCTCTCATCATTAATACATCTATCTCCCTTTCCCTCTCCCTTCTTCTCTGAAATCAATAAAATATATTTTAAAAAAGAAAATAAAAGAAAAGAAAGCCCTACTGGGCAAGCTTTGTTTCTCAGCTGAATCTCTAGCACAAGCACTTGGCCTCTGCTATGGGCACAGTTCGAAGAGGTTACTTGGGTCACCAGACAGCTCTTTTTAGTTACGATTTTTCTGGGGTTACATATTGGAAAATATGGGCTGATTTATCTTTACTGGTTCCAAACTGGCTGACATCTCTTACTGACTTCAAGCCCCAAAGTGAGTCCAACAGGCATTTATGCAGCAGATACTGAAGTTGTGGGCACAAGTGGAGAAGATTTCAGCCACATCCTTGTCCCCTCGGGAGTTTAGACAGAGGCCTACTTCAGCCAAAATCCTAATGACCCACCTCATTTTTCACTGAACAATGATGAGGTCTTTTATTGCATTTATAAATGTCCCCATGGGCCATTCTCAAATGGGTTCAGCTAATAAACATGAGAACTAATAATTATCTTGTTTCAGATTGCTGGCATGTGTAACTGCTATGAGGGGTCAGGAGTATTCAGTTTGATCCAACATTTCTCCAGCATCCTGACACTTGTGATTACAGAATTGGGTTGCAGGTAGGGGTCATGGATCTAAAGGAATGAATTGTGCTTGTATAATCCCTTCCATTTTGGGGGCTGCTTTCTGAAATTTGGTGCTATTAGGTGAGTGCTTTTGATAGGTTTGGACAATGTAATCCTAGTAGTTCCATCTTGGGTCCCTCTTCCAGTGCTGGCAACTGGACCTATCCTTTCAGGAGTGCTGGGCACTGACCTAGGTCTTAGAGGTGGCAGCATCCCCCAGGAGTTGTTTTGTGAACTAATCCAGGCTTCAGGTGGCCAGTGGGACTGTATTCATGCTATTTTCTCTTTCCCTTGGGCTGCCATTCCAAGTTCCTCAGTCCTTTCTCAGCTAGCCAGCAAGATGAAGAAAGCCATGTGTCTGTATGTGGGAAGCACACCTGCAGGGTAAGCCTTGGCATGGTGCCCCTTTTTTGACGGTGATCCTTGAGACAGTTCCCATGTGGAAATGGAGTGAGCACCAGCACCACAGGGTGCATTGTCCAGAGTGGGAAGGGGCAGCTGGGTGTCCTGTATGACTCAGGAGAAACTGGGAAGTTTACTTTTCCTCTGAAAACACTCCTCTAACTAGTACATTAGTTGAAATTCCATAAAGAAAGCTTTATTTCCTTTACTGTAAACTGTTATGGGAAATTTCCCAGGTTTGGACAATACAGTAAGTCTTACCATTCATTCTCTTTACAAATGAGTTTATTTGTTAGGTGAGGTTATTGAAATATAATATACATACAGCAACATATATTTTTTAGGTGCACAGGACTGAGTTTTGACCAACGTTTTCATTCATGAAACCACTTTCATAATCAAGATGGAGATTATTTCCATCACCCTCAAAATTCTCTTGTGCCTCTTGGAGCCCCCATTACAACTCCTGGCAGCCATTGCCCTGGTTTCTGTCCCTTTGCCTTTTTCAGAGGGTCATGCACATGGAATTATATGAAAGTAACCTTTTATGACTGGTTCCTTTTACTCAGCCCAATGTTTTGGGGTGTCCCTGTGTTACTGAGTTCAGTGTCCATGCCTTTGTTTTGCTGAATAGCCATTCATAGTGTGAGGTCCCCTTTACTTGTTTGTCCCTCCAGAAGGGGAGAGAGCTACTGCACTGCACTGATTGCCTGCCTGGCCCCCACTTCATACTTCTACCTTCTGTGACCCTGCATGCTCTCACTGGGTGTCTGAGTGTCCAGGCAAGATCAGTAAGAGGGAAAGAGCTCACAAAGGAAAGGGAGCAAGAGCATGAACATCATCTTGATTGACATATCATGCTGGGGGTGACCTAGCAAGACAGGAAGTGACCAGTGACAGAACCCAAGACAGATTTGAGCAAAGCAGGACCTGAATGGAAGGATTTCCCTGAAAAGGACATGAACCAGAGCGGCTCCAAGTGTCCTATAGCAGAATCTGATGGACCATTTTATTGGGCACCAGGAACAAGTCAACTCAATTCATGTTTGGTCCTAGAATCTGTCTATTCAAGTTTCAGAATCTTGGGGAAGTGAAGGCCTGCCTAGCCGGCCTTGGGCTGGGAAGTCAACTTGCAGAATGGTATCCACAGAGAGAGGTGGCTCCTCCTCAGGAAGACAGGATGCTGGGACAAGGGAAGAGGCAGATACTGGGATAGCAGATACAAATGTTGACTCCTTCAGAAAAATACTAGCTCCCCCAAAGGAAAGTGGCCTTACCTGCATGGTCATGTAACCCTTGCCATTTATGCTTTCCTTAGACCTGAGAATGTATCTGGAATATGCTTTATTAAGTAGAAATATTACTACTTGGGGTGGTATTTGTAGGGCTATTCTCTAGTTTCCAGATTTTACCTCCTTTAGTGTCCCCACATTTATTTTATTTTAGCATTTAATGTTAGTATTTTTATGTTACATTTGTAGACACACACATGCACACATTCATTTCCTTGGCTTAAGTCCCTTGGTGCCAATTGCATTTTTAGATTGTATTGACTCTACTACCCTGAGAATTGCCTTACTATCATTGGACTTTGTTCATAAATGAACAGATGAGGGTCTGATCTGGGCCTGTCACCCAGGGTTTGAGCAGAGGCCTGGGAGCCATCACTGGAGTTAGGCAAGTGTCCTGGATGCCTGGCTTATGATGAAGCCCTATTGAAAACGATCCAACCACTCTCAGCCTTAATTTCCTGTCAATAAAATAAGCATGTATTTTACACCTAATTCTGTAAGTTAGGATTTTGTACAAAATGTAAGTTAATAGCATACTGGGGGGAAATGTTATTTGAAAGTATATGTTATGATCCTTTAGAATGACAAGTTGCATATGCCCATTGCACCCTAATGGTTTAAAATATGTTTTGTGGTATCCATGAGTATTTTATTTATGTTGAATAATGAAACCTGTCCCTGAAATATACATTTGATTCCAAGTTGATTGTGTTTAGGGAAAAGAAAAAGCATTCATTTGCATGAGTTCCATGGCTGTGCTCTGTGAGCAGAGACATGTGACCATGTTCCATCTCAATCCCCTAGTCACAATGAAGTATACAGGGGTGACCTGCTTCCTGAGTCACCCAGGAAGAGAGCCAGAACCAGAATTTAGACTCTAGTATGTTGGGGTTTTTATTTGGAGTTCTTTCTTGAATGGACCACTTCCGTGATTTTGAGTATTACCAGACATTTAACTACAGTGAGCATAGCTGGCCAAAGGTGGCAAAGCATTTCTGCCTTTTCCCTTAATGGTTAGAAATTGGTGATCAGAAAAAACAAATACATGTCAGGGATGGTGGATATGTATATTATTTTGGGCTTCAAACAGATGTGATAAAAAAAAAAAAACACACAAAACTCAGTTATGGCAAGTTTTCTAAGTTAAACTTTTCCTGGAAGGAGCAGCAAAGAGGGTCCAGCAGTGGCAAGGGAAATGTTGTATTATATTAATGTTTATATTTGGCTGTAGCTCGCCAACAATGAAAGTTAATGCAGTCTCTCTTCTAGTCTGTGTATAAGTTGGCAAATGTCAGGAACAACATTTGCTTCTAATCACACATCCATCTTAATAATGCCAAACAGATACAGTGCAGAAACGATTGCACAACAACCAGCATTTTTTTAAAACATCAGAATCTTCACTAATTTGAAAAAGGACCTTGATTCTGGGGAAAATTTTTATGTTTTTGATCGTGATTTCAGAAGACATTTATTAGGCCTATTTGGTGACAACATTAAGAATTAACAGATTATGTTGTTAAAGCATAAAAGTTTAATGGCTTCATTAGATAACTAGAAAGTCTGTTACTTAAGAGAGAAATACTGTGGTGTTTGAAATTAGGAAATATTTATTGAAGGACTCTTTGGGGTCCAATTTCTAGAAACAAGGCAAAGCTTAGCTATTATGATCTAAATAATTAAAAAAATAAAAACAGAGGAGCAATATCTTTGTATGTTTGATGCCAACAAAGTTCCTTAAAATCTAAGAAAGTTGTCAGTCATGTGGGTGCTTTGAGTTGGGATGTTTTAAAAGCTAAAAATGGAAGGCAAATTATAATAAGTTTTAGTCTCTTTCCAATGTGGGAAAAGGGGTCATTTTTGTTTTGAGTCTGGTGTGGGAAAATAGGAGCCGTGGGAGTCAGGGAGGGCCCACTTTTTAGTGGTTGTCACGAGAAAGCAGGGGCTGCTGAGTCTCACCCTGTCCTCTAGCAGACCTGTCCTTTCAGCATAGACTGCTTCCTGCTGCCTTTAGAAGGGTATGCGGTGCTCTGAGAAGTGATGCTCAATGCCACTGTGGGAGCACGAGCAGTGTCTAATACACTGAGGCTGAAAAGTCTAAGACACCCTGCATGCAGGTCTCTCAGATAAGGGGCAAAATGGCCTCTTCTAGAAAAAGACAGTTAATAGGGGGGCATGAGGGCAAAAAGTTCTTATCAGTTTGGGAAATCTGCCTACCATTGTAATAAAAGTGAATTGAGACAATTATCTGAATAGTTCAACTAAATTCTAACCAAAATATGTTTTGGTCTGAATTATCCAGATAATTGTGTTATAGTGCAAACAATTGTGAACTGGGAGTTGGGATCTTGATTTCCACCTAGGGTGTCACAAAGGAATGTTTAAGCTCCTCTATGAGCCCTGGTTTTCATCTTTAGGATTAGGGTCTATCTGAGTCAGTGAATTTGACTTTGTGCTTTGTATGTAAACACACATCCCCCGAGGCAGGAAAATGTCAAGTTTGTGAAACTGTGCACTAATGGAAGCAGAGTGGGCATAGGTAATGCTCCTCAGTCATGCTTCCAGCTCAAGGCCAACCCTGGGAAGAAGCCCCTACAGTGACCCATCTTTATTGGCTGAGGATGAGACTCTATGTTACCTCTCTCTCCCTCTCTCTCTCTCTCTCTCTCTCTCTCTCTCTCTCTCTCTCTCTCTCTCTCTCCCCACCCCTCTCTCCTCCCTTGCTTCCTTCCTTTCTTAAGAATCTGACTCCAAACCTTAATTAAATTGGTTATCCATATACTAAGGGACTGCAAGTAAGCTAGGCAGAGGGTGAACTTGTCCACTGCCCTGGCTCACTCATGGGCAGCAGAGCTGGGGCCCAGAACCAGGGGGCATCCGCCAGGCAGCTTCCACATTTATAGAAATTGGCTTTTATTCTAGAAAGGGGCGCTAGGCTGACCAGAATGTTGTGTTGCTAACCAGAGAAGTGTTCAGCTCCCAAACGCAGAGGCCTTGACCCCTGGTCGTGGGAAGGGTCTACTGGGAGACTGGAGTAGGTCCTAGGCACTGAAGTGATAGCTCAGCTGGGACGGCGCGGTTGCCCATTTTTCTTCTCCAACTTGTTCATCGTGGAAAGGCCTGGAGTAGTCTTCTAGTGGGTGAGGGAAACCGGGACTGTAAAGCACCAATGCAGGGGCTAGAAATGGGGCTCTCAACCTACATCCGTGATTCCAGGCAAGCCTTATCAAAGAGTGTTTGCCAAACTAAACAGATCCGACCCCCACACCGCAATTCCGCGACCCCTGCTGCAGCAGCTTCGGAGGGGCGAGCTGCGGCGAGGAGTCCTGGGCAGTGGGAAGGGCGGGCTGTGTGAGGGGCTGGGCTGGCAGAGGGACAGGCCCACCCGCCCTACATGCGCGGAGCCCCGAGTGTTCTCTGGCGCCAGGAAGGAATCCAGTTGCCTGGGCTGATGCCAGAAGGAAAGGTCGTGACGGGGTCGCATCGCCTGGCTGCGGAGGGGACTGGGTTCTGAGAGAGTGACCAACCTGTCATCGCTGAAGGCCTGGATCTTGGTCGAGGTGTGCAGAAAGGGTGCGTCTTTGGAACTTAAAGCACGCCTGCAACTTTCTGCTTTTCCTGAAGAAAACAGGGGCTCGCGAGTTTGGGCCCCTTCGCCAGTAAGTAGAGGCTAAAACTGCCAGGGATGGAAGGCGGGTGGGGAGGCATGGGCAGGGCTGGGAACCTCTTCGTCCCACTGCACGTGCTTGTCATTTGGGTCCTGGGAGTAGGAGCGGGGTCAGGGAACACTAAACAGGGGCACAAAGGTCACGCGACCCTGACCACGCTCTAGGAAACCTTCCAGTACCTGAGGGTCAGAAGCTGAGGAGGGGACCCCAGTCCACCTGCCTCAGGCTCTGGGAGTATTGTTTATGAAGGAAGGAGTTTTTGCAAGGGAGGAGAGAACAGCTGTGATTTTAAAAACTTTTTTTTTTTTTTGCATTGCTTTTCAACACAAATCAGTGGTGACTTAAAGTCTCCTTTTCAGAGCTGTCATATACTATGTAAAAATGAGAATCTTGGCTTTACAAAACTGGTATCAAAGGCAACACTCTGCCTCTGGAGACAAGGCAGCAGTGGGAAAAGGTCCACGGAATCAGAGATGGGAAGCAGCTGAAGTCGCTGACTCCCCCCTTACCTTTAATCTTACTAGTAAGAGTGTGTTTTCAAGAGAAAAGCAAAGATTGGTTATGGGTCCTGATCATTTCAACCAGTGAACTCATTGACTCTCCTCCTTCCGGGTCTGTTTCAGTTTTATTTTCAGGTCTAATTATTAGCCTTGTGATAGCAAACCTCCACTTAAATGCCTGCCTTTTGTCATAACTCAACCCCATTATTATCACTCTTTATGATACTGGGTAGATAGAAACTCTTTATGATACTGGGTAGATAGAAGGAAAATCAGTCAAACTTGTTAGCTAGACTTAGGGATGGGCTTTCCCCCTCCCATTCCTGCCAAAAGATAGCACCCTGAAATAATCACCCCTTTCCCCCCACCTCACAATATGTTGTTTAGAAACTATTCTCTTGGAAGAGATGAGATCTGTCCAAGAACATCAAGAATAACAGTGGGGCCTGCATTTCCAGTCTCTGAATTTCTCAGTGTTTGTATTACTCTTTAGAACATTGCAATATGTAAATTGTGAGAATCCCACTGCCTTTGAATTTATTGAGAAATGGATGTTCACACTTTTATGGTACTTCCTCCAATCAAATCTCCCATATTTTTATTTTTAAATATATTTTATTGATTTTTTTACAGAGAGGAAGAGAGAAAGATAGAGAGTTAGAAAACATCAATGAGAGGGAATAATCAATCAGCTGCCTTCTGCACACTCCCCACTGGGAATGTGCCTGCAACCAAGGTACAAGCCTTTGACTGGAATTGAACCCAGGACCCTTCTATCCGCAGGCTAAAGCTCTATCCACTGAGCCAAACCAGTTTAGGCAAATCTCCCATTTTTAATATGGGAAACTGTCCCTTGCCCATCTGAAGTGGCACTTTCTCTTCAATCACAAGGGAAAAGGCCTGGCAGCCCCACATTTACAGAGGCCCTCTTTATATAAAAGGGGGGACTGAAAAAATACTACAAATGGGTTCACACCCAAATGGACTTTTTGCATTCCTAAAAAAGTAGGTTTTGTTTTGGAAACAAAACAAACAAAAAACATTGACATTCAAATTGCTCTTAAAACGGCCCTAAGGAAATCTTGGGTGATTAAGATAATCACATACCAAGAATGTTTCCAGTTTTTTGAGCCCCAATCAGGACCAATTTGCCTGAAAATTCCTGCTTGACTATAAGCTTGTTGATAATATCAGCCAGGCGATTCTTGGGGCCCACACCTTCTAAATTGTTCTGTAACTCTTAGGAGAATTCTTACAGAGATCATTGGTCTTAAGTTTTAATAAATTTCACTGTTAGAAGTCCCATCTTGGAGATTTGTACAGCAATCTGTCAGGTAAGAAAACATGCAGACTGCTTCTACTTTTATTGAATCATTCAGGGAAATATTTTGACCCCCACAGGAAGTTTCTTCAGACTGAAACCACTTGGGGAGGGAGGGGGTAAAAACTCTCCATCTCCAGCCCATCACCACAAAGTGCTAAAGTCAGTTGTGAGTTTTATTTAAAAATAAGCACTATGTCTCGGTTTCATAAAATTTATACATGGATATGTACACAGATACAAATAAAATAACAAAAATAAAAACCACAATTGCTTTCACGTGGCAGTGGTCCTGGCACTTTACATAATGTCAACTTTTGCTTTAAAGAAATTGCTTGGCCCAGGGAGACCACAGTGAGTGATCACCAAATCATTAATAAAGCTGTAGCTTGTTGCCTGCAACTTTCTCAATCCGGATTTCAAATATATATATATATATATATATATATATATATATATATATATATATATATATATAATTTAATTATAAAACCCAACAATATATATATTTTTAATCTTTTTGGCACAGTGAAGCACTGGTCAATTGCAGAGAACTTACTGAAGATTCAGACACCTTTCTCACATTCAGTCACACACGTACACATGGAACAGGGGCTCAATAAACCCCAAGCAGTAGTCATATCATTTATCATATGGAATGGTTCCCTGATGTGCTTTTTTCTTTTTCTTTTGTTAGGAACAAATCAATGGAAGGTGCAACAAAAATGGTAGGAATTAGGGAGTGCCTGGGCAGTAAGAAGAGAGGAAAAGTCGGTGAAGGAAGGGAGAGGCAGGCTTGGTAAAGAAACTCAAACAACTATGAAATATTGCTTTGGTCCTCTGTAAAGTTATATATAAAAAAAGGAAGGAAATATTCTGGACTAAGTTTAAACACTTCTGTCAAAAACTCTTTAGCGGTAAGGCACGTTTGATGGAGAATTTTCTTTTAAAGCTCCTTTTCTCTGGACAGAAAGTGCAAAGCCCTGAACGTGCGATACGGGAGTCTCCTAGGGTGCCCACCCGGTGGGGCTCAGCCAGCCAGCCAGCCAGCCAGCTCAGGCCAGCAGCCTCTCCATGGGGTAGGGCAGGTGCGCGCTCTGGCCAACGGAGGAGGCCGCCTGCAGGGCCGCGGGCAGCCGCAGGGGGCAGTACAAGTGAGCGCCGCCCCTGCCGCCGCCAGCCGAGGGGCCTTGGAAGGGCTTGGCGGGGACCGAGGAGGAGAAAGGCGCCAGCAGGAGGTGCGGCGCGGGCGGCGGCGCCTCGGCTCCGCGCGCGCCCAGCAGCGCAGGCTCCGGCGCTCCGTATGCACAGAGCGGCAGCAGGGCCCCGCCGGGCGCGCCGGGGAGGAGCGCGGGGTACGCGGAGAGCGGCGGGCAGGGCGCAGCGCCCCACTGCATCCGCACCACGGGGGCCGTGTCCCCGTCGTGGCGGCTGCGAAAAGGCTTGCTGAGGATGCTGTCTATAGCGAAGGAGCTGGAGAATTTGCCCGTGGGGCTGGCGCGCCCCTCCTGGCGGGCGGAGGAGCGCGCACAGGGCGAGTTCGGGGAGGCGGGCGTGGGCGCAGGAGTAGGCGGCGGATCCGTGGTCTCCTCCCGCCTCAGCCCGGGTGCGGGGACCGGTGCCCGGTGGCTGAGGCGCTTACGGCGGCGACGGAAGACCCCGTCGGCGAAGGTGTACTCGCTGTTGGGGTTGAGCATCCAGTAGTTATCCTTGCCCCAAGGCCGCGAGGGGTCGCGCAGCACCTTGACGAAGCAGTCGTTGAGCGAAAGGTTATGGCGTACGGAGTTGCGCCAGCCAGTGTAGCTGCCGCGGAAGAAGGGGAACTTGCCCATGAGGTACTCGTTGATCTCAGCCAGCGTCAGGCGCCCGCCCGCCGAGTCGCGGATGGCCATGGCTATAAGCGCGATGTACGAGTACGGGGGCTTGGGCCGCCGCGTGTACGGCTTGCTACGCCCGCCCTCACCGACCCCTGCGCCCTCGGCCCCGGGCCCTGCGACGCCCTCCTCCACGGTCCCCGCCGCCACCGGGCCCTCCTCCTCCGTGGCAGGCGCACCTCTCGCATTCCGCTTACCGCCGCTTACCGCTGCCGGGCTGTTGGCTGCACAGTCCCCGTCCGACCCTAGGGAGTCGTCACCGGCTGCGGACAGCGGAGAGGGCACGTTGCTACCTCCTGTGCCCTCTAGATCACTACCCGGCTTGATCTCGTGGGCCGCACGGGGGCTGAACATCTCCGACTCCATGCCCACGCACCCTGTCCTGGCTCCGCGCCGCACTCCTTTCTTTGGCGCGGTCTTGAGAAGCTGGTGCGGGGGCCGGAGTGGCGACCTCAGGTCCGGGAGTCCTTCTCTTTCTCTCCCAGAGAGCTCTCCCTCCTCTTGTGAGAGTCACTTTTCCGTAGAAGAGTCCAATTCCATAGGAATGTTTCCTTGGAGGGGTTGTGCTTATTGGGTGAACTAAGAGGGACGAAGAGGGAAGAGTTGGGTGAGTGCTGTCTTCAGTTCGAGGATGAGAGACGTCAGGGTGCAAGTGTGCAAGTGTGCGGCTTTGACTTCTGCTGCCCAGTCATAAGGGCCTTGGGATTTCCTGCCGGAGGGAAGAAGTGTAGGCATCTGCTCTGTGACCCGGAGGGTTTCTTCACAACTTCGCAGGTCCCGGGCAGGCGTCCACGGGGCTCGGAAATGCGTGTCACCCTTGGAGAGGGTCTGGTGTCTTCAGCCCTGAGCGCCCATGGAGACCAGTCCCCGAGGCTGAGGCTCCCGCAGCCGCTTTTCCGTCCCCGGCCTCCAGAGAAGCATCTCCACGCTGGCCTGAAGCACCTACGACTGGCCTCCACCTTCCGCTCAGCCCAATATAACCTGCGGAGGCGTGGCCTGGGCGCGGACGGCAGAGGGGTGGGAGAATAGGGTGGCTTAGGTGGCTGTGGCTCCTGGGCGGGCCGCACCAGGTGGAGGCTACGAGGCGGCGCGGGTAAAAGTCCCTGCGAGCAGGTTGTTGTTTTGGATCCGGCCAGCCCCGCCCTCTGCTTCCAGCCAATGGGAGGTACGCGGGGCTGAAAATGTGTGAGTGTCTCCCTGTGCGGGTGTCCCTGTGCTCCTGCCCCGCAGCCCGCTGTTAAGTTCAGGTGGGAGCGCCCCGCCGCCCAGAGGGGTCTCTGCGCCCCGGAGCCCAAGGAAGCGATTTGGGCGAGAGGGCACGGGGGACGGGACGGGGGAGGGACCGAGAAGGCCTGGGCTGAGTAGGCAGGGACTTGGCTTAGGCTTGTGGCCTTCCTAAGGCATACTGGGTATATGTTTTTGCTTCTCTCCTGGTGAAAACAGTGCTTCTTTCTAAAGTAAACGCCTCAAGCCTCTGAGGAGGTGCTGTACTTAGAGACCTCACTGGGCGCACGTTGCAGTGACTTCTAACGGATGCCACACTGCTGTGCCCAGTCATGTGATTTCCTTTTGAGGACTATTTTTGTCATAATTTCCTTTTTTAATGAATAAAATACTGGACTTGAAATTGTATAAGCCTTTTCGGATGAACTTGACTCTTGTTTGCTAAATGATCTCTGACTTTCACTTTTCCTTGCCTTTACCTGTTTCTGCACCTGGCTGGTGGCTCTTGGGGAAAAGCAACTGTGCCTAGAACGAGGCACCAGGCTCTGCCTGCACAAGTGCCCCTCTAGATTCCAGCCAATGTATTTCTGAGTTCCGACAGACAACAGGAAGGATTGGGAGGGCCTGTTCCCAGGTAGGGGACCCAAGGCATGACGTGCTGATGGCCATTTCTTTCCAATCCTTCTCCTTGGAGACTTTTGCTGTGGTTTCAGGTGGCACCGGTGTAGGAGAGTTGGGGAAGGGGGTACTTTCTCCGCACCAGGAAGTTTGGGACCCGAGGTGTCAATACTACAGGGAGGGGCTCACTGACCCTCAGAAGGGTACATTTCTAACCTGCTGCATTTCCACACTGAAGTTTCCTCCTTTTTCCTGTCTTTGTTGCAAATAGAGAAAGAACTGCGAGTACATGGGAGCTCACATTTGATGTTTGTTTTATTACCTTCCACCATTTGTGTGATGTACACAATCCTCTCTTATCTACATTAAGGCAGTTTTAAAGGCATTCAGCATGGGGTGGGCAAAATGACAAGCCCATGGAAGGCTCTGTTATTTTTTGTGTTTGGGAGAAATCGCACGTTTTGGATATTAAACTCACATTGTGTGTTCCAATGGGGAGCTGGTGAGGGATGGCTCCTTTCCAGGGGACGTGATACCCTAAAGAGGATCTGCTCCTCTCTGGCCCTGGGAGTTCATTGTCCCTTGGACCTGGAGAAGAGAGTAAGCTGGGACAAAGCAGCCAGGTAAAGAGGAATGGGTTGGGCTAGAGATAATAGGTATTCATAATGAATGTCAATTTCCTTTGAATTCGAGGTGGACAGGACTTAAAGACAGGTCAAAGGCAGGACACAAGATAGGACAAAGGCCCATTTTACGGAGGAGATAAGCCCACAGTTGATGTGTGAACCAAAGTTGGCTAGTGTAAGGAGGCCTCTGAGAGACTAAAGGAACGAGGTTTTCTGCTCATCATGGGTTCCATTTTGGAGACCATACAGCCAGCATCACACCCCTGTTCCCATGCAACTCAAATGCCCCACCTCGTGTTTACAGCAACCTTACTCCCAGACTTGCCAGCCACATGGCTTCCTTTACCCTGGGCAGCACCCTCCTATCTCCATCCCCACTTCCCTCCCAGATCCCCCAGCTCAGCTTCTCCAGGGTCCTCAGTTATTCTAGGAAGTTCCATGAGCTTTGGCTTGTTGATAGGGAGGAGAGAAAATGATGCACCACACTAGGCCACGCTGCCACTCACATGACTACATGGCCTAGGGGTTGCTGCTTGTTGGCCTTTCCTCACCTGTGAGAAAAAGACAATTGAATGAACTCAAAGTCTTCTTTCAACTCCTGCACACTCCATTGTTTGGCACTAGTCTTTTCTTGGGTTGAATGTACAGCAAGTGCATTTCCCCCTCTGGTCACTTCTCTGGGCCATCTGGTGTGAACTCCCAGACTACAGTAGCCCAAAATGCAGATCTAGGGAGAGAGTAGATGGGGTTGTTACTCTCCCTAGTGGGAAACCTGGGGTTTGTGGTTATCTCCCCCAGCTTCTCCCCTCCTGCAGACAAAATGAGTATGGGCCACTGAGAAGGAAGGTGTACTCCTCTCATCACACATCACTTTCACTTTTCTTACTCAGAGATCTCCCTGTCCCAGTAGCAGCAATTTCTTCTTACCATATTCTACATCTCAGGCAGGGAAAGGACCTGCCAATCACTCCCCTGGGATAGACCTTCACCTTGTCTCAGGGCTGAGCCACTGGTGGGCTGCTCTCTGTTGGTTTTGAGCCTATAAAGGTCTGGGAATAAGGTAGTGAGATAAGGTGGGAGAATTTTCATCAGGAAAAATTTTTCTATTTTTTTAGGCAGTGGATTTTTGGAAAGAAAGGCCCATGTTAGAATGGCTGGCATGGGGGTGCTAGAAAGAATTGAAAGATCCCCAAGAACTAGAATGTAAGCTCTAGGAGGACATGAGTTTTGTCTGTTTTCTCCACTGTTGTACCCCAGTCCTTGCTTTGAGAATGACCATTGCATTGTGCCCTACACTGGGAATAGGCTGCATTTATCTTCAGTTAAGATCATAAATAAAAATGCTCTTTCTTTTTGTGGTTGATTTTGTTGTTATTATCTTTAATTGTTTTACATCTGGGAAGCTATTCACCTTTTGCAGATATAAGAAAAATAGGAATGGATGGGAAGTATATCCATTCACTGCACTCTATCCAGAACATTCTCCAAGCTAGGAACAGTTTAAGAGCTCAGTCACTATTGTTAGTTCATAAATTCCCTAGAAATGTTGGGAATCATCTGTTCCCTAATTCTCAATCCTTTGGATTAGAACTATTAACGAATTAATAATAAATGCCTATAGGTGAAGTCTGACCCAATTCTTTGTAGGTACAAAAAACCCATTACCTCATTTTGCCCATTGGTCCTTAATTTCCAAGAGAATACGTGAATATACTATGGCAAAGAATGAGTTCACATTTCCATGATTTCCTGGCCTCTTGGAAGAGGTTTTCAGCAAAGGAAACTAATGCATCCATCTTTAGTCACCAAGAGCTAACTTAATTAACTGTGGGTACTATTATGAATTTAGAACTTTCCATAATTTGATGATGTTTCACTACCCAGTTTCTAAATGCTGATGTGGGAAGGAAACCATTTAATTCCTAACATATCTGAGATCACTTGTTAAATGGGAAGCTGAGCCCCTTTGGAAACAAGGGTGACTTGTCCCATGCATTAGAACTGGCTTCTAGAATGAAAGAAACTATGGAATCACCTTGATAACACACCCCCAACAATCCAGAAACAGCTTTTGAGTTTCTTGCCATGTTAACCTCTGTCAGTAACTACACTGTTGCCTCCTGGGTCTAAAGGGAAGGTGAACTTAAAATTGCTTTCCCATGAGGACATGTGCCTCTCAGAGAAGTTTGCTATAATGATGTTAAAAACGAAGAGACCAGGCATAGAGAACCCGCCAATGTTGAGAGCCCCAGACAAAATGCATGGCTTTGAATCTATGCAAAGTCCCTCCTGGGAGCAGAGAGTTGAAACTAAAGAGCCTCTTCAAAGATAAAGTTCAGCTTATGTGAAGAAATATGGGAAGAAATGGAGTACTTTGTAGTATGTTCTAACTCACAAGTCCATAATCTGGCCTGTTCCTTTTAAATGCTTGGGAAGATTAAGGGTGGGTATAGGAGCATAAAGACAAACCTAGGTCTTTTTTTTTTTTTTTTTTTTTTTTTTTTTTAAGTTTTTTCTTTTCTTTTAATACATATATATATTGATTTCAGAGAGGAAGGGAGAGGGAAAGAGAGATAGAAACACCAATGATGAGAGAGAAACATTGATTGGTTGCCTCCTTCATGCTCCCCAACTGGAAATTAAACCCATAACCTAGGTATATGCCCCCATCAGGCATCGAACCCAAGACCCTTTTGGTTATGGGAGGATGTTGCAACCAACCAAGTCACCTGGCCAGGGCTCCTTCATTGTTTTTGTTTGTTTTGTAATTATATAATACTAGAGGCCTAGTGCATGAAATTCATGCATAGGGCAGGTCCCCTCAGCTCAGCCTGCACCCTCTTCAATCTGGGACCCCTTGGGGAATGTCCAACTGCCAGTTTAGGCCCCATCCCTGGGACATCTCTCTCACAATCCTGGACCACTGGGTCCTAATCACTCACATTCCTGCCTGCCTGGTCACCCCTTACTGACCCCCCCTGCCAGCCTGGTCACTCCCAACTGCCCTCCCCCTGCTGGCCTGGTTGCCCTCAACTTCCCCCTCTGCCAGCCTGGTTGTCCCTCATGGTCTCTCTCCCCTCCTACCCTCCCCCACTGACCTGGTTGCCCCACATAGCCTGCTTGTTCAATCGTTTGGTTGTCCCTTACTAATCCCTCTGCCAGCGTGGTCATAGGCAGCCATATTCTGAGGGTGTGAGGGTCAATTTGCATATTACTTCTTTACTATATAGGATTCTAGTTTCAAATTCAGAGCTACCATGTTTCCCCAAAAATAAAACATCCTTCCAAAATAAGACCTACTTACAGGTTTCCTTCTGAGTGAAATATAAGGCAACCCGCTGAAAATAAGGCCCCCCTAGGCTCTGTCTCAGAATGAAAATTAATTTACCACAAACTGGTCGCTAGGGCACATGGAAATTAATGACTACATTGAAAATAGAATGGAGAGGGAGAAACCAAGATGGCGGCATAGGGTAGACACCTGAATGCAGCCTACCACAACAAATTTGAATTTAGAACTGAAAAACAGGGGAGGCATTGCCCTGAAGTGCCAGATGGCTGGCTGAGAGGAGGCTCTGCCATCTGGGAAGGAGAGAGAAGGCACGCTGAACCTCAGGAACTGTGAAGGTACAGAGAACTGTGTGCGCGAAAAGGCTTAATCCCAGTGCGGAGAGGAAGGGCCGGACTGAGATTGCTGCTGGCTTACTCCTGGTACGGAGAGGGCGAACAGCTAACGCGGCTGGCTTTCTTGTCCGAGAGGAAAACAGAATCACCCTATTGCTCTGATAAACGGCCCCAGACAGGGAGAGTCCAGACTGTCAGGCAGTGGGCAGAGATCTCTTGGAGGTGTGTGAAGCCAGAGGCCATTACTGCGGGACTTGGGGAGGAGCTGAAGGGAAAACAAAGTTTGTCTGCACCAACCCGAGACTCAGCCCTACCTGTGGCTGAGCACAGAAGCTCTCCCAGAGTCTGGCTTTCTCTAAGGAGGGACTTGCAGGAATCCAAAGCTTGTCTGCGCCTTTACCAAAGAGGTGTGCCTGCAACCAATCTTCCAAAACTCTCCAGGAACAGGACTTTTCTAAGGTGAGACTGACAGGGAACCAAAGATTGTCTGCGCCACCCTGAGACCCCGCCCTATTCAAGCAGAGTATGGAAACCCTCCTAGCTGAGACACTGCTGATCCTCACAGCCAATTGGCTTGGAGATCAATGCTTCCCAGTGATACCAACAATAAGCAAGGCTTAACAACAAGACTGCACACACAGCCCACAAAGGGCTACACTAGGGGTGTCGAACTCAATCAGAGAAGGGGCCAAAATCTAAAATCCAGCCTAAATCGCGGGCCGAATGGTTTACTGAACAGTCATAAACTGTCATTGTGATGGAAACGCAGCGGAGTGCAGTGATGACAGTGTGGTGCGGTGCGGGCCACATTGCAAGGCCTGGCGGGACGGATTTGGCCCGCGGGCCTTGTGTTTGACACATGTGGGCTACACCAAGACTGTCCACTGCAGGTAACTGGGAAGGCTGTGCTACTGAGCTCTACCAGAACACATAGCACACAAAGCTATTCCATCAAATCAGGGAAACAACTAAAATGCAGACAAGAAGAAGGACACAAAGGAAGGAGATGGAGGAAAAGAAAAGACTGGACATTGAGTTCAAAACTACAGTTATAAGGTTATTCAACAATATCCTAAAAAAGGCCGATAAAATAAATGAGACCTATGAGGATATGAAAAGGGAGCAACTAGAAATAATAAGGGATCAACAAGAAATGAAGAAAACATTGTCTGAAATAAAAAAATATTATACAAAGTCCTAAAAACAGACTGGAAGATGGCAAGAATCAAGACAAAGATTTAGAACACAAAGAGCCAGAGGACACTCCTCTGCAGAAGGGAGAAAATAAGAGAATACAGAAAGTTGAAGATAGTGTAAGAAACCTTTGGGACAATTTCAAGCGAACCAACATCAGAATTATGGGGATTCCAGAAGAGAGAGAGCAAGATACCAAAAGAGCACTAGAAGAAATAGTGACAGAAAACTTCCCCCACCTGGGGAAAGAAATAGACTTACAAGTCCAGGAAGCCCACAGAACCCCAAACAAAAGGAATCCAAGGAGGACCACACCAAGACATATCATAATTAAAATTCCAAGAGCAAAAGACAAAGAGAGAATATTAAAAGCAGCAAGAGAAAAGCAGGTAGTGACCTATAAAGGAGCACCCATAAGATTGTCAGTTGATTTCTCAACAGAAACCATGCAGGCCAGATGGGAATGGCAAGAAATATTCAAGGTGATGAATAACAAGAACCTACAGCCAAAAATAATCTACCCAGCAAAGCTATCACTCAGAATCAAAGGACAGATAAAGAGCTTCACAAATAAAAAAAGCTAAAAGAGTTCATCACCACCAAACCAGAATTATATGAATTGCTGAAGGAGGTTATTTAGGAAGAGGAAGAAGATAAAGATAAAAATTATGATCAACAAATACGTAGCTATCAACAAGTGAATCTAAAAACCAAGGGAATTTAAAAATCTGATGAACAATATTAACTGGTGAATATAATTGAATCAGAGGTATGGAAGGGGAGTGGACTGACGATTCTCAGGGAAAAGGGGTGTGGGGGTGCGGGAAGAGACTGAACATAAACTGTGCACCTATGGATGAGGACAATGGGGAATGGGGAAAGGACAGAGGGTGGGGTGGGAACCTGGTGAAGGGGAGCAATTGAGGGGGGGGGAAGAGGATCACATTTGTAATAATCTGAACAATAAAGATTTATTAAAAAAAAGAAAAAAGAAAATAGAATGGAGAGAAATCAGCGTGGAAACTTTGTGAAACCTAAACTGCAAGAAGTTGTGACTTGAGTGAAGTATTCATGGGAGAAAATCACTGTCAGTTGCATTGCAAATTCACTGCGAGCAGGCTACCTTGACAAGAAGTACTCATTTAAAGACAGTGCTATTGCTAAACTTGAGAGATTTGGTCCACTGATTCTGAAAGAAATGGAGTCACAAGAAATACACCAGGAAATTCAGGAATTGGATTGTTATGATGATGTTCCAGAAGATGATGACATGATTGTCATTGAATAAATGAGTAAATTCTTGATACTGTAGGATTCACAGTTTGTCTGGTTTGTGTTTATTACCCTATACAGGTAATAAATTTCCTTTATTTTCATTTAACAATAAATGTGTACCATATTCTTCTTCATGAAAAAATAAGACATCCCCTGAAAATAAGACCTAGCGCATCTTTGGGAGCAAAAATTAATATAAGACACTGTCTTATTTTCGGGGAAACAGGGTATTAACATGAGGTATATTCAGGGAAATTTAATTTTCATCTCTGATTCTTTCACTTTGCTCTCTACTCTAGGTAGCCATTTGATAAAAGTTTTAAAATTATCCTTTGTATTGGTTTGCTAGGGCTGCTCTAACAGAATATTACAGACAGGGTAGCTTAAACAACAATAATTTTTTTCCACAGTTCTGGAGGCTGGACATTAGAGACCAAGATGTCAGCAGGTTTGGTTTCTTCCAAGGTCTCTCCTTGGTTTGCAGATTGCATCAGGGAACCATGACCTGGGCTATTGAAGGCAGAGTTATGCAATTGGTGGTTTAGGCTGCATGTTAAGTAGAAGATCCTTATAAGATGATGTAATCATGCTGTGATTTTAGATGGTGTGATCATATATTAATTGCCCAGAATAATGCCATGTCATTAAGAGAGTACCTTTCCCTCTTTACAAGTGTTCCAATTTGGGGCAATACATTCTATGGGCACCCTATTTTTAGAAGTCCAGTAAATAATAAACATATAACTTGTACATTATTAAAAACATTAGAGCTATCATTTTCTAGATATGGCTTGAAGTCTAAGTTCCACATTATTTTCAGTCAATACTTTGGCATATTCTGGTGCTAAGCCAGAATCAGCCTGTTTGGAGGACTCCTCTGTCCCTTTCATAAATGGTCCTATGAACCTTGGACTTTGGTGTTCAACTTTAGCTGGGAAAAGACTTGGTCTTGCCTTTCTGAGACTAGACTGGTACATTCAAGAAATTAACTCTGCTTCCAAGTTTGGAGACTGTACTGCTACCGAAAGCAGACTGCTTACCAATCTGTTGATACACTCTAACCACCTGGCAATGGTTGACGGAATTATATAAGGCTGCACCATGGGGATCAAATACTGTTCATACTGTTCAGAAACCATGCTGGCAGTGGACACTGAATTAGCACATTTGCTTGCAAAAATAAAAATAACGTGCCTTGTGTAACACTGATAATGATTTGTTCTAATTCTCCCTTTTAAGCTTATTGGAATTTCTAGAACTTCTTTACCAATATCTTCCCAAGTGATAGCAGCAGAGACATCTATCCATATTCCTACAATTAACCTCAAGAAGGGAAGTCCATACTTGGTTGTTTAGAATCTATATACTTTCTAGCTCTGTGAAAGTTCTGGGAACTGTTCTTCAATTCTTCTGACAGCCTTGTATATTTTCACCTACAAATGCATAGATTAGTGCTCAGCTAAAGACACAAGGGGCCTTCTATGCAGATTTCTGGAACCCTTCTTTGCATAGTTCAATTCTTTGTGATACTTTGCCACAAATTGCAACAAGTTTAGCCTCCCTATATCCTGAGACTGTTTCACCTCAACTCAGTGAAACTGTGGAGCTTCTCTTGGCTTCTCCTGTCCCATTGCTGTCATTTTAAAATTGCTTTCATTATAACCTGGTGAACAAAAAGATAGAAATAGAAAAAAATAAAATTGCTTTCACACAAAAATCCAGTATTATTTTAAAACTCAATTCCTTTGTTTCATTTTCTCAGATATCACAGTTATATAGCTTGATATCTTATGTCTGAAATTTTTTAAAAAATGTATTTTGCACAGTTTTTTATTTGTTTTGTGGAGGAAAATATTCAGTATTAGTTTCTTCTTCATAACCACAATTTTGTCATAATTAAAAAAAAAGTTTATATATTTAAATCAGGACTGAAAGAAAGGCCACACATTTTGATTAACTAGTGTGTATTTTTACTTTTATTTAATGATTAAGTCCATTTGTCACTTTCATCATTGTCTCTTTTCTCTTAAATTTTCTTGAAAAAAATCTGCAAGGAAGGAGAAACCAAGGTGGAGGCATAGGTAAACACCTAACTGCAGCCTCACACAACAATTTCAAAAAAATACAACTAAAATACAAAATGGACATTTCCAGAACTACAGGAAAGTTGACTGACTGGAAATTCTACAATTAGAAGGAAAGAGAAAACCAGAAGGAAGATCAGAGGAGCTGTAAAAGCCTCTGGTACGGAGACACGGTGCACGTGGGAAGGGGCAGCTGAGTGCCTGGCTGGCTTTCCCTAGCTGGAAGGAGATAAAAGCTCTGGACTATGCTGAATCCCAGTTCTGACTGCACTGAACCCCAGTTCAGTGGGGGGACCCAGGCTCATACAGAGGGATTCTAAGCTGTAAAGTGGAAACTCAGGGGAGCGGCAAAAGGCAGAGCCCCGGAGGTGCTCATGTTGCGTGCAGCGGATGGACTTTTGACTGTGCTGCTGGATTGCCCTAGTGGGAAGGAGGCAAAAGCTCTGGACTGCTCTGAACCCTACTTCCAACCCCACTTCCAACTGCACTGAACCCCAGTTGGGGGAGAGACTAGACTGTCTGGTAGTATGTGAAACTCGATGGCACCTTTCTTTCAGAGGTGCTTGCAGCCAGTACCAAAGCAGTGAGTACCAAAGGACACTGAGGAGCACTGAAACTCAGGAACCTCATAGGGTGGGGCTGACAGGAAGCCAAAGCTAGAGGCTCCACCCTGAAACTCTGCCTCATCCAAGATGAACACAGAGGTTTTTGCAATTTTCCAAGTCTAGTCAAATAAGGCTGTCTCCTGGCATAGACACAGCTGATCCTCACAACTAATTGGCCTGGAGGTCAGTTCCTCCCAGTGATACCAACAACAATTAAAACTTAACTACAATAAGGCTGTACACACAGTCCACAAAGGGGTGTACCAAGAGTGTCCACCTCAGGTAACTGGGAGGCTGACCCACTGAACCTATAGGACACCTTAGAACACAAAGCCACCCTACCAACTCAGGGAAGCTGCAAAAATTCAGAGACAAGGAAACAGATCATAAACAAAAGAAATAGAAGGCAAAAAGCGATTGGATATAGAGTTCAAAATCATGCTTATAAGGTTTTTCAAGAATTTCCTAGTTAAGGCTGATAAAATAAACCAGGCCTATGAGGATATGAAAAGGGATCAACTAGAAATAAAAAGGGATCAACTAGAAATAAAGAACACATTGTCTGAAATAAAAAATATTATACAGAGTCTTAAAAACAAAATGGAAGATCACAAGAATCAAGTCAAAGATTTGGAACATAAAGAGCCAGAAGACACTCCTCCACAGAAGCAAGAACACAAGAGAATCCAGAAAGTTGAAAATAATGTAAGAAACCTCTGGGACAACTTCAAGCGAACCAACATCAGAATTATGGGGGTCCCAGAAGATGACAGAGAGCAAGATACCGAAAACATACTGGAAGAAATAGTGACAGAAAACTTCCCCCACCTGGGGAAAGAAATAGACTTACAAGGTCAGGAAGTGCACAGAACCCCAAACAAAAGGAATCCAAAGAGGACCACACTAAGACACATCATAATTAAAATTCCAAGAGCAAAAGACAAAGAGAGAATATTAAAGGCAGCAAGAAAAAAGCAGGTAGTTACCTATAAAGGAGCACCCATACGATTGTCAGCTGATTTCTCAACAGAAACCATGCAGGCCAGATGGGAATGGCAAGAAATATTCAAGGTGATGAATAACAAGAACCTACAGCCAAAAATACTCTACCCAGCAAAGCTATCACTCAGAATCAAAGGCCAGATAAAGAGCTTCACTAATTAAAAAAAAGCTAAAGGAGTTCATCACTGCCAAACCAGAATTATATGAATTGCTGGAGGGGGTTCTTTAGGAAGAGGAAAAAAATAAAGATAAAAATTATGAGCAACAAATACATAGCTATCAACAAATGAATCTAAAAACCAAGGGAATTAAAAAACCTGATGAACAATATTAACTGGTGAATATAACAGAATCAGAGGTATGGAAGGGGAGTGGACTGATGATTCTTGGGGAAAAGGGGAGTGGGGGTGGTGCGGAAAGAGACTGAACATAAACTGTGCACCTATGGATGAGGACAATGGGGGGTTGGTAAAGGGCAGTGGATTGGATGGGAACCTGGTGGAGGGAAGCAATGGAGGGAAAAATAAGTGAGGAACATTTGTAGTAATATGAAGAATAAAGGTTTATTTAAATAAAAAAATAATAGAGAAAAAAAAGAAAATAGAAAAAAATCTGCAAGGTTTGTATGTAGAATTTCCCGTATTATGGTTGTACTGAATGCTTTCTCATAATGTCTTTTAATATATTTCTTCATATGCATGCTCTAGTAATTAGTAATTAAATTTGGAGATTTGATGAGATTCAGATAAATTAATAAATTATTTTTGTAAGATGGCTTCACAGATGTTGGTTTGCTTCTCCTTCAAGAGGCACATGTTGGGGGGGAAAAAAGAAACAAAGAGGCACATGTCACCCTGGACACTGTGGTGTTGTTAGAGCATCACCCCATGTACCAAAGAGATGAGGATTTCATTCTTGGTCATATATCCAGATTGTGGGTTTGATTCCTGGTTGGGGAGTGTGCATGAGGCAGCTGATATATGTTTCTCTTTAATCTCTCTCTCTCTCTCTCTCTCTCTCTCTCTCTCTCTCTCTCTCTTTCTCTCTATTTCTTTCTCTCTGAAATCAATGATTTTTAGTTCTCAAGTGAGGATTAAAATTTTTTTTAAAGAAGCAGGCATCTCTTTCTGTAATGTTAATAGCCATTGATGCTAAATAACTAGACTAAAATAGTTCTTTTAATTTATTAATATATTTATTAATATAAGGGAGCCTGGGACTCTTTCTAGATTGAATTTCTAGACCATGCAATTGGGATTATTATTTCTAGCCATAAACCTGTTTTTAAAATATCAATTATATTGACAAATTGGAGCTCCAACAAAATGGGAATGTTTTTAAACTTGCTTAAGGAAAAGTTGACCCATTTTTACAAACTGGAAGGAGGCCAATATATTATTTTCTTTTCTTTTAAAAATATATTTTATTGATTCTGTACAGGGAGGAAGGGAGAGAGATAGAGAGTTAGAAACATCAATGAGAGTCATCGATCAGCTGCCTCTTGCATACCCCCTATTGGGGATATGCCTGCAACCAAGGTACATGCCCTTGACTGGAATCGAACTCGGGACCCTTCAGTCCCCAAGCCGACGCTCTATCCATTGAGCCAAACCAGTCTCGGCTATTATTTTCAAGGGTATGCTCCAGATAAAGCTGGGTTTAAGTATACTGCCAGGAGAGAAGGCACCCCTAGGTCTCTTTGATGAGAGGCAAGCGTAGCTTTTATGTCAGTCATACTCAGGGGTGCTCCAGTAGTCCTGAGGATATGTTTAAGCTGTTTGTAGAGTAAATTTGTTAAAAATTTTTAAAAAAATATATTTTATTGATTTTTTACAGAGAGGAAGGGAGAGAGATAGAGAGTTAGAAACATCAATGAGAGAGAAATATTGATCAGTTGCCTCTTGCACACCCCCTACTGGGGATGTGCCCACAACCAAGGTACCTGCCCTTGACCGGAATTTAACCTGGGACCCTTCAGTCTGCAGGCTGACGCCCTATCCACTGAGCCAAACCAGTTTCGGCTTGTTAAACTTTTTAAATGTTAGTTTAGGGGGCTGACATATTAGCTATGAGCATAGGACTTTTTCAGCAAAGGTGAGTGTCTGCCTAACTTTCATATTAGTGGACATAAAATTATTTTTTTTACAAAGCACTTTCTATTATTTCTTTGTTCTCTCAAGATTTTCTCTAATATTATAAGCCTAATTTTGTACTAAGACTTGAAAATTGGAACACAGATGATTCAGGGACTTGGAAATATTGGTTTAGCCAGGGCTCCCTGAACCAGTCCCCTGGTAGTGTCACACCTGTGCTCCCAGTTGTGGAACATGGTGGGGGAGCTCTGCCACCTCCTCACATGCCACACCTGTGCCGAAGAACCAGTGCCAGTGCCTTCTGAGAAGCTCTGGGGATATGTATTCTAGGTCAGGACTGCTTGTGGTGTCTTGCTTTGAAATCCATTTCTCTGCAATATCTGGGAAACTCAAACATTTTTATAGTGTGTTGGTTCTGTGTGTTGTGTACTCCCCCAAATGGTCTGAGCCATGCAGGTAGTTGATTTGGTAGCTTATACTCATCTGCATCTAACCCTTTTCCTTCTGGAATGCTCCCAAGATGTTTTGCATATTTGGTAAAGCACAATCTTAGTTTCTTAAGCCCTATGCTGTTTATTTTTGGAGTGTTGCAGTATTGGTATTTCTTCCTCCACCACACTCCAGGTACACTTTAGAGGGTAACTCCTCCTCTGTATGATAAAATATTTGTTTAGTGTGGGATTTTGATCTCAACTTTCTGGGAAGTATTTTTCAAAAGCTACTTCAGCAGTTTCAACTCAGGTGTGGTGACAACCTCTTAGCATTGATGTGGCTTATCGCTGGCTTATTGCCAAACAAGAGTGATCTTCTTTGCCTCTTTGTCTCGGTCTCTTGAGGGAAGTGAAGCTAAACTGTATTTTCACGGTTCTTATAGAACAATAGCAACCATGTATCCCATGGGATACATGGGAATAGTCCTATTTCATATTTTCTGACTAGTTATCTATACAGGCTGTCTGTCTATTTCAGTGCTCAGTCCGTGTCTTCCAGACCATGCCTGGAAGTAGAAATGGCACAGAAGCTTCTTGTGTAAGGTCTCATGTCCTGTTTGTTGATTTTAAAACTAAACTCATTGAATTGTACTGCAGGAAATGGTTTGTCTTAACTACATGATTGGGTGACCCTGAGGTAGAACCTGAATGAGCAGCCTGCATGCAGGTACTTTATTAGGGCAAATCATGCTGGATCAGGAGTGAGGAGCAGAAACAGGGAGACAGGGAAGGAAGGCTCTGCTTATATGATGCATGTGGAAGAGGCCAGCTCCAAGAGAATTCCTCAAGTGTCTTAAGAAAGGTATCTTGGAACTGTCTGCCTTTCCCCCAAAGGGAGAAGCATTTATCTATGGCTTCATCTCCCATTGGCCAAGGTGGCCCAGTGCTCCCTGTTTTAGTGCCCAGAGGTCCTAGCAGGCATCAGAGGCTTAGGGTGAGGTGCTGTTGAGCCACACGTGCTCAGGGATGCTGGCAGAGGCTGGAGTGAGATGTGAGCCCAGGCTAGGAGAGGTGGACCAAGGGGAATTTCAGTAGGGTCAGATATTTTATTAGGGAAAGAGAGAGACAAATGTCAGCACATATGTCTTCTTTATCCTGATCCAAGGACATGTTTATTGATTTTAGAGAGAGACAAAGGAAGAGGGAGAGAGAGAAACATAAATGTGAGAGAAACATCTATCTATTGCCTCCTATATCCACCCTGTCTGGGGATTGAACCCACAACCTAGGTATGTGCCCTGACCAGGAATTGAACCGTTTTGTGTATAGGGCAGCATATTTATCTTTAAAGGAAAATATCTTCTTAAGTTTTACCAGATCTCAATTCACATTGATAGGTGAGTAAAGATGAAAAAGAGCATCTGCATTTATAGAATGTCTAGCAAGTTCCTCCCATCATTCCGTCTGGGTCACATTTCAGTGTGCCCTTGGCTGACACAGGGAAGATGCATGGAGCTCATAGTGAAGGTACCTTTAAACAATGGCAGTTTTTAAGGGACACATGGCTTATCCCATGCAGTTCAAGCAAACTTGTATTCTTTTCAATACTCTATCGTTTACTATTTTCTAATGGTTATTTAAGAATCACTAGAATTTTATGAAGGGACTTATATCTGTTAAAATGTACTCAGTTGTGCTCTTAATGGCAACCAAGGCTGTGTCAAAGGGAAAGACCACAGGGAGATTCTTATTCACATAGGAGGTTAATTTGACTTTGCAGTGGAAAACCAGCTTGTTATTACCCAGAACTGAATAGATGTTTGTGCTGTGTTAGCTGAGGATGCTTCCTGTTTTATCTTAAGTTATACTTAGGGGATGAAGGTATGAGCTGCCATTGGCAGAATGGGGTATTAGAAAACAAAATGGCAATCAAGGAATCTTTTACTGAGTACTTACTATGTGCTGATCAGTATGTTAAGCTCTTTATCTATTTTCATATATCCAGTCTTTATACTAATCTTATGAGAATGATAATATCATTCCTCAGTTTACAAATGATGAGAAGTTCAAAGAGCTTATTCAAGGTGGCTCAGCTAGTTAGTAGCAATGAGGACATTTGGCTGTAGATTTGGAAGATGATAAACATGGGCTTCTATCTCCTTCTAGCAGCGTAATCTTGTCAAGTTACAGGATCCTTCAGTATAGATCCTCACTGAGGAAATAAAAGTTATGGTAAAAATGAAATTAAATATGATAATTTTCCTGAACAATCAGCTTGAAATAATGTAGAGGAGAGCAATTTACAGGAGACAGCTAGTCTCTGGTGCCAAACCCTTGGCAACCGCTGAGGAGGCTTACTGTGACTGCCTACATGGAGGCCTCCTGTTAGTTTAAGCCACTTGTGTTATGTTTACAGTTTGAATTTGGGAATTCTCAGGTTGAGACAAATGTCTGGCCCAGACATTTCGCACCAACAAGGGTGTGTGTGTGTGTGTGTGTGTGTGTGTGTGTGTGTGTGTAAAAATTGAGGGATGGGGTGGCTGGGGAGTCTTTGGACACTGACCTTATCTCAGCAACTTCTCCCCATTGACTCTTCACCATATGGTTCTTTCTCCTGTCTCTTATTGCTCATGCTTCAAGTACTTCCAGATTTGAGGAACGACTGTGGAGCTTTTCCCTTAGAGTTTGCTTTGAGACCAAGGCCATTCTGTGAAGTTTGCTTCTCTTGTGCAGTTTGGTCTCCTGCACTAGGATACTGAGAAGCTGGTGTTCAGAATGTGTGAAGAGAGGAAAATCAGCCTTTTCCCATTCTTTTTCCAACACACTGGATTGAGTCTCTGGGAAACTGATTTTAGTGGAATCTCTTAAAAGGCGTAGGGTCAAGGTTTCACTAGGGTGGAAGAAAAGACATTCCAGCATCAGACCCTTGGGTTCACACTGAATCAGAAGTCCTCTCAGCTGACTTGGGGTATTGCCGCCTTGGGCATTATGACCTAGTTGAGAAGAGCAAACCCAAATGAAACAACTTGAGAATGCTTAGAAAGCCACTTAACAATATTAGAGGGCAACATTGTAGAGATCAACTGCTGAAAATATATCAGGATAGGACATCTGAGTCCCTTCAGAATCATATAGGCAAATGCTTCCTATCAGGTGAGTTTGGGAAGAGTCTGGAGACACTTCCTGTCCACAGACTGGGCACTGATTGCTACCGCACCCCCTGTCCTGGTGCTGTGAGACCACAAACTCACCTGCAGAGGAGACTGCAGACCTGGACATTTGGAAAGGAAGAGAGCGGATGGTGCGTTTCTCTACCATACAAAGTCTCACACTGGTGCCCTTCTGTTTGCTTAGCACTTACTGTTTGTTGGTACAGAGTCAGGCAACAAACACACATCAGCTCATTTATTTCTGCAACAGCCCATGTATATAGGGACTCCAGAGTTAAGTGAGGGTAGCATACTGTCCAAAGTCGAGAGCAATGTGGGGGCCTGGCATAGGTTGTCTGACCGCTAAGCCCCTGCTCTTTACACCCAGGTCTTCTGTCTGGCACACCCTTAGATAGGACAGGGTTGGGGGCTGTTGTGATCCAGGTACCATGCGCAGCACTTTGTGAACATTTTGCACTCAGTCATTTAATAGGCCCATAGCTCATTGCTGTCATTGATCTATCAGTTGAACAATAGGTACAAATAGAAAACTAAAAGTAAACCAGGTCCCTCCTGGTGCACAATGGTTCTCTCAGTGAGCTTCATGGTCAGCCATGTTACCTGAGCTATAGCCTGGAAAAGCTTGATAAGGTTCCAGTCTATGAAATCTGTGTGAACACGTGTGTGCGAATATATGTGCATGTGTGTATGAAGGTGTGTGTGTGCACACACATACTTGGGTTACTTATGTATGGAGGGAAGAGGATTGGAAGAAAGTCAAGTTCTTAGAAATATGTGAGGATGTTATTGAAGCTTTATAATCTGATTTCTAGTCATTTTTTGCCATTGACCAGCTATATAACTTTGATTTAGTCACTTAACCTATTTGTTCCATCAAATGTTAAATTCTGGGATTGGAATAGATTTTCCCAAAGAACCTTTTCCACTAGGACAGTGTATGATTCCAGCATTAACACTTCAAAGTCTTAATGATTCTTCATTGAATGTAGCTTAAAATGGCTGCAAGCTGAGCACGTTGGTGCATTATCTTGCAGACAAACTGTCCTTGAGAGCTAATGCCCTTGGGTAATGTGAGGTTCATGTGCTTCATTGTGCCAGCTATTCTTGTAGTGTTTTTCTAATCCTTCATTTTGGCAGCATTTGTTTTGGCTGCAGTTTTGAATTTCCTCCTAACAATTTGGTTTTGGTTTTACCATCTATCATGTGGCCCTTCAGGGGCTGGTTGCACCGACCAACTTTTTCAAGTGGTAGTGATCTGTGGGGGCAGCCTGAAGGATTGTGGGGGAAGCACCTACTTGCTGAAGCCAAAGTGAAGACCTAGAAAGGAGGGCTGAATTCCATTTCGCCCAGTGAGTGGGTCAACATTAACTTAGATCATGCTGAAATGTACTCTTTGTGTTTCCTTTAAACAGAGGACTCCTCAGTGGCCATAATCTCCCTGGTACATGTACCCCAGGGCCTTGCTGTGGGAGGATGCCTGGTGGGGCATAATATGATGTCTGGGGTTCTGATTCCACCTTGGTGAAGCCACATTGTGCAGCCTCTTTCATTCTCACATCTGTAAATGGAGACTACAGAATCTGTGCCTCTTAGAAGAATTTGGAGTAGTTGAGAAGCAAATGCATGTGAAAGTGCTTTGTAAAGTACAGAGGACAAGAACATGATGGGAATCTTGGGCAAGCATTTGTAGGGACAGATGCATTTCGGTTTGAACTGCACTTTGGTTATTGTCTAGTTATGTGGCTTTGGAAACTGCTCAGTCCCCTTTATAAAGGGTTTGGCAAAGACTAAGGCTCAACACATGACAGGTCCATTTCCTTTAAATTTGAAGTGCTTTACAAAGGAAGAGTATTAATATATAAACATAACTTAAGGCTGAAGGAGGGCTGTGATGGGGACTTGGAGGAATGGCTGAGAAATAATGAGTAGGTAACAGCAAATGAGGGGATTGTTTGAATTCTTATAATAAATTAAAGAGGATCACCTTTCTCGTCTATCTTTCAAGGATTTCTGATGAGTTGTAAATTTTCTCTGAATGAATCATAGTATTATTTCATTTAAATGTAACTCTGCTATCTTGTATAATCAAAGGCAAAGATGGAGAATTCTGGGATTGTGTTAGGAATAACCATGGAGGCAAATGGTTGCCTATGGCAAGCGTAGGTGGAAGGGAAGCACCTCAACCACCCACAAGGACAGAGGAAGTCAGTTGGAATTAGGCTGTTGGGTTGATAGCTGTCTTGCTGTTTAGCTCCTGCAGTGTCATGTGGGACAATTTTGGAGATATATAAACTTAAGTTCCAGTTTAATATCAAGGGCAACTGGGGCATAGCAAGTCTTCACATTCCTCCTGTGGGTATCCATAAGGTTTCTCTTTCCCTTCTACATGTCCACATGTGTGATTGCTAAGAACCCCAGGCTGTGGATGAGGGCCATCAGCTGAGCACTCAGTGTCCTGTGAGGCACCAGCATTTGATGAATATTTTCTTAGGTAATTTCCAAGCTACTTTGTGACATAGTTATCATTATCCCCATTTTGATAATGAGGAAATTGAAGCCCAGAGAAGTGAAATAACTTGCTTGTGGTCACACAGCAAGTCAGCTCCTGGACAGGCTCCAAGTTGGGACCTGTGACCCCATGCCTTCTCCATTGTACACATCCCATCTCTGGAGAATGCTCTGTAGCCAGAGCTCAGTTTTTGTTTCAGTGAAGAGTGATTTGAGTTT
Source organism: Pipistrellus kuhlii (assembly GCF_014108245.1). Classification (NCBI taxonomy): domain Eukaryota; kingdom Metazoa; phylum Chordata; class Mammalia; order Chiroptera; family Vespertilionidae; genus Pipistrellus; species Pipistrellus kuhlii. Next base: position 106,393,489 of record NW_023425515.1, on the reverse strand, counting down.
GAGAATGAAAACAAGGGATTTTAGGTCCCTATAAACATATCAAGTGATAAAAATCCCACTTCTTGGGGGTTGGTAAAGTGGCACAAAAAATCCTGCCAGGGGGAGAAAACTCAGAAAAAGACCAGTTAAAGGGAAAATTACCACTTTATGACTCAATATAACCATTTTTCCTTCTGCCCCTCCTTCCAGTGCCATGCTCTGTCACCCAAATCCCTTAGTGTTGAGGATTAGGCTACCAGCAAAATCCAACAGCTTCTGTTTACCTAACTTGCTTCTGCTCATCTAAACAACAGGGGTACTTTGGTCATTTCTCAAGTTTGTATGCTAATTATAAAACATAAGTGAAAGTTGTCAATTGGATATAAGTACATTCCATAGAGAAAGCAAAATGACAATGAATTAATCTTCTTAATATATGAAGAGATATTTCCAATTAATAAGGAAAAGATGAACACTCTAATTGAAAAATGGGCAAAGGACATAAACATAATACATATATAAAAACATATAGAAGAAACACAGGATTAGCACACTTGCATATACATGGAAATACATGGGAATATAATGCCTTGCTCAACAACTTGACTTTGGGGGCAAATCTACCTGACTGAGTTCTGGGTTCACTTTTTACTAGCTCTATGATCTTCAGCAAATTAACCTCCAAGTTTTTGTTTTCATCTGTGACATAGGGATCTAGCTGTACCTCCCTAGCAGGGCTATCTAAGAATTAAAGAAGTGATTCTATAAGTTGTCTGGTTCATACTACACTTTCAGTGAACATTAGCTATTATCACTATCTACTAATTGACAACAAGTAGTATTAATTTAACACCTCACTAAAATTAAAGAAATGCAATTTAAAACAGCAGTGAAATGTTGTTTCTTGTCACATTGGAAAAAATTGAAAAAATTGATGATACCCACTCTTAATAAGGTAAGGAGAAACTGGTTGTCTCATACATTGCTGGGGCGATGGGAATGGACACCCCATTTCTGCAGGTAAATTTGGCAATATGCATTAACATTGCGAGTGCAGATGGATTTTGGTTAATTTTTCTTGAAATTTATCCCAGAGAGATAATTGGACAAATGCACAATGATGAATGTATAACAATGCTTATCCTGGCATTGCTCAAGCATGCAACAATTCTGAAGTATCTATAAATGTATCAAAATAGCACATTGTACATCTTAAACTTAGTGTTGTATGTCAATTTCTCAATTAAAAATCCAGAAGCAACTTGGGTCCTTCAGTAAGATTTATTAATAAATTATGCTTCATTCATATGAAGGACTACTATGCAATAACTGACAACAGTGTTCTCAGTTTCATTCACTATCATGGATCAAGCTATCTGACATATTGATGGATGAAAAAATGGGTTGCAAAATAAATCTGTACAATCTCTCCATTTATGTCTAGTCACCTGCTATTTCAGTAAAAGAAACAGGTTTGGAAAGATGCACTTTAAAATCCTGGCATTCCTTTCTTCTTTGGAACTAATTTTATTATTTGATTCATGTGTGTCTATTATCTTTTTAATTAAAGTATAGAAAAGAAATGGACTTTCTTTTTTGTCCTTTAGCAGTGTACCCTAAACAGAGATCTACATGTTGATTTTGTTAATGTAAACTGACTTGGAGTTATGTTCCAAGAACACATCAAAGCTTTCTTCCTTTTCTTTTTTCCTTGTTTACCTTTCAGAAGTGTTTCTTCATACTTCAGTCTATGACTCATGCAAGAAGACATTAGAACCAATGTTTTGCAAGACCTTTCCATGAAGTGGAAAGAACTTTAATGTTTGCTCCAGTAAGAGGCATGCACGTAACGCTGTCTTGTTTCCCCAGTAAATGATGGGCTTGCATGGATTACCTACCACTCTGCTGGGTGGTCAGCCAGAAAGCACTGGTCAGCACTAAACTTTCAGGTGCTATGAATACAAGCCCCAGGACCAATGGCATTTAACAAAACAAACTTGGAACTTCCTTTGCTTGTGTTGCTTAAAATCATTGCAGTATAAGAATTCCTGAGGCATCACCTGGACTGTGTCACCTAGCTGGACAGATAGGGAACTGGGAGAATGCATATGTGATAATTTGGGGGATCTATAATACTCCCTGGAAACTCCATAGTTCCCACACTATGTTATCCATCTCTTCCCACTATAAACCAGAATTTCAAAATTCCTTACATCAGCCTTGTCCCTTGTATGTTGTGTTCCATTTAAGCTGCACAGCAGTCCTGTGGGTTTGGCAGAGCAGGGCTTATCAGCTTTATTTCACAAGTTAGGAATGGGTTCAAAGAGATTATGGCACTTAGCTGGGGACCCACAGCATGGCCATCACTAGAATCCAGATCCTCTGACCCCAGTGGTTTTATGTTTTTCTGCTGTGACTTTACAGCTTTTCTGAAAGTCATTGCTATGATGAATTGAGTACAACACAATAAGAGAAACTCAGAAACAAATGTTTCAAGAAGCAAAGCTCAACCTTATTACGCAGTGTATTCAATGACTCAGGTATTTTCCAGTCTTTTTATTCCATTCCATTCCATTCCATCCCATTCCATTCCATTCCATTCCATTCCATTCCATTCCATTCCATTCTTTAGAACAAAAAAGGAAGGAAAAGGTTGCCCATGACTCAGTGGCTTGATTTTGTGACCCCTGGGATTGCCCTTGGGCTGAATGTTGCAACAGTGTACAGCAGGGGACAATTTGGATTCCTGTGTACACTTTGGAGAAACTGGCTACTTGGCCATTCATGGAAAATGGAATTAGAGAGGGGGGCTGAGATTCACTGTTAGTAATCTCTGCAGAAAGGAAAGGGTGGCTGGGTAGAGTAGGGTGCAGCCTGAGGTGGGCATGTATAGTTGGAATCCTCAAGGCAATGGTCCAAAAGACCTGCTTCATTTTTATGAATGAGCATTTTACCAGTAGGGTGGGAATGATGGCCTGTGGGCAAGGCTGACATTTGATTTTTGCTTCCTTCAGTTCTAGGCATGGCTGGCCTGTCCCACTGTCCCATCTGCATCACACCAGTTGCCACCAGAAGTTAAGGATTCAGAGGGGTCCATGTTCCTAGGGTAACTGGCCTCAGGGCTCCTGGAGTTGGAAAGGCCTGCTGCTGGTCCATAGGCCAGGATCCAGATCCAGGATCCAGGGTGCATCTCCGTAGAGCACCACCTGGCTCTTGGCAGATGAGGGCTAGGGCAGGGCTCTTAATCTTTTCAGGTGACAGATCCCTTTGAGATCTGATAAACATTGTGAATCTTTTCTTATAAAACACACACAAATGCACAAGTGTGAATTCACAGAAAATGAATTCACAAGGAAAAATTCTTCCTTGACAACTCACTTTCATCTAGATTACCTATGCAATCTCACTATCAGTTTGCTTTTGGCATCACAAAATTAGCCCTTTTCATTTCCACACTCTCCTAAATGTCTTGCAAATTCCCCTTTTATCCTACACTGTTTATACTTTATGCTGGTACCTGATTATGTAAAGAAAGAACTCAATCATGTCAAAGTGCTTCTCTCATTCACACTGCAGGAAAGTTATCTGGGGTTGGTCTTGCTACAACCACCACTTGTTCTAGACCTGTATTCATATCTGTCAAATAGGGGTAAGAATACCTTCCCATAAAGTTGTGAGGATTAAATAAGATCACTTATATAAAGTGTGAGCACAATGTTAAGCACATAGTAAGTATTCAATAAATGCTTATTGTTATCATCATCATTATTATTGGTATGCCCTCATTTTGAAACTGAGCATGAACTGTATTTCTCCATCTGCAGTCAGTGTCAGGACAGCCCTTCTTTTGGATTTTTAGAGTGTATGGTTAGCTATTGTTGCATTTTCATAGAACCTACTTACACAGGGTGGGACAAAAGGAAGGTTTATACTTAGATGTTCATATGGAAAGTAATGTAGTAATTAATAAATAATACAAGAATAAAGACTATGTTTCACATACTCACAACCGTAAACCTACTTTTGTCCCACCCTATACATTTTTAACTGTAGGTCTAGACTGAGACTCAAAGAGGAGAGACCCACTTCATTGCACCTTCCTTCTTCCTGCTGACTGGAATGTGGACACATTGGCAGGAGCTTGAGCATTCACTGTGGGTTATGAAGCTTTGGATGGGCAGCCTGGGAGCTTGGAAGAAGTCTCGTTCTCTGGGCACTTAGTGGAATAGCCAGACCAGGTTTTAACTTTCCACTTTCCAATCCTTTTAAATTTAATTTGTTAATTTGAATTTTCTATCACTAATAACTAATATTATTCCTAAAAGATATAGGCAACAAAATTATGGAGAAACTATTGCTCTTTCCTCTGTTTTCTTTAAATTAAACATGTGTCACTTGTTAAGTGATCCACACCAACTCTCTCAATACACAAAATGCTTCCTGTGCATTAGAGGGCATTTATATTCTTCTCCATACCACATTTTGCTATATAATGGGGCAGGAGGGGGGGCGGTTGACCAGAATAGAAAATAACAGATTATTCAGCGGAATAAGCAAATTGCCCAATTTCAATAATTTGTGCTCTGATTTCTTGTGGCCTATTTATCGATATGACCTTTGTTATGCACCTTTAACTACTAACCCAAACTCAACCAAAGTCCTGATGCACACAGTCCAGAACCCTTTCTCAGCCATGACATCTGTCTCCCCCAGACCTCTGGTGAGTAGAGGCTTTTTGAACAAAAAGACTGGGGTCTCGATTGACTCTTCAGTGGTACATTATGAAGTTTCAGAGCTCAGGCTCAAATTATGCAGATCAAGGTTTAAATATCAGCTCTGCCATGTGTTTGGGCACACTAACATAGTATCTCTAAACCCAAGCTTCCCAGTCTGCCATCAGGAGGTAACTAAGGTAATGGTATTGGGGATCCTGGAGGATTGTGGTGAGGATTCAATGAGGGTACAAGTGAAGTGCTCACAGATTGCCTGCCACATGGGAAGTGGATGCCTGTCCTAAGCCTATGCTGAGCTGAGCTGAGCAGGAGGCAAAGAAAGGCCACATGAGCTGTGGTTAGTGTGGAAGGAAAATGTATCTGCATGAATCTCCGTACTAAATGTGGTAATTGCATGAAAAGAATCTGTGCAAGAGAGTATTTGAGTGGCTTAAAGACAGTTGTATATTTTCTATTATAAAGTTAAATGAAAAGAGCAGTGCAAACCCTTGTTTTCCTCACTAATTCAGTAGCATCCTCTTCTTCCACTGTGGCAACACGGGTCTGGGAGGCAGGAAAATGTGGTTGTGGTCAGTTCCAGTATTAATAAACTGGCCTTGGGCAAGCCCTAAAGTATTCAGGCTTCACTTGTAAAATGAGGCTATTGGCTTATAGATTTCAAGGACCTTTAAAGCTCCAAAATTCTATGATTTCTTAACCTAAAGATGGTCAGCACAATATTGTGGCACAAGGCATTTTTCAATTTTATTTTTTCAATTACAGCTTACATTCAGTATTATTTTGTACAACATAATGATTAGACAATCATATACTTTACAAAATGTTTCCCTTGATATTTTAAATACCTACCTGGCCAACCTTTCATTGTTAACACAATATTGTTGATTACATTTTCTTTGCTGTACTTTACTTTTTTGCGACTATTTTGTGACTACCAATCAGTACTTCTTAATCTCTTCATCTTTTTTTTTTTTTTTTTTTTTTTTTTTTAACCAGGCCCCCAGCTCCTCTCCCATCTGGCAACTACCAGTTTGATCTCTGTATATTTGTTTGTTCATTTATTTTGCTCTTTAGATACTACATATAAGTGAAATTATATGCTATTTGTCTTTCTTTGTGTGACTTATTTTTCTTAAGTCCATCCATACTGTTACAATGTAAATTTTCATTCTTTTTTATGGCTGAGTAATATTCCATTACATTTATGAACCAATTTTCTTTATTCAGTCATATATTGATGAGCATTTAGATTCTCTTCATAGCTTGGTTATTATAAACAATGCTGCAATAAGCATAGGGTTGCATATATACTTTAAATTAGTGATTTGGGTGTTTTTGGATAAAAACCCATAAGTGGAATTGTTGGGTGATAAGGCAATTCCATTTTTTATTTTTTGAGAAACCTCTATACTGATTTCTACAGTGGCTGCAACAACCTGCATTCCAACCTACAGTGAGTTAGGGCTCCCTTTCCTTTACATTCTTGCTAACACTTGTTGTTTATTTATTTATTGATGATAGCCATTTGTACATGTGTGAGGTGATATCTCATTGTGGTTTTAATTTGCATTTCTCTGATTATCAGTAACTTAAACACTTTTAATATTTCTATTGGCTATTTCAATGTTCTCTTTGGAGAAGTGTCTATTCAGATTTTCTGCCCATTTATAAATTGGAATTTTTTTAGGGAAGGAGGGGTTGAGTTGTATGAGTTCTTTATAAATTTTGAATATTAACCTAAAAAATGTAACTAGTCCAGCTTTTTACACCATGTATAAGAATAAACTCAAAATGGACTAAAGACTAAAATGTAAAACTTGAAACTATAAAAATCCTAGAAGAAAACATAAGCAATAAAGCAAGATTTTTTTTTTTTTTTGCATATATCTTCTCAGGCAAAAGAAACAATCCTACCTAATAAAATAGTAATATGCAAATTAATTATCACTCTGCTACAAGCCACACTCACCAGCCATGCCCATCAGCCTATCAGAGTAAGTATGCAAGTTAACCCCAAGCAAGATGACTGCAGCCTCAGAGAACAGCTGAGAGGCTTGGGTTTCCCCAGCAATAGAGGAAGCCAAGCTTTCCACACACCCTGGCCAAGCCTAGGCTTCCACTCAAGGATACAAAGTTTCATTTATAGAAGACTAGAGGCCCAGTGCACGACATTCATGCACGGGGCGGGGGAGGGGGAGTTTGTCCCTCAGCTCAGCCTGCACCCTCTCTAACCTGGGACCCCTTGAGGGATGTCCCACTGCCCATTTAGGGCAGTCGGACATCCCTCCCACAATCCAGGACTGCTGGCTCCCAACTGCTCACCTGCCTGCCTTCCTATAATAATTGCCCCTAACTGCTTCTGCCTGCCAGCCTGATCACCCCTAACCACTACCCTGTCAGCCTGATTGATGCCTAACTGCTCCCCTGCCAGCCTGTTTGCCTCCAACTTTCTTTCTCTGCCAGCCTGGTCAACCCTAACTGCCCTCCCCTGCAGGGTTGATTACCCCCAACTTACCTCCCTTACAGGCCTGGTCCCTCCCAAATGCCCTCCCCCACTGGCTATCTTGTAGTGGCCATCTTGTGTCTACATGGGGGCAGGATCTTTGACCACATGGGGGCAGCTATCTTGATCTTGTGTGTTGGAGTGATGGTCAATCTTCATATTATTCTTTTATTAGATAGGATAGAGGCCTGGTACATGGGTGGGGGCCAGCTGGTTTGCCCTGAAAGGTATCTCAAATAAGGGTGGGGGTTCCCTTGGGGTATGAGGCGGCCTGGGTGAGGGGCCTGTGGTAGTTTGCTGGCTGGCCATGCCGCTCCCCCTCCCCCCACGACCTAAGTGGGGGGCCTGGCATCTGGGATATATTTATCTTTACAATTGAAACTTTGTAGCCTGGAGCAAAGCAGCCATTTCTGTTGGAGTTTATTTACCTTCTTTGTAGTAAATTGAAACTTTGTAGTCTGGAGTGGAGGCCTAGGCCAGTAAGGGCAGGTTGAAAGCTGGGCTTCCTCAGTTGTTGGGGGAAACCTTAACTTGCTCTCTCAATTTTTCTTGGGATTTATCATCTTCTATAATTGAAACTTTGTATCCTTGAGTGGAGACCTGGGCCGACCAGGGTGTGTCAAAAGCTTGGCTTCCTCCATTGCCTGGGAAATCAAAGCCTCCCTTCTGCTCTCTGTGGTGGCAGCCATCTTGGTTGGGGTTAATTGCATATTTGCACTAATCGACTAGTGGGCGTGACTGGTGGGCATGGCTTGTGGGTGTAGGGGAGTGATAATTAATTTGCATATTACTCTCTTATTAGTTAGGATAAGTCCCAAGAAAAATGGCGGCAGTCAGGGAGCTGGAGAGAACAGGCTAGGGTTGCCTCTGGCAACAGAGGAAGCCAAGTTTTCCACCTAGGCCTCCACTCAAAGATACAAAGTTTCAATTATAAAGGTAAACAAATTCAAACAGAAATGATGGCAGCCTCGGAGCGAGCAGGGGGCTTATAATATTCTGAATACAGGTCTTTTGCCTCCTTGGTTTAAATTTATTCTTAAGTGTTTTATTTACTTTTTTGATGCAATAGTAAATGGGATTGTCTTCTTAGTTTCTATTTCTGATGTTCATTATTGGGGAATAAAAATGCAACCAAACTTCTGAATATTTATTTTGTATCCTGATACTTTACTGAATTAACTTATCAGTTTTTGTAGTTTTTTCTGGTGGAGTCTGAGGTGTTCTCTCTATACATCATCAGGTCATCTGCAAATATGACAATTTTACTTCCTTCTTTCTAATTTGAATGCTTTTTATTTCTTCCTTTTCTCTGATCTCTCTGGCTAGGACTTTAAGTACGAGTAGTGAGAGTTGGTATCCCTCTCTTGTTCTTGATCTTAAGGGAAACACTTTTATTTTTCCAATTGATTATGATGTTAGTTGTGTTTTTTTCTTATATGGACTTTATTATGTTGAGGTATATTCTTTGTATTACCTCTTGGCTAAAGGTTTTTTTTTTTTTATCATAAATGGATGCTGGGATTTTTCAAATGCTTTTTATGCATCTATTGATATGATCATATGGTTTTTAACCTTCATTTTGTTTATTGGTGTGTCACGTTAACTGACAATCTTTAGTTCCCTGTCAGTTTCACCTTAGAAAAGTCCTGTTCCTGGAGAGTTTCGGTAGATTGGTTGCAGGCGCGCACACCTCTTTGGTAAAGGTGCAGACAAACTTTGGATTCCGGCCAGTCCCTCCTTAGAGAAAGCCAGCCTCTGGGAGAGCTTCTGTGCTCAGCCACAGATGGGGCAGAGTCTCAGGTTGGTGCAGACAAACTTTGGATTCCGGCCAGTCCCTCCTTAGAGAAAGCCAGCCTCTGGGAGAGCTTCTGTGCTCAGCCACAGATGGGGCAGAGTCTCAGGTTGGTGCAGACAAACTTTGTTTTCCCTTCGGTTCCTCCCCAAGTCCCTCAGTAATGGCCTCTGGCTTCACACACCTCCAAGAGACCTCTGCCCTCTGCCTGACAGTCTGTCCTCTCCCTGTCTGGGGCCATCTATCAGAGCAATAGGGTGATTCTGTTTTCCTCTCGAACAAGAAAGCCAGCTGCGGGTTAGCTGTTTGCCCTCTCCGCGCTCCAGGAGTAAGCCAGTAGTGAACTCAACCCGGCCCGCCCTCTCTGAGCTCGGGAGTAAGTCAGCAGCAGTCTTGGTCTGGCCCTTCCTCTCGGCGTAGAGAGTAAGCCACCACCTTTTCGCACACACAGTTCTTCATACCTTCACAGTTCCTGAGGTTCAGCGTGCCTTCTCTCTCCTTCCCAGATGGCAGAGCCTCCTCTCAGCTAGCCTTCCAGCTCTTCAGGGCAATGCCTCCCCTGTTTTTCAGTTCTAAATTCAAATTTGTTGTGGTAGGCTGCATTCGGGTGTCTACCCTATGCCGCCATCTTGGTTTCTCCCTAATGCATAGATGGTGTATGATTTTTTAAATGTATTTATGAATTCAGTTTGCCAATATTTTGTTGAGGATTTTTGCATCTATGTTTATTAGCCTCTTATTGGCCTATAATTTACTTTCTTTGTGATGTCTTTACATTTACATTGTTTTGGAATCAGGATAGTGTTGACCTCATATAATTAGCTTTGAAACCAATCCTTCTCTGAATTTTGGGGTGTAATTTGGGAAGAGTACCAGTAGGTATTAGTTCTTCTTTGAATGTTTGATAAAATTCACCTTTGAAGACATCCAGTTAAATATTTTTGTTTGTTGCGCAGGGACTTCTTTTAAATGGCTTATCCTTTGAACCCAGCCAACAGTGCTGGGCCACCCCTCTCTGTGAGACCTGAGCCCTCCTCCTCAGTTGGTCAGTTAAAGACCAGACCTAAACACCCATAGGCCTTCTTGGGCTGGCAGACTTCATTTTCATCCACTAAGCATTGTTGAGCACATACCTGGTTTCCAGAATCAGGAGAAGATACATAATTGAATGATAAATTATCTCTACCCTGGACACTTCATAGTCTGATTGCAAAAACAAACACGTAAGGAACAACTCCATTATCATACATGAGATAGCTTGCTGTGGAGTGCCAGTGTTGTAGTGACCAGCTTTACCCGGGATCATTGAGGGAGGCTCTTCAAGAGTGCTGACAGGTGAGTTCTGGTAAGTGGATGTTCTCCAAGTGAGGAAGAGGATGAAGGCATCTGACAGAGGTCCAGTGGCACATACCTGGAGGACCCTCTATGTGGCATCCAAGGAATACTAGTAGCACAGAGTTATGTGACCAGAGTCCAGGGCGGGAATGAGACAAGTGAAAATGGACTGGCCTAATGAGGAGGAGCCTGTATGTCTTGATAAAGAACTTGAACCTTATCTGGTAGATACTGGGGACTGTTACTGATTTTAAACCTAGGAGTGATATGGTGACATTTGTATATTTGAGGTGGCACAGTTTCTCTTCAATTGTAACCAGAGAGCCACTGCTTTGGTCTCCCCCTCTCTCTGTTCAATTCACCATTTTGAAATGGGTGTGGTGTGCAAGGTTGCTGAAGAATAACTACATGATGCTTATACATTACTTAAAAACAACTGTAAATGCTATCTAAAAATGATAATTGTTCTTAGTCAAGAAATTAGAACAGCAATTCTCTAATTGCTGGATCCTTTCCCCCCCAATTAGCTGATTGCAGGTGCAATTAATTTGCAAGAACAATTTTTGCACCCAGGTGCAAATTTTCCCAAAGTGAAAAACAGAATGTGTAGAAAAATAAGGACAAATTGATTTTTTTAAGAGATTGTCCTAAATATTTGATAATGCTCAGCCTGAGGAAATGTATCTCTCTCCATCATTTGTAAATCACTTGAATAAAATGCACCCCTACTTATTTCACGATCTCTGAGGCATCTCACCATTGGGAAATCTTCACATTCCAAAGCCTGTGAGTAAAGAATACAGGAGTAGGTGGTACCCACAAGTGGAGATCATCATGGGTTCTGTATGATTCTTGAAGTGCAGGTTGAAGGATAGTGGTACAAGAGTCTGAAGCCAGGGGAAGGGTCAGCTATCATTCATACAGGATGAAGAGGGCTGGCCAGGTTGGGCTCCATGGGAATGAAATTACAAAATGCCACCACAACCCAGGGAATTTTGTGCTATGGATGGTGATGGTGGGTGCAGTGCTGGCTCTCAGAATGAATTCCTATATCATGAATATTGGCTATTAGTGAGTGAGATGAAAGTAAAAACAATGAAGACAGCATGTGATCCACTATTTTTGTTGAATCAAACAGAAGTTTTCTTTTAAAAAAATTATTTTTTTATTGATTTCAGAGAGGAAGGGAGAGGGAGAGGGAGGCAGCCGATCAATGATCCCCTCTCATCATTGATGTTTCTATAGAAGGGGAGGGGGCCATTTACCATCGCATCAAAAAAATTAAGATACCTAGGAATAAACTTAACTAAGGAAGTAAAGGACCTATATGCGGAAAACTACACGACACTGAAAAAAGAAATAGAGGAAGATGTAAACAGATGGAAGAACATACCATGTTCATGGATTGGTAGAATCAACATCATCAAAATGTCCATACTTCCCAAAGCAATTTATAGGTTCAATGCACTCCCCATTAAAATACCAACGGCATATTTCACTGACCTAGAAAGAACTCTCCAAAAGTTCATTTGGAACAATAAAAGACCCTGAATAGCCACAACAATCCTGAGAAAGAAGAGTAAAGTAGGAGGGATCTCAATACCAGATTTCAGCTGTATTACAAAGCCAACTGTTCTCAAAACAGCCTGGTACTGGCACAAGAACAGATATATAGATCAATGGAATCAAATAGAGAACCCAGATATCAACCCAAATCACTATGCTCAATTAATATTTGACAAAGGAGGCACAAATATACAATGGAGTCAAGACAGTCTCTTCAAGAAATGGTGTTCGGAAAATTGGACAGATACATGCAAAAGAATGAAACTAGATCACCAACTTACACCATACACAAAAATAAACTCAAAATGGATACAAGACTTAAACATAAGACGGGAAACCATAAAAATACTAGAGGCATCCACAGGAAGCAAAATCTCAGACATGCCAAAAGAACTTCTTCATGATACTGCCCCTAGGGCAATGAAAGTTAAAGAGAAAATAAACAAATGGGACTACATCAAAATAAAAAGCTTTTTTACAGCAAAAGAACCCATCAACAAAACAACAAGAAAGCCCACTGTATGGGAGAACATATTTGCAAATGTTCTCACTGATAAAGGCTTAATCTCCAACATCTACAGACAGCTTATACAACTAAATAAAAGGAAAATGAATGATCCAATTAAAAAATGGGCAATGGACCTAAACAGAATATTTTTAAAAGAAGACAGAAGGAAGGCCAAGAGGCACATGAAAACATGCTCAAAGTCACTAATTATCTGAGAGATGCAAATCAAAACAACAATGAGGTACCATCTTAAACCTGTCAAAATGGCCAACATCAACAAATCAACAAACGACAAGTGTTGGCTAGTTTGGGAGAAAAAGGAACCCTCGTGCACTGCTGGTGGGATTGCAGACTGGTGCAACCACTGTGGAGAACAGTATGGAGCTTCCTCAAAAAACTGAAAATGGAACTCCCATTTGATCCAGTAATCCCACTCCTAGGATTATATCCCAAGAAACTAGAAACACCAATCAGAAAGGATATATGTTCATAGCAGCACAATCTACAATAGCTAGGATTTGGAAACAGCCTAGGTGCCCGTCAGCAGATAATTGGATCCAAAAACTATGGTATATCTACACAATGGAATACTATGCTGCCATAAAAAAGGAATTCTCATCATTTGCAGCAACCTAGATGGAACTGGAGAACATCATACTGAGTGAAATAAGCCAGTCAATGAAAGAGAAACACCACATGACCTCACTCATTTATGGATAATAAAGAACATTATAAACTGATGAACCAAAAGATAGATATAGAGACAGTAAAGCAACAAGCAGACTGTCAAATTACAGCTGGGAGGGGAGGGAGATCTGGGGAAGATAAGAGATCAACCAAAGAACTTGTATACATGCATATAAGTACAATCAATGGACACAAAACTCAGGGGAGGGTGAGTATGTATGGGAGGGGGGGCAATGTAAAATATGTATACAGATAATAATTTAATAAAAAAAATAAAATTAAAAAGAAAAAAAGAAATTAAAGAAAGAAAGAGACAAAGAGGCAGAAATAGATTCATAAAGCTGGGAACTAGCTGGGTGCCATTTACTCTGATGGAGAGGCAGAGAGCACCCAAGCCACTCAGCAGTTTATTTTATAGGGTCAAAGGAGCTTATTTGCATTCTTAACTAGGCCCTAGCATTACTGGATTTACATATCTAGACCTGCCCCTGCTGACATCTGCCCCTGGACAAAGGTAAGTCAGAAACTGAATAACACCCCCTGCCTTCTTGGTGGAGGTGTGTAACCCGGACACAACTCTGTTAGTGCCTAGGGCTCAGCTGACAATTTAAAGAATGTCCATGTGTTTTCCCAGGGGACCTTCTACAGTTAAGAAGTCAAAGAAAGCAAGAGATGAGGAGAGATTTTATTACATTAGCCTATTTTAGACACTCCTTGTTAATGGGAACAAAGTCCATACAGTCATGAAAGCACTGAAGAAGGCTTAATTTATTGGATGCCCATTGGGTCATTGGCATGCTAGGCAGGAGGGAGGGGGGCAGACTCAGGGCCAGGACTCTGTGGGGCCTGGGGAACACTGCCTGGGACTTTCTGTTTCTTCCCACATCATGTTCAAGTTCATTGCTGCTTTTCCAAGTCCTCCATAATCCAGGCCCTCTATAGTTCTCTAAGTCAGTGATTTTCAATCTTTTTCATCTCATGGCACACATAAACTAATTGCTAATTTTTTTCAGTCCACAAAAAAATAAAAAATTTTTCCCCCAACTGATAAAAAAATAGGTATAATTTTTAATTCATGTATACCAGATGATTATTGTTGCACCAGCTGTCATCATTTTTTTAATTTGACAATCTAAAGGAGAAGAGGTCAGTGCCCCTGACTAAATAGTCAGGCATTGCATGTTTTAAAAATTCCTATGGCATTTTGAAAATTGCTGCTCTATGACAATATTCAGACACTTCTCAAAAGGATACAGACATTCCAGTAGCTCCTCTCCTTGCCCCTTGAGGAGGCTGGGCTCATTTCTGCATGCTGCAGACTAAGGGTTCACACTGCAGAAAGCTTTGGATGTCATCATGCTAAGAGTTTTCGACATATCGTCTCATTTGCAATCATTTTCCCGTTTTACAGAGAAAACTTAAACAGAACATGTAAGGAACTTACTCAAGATCATATAGTTAGCAAAGAGGGACAGCAGGCAGGCATTTAACACAGGACTGACTGCTCACAGGTTGTGCTCACAACCCCTGTGGTCAGCTGCCTTCTTGCCCACTGCATTCTTTTTCCTGTCACTTTTCTTCTCAATTCAAGGCAGGCCTCTTTTGCACCCCTAGTACTCAAGACCTTCATCTGTCTTCTATATATGTTCCCTAACTTACAAAGTTCCCATTCCCATCCTATGGGTTACTTTAGACGTTTGTCTACAGCTTGCACTTTGCCTTCTAAGTGCATCTTCCCAACAAAAGTATCAGGCATTTAGATAAAAGCAAGTGTGCCTTCTTCAGTCCTCATGGTGTCTTGCCAGTTTGGCGCTTAAGGACAGACACTCAATTACTTGTTGGTAGACTGAGTCTGGTGCACATTCAGGGCAGTGCTCAGCATCACCTACCCAACATGCCTAATACCAGGCACTGAACTGCAGACACAAAGATGAAAGGCATTCCCTTTTCCAAAGAACTTCAAATTCTTGGAAAGCAAGCTGATTAGCCAACAGTTCTGATACTATGTGATCAGTGTAAAGTTGGGTGCTGGGGGAGCCCAGATGAAGAGAGTCTTTGGGAAGGACTCACTGAGAAGGTTACAGCAGAGTCCTGGAGGACGAGGGGAAACCTGAGTTTGCTCAGAGGAGGAGAGTTTGAAGGGCTAGAGCATAGCACACAATGTTTGTTGTAAAATCGAACAGCCTGGTGTACTTTACCAAGCCATCCTCTGTTTGACTTTCAACTAGTATACCTCAAACTACATTTGATGCGTAGCTCTGTTTTCTTTACATTATATTAATTAAAGTGTGTTTACTTAAGTGCAAGGCTAGCAGTGACATGGAAGGCACAGTGACTGATAGCACCACAAGCAGTGGGGTGACTTGGATTGCCTCTCTGAAATGAGAAGGGAGGACTTTGTGGTACCAGGAACCTTACCCTCTTCTCCTTAGTCATCCAATCTTCCATATCTCTGGTCCACTAACTGTACAGTTGTGCAGAGAGGTAACTGTTCCTCTTCTCTACACCACATGCTCGTAAGCCTCTCTGTTTGTGGTGAGGAAGCAGCTAGCAGAGCCAGAGGTCCCAACACACTGTCTCACACAGTGGTGACTTCGGGGCAAGTGCTGGTTCCAGACACGCTGGGAAAGGAATTTGCACATGATGCTTCTTCAAGTATTACAATTGCTTCATTGGAAAATTCTGATTTTTGTTCATTATCCTTTATCCTAACTAGACCCTTAGTCTTGTTAACTGTTTAAATTCACCACTTCTAAGAGAGAAGGACCAGTAACCCCTGAGGTTTGAAGAAACTGGTGGTAGAGGCTAGATATACCCATATTTTTATTTTTATGACACCAAATGAACCAGAAACTTCCAGTCCTCTATTCTCTCTTCTTGAAAAAATCATATATGCACATCCATTCCTGGTCATAGATACACACACACACACACACACACACACACACACACACACGAGTAAAGAAAAGAGAAATGCTCAGATTTTTTAGCTTATTCAATAGTAAAAGTTCTGCTCAACAAATGGAATTAAATAGAAATAACACTGTTTCTTCTCTTCTTGAAGGAAGGAGAGAGATTTAGGAAGCTGGGCAAATCTCCAGAGTGACAAAGTCACCCCATTTCATCCTGTAGATTTAGGATCCAGATGGTGTGTCCATACAGCTCACCAAATTCTAGGCACAGGGATGAAACGTCTGATTATCCCATACAAGTTATGCCCAAATCAGAGCACCTAGTAGAACATTTCTGTCTCATGTCCACTTTTAAAGACATTTCAGGGTAATCTATACTAATAAAAGTGTAATATGCAAATTGGTCAGGATGCTCTCACAGTAATGATCAAACAGCAGGCCCTGTGGGGTGACCAGGTCAGCAAGCAGAGGCAGTTAGGGGTGATCAGGCTGGCAAGGGGGGAAGTTAGGGACAATCAGGCAGGCAGGCAGGCAGGCAGATGAGCAGTTAGGAGCCAGTGATCCCAGATTGGAATAGGGCCTAAACTGGCAGTCGGATATTCCCCAAGAGGTCCCGGATTGAAGAGGGTGCAGGCTGGGCTAAGGGGACCTCCCCCACATCCCCCTGTACACACATTTAGTGCACTGGGCCTCTAGTACCATAATAAAATAATAAGTCTTTAAAGATCAGGTTGGCATTTAAGAAGTCTTATAACCTATTTTTTTTGCAGCAATATATCTTTTCTCCTCCATACAAATCAGACAAAATGGCAAAAAATAACTATATTCCACTAATATGAAATTCCATTTGTACTTGATTAACTCTTTTAAGATTTCTGGATTTAAGAAGTAAGAAGCTTAGGTCAGGGAGAGCACACCGGTTCCAGTTCAACTACCAGCTAGATGCATGGGAAGATGCCATCTGAAGGCCTGAAAGGGGCCAGAGGCAAGTCTGGACTTGATGGGCAAGGGTAGTGTCCTGGGCAGTTACAGTCTTCCCAGGGCTGCAGAAGGAGGCGGGGTGGTCCTCCTTCATGTACTTACCACCCTGAGCAGAAGAGCTAAGAGTAAGTGTGTGTGAATATGCGTGTGTGTGTGTGTGTGTGTGTGTGTGTGCATGTGCACGTGAGTGGGAATGTGTATGTGTGCATATTGTGTTTCTGAGTATGAGAGTATGTGTGTGTATTGTGTGTCTGAGTGTATGTGTATGTATGTGTTGTGTGGTGATGATGCCTAGTTCTCCCAAGCTTTTCTTGAACCTTTCTAATAGAATTCACTTTGTGAGGTCCAACTCTCTCCATTTTATAAGGTAAAGAACTTGAAATAAATTATTAGGTTTGGAAGCAGCATTAACTGCTGTCCCCACTTCTTGCAAGAAAAAGAAAGAGAGTTCCTGATTTTCTTACTGTGTGTCCTGAGAAAAGAAAACATGCCTTTCTTGTGAAACCTCTTTTGCGGAGGGCAATGTTAGTGACACAAATGCTTTTGTGTAGAAAGAAGGTGAGGATGTCCAATGTCAAGCTTAGGAAATGAAGCTGGTTGGTTGAATTCCATGCTCTACCTATGGAGTCTATAAGCTGTTTTTTGTGGGCAAAGTTGATCTCCATTAAGAGACTTCAGCTTCTGTTCCTACTGCTCAGATAGGCCCTCATAGTTGTTTTATATATAAATTTTAAAAGCATTAATGTCCAGGGTAGACTTGGGAAAATCCCGTCTGATATTTCACTTCCAAACAAATGTACTTTTATCTTTTAAAAATTAATTTTGGTGAAACTTGTGGAATTTTTCATTGCTTAATCTATTTACAATGATTGTTTTTATAGAGGCCCTTATTTTCAAAGAAAGGCAGCCTGCATATTGATCTAATGGGCCCAACAATGACTAAGGAGCAAATTACATAAAAATTATCACATGGATTTAGTGTGTGTTTTAGTCCCATGATTCATAAAGAAACTTTTTTTGTGTGTTGCATTTATGGGCAGAGGTGTTTAAGAAAAACATTTGGAGAACAGGAATTGTGAAAGAATGCCAGTCATTGAAAACTTCTGCCAAGACCTGATGCTTTTACAGCTAGAGGCAATGCTGTAAGTGATATTGAAGTTTGAAGGTGTGTTATGAAATGTCAGAGCTTTCCACAACTCAGCTGCTTCAGCACAGCCCTTATCCCATTGGGAGAGTTAAGCCCAGGCTTAAACAGAAACCACTGCCTCAGAAATATCCCTACTTCTCACATGTGAGCAATTCCAGTTTGGTGAGGTGAGATGAATTTGAAGTGGCTATCTGTGGTTGGGTGACCAGGATGGGAAAGAAACTTGCTTTGCAATGGGAGGAGATTGCTTAAATTTGCCCCTAACTTCTTCTGGAGAAATGTGAGTGTGTGTTTTTAATTGTTTTATAAGTAATTGCTATGCTATTTAAAAAATTGTAGAAAAATACACATAATTTAAAATGCATTATCTTAACCATTAAAACATTTATTTTTAGAAAAAGGGAGGAAGAAAAAGATGGATAGAAATATTGATGTGAGAGCATAATATTGATGGGCTGATTCCTGGGGGCCCAGTCTGAAATCCAGGCATGTGCCCTGACCAGAAATCAAACCAGCAACCTTTTGGTGCACAGGACAATGTCCAACTAAACTGAACCATATCAGCCAGGGCCATCTCAACTATGTATAAGTGTACAGTTCAGTAGTGTTAAATATATTTATATTGTTGTGCTACCATCACCATCATCATCTCTCTGTAGAACTTTTTATCTTGCAGAATTGAAACTCTGTGCCCATTAAACAAAACTCACTACCCTTCTATCCCTCCAGCCTGTGGCAGCCAAAATTCTACTCTCCATCTCTATGAATCTACTACTCCAGGGACCTCATATATCAATAAATGGAATCCTGCAGTATTTGTCCTTTTGTGACTGGCCTTTTTCACTGAGCACAATGTCCTCAAAGTTCATCATGATGAAGCTTGTGCCAGAATTCCATTTTTGAGGCTGAGTTATATTTAATTGTATGTATATACTACATTTTGCTTATCCATTCATCTGTTGACGACATTGGGTTGTTTGGGGGGCACTTTTATTCCTATTTTTTCTCAAGTTGAATGCAGCTCTTGAAGCAGGTGTGTCAGGGTGTAGAGTGGTGTGGAATATATTCCTGGCAGCCTATGGCTGAGTGAGATGTGGTTGGACAGTATTGCCTATAGGACTAGCACTCTTGGTTTGTGTTCAGCACTTCAGCTTTGAGCTATCTCGTAACATGACAGCTGGCATGGCAGTCTTCTCTGGTGGTGCTTATTCAGTGAAGGTCAGTGTGAAAGCAGAATGTTTGTCTCCCTCAGATTCGTACATTGAAGCCCTAACTCCAATGTGACTGTGTTTGGAGATAGACATAGGAGAAAATGATAAAGATGAAATGAGGTTGTGAGGGTGGGCCTCGATCCAATGAGACTGGCTTCAAGAAGAGAAGGAGAGAGAGACCCTGTGAGCACAGCAGGAAGGCAGCAGCTTGTGGGTGATGGAGGGCACTCTCACCAGAAATCAATCTGCTGGCACTGTTACCTGAGACTTCCAGAATCCAGAACTGAGAAAACTCCACGTCCATTGTTTAGGCCACCTTGTCTGATCTTTTGTTATGGCAGCTGAGCAGACTAAGATAATGAGTTATGAGAGAAGGAAACTCTTTCATTTCAGCGAGGAGTTTGGGCTGTGAGTTCTGCAATCATGATCTGTGGCATCTGGACAAGAAGACTCAAGGTTATGGACCCTGGGCACCCACATCCCTGCCTGGCACGCCTCCATCACTGCTGAAAGTGTCCTCGTAGCAATCCTCACAGAGGCCTCTGTGGAGATAACATGACTTCATTTGGAATGTCTCTGATGTGGAAATGTCATCTTACTTTTCCTCCTATAGAGAAAACAAAATGTTATTTTAATAGTAGACTAATGAATGGGAGTCAGGACTCAGTTAATTTATTAATGACTATAAGAGAAAATTCTTATTTATTTGCTCTTGGAACACATTGCAGATTTGCATCATACTAACCTTCCTTTCTATTGTAATTTTCCCCACCCCCCATAAACTAAGAGTGAAGTGAAAACTGCATTTTGTGAGTTAACTGGTGGATGGGGAGAGGCAGTCAGCTAAACACTGAAGTATGAGAAAAGGCAGTGGGACTTATAGAGAATTAGTAACAGCGAGAAAAGAAGACTGTTGGGTCTATTTAACATCATCTCACACCACACCTGGAGACGGGCTGCTAAGGACCACCCTAGAGCTATGATGCTCAGGAGGACAGCTACAGGTACTCAGAGGAAAATGGGCTCTGAGACAGGGCCTGGAAACCCTGGGCCCCACAGAGTGAATAGATTTCTTTCCTGAAGCAGGACTTTGTATGCCTTGCATTCATTTAGTTTCTCCTTTCATCATTTTTAGTGAGTGCTTACTGAGTCTCAGGCTTTGTATTAGGCCCTGTGAAGACAGTGCAAAGCAAGACCAGAGGAGATTATAGTCTGGTGGAGTTGTCAAAATGCTAATTTCAAAGAGAAAAGACTAGTACTTGAAGTACTTGTATGACAAGCCCAAGGCCACCTGTATGGTAGGAAGGAGAGTTAGGGCTGGAATCTAGATCTGTTTGGCTCCAGCTCTACAGTTTCTCACCTTTATTTACTTTTCTCTCCTGAAGAGTATAAATCTCAGGTTAAAGAAATGGGAATTTGAGTCCCAACCTTTCTGCTGGTTCACCTGGCAATCTTGACTGAGTCTCAAATTTTCCGAGTCAGAGTCTTTTAAGCAGCTCACTTCCAAGCCGAAATGTGCTATAAGCGTCGGGTTAAGCAGAGGATGTCCTTTGCAGAGCCCGCAGCACATACAAGGCTGTCCACAGTCCCAGCATCAGATGGTGTTGGTTGGCATGGAGACAAGGTTGAACAGTATTGGACTCAATTGGATTCCACATGTGGATGTTATGTTTGGTCTCCTTGAGAGCATGTGTGGTAGCTACCGAGCAGATCAGTGTTTAAGGAATGGAGGACCTGCCCTGACAGCTGCCTCTTAGAGGGACTTTGGTCCCCATGACTGTTTGTTAAAGGAACTTTTATTTCAAGAGCAGTAACACCTGGAGACTCATTTATCACTGTCTCTGTCTCCTGGAGATCCCACCTACACCCTGAAGAATGATGGCAAAAATAATATTTATGCAACAAAGCACTGGAGAAACATAAAAGGAGCCCCTCTGTGTTAGAGGCAGAGATTACTGACCTCTTTGTAATGATTTTAAATGGCATTCTGATCAGGAAGATTTGTGGTTTCGCAAGCACACACGGTTCTTACATCATTGTTAAGGAGGAGAAGCATTTTTCTTTGGAATCCAAACTGCAAAGGGGCACAGTAATTGGTCCAAGGCAGGCTTCATGCACTTTTATCTTAGCTTCATTGGAATGCTTAACCTGTTACTATGTGATTTCTGCAGTGTAATCCCATAAAACTCATCCAGACACACCCTAGAATGAATGCCTCCTCTTAGCAGCAGTGGAGACTGGGCAGGAGGTGAGAACCCATGGGGAGCCCGATGCTGACCCAGTAACAGGCAACAGCCAGGGCTCCTTTTTGGGAAGCAGGTAAGGACCTTTCCTTAGAGAGGCTCACACAGCTGCCCAATCTCTAAGTGTGCCTGTTCTGTCCTCTCAAGAGCCCACAAAGGAAAGGGCAGGCAGCTCACTGAAACTCACCTGACTGAGCTCTGGGGAAAGCAGAGCCGGGACAGCCCAGCCCCTCCTTTAACTTAGCTAAGGCTCTTCAGACTTGAAGTGGTGGAGGTGACAATCAGGGCTGGGGTAGGCCTTCAATATTTGCTGGGGTGGCAGGGCAGTCATGGCAAGTGTACAAGTCTAGATCTGCAAGTACAATCCACACTACAGCCAACCCATTGTTTCTTTTGACAGGGCCACTGGGCTAGCAGGTCCAGGAAATGCTGCCACTGTGCGGTGTTTGCAAGGCATTTGGCACAGTCTCTGCGATGCTGCCCTTGTGTACAGCGAAGGCATGTGGTGGAGGTCAGTGTGGTGGTAATTCTTTAGAGGCTCAGTGGCTGCATCTGATGAAGGCTGATCTTTGTGATGATGGCAGTGACAGGGGCACACTTCGGTGCTGAACCAAACACCCAGCTCTGTGGTGTTCAGGATCAACACCTTTGGAAGAATATTCTGGGTCATATCTGAAAGGGCCTCACTGTACAGGTTAAATAGAAAGGCTGAACAGCATAAAGTGGTATAAAATTTTAAATACAAAGTCTCTTTACTTGGGTTCAAAGAATTAATGTTACTAGCCCTCTGAGGGTATAAGTGGCTTAGCAGCAGGATAAAGGATAAAAGAACCCAGGCTTCTGGTAGAAGGCAGAAGGCAGAAAACAGACACCCCCTGCTTCCTTAGTTCCCCTTTGGCTGCATATAGCAGGATGCTTCCTGGTGTAATGCTGAGCTACCTCTCTTCTCCAGGCTTGCAACTACATTGGAAATATCAGCATTCGGTTTTTGAGGCAATGCATTTCAGAAGACAAAAACACAATACACACAAATCATGGAGATCAGCATTAAAAAAAAAAAATCTTTCTTGTTGGGAATATTATAGATGTCCCCCTGGAGATCAGATTTTTTTTTTTGAGATCAGCCTTTAAAAGGGCTGACACCATGCCTCAGAGAAAATGGCTGATAGACTGAAGAGCACACAGTTCCCTTTGACTACGAAGGTACGGCCTAGAGAAGCAAGGAGGACAGGGGGTGGAAACTCAGACATTTTTACATTTGGAGATGTCCAAAGACAAAACAGGCTGCCCTGGAAAGAGGTGAGGCCAACCTTACCCTCCTGAACTCAGGCATAAACTAGTCCCTAGTGTAGATGTGGTAACAGGCTGGTTGGACCACACAGTTCCTCCCACTGTGGGATTCTGCAAGTCCATGAAGAGCAGCCAAAAACCCAAGGCTCTGAGCCTAATTTTGCCATTGATGCCCTAGCGACAGCAGTGAGCTGTTTCAGTCCATTGGACCTACACTTCTCCCAGCTAAAATGGGAAGTTGAACAGGATTATTTCAGCTTGTGGTGATTTGGTTCTTCTATTACCATATCACTATGGATCTCTGACATGGAATGATAGTTTGTGATCTCCTTCTTTTTCCATGGAAATCAAGAAAATGTTTAGGAAATTATAGCTTGGCTGCCATTGTAGGAAGTATACCCATTGTCTTGCTATTTTCTCAGAACCTTGGCTCCTTTCTATTTGTCTTTCTCCTGTCAAATAAAAAGTGAGAGACAATCATTTGCAGCAAACCTGAAGAACAACTACATTAAGAGTAGTTTTTTATGGTTGAGAGGCCATGGTTCCAGAAAGCTTCTGGTGAGGCTTATGTCAACAGGAAAAATAAGTGAAAATGATTCTAAAGTTATTTTAAGAAGTTACTTTAGTTTGGACGTTTAGTCTTTTTCTTGCAGTTTTTCTTCCCTAAGGCGTCAATGACCATCACTTATGTGAAGAACTCTAATTTCTGTTCTATTTTGCAGATTATTTCCACGTTAACATCTGAATTCAGTATATTTCATATTCTGGCTGCTATTATCCCCTGACAGGGAAGCTGGTGGCAACTAAATTTGGCGCCTCAGTCCCATGGGGCCATTTTTTTTTATTTATTTATTTATTTTTATGGCTCTGTATTGGAACAGAAATGTAAGTTTGGAAAAAGCTTCAGTTTAAACATTCAAGTAACTTAAAACCCAATGGGGGACAAAGAATAGCATAATTTGGATTAAGTAAGAGCCCATTGAGATGGACTACAGGAGGTGGTCTGAATGTGCATATTCATGTGTATTTGAGGGGGGAGTAGTGACACCATGCCTGAAGAACTGCTCAAATTCGTTTTGACCATCTGAAGACAATGCGCTAAGGCCCACTCTGAGTTCATCTGGTGAGGGTGTGGTTTGAACCCACATATCCCCTGTCACATATTTACTACAAAACTCTGCTTCTTCCTAAGAAGTTCAGCTAGCATGAAAGTCATTTTATATACTACTAGGGACCCAGTGCATGAATTTGTGCACCTTGAAAGAAACTGTGGGTCACAAGTTTCGGCCCATCCTCCATGCCCCTGCCCAGGCCCTCCCATGGCAGCCCAGGTCTTCTGTCTGCTGGCAGACCCATTCCTGCCACCAGAGTCAGCAGCAGGTGTGAGTGCCTGATGGGACCTCAGTGTGCGAGAGCAAAGAATTTTCGGTAACCACCAGAGGCTTTCCCTGTTGACAGTGACCTTGGTCTGGTGCCCCTGCTCACCTGCTCCACCATCCTGCCAAATCTGAAGCCTGCCATGGTCTGTGCTCTGCCACCTGCTGTCAATGCCCACCATGTTCCGTGTGTGCCCCTTGGTGGTAAGCAAACGTCATAGCCAACAGTTGTTTGGTTGTTCTGCTGTTCAGTCTATTTACATATTAGGGTTTTATATATATAGATTCCCTAGGCAACCAGAACAGTCAGAACCAACTTGTGCAGGAGGAGCAGGCCTGCTACTTTTGATAGAACACAAAGCAAAAGCAAAAGCTGACAAAACTGGTAACAGAACTGAACATTTTCTTAATTTGTAGAAATCAACATTTTTTTTTGGATGCTGACTCCAGGAACAAATGCAGCTCTATAGATTTACATTCCTTGCTTGCTAACTGCCCTCTCTTGGCCCTGAAAACTCTATGAGTGCTGTTTTTCAAAGATTGTTGTTCAATGGAAGAGCCTATGTGAGATGACAGCAGCTTTCAGCAGCTGCCCAAGTCGAGAAAGCAGAAAGCTAAGGGATTCACATGTGGCATATCAACCATCAGTGCTTTTTGTATTAGAATGGAAAATCATCTCTCCAAGATGTCTGGGATTGGCCACTCTTGTTAGGACCCTCATTTGAGTGTCGTGGGAAGATAGAATGCACCTGACACTGACAAGGAGAGGCAGCACTGGCTCCCTATGTGGCCTCCAGCAGCCCCTGTGGGTGGATGCTGGGGGGAGGAGAGGCAACTCATTGCTTTGTTCAGTGCACCAGCTCCTGAGTTAAGGCTCAGCTTGGTCAGAATCATTTTGGACATTTATGAAGAGGATATTGCTCACCAGCCCTGAATCCCCATAAAGAATGAGAAAACACAATGATAAATTATCAGAAAGGGCACCCATGAACACACTTTAAACCTAGTTATCACACTCTTATCAGCATCAACATGTACAAATAAGTAACTTTACAGTTTATCAGAGTTGGGTTCTCTCACGAATGTTTACTTAGATACAGAAATAGCATCGTGCATGGCAGGGTCTGCGTGGGAGCAGTGGTGTCCATCCCAGTTGGAAAGTGTGTGTGCTCAGCACCTCTTGTGTGGGTGCAGGGGAGATGGTAGGATTCATGCCACCTGAGTGCCGGTACTATTCCCAGGTGATCAAGAGGCAGTCAGATTTTCTTAACCAGCTCCATGAAATCCTCAAAATGTCCTTTGTCTTATTATAGTTCATTATTGTGGGTTATTCCATGTGTAGAGTGGTCGTAGGGCTGTTTAAATGAGCCCATCAATGCTGCATCTGCACACTATGATCACATTGCCTTCCTGAGGTGCAGCTTCACTAATAAAACTCGCAGTGCTGGATTGCTGTGAAGATTAAATGAGAGAATGCCTGTGAATATGCTCTGTAAATTGCATCAGCTAGTGTTCTCTTAGAGAGAAAAACTGACCTCTGGATGAAACAGCTCCAAGAAAGATCACTTCTTTGCTGCACTGTAGTCCTGGTCCGAATGTTAGAGGATGATTATCATCTGTCAGCAATCTCTCCAGAGGCAAAACTGTGCTGTCCTTCAGAATGCAATCTCTGAGACTTTGTTACTGAAAAGGGAAGGGGAATGTGGCTCAGAAAAGATTCTGAGAAGATCTGAGCCTATTTCAGAAGTTGAAAGAGGGGAGGAGAACTGTAAAAGTGGGAGGAAGCTCTGACTCCAGGCAGTTCCTTGGGTAGAAAGATCACTAGCCTGGAATAGAAAATTTATCAGGCTCCCAAAATCTTGGCTCACTCATTTGAAAACATGTTTATTGAGCACCTATTATGTGCCAAGCATCTTCTCAGCCTCATGATGAAAAGCCTTCTTAAAAACAATGCCACAATCTCTGCTCTGACTTTGAGTTGGCAGGCCATCCACTGAACAGCAGTTCAGTTTCTTGTCTGAGCCCAGGCCTGGTGAGGGGTGTCCCTGGAGAAAAGAATCCCTTCCAGTTTTAGGAGAGCACCAGATAAATCAGTTAACAAATGAGCAGTGATAACACTGACAGCAGCTTTCCTGGCTCCTTCAAAACATTCTCCTGCCAGTGAACTTCACTAAGACAATTATTCGGTAAGTGCAATAATATGGTAGATCCATCATAAAAAGTACCACAGGTTTAAACAACAGGAATTCACTTCCTTAATGCTCTGGAGGCTGGAAGTCTGAGATCAAGATGTCCGCAGGGGCTGGTTTCATCTGAAGCCTCTCTCTTTGTCTTATAGATCATTGGGTCTTCACTCTGTCTGTTCTCTGTGCAAGGCTGTGCCCCAATCTCTCTTTCTACAATATAAAGAACTCAATCAGATTGGATTAGGGCTTTCACCCTAAAGATATCATTTTAACTTAATCACCTCTTTAAAACCTCTTTCTTTAAAAAAGGCCACAATCTGAGGTCCTAGAGGTTAAGACTTCAACATATGAATTTTCAGGGGGTGGGGTGTTATATTTTACCACGATAGGTAAAAATTCCAGCTACAAAACTGTTGTTTTATCTATGTTACACTGCTATTGAACTAGACTTCAAGGCCCATCCCCATTTCCTCAGTTCCTCAGCTTTTCTGTGCCAATTTGGCTGCTGGTTATGCATCTAGTAGGGGCAAAACAGAGAAACACACATGTGGGAGAAAGTTAGGCTAAACCTGGCATAGAAGTCCAGGTATGGTGGAGAAATGGCACACAGTTTAGGTCTTGATGATAGGAGAGTGGAGCTATTCCATAGGCTAGCAGAAATTCTTCAAGTAAGGATGTGTATACATACTGTTTGCAGTTCCCATAACAAGCAATAACTTTGTGGATGCATTAGGGCACCTGTCACCCCTTGTCTCAGATAGTAGTTCTTTCTGTGCATGCTATTTTCCACTAACCTAAACCAATTATTGGAAGGGCCTTTGAGACACAAAGATGAACAAGATGGTTTTTAGTAAGAAGGGAACTCAAGAAGGAATAAAAAGAACTGCTAGGCTCCTGAACCTAGAGGAAAAGTTTCCAATGTCACAGCACTTGATGGGCTCCATGGTTTGCCAAAACCAGGAAATGAAATGTTTGCTGAGATTAAAAATATGATTGGAAGAACAGGAGAATAGCATATATATTTGTACCTCAGAATACTCTCAAACATTTAAGGTTTAAATAAAAGATAACAAAAAGTAAACTGACATTGATAAAAATGCAAGTGTCAATAAGATTCACATTTTTGTGAGTGGCCTTAGAGATCATCTAGTTGAGCTATTTCCTTTACAGATAAGGACAGTTCAAGGCCAATGCTGCAAATTGACTTGTGGAAAAAATAGAAATCACTCTCTTCACTCCTAAACCAGTGCTATTACCAAATTGGCTATATTTTAGCATTTGGAGAAATTTTATTCTTTGTAGAATCCTGTGTTTATGAAGTTAGGTTTCATTTTGTGTGTGTGTGTGTGTGTGTGTGTGTGTGTGTGTTTAAACTGTGTACTTCTCACTTTTAAAAAATCTCAACTACTCATTCAGCCACTAATTTAATTTTAGTAAACGAATGCTTTAGTATATTCCAAATACATATTTTGACAATGCTTATTTTTTCCCCTATCACTTTTAATTCTTTTATTCTTTATTCACAGATGCAAAAAATACAGAGGATTTTTACTCTGCACTGTTGGTAAGGATTCTAGAGAATGTGAATGAAAAAGTCTAAGATTAAAAGCCTTGGCTGATTTTTCTTAGTGGTTAGAGAGTTGGCCCTTAGACCAAAGGTCTGGGCTCAATTCCTTGTCAAGAGCATGTACCTGAGTTGCAGGCCCGATCCTGGCCTGGGTCAGGGTGTGTGCAGAAGGGAACTGATAAATGTCTTTCTCTTTTTCCCACCTCCCTCCCTTCCACTTTCTCTAAAAATCAATGGAAAAGATATCCTTATGTGAGGTTTAACAACAACAACAACAAAATCTTTAAAAGTATAG
Organism: Pipistrellus kuhlii; assembly: GCF_014108245.1. Classification (NCBI taxonomy): domain Eukaryota; kingdom Metazoa; phylum Chordata; class Mammalia; order Chiroptera; family Vespertilionidae; genus Pipistrellus; species Pipistrellus kuhlii. Next base: position 106,365,178 of record NW_023425515.1, on the reverse strand, counting down.
GACCAATTTTATAATTAAAAATTTTTTAAAAATATATATTTTATTGATTTTTTGTAGCGAGGAAGTGAGAGGGATAGAGAGCTAGAAACATCTATGGGAGAGAAACATCTACCAGCTGCCTCCTGCACATCCCCCATCAGGAATGTGCCTGCAACCAAGGTACATGCTCTCTACTGGAATTGAACCCGGGGCCCTTCAGTCCACAGGCTGACGCTCTATCCACTGAGCCAAACCGGTTTCTGCACAATTAAAATTTTTTTGAAGTAATGTTTTTTATTTATTTTCTTTCCTACTGGTGTCCAAAGTAACCTAACCCTATTAATATTTTTATTTAAAGTTATCATACTCAGCTTTCCCTTAGCACATTTTTCTAAAATAAGAAAGGAAACAAAAAATAAAAAACCCTTCAGCTTTCTGCTCTAACACAACTTTGTAGTTCTTTTAAAGACAAAAAAGCAAAAAACAAAACAAAAAACCCTCCCCCCCAAAATCCCTAAACCCTTTGCAATATTAATCATTCTCTTGACAACCAGTGAAAAGAAAATCTACACATCCCAAAATAAAATGAAGTGAACAGACTCCTTAAGAAGCCAGAATTTCCAGTTTATGCACAGGATTTTCATAGGCATTAGACTCTACCTTTGTACACTAAATAAATACCAAGTAGTAAAGAATAGAAATAGTTCCTTTTTCTTTGTTGAGTGACCAAGCGACACAGAAGAAAGCATTTTTTGTTTAGAAAGAAAATAAAAGAGCCCCTACCACCCCCAAATTAAGGTTTCTTAATTCTTACATTAATTTGTGGTGCTGGACTTCTCCCACCCTCTCTTTGCCAGGTTACCCCATTGTCACAGCCAGAGGACTTGGAGTCCACATTGAAACCATTCAGCTGATGGCAAGATTCCCAGGGTCACACCCAGAGAAACAGAACTGGAGGTTCAATGAGTTACTGAGGCTGGAAACCCCAGCAACGTCATAACATAATGCAGTGTATAATTAAGCAATTGCTATGATCTCAAGTAAAGGGTGTTTTGTTATTGTTTTGACCTTACTCACCCATGTGGACTGCCACTGACTGTAGCTGTTATGAAGCTGAGATTTATATAAACAACTACTTCTTACCCTCAGCTCACCTTTCTTTGCAAAAAGCCAGGGGACTCAGCAGACATTCCTTTGGTCTGTTTGTGTCAAGAGATTGAGCACTGGTTTTCCCAACAATGTTATGATGTTGTGCCCAGCACTGGTTGCTTTGAGAGACTCAGATATGTGGTGAGGAAGGCTTCTCCTGGACTGTGGGGAAAGATGATGGAAGAATTCCAGAGACCCTTGAACCTGGAGTCAGAGGGCACAGGCTCTGTTCTTCCTGGTGTGACTCTGCTTCTGCCACTATGCACCATTTTATAAAACTCTCAATATTAGGATCCAAGGTTGTGTAAGTGCTGGCTGTCACTTGCAGCTCCATAGTCTGTCATTTTGTCCTATTTTGAGAGGCATGATGTTCAGAGTGCAAACTCAGATCCCATCTCTGCCACATGGCTGCTGTATGACCTGTTTGAGGTTCTTAGCCTCTCTGAGTCTCAGTTTCCTAACATGTGAAAAGGAGTTGAGCTGGTACTTAGCTCACAGTGTTGCTATGGAGCTTTGTGTGTAAAGCATTAAGCCTGGAGCTCGAGAATAGCTGAATCCCATTGAATAATGACCATTGCTGAAAGCAGAGCCACATCCTGTGGATGTTTGGCTCCAATTACAGTCTAATGGCTGGTTTCTTTTCTGTGTAGAACATAATTAACCAAATAAATTTGAAAAATGGCACTCCTGTTGCTGCCTCATAGATAGATCTGTGCAGCCTGGATGGCACTGAGCACGTAGTAAAATTCATTTCAATTCAGGGGAACCCAGCAACTACAGTTTCATTTTTCTTCTTTTGAGTGGCAGTGACAGACAGCTCTTGGAAATTCTGGTGAGGATTTGCTTACTTCTACAGGTGCTTTTTTAGTGCTTTCACCATCTGCTAAGTTCCTGGTGCTCAAGAGGCAATAGCGCTGGAAGTTCAGGGCAGGGACTCTGGGGTCTTTCCCACCCTGTGTTGCTTGTGACTACATCCAGAGTGACAAGGTTCCATGTTATGTGTTATGAAATGAGAGTAGCTAATGTTATGAGGTACAAGAGAAAGACCCAGATTTCTTGGAGCCTGAAGCTCTTACAATTAGGAAGATGCTCTTTCAGGGTACTCTGTGAAGTCATCATGCTGAATTGTGGTGGTCATTTCCAGATGTGGGACTGGAGCCTGCATGAGGTAGCACAGTAATGCTGGATTTGAGGCTGGAACCCCTGTGAGCCTAAGGCCCAAGGCTGGGTGCTAAGCCACTAAGCTCCCTGTCCTCATTATCAATAGATCTACTGTGCATGCTTGTGTGCTTGTGCATGCATGGATGTGTGTGTGTGTGTGTGTGTGTGTGTGTGTGTGTGTGTGTTTGAGAGAAAGAGATTCTGTGTGCTTGTGCATGCATGCATGTCACCACACTCTGCCTGATACACCATTTTTGATTTTGTGGCCACATTATAAAGCTTACCCTATACTACATTCAAGCCACCCGGCCCATGGTCCATCTTCAGTCCCTGCCTGTCTACTCAGGCATTCCTTCTCCTCTCCTCCAGAAAATGAAGGGACCAAGGATTTAAGTTCTGTGCCTACACCACCACCTTCCAGTTACAAGAACTCAGGTACTTCCATAAAATAGAGACTGTATTAAGCCCTGTTTATCTCAGAACAGTTTTAAGAGGAAACATCTGAAAGTATTTAGAAAACAGTAAAGTGCTGTGTAGTATAAGTAAGCTATTGTCATTTGGCCCAAATCCTTCTTCCCTTCTGACTGTTCAGTCAGTACTGAGGTTTCCTGATTGCAAAGAATAAAGCCACATTCCTTCAAGTCTATTTGTCTTTCTCAAAAGTCCACAGGCAGCTCTTCCACTTTCTAAATATTATGATGATGAAACTTTTCATTATGTGATGAACTGAAACTCAGAATAAAGCAAGCCAACTGGTTTGAAAACAGTTTTGGTAACTCAAATTGCAGACCACCTCTTCAAAATAAAATTAGGCATGACACATCTACATATTCTAGTTTTTGTCTCCTTATTTTCTTTTAGTTTCTTCCGCAGTTTTAGTTATTATCATTACTATTCATATTTAAATCACTGTATTTTATAGCAGAATTACTCAGTTACTGGATTTCAGAGTTTAACACAGAAATAGTTTTACTTTGTGACTCATTTTATATAATAAACACATTATTTTGTTCACCAAGGGTGTTTCATCTCATGATGATGGCAAAGAATGTAGGGATTAACTAACTTATGGATGTAGAATTTAATAGTAATGTCAGATCTGAGGCTTAATCTCTTAAATCTTTTACAAATATACTTATGTACCATGCTTTACATAAATACTAAATAGCAGTATCTTTGAATTCTTATAAAACCTACCAAAACATAAGAATTAACATATGCATAAATTTTTCATTCATCGTGTTCTTTGGTATATATATATATATGTGTGTGTGTGTGTATATATATATATATATATATATATATATATAAATTCATTTATTTATTTTTAAATGCTTTTATTGATTTTTAAAGAAAGAAAAGAAATGAGAGGGAGAGAGAGTGAGATACATTAATGTGAGAGAGAAACATTTACCAGATCCTACTGCATGACCTCTAATGGGAATTGAGCCCCAAACCTGGGCATGTGAACTGACAAGGAATCAAACCAGCAATCTTTCAGTGCTCAGGATGATGTTCAACCAACTAAGCTACAGTGGTCAGGGCTATTTTAATTTATTTAAAAATTACACTTGACATTCAATATTATATTAGTTTAGTTGTACAAGCATAGTGGTTAGACATTTATATAACTTACCAAGTAATCCCCCCATAAATCTAGTATCCACTTGACACCATACATAATTATTATAATATTATTGACTATGTTCCTTGTGCTGTACCTTACATCCTGTGACTATTTTGTAACTACCAATTTATACTGTTTAATCTCTTTACCTAAACCCCTCCTATCTGACAACCATAAGATAGTTCTCTGTATCTATAAGTCTGTTTCTGCTTTGTTTTTTTCATGTGGTTTTTAGATTCCATAAGTGAAATAACATGGTACTTCTCCTCCTCTGTCTAACTTATTTCACTTTCCACAATTACCTCTAGGACCATGCATATTATCACAGATGGATAGATTTTATTCTTTTTTATGGTCAAGTAATATTCCATTGCATATATGTACCAATTTTCTTTATTCAGGTTGCTTTCATAGGTTGGCTATTATAAATAACTAGAGACCCAGTTCATGAAAACATGCATGGGGGGTGTCCTTCTACCTGGCCTGTATCTTCTTCAATCTGGGACCTCTTGGGGAATGTCTGAGTGCAAGTTTAGGCCCAATCCAGGATCAGGCCTAAACCAGAAGTCAGACATCCCTCTCACAATCAGAGACCACTGGCTCCTAATCACTTCTGCCTGCCAGCCTGATGGATCCCAACTGCCCTTCCCTGCAGCCTGATTGCCCCCTTAACTACCTCCCCCTGCCAGCCTGATTGCTCCCAACTGCCCTCCCCTGCTGGCCTGATCACCCACAACTACCCTTCCCTGATGGCCTGATCGCCCCCAAATGCCTGCTGGCCCAATTGCCCACAATTGTCCTCCCCTGCCACGACCAACCTCTTCCACATGAGGTGGTGGAGATGCCAGAACAGGCCTCTTCTGTGCCCCACAGAGCTGTGGGACTCCCATGTTTTGCTGTGCAAAGCAGCCACTAGGCCCTGCCTCCACAGTGTGCATGGCCATCTTGTGGTGGCCATCTTGTGATGATGTCACATGAGGATATGACAACACCTAGGCTTTTATTATATAAGATGCTGCAATGAACAGAGATGCATATATTTTTTAAATTAATGTTTTGGATTTCTTTGAATAAATATTCAGGAGTGGAATTGCTGGTCCAAAGGTAGTTTAATTTTTAATATTTGAAGAATCTCCATACCATTTTCCTTAGTGGCTATATCAATTTGCAATCCCACCAATAGTGAATGATGGTTCCCTTTTGTTCACATCCTTGCCAGCAATTGCTATTTATTGATTTATTAATGATAGTCATTCTGCTAGGTGTGAGGTGATATCTCAATCTCAGTTGCTTCAATAAATGGTGTTAGGAAAGCCTGACAGATACATGCAAAAAGTAAAATTGGACTACTTTCTTACACCATATAAAAAAATAAACTCAAAATGGATTAAAGTCAAATATAAGACTCAAAACCATAATAATCCTAGCAGAAAACATAAGTAATAAATTCTCTGACACACTGCTTTTAGTAACATCTTTTTTTCTTATACATGTCCTTGAGGAAGGGGGACAAAAGAAAAAAGTAAACAAGTGGGACTACATCAAACTAAAATGTTTTTGCACAGCAAAGGAAACCAACAAAATGAAAAGACAACCTATAGAATGGAAAAAGATATTCACCAATGATACATTCAATAAGAGGTTAATATACAACATTTATAAAGAACTTATACAACTTAATACCAACTCCTCCTCTCAACAATCCAATTAAAAATGGGAAGAGGATCCGAATAGACACTTCTCCAAAGAGGACATATAGGTGCCAATAGATATATTAAAAATGCTCAACATCACTAATCTAAAAAATGGAATTAAAACCACAATGAAATATCAATTCATATCTGTCTGGTTTATTTTTAATAATAACCCATATTATAAATGTTTCAGAAGAATATCTTAAACCAACTGACAGTTAACCAATAAGTTTTTATTCTTTATTCTGCTTACCAGATTTTCCACAGTTCATAAAATTTAGATTGTCCTTTCAGCTTACAGGACAAGTCTAAGGAAGCTTCTTCTCTTAGGTAGGGCAAATACTTTCATTTATATTTGTCTTTACTTGGTAAAGACATGGAATCCAGGAGGGTCTCTTTGCTTCAACCTATATCGATAATATACTCTTTGATAGATATTGGGTTTGATGTGAGATAGGTATATCTTAGGCTTCAGGGACTAAAGCTTCTCAGCTGAAAGACTAAAGGACATCATGATAGGATGGCACTTCAGTATGGACAAGTTTAGGGCCAGACTACAGAATAATTATCAGGTTGAAAAGGATGCTAAATATTTCTAATGAATGAGAATGTGTGCATGTATGTGTGTGATTGTATATACATATTACGTCACATATTAATTACTTATTACTAACAAATTACCCCAAATATAACAACATAAGCCACCAAACACTATATCAATTTCTGTGAGCCAGGAATTGAGGTGCTTAGCTAAATGGTTTTAGCTCAGGTTCTGTCCTGAGTTGGGATAAAGCTGCCAACAGGGCTGTAGTCATCTAAAATCTCACCTGAGGGAGAGTCCACTTGGCATGGCTGTGAGTTGGCTCCCTGCTTGTTGACTTCTGACTGGGATCTCAGTTCTTTGCCCTATAGATGTTTCTAAAGATTGCCAGAGTATCTCCATGATGGGCAACTCCTTTCTCCAGAGCCAGTGATTCAAGACAGAGAGAAGACACCCAAGGCTTTACCATCACTTCAGCCATATTCTCTTGGCTACACAGACTAACTATGGTACAGTGAGGGAGAAGGCTTGATACAGAGGGACTCCTTGGTGTCTGTCTTGGAGGCTGCCAACCACAGGTGAGCTTCTACAATAGAACCAGGAGTTTTGATAATTTTACCCAGTATAGAAACAGATATTTCTCTATTTAGTTAGCTTTAAATAGCAATATTCTATCCAGAACATTGTCTTTAAAATGTTACACTATCACAACTGGATAATAATAATAATACTATATATATGGCTAATATGCAAATTGTCCCATTGGGAGCTCAACTGGGAGACTGGGAGTTCAATCACTTACTATGATAGGTGCTGGCCACCAGGGAGTGGTGAGGAACATGGCAGGCAACCAGCAGTGGGCAGCAGGACACTGAGGGAGTGAGGGAAGAAGGAGGCAGGGAGGCCGAGAGAGGAAACTGATTAGCTCTGATTGCCAGCCAGCTTAGGGACCCTACCTCTGTATGAATTTCGTGCACTGGGCCTCTAGTATAATAATAAGGTTTTATTATTGGGGGTAAAAATCAACTGCTTCTATACAACTCCTCACTCTGAGAAGATTAACATTTATGGGTTACAGAAACAACTGTAGAAGTATCTTCATGACACCTACACCTGTTGACAGAATATGGAATACTGATATTCATTTTACAAACAAGAAAAGTTAATAGAGAATGAATGGAGTGTGTGGATTTTGTGTAAGTGAGAGGGAGGAAACTCACATTCACCATGAATAACTTAAAATATATTAGTACTACTATTATTATTATTATCATCATCATTATTGATTTCTGAAAGGAAGGAATAGGGAGAGATAGAATCATCAATGATGAGAGAGAATTATGGATTGGCTGCCTCCTGCACACCCTCTACTGGAGATCAAACCTGCAACCTGGGCGTGTGCCCTTGACTGGAATAAAACTGGGACCCCTCAGTCCACAGACTGCGAGCTGTCACTTGAGGTGGAATTCTTACAGCAACCTTGCCAGTTCATTATACTGTGCTACCTCCGTTGTGCAGATGAGCATGATGAGGTGGAGTAATGTGCCCAATGTCGTAAAGTTAGTAAGGAGCAAAGCTGAGAACCTGATTTTCCACTGACACTGATGTCTCCCCTAAGATATCTGTGTGACTCCCCTGCAGGCCGCAGCACTACAGTGGGTTGGCAGCCACTCTTTCGGTGATATCTCAGTGACTTGCTATTGGGTTTTTACAATATGAATTCTACACATTTGAAGCATGGATTAGTACTTCATATCTAATGCAGAATAAGTTAACTTTCAGCTTCCAGGTAGTTCACTAAAATGGGCCATCTATTTTCTGAATTTTCATGACTGAGTTTTGGTGCTCAGACATTGGGCTTGGATCTTTTGGCTATTTTTTTTTTTAAGCAAAAAATAATCTTGTGAGTTGAAATGTGAAGGTCTGTGATACCAGTGTCTTTTCCATGTGGCCATTCCACATGCTTCTGAAGGTGTCTGGGACCCTGTCTTCCCAGAGGCCCCCTCCTGTAGGATGCACTGCTTAAAAGAAAACGCGATAGTTGTTTGAGGTGGAAGTGAGAAAAATTGGATGGCCTTCACTATGGTCGCATCCATCATAGATCCATCAGGGGGTCAGTGTGAGGAACTCTTTGGGAATTCCTTTTTTTTACTTTCTTTTTTTAATCCTGCTTCAGGATTATTCAGGTCAGTGGAGTTGTAACTTTGTGGATGTTTTTGGATACCATGAGAAATGGTAAAAGGGTCATTTATTGTAATTTGACTTCTCCTGTTGCATTATTCCTAATCAATTTTCCTTAATATGTATACATGACATAAGCTTGGGCTCTTAGTATCTTTTTATATCTTCTTTTTAATTTACCTGAATATCCTATTCTTTACATATATTTTCATTCTTCAAAACAGTTCTATATGGAGATGGAGGAGAGAGAGAGAAGACCCCTCTGCAGGTGGTAGAATAGTCTGGTTGTACTGAGCTGAAATGACCTCTAGGTTTCTAGAGTTATCAACAGGTAAGCATGTTAACAGGACAATAGAAGACTGAACAAACAAGAACAGGCTTAGAACTGTAATAAAATAAAAGTTACTATAAACTTAATGTGACACATGCTGTCATACCTAATAGCTATTGTGCTGAAGATAGTTATCCACAAAAGACAATCATTTTCCCCATGAGACTACAATTAACATATGTTTCACAGAATACATATTAAGGTACAAGATTATAGTTCTCTTCCCTTCATTGCCTATGTCAACAGAAGAATAAATGATTTTCCTCCTGCTCTCTACACTGAATTATAAAACATCTTTCTTACAGATGTAGTGACGTTTAGTCACCACAGCCCACCTTCCTGGCTCTGGCCTCTTCCCTGTGTGGTGGTGGTGGCTCCCTTTCCTGCCCCCACTGCTGATGTTGTGTCGCAGCTTCTCTGAGTTTGCTGACACTTGTGGCCTTTACTTCCTGGGTGGAATGGGCCAAGGTCTCTGGAAGAATGGCCTTGTTTTTGGAAGACTGGGGGCCATGTCTGGGAAGGAGGAGAAAGAAAAGGAAGGTTGGGGAGGAAGAAGCAGCCAGGTCACAGGCCTCCAACAGGCCTGAATGGGACATGCATTTGCACAAAAGCAACATCGGAGAGGAGAGTAGGAGCATTGATGTTTGCTGGGGATCTGCTTTGTGTCAGACAGAGGTTCTGGGGCACAGATGGAATTTTAGGGACAGTGGGAACATGAATTCAACTGCTCCCAGCTTCAAGGTCAAAAGCTTCAATTTTTAGCCATTATTCTCTCCATCTTGTTTTCTCCCAGTTCTAGGCAGACTGGAGCACTCTCTCCTCTCCAGGATTCTGTCTTGTTGGGAACTGGAGGCAAGTTTGATCAGATGAACAAAAGGCCCTCTCACACCTGAGGTTACCTGAGAGAAGCAGTTCCAGGACCTCACTTCAAGCCCCATCCATCCTCTCCAGTCAAAGTTCTAAGATGCAACAGAAGCCAACACAGGCTAATTTCAGAAGAAAAAGAAAGTATTACATGCCTCACAGACTCTCTGGGAATGCTGGAGAAGCAGCCTCAGAGTATGCAGAGCCAGGAGGTTCCCACAATGACATCCCAGACTGGGAATAATATCACTAATGTCCCTAATGCTGACATCACCAAGAAGCCAGCCTCCAAATGGTCCCTAGATGCCACTTCTGCAGACTAGAGGGAGCTACTGCCAAAAGAAGTCCTATGTCTTGCCAGCCCCTGAGCCGGTGCCAGAGTGGGACACTGATGGGCAGAGCTTCCATCCACAGTTTTCCACAGTAGGAGAAACCCTGGCATCCCATGAGGACCAGTGAAATAGTCTTAAAGTAAGAAAAGAATCTGAGATGTTGGGTGGCCAAATAAGAATGACATTTGTCCTTACAGCTCTGCCTAACATGCTCCACTTTGTTTCTCTACTTGTTCTGACCTAGTGAGAGCCTCCTGTGGGGAGAAAGCCTCAACCCATTCTGATTACCATTTTGGCTCCTTTTACTTAATTTTCCTTCAGAACGAGGTAGTCCATAGTCATCCATCTGATTGTATGAATTTTGGAAGAGAAGAACCAAAAAGGAGAAATGCCAGAGGTGGCAGAAAGAAAATGCAGCATATTTTACTCACAAGGACCTGTCCACCTTCTTATTTATTAAAATTTTATGTAATTTTCACTCTGTACTTATTTATCCTAGGCTAGATCCACTTGATTTATTATAGTGATCACTACGGGCTGCTCCAGTTTTTGTCAGTAGGCAACCCACAGGAGGTTCTTTGAAAAGTGGCCTACTTTATTCCAGCTGCTGTTCACCTTTTCCCCAAAGCCTTCCCAGATTTCTCCAAGCCCAGCTGGTTCCATGGAGAGCAGCAACCTCACTTCCTCACTTCTCTGAAGTACATAATAGTAGCCCAGGACATAAGAGTAGCAGAAAGGAGGCAGCTAACCTCAACCTGGGTCTGCAGCAAGGACTTCTTGAAGAGCTGACATCTGAAACATAAGTTTTCAGGCAAATAGGAGTGAGCCAGGCTGAGAATCTGGGAAGAGTGTGCCTATTCCTCAGTCTATCTGAGCTGTACTAACCCACCCTCAACCCTGAGAAGAAAGGGCTTGGTGATTTAAAAAAGATGTGGCAAAACCATGAATAAATACTTACTTCAAATACAATGGGCACTTTGAAAGCAAAAATATTTTGTTTGTGTGTGAATGTGTCCAGGGCAGTATTTTAAAGCAAATGTCTGTCAAACCTATGGCAACTTCAGCCTCAGGATATTGTTGAGCCAAATAGCTTCATAAGATTTTAAAGAGGATTAGCAATGTATATGAATAAGACCAGGTACTGTAATTATTTTTGAAACAATTTCTTAATGGGCCATTAGAGGATTATCCATACAATTTGATCCAATATTCAGACATTTTACATACTACACTTTCCAGGTCTAGGAATGGATCCATTCCTCTTAATATAATAGTCAACCTTAAAAGAATCACTCAGCAAAGAGATTTACCACCAATAATTAAACTGAAGGCATGAATGCAGAATAGCAGCAAAACTTAATGATTTTTATTTCTTCAACATCACAGAGAAATTTAGCCCTTCTTAGAATTTCATAGTGTTTTGTTATTAATCCTATGTAGATGGGTGCTCTAGATCAAAGAACATGCTTCTATATACACAGTTTATATACAACCTAGGTGATTCTTATGTAAGAAAAATGGTATGACTAAAGGTTAATTGTAGAACAAGGAATAATACTGTGAGTGTTATTAGCTCAGGGAGCAATGAACAAATGTTCTCTTAAAAAACAAGCTTCTTGCTGCTTAATAAGCAAATCATTCATATTAAAATAATAGCTTTTTTTTAACATGTGAATTCAGGTTTTCCCAATGCAGGTTCAGCTTTAAGCTTGGCATCTTCTATTTCTTTTACATGAAATGCTCACTGAGAAAATAATGAAACTCTTTGCAGCAAATATATGTAAAGGTGTGGGCAAACAGCTTTGTTTTTCATATGGAAAATGACATGCAATTATTACAATACACTTATTAACTCAAAAAAATGTTAAGATGCAACTGTAAACCTACTTTTGCCTACCCCTTTATGTCTGTATATGTAATGTTATATATATATATATATATATAATTATATAATATAATATAATACCTCTAAAGGCAATTATTACATTTTAAAAAGTATTTAAGCTTAGAATTATAAAGCATGTAGTTATTTAAGTTAGTTGTTTCTCCTGGGAAGGCATACCATGCCAGAATTTATGTGGTCATGTAGCATTGTTTATAGAACTTTTATTTTATGGATAATTTGGGATAATATCTATTAGTAAATTGCAAGTTGCATATGGCATGTGACTGGGTAAGAGGGGGTAGACCAGATGCCTCCAAGAGATAGGTTTGTGTTTGGCCCGTTTCTGCAGAGGAGGGTACAATGGAGATTCTCACAAATCCTGGCACTAACTGCCTCTGCCAGGGCTTGGATCCTCCCTTGGCAGGGAGGGGCAGTCAGCTTGTCTTCTCAGTAAAGTAGCAGCACCCAATGGTTACATTACAAGTATAAACTTCAGTTTAAGAAGGAAGAGAAGCCTCACGCAGCCACTCCCACCTCCGACTCACCTTCTGTGGTTGTGTGTGCTCTATGTAGACAGACTCCGGTTGTTTTCACTGGCCCACTTGTGATGCAGACTTGAGTCTGGGAGGGCTGGGTGGTTTTTTGGTTATCTACTGGAAGGCAGTCAAGAGCAAAACACAGAGCCAACTGAGCAGGGGTTGTGTGACCTCTAACAAGGCATTTCCCATTTATTATCTTCAGTTTTCTCATTCTACATGCGGGTAATAATATGCCTTGCAAGGCCGTGGCAACATTTAAGTTCAATGTTTTCAAAAGCATAGCCAATTCAACACATGTTTATTAGTTACCTGCTAACTATAGCTCAGTTAACCCTATTTATATAATTTATATTATAACTTTACTTTGGCTGGCTCCAGTTAGATCTGAAAACACAAATACATACAACACAGTCAGCCAGGTTTTGCTAAAACTGTGAGGACATCTGATCACAAAAATGAGATAATGCTGGGAATGGTGTACTTATTCCATCAATGCTGCTTGAATCAACACCTGTTGTGTGATGGGAGAATACTAAAAGGTATGAAAAATCTATGATAATTCTCTAGTAAATGTTACTATAATTTCACAAGTTTAACATAGGGAACCCCCAGTACATTACCTCTTAGGACCTGTATTTGTTGGACTAGGTTTGGTTTGTTTTCTACCAAATTAGAGAATGTGAAATACTAGTATTTACAGAGGTTATCCATGGAAAGGAGACAACAAACCAAATTCTTCCTATTCCTGAATCACCTTTACCAATGGGAGCCCATGGCCGGCCAATAGTGACCCAGAGAATACTGGCTGCCAAGCAAAGAGAACCAACTAAGGGTGCTGTCCCTTCTCTTGAGTCCCCTGTGGGGGGAGGGTTTGGATGAGCATCCCCAGGGGCTCATTTGGAAAGTAAGTATTTTGAAAAGGGAGAAAGTGCAAAACCTCCTGTTCAGTGCTCTGTCATTGTTGGCCAGAGGGCTCTGCCCTCTCTAAGCAAGTTGGGAGATTCCCAGGTGGACATATTCAGAAAACCATTAGCCAGCGGTGCTAAGGAAGGGCTAGAAAGAAGGGCTATGGAAAGGCCCCAAATCATCTTTGTTTAGGATTATGCCTTCACTGGCCACGCACCTCTTTGAAGAGTAGTTCATTAACAGGGCAGCAGACTTCTTTGATGTCACAGGCTCCTTTTTCTTGCCCAACTTTTGAAAGAGTTGGGTTCCAATGACCATCTAACTAACCAGCAGATAAAGGTGTGAGACAAGTAACAGATGCATTTGTTGAATTTCAAAGTGTTCTTGGTAATGGTCTTCAGGCTTTGATCCTCCATGTGAGAAGTGAGTTCCAATGAAATCCCCAGGATGGAATGAACTCAGGGCTCTAAGTAGGGCAGGAGTACGATGTCTCCACAAATGAAGGCCACCCACCCATAAGTTCCCAGCTGTGGACTGAAATATCCCAGGAAGTCTGTTCTTTTGGAGCAGGTCCCTAGGACTACTACTTCTTACAGAAATTATTGATGGAGCTTCAATTCTTAGTTTTGAATGTTGGCACCCAGTGTATGAAGGAGATATACAACTTATTAATGGTTAACCTTGGTGAAATTAGCTTCCCAAAGGAGACTATTTGTTGTCATTCTGGTTACTTCAAGGAAATGGGGTGATTGTTTTTCTGTGTATCTTCTCCTTTCCTAAACACAGGGATTACAGGGTGACTATACTGTTATTGGGAAACCAGTGATTGTGGACTGGACTCCTTATACAATGAGGGTACTGTAAGTGGTACAACCATTAGACACTCTGCCAGTTTTGGTCTAGTTGTATGCTGCTTGAAAAGGTATACATGCTTGTCCTATTGTCATTTATTCATAAATTCTGTATTGCACAGTGTGCCTCACCACTCCTGTAGAATCCACAGAGTAAGTTTGGGCTTTCGAGGAAACCCAATGGCAGATTTTCCTATGACCTGTGGAGATCTGTACCTTAATGTCGATGGCTTACCTTTTGCATCTTGAAAGTTTTAACTGTAAGTACCGAACATACTAGTGAGATCTACAGTAAACCAGTATTACTTCCATGTTTAGGGCCAGTGGAAAATGGGAGGTGGGGGAGATAGCTGTTTTTCAAAGTAGCCTTCTTTAGGTTGTTATTAAAACAGGAATAATACTGAACCACGGGGCAATGTGATGTTTGTTCTTGGAAGAAGTTAACCCTTCATGGGATGTATTTTTCTCTCTTCTATGGCTCAGCTTACTAGGTACTCACTAGGGCCAAAGAAGAATGACACCAAGGTTGTTAGGGATAGGTCAGAGGCTTCCTAATGGGGTGATTGTGCCTCCTACGGGATACTTGGTAATAGCTGGACACATTTTTGGTTGTCAAAATTGTGTGTGTGTGTGTGTGTGTGTGTGTGTGTGTCTATTGTACTCCTGGCTTCTGGTACCCCTGTTTCCCCTAAAATAAGACAGTGTCTTATATTAATTTTTTCTCCCAAAGTTGCGCTAGGTTTTATTTTCAGGGGATGTCTTATCTTTCCATGCGCTAGGTCTTATTTTCAGAGGATGTCTTATTTTCAGGAAAACACGGTATTTTCACTGTAGATGTACCTGGATGGCTGACTTTCTTTTTCACCTCTGCTCCTGCCATTACTCTTGGCAACTTCAAATCCACATGGATGATGCTTGGACACAGACCTCTGGATTTGGGTAGTTTTACTTTTATAACCTTTCCATCCACCCCATTTCATTCATCTGTCTGCCTGGTAATTTTTAGACTTACCATTCTCTGGCTCCATCCCCATCGTGGCAGCCTGCTCACTTGTCACTCCCACTCCAGTCATCCTTCCTGCCCTATCCTGCCTCTCTTGACACTGGCTTCATGCACCCTGAATCCAACCCACCTGACTTCAATTACAGGTGTGTCCCTGTCATCACTGCTCTGTGTGTACCCTTGGCAAAACTCCAACTCTGCTTAGCTCCAAGCTCACCCTGCTCTACCCCTGTGACCAAGCAGGGAAACAACCTTGCTTCAGTTCTTGTCCAAAGCTCTTAAATGAGAGCTTGATTCCCTGCTTCTGAGATGCTTGCTCTACACCTTCCCTCTCTTCTAAGTTATACCTGCCTCCTACTTCTCACTCTCAGCTGATGATTTGGTTTCTTATTTAAATGAGAAAAGAGAAGTGATAAAAATAAACTAGCTCATTGCCTGCACTTTATATATGTACTGACTTTCCTTATCATTACAATGGGTTGACATTTCTGCTCCTCTCAAGGTGATCCCTCCTGTTGTGTCCTGGGTCCCCTCTATTCTCTTGGCCATAGACCTTGACATTGCAGTTAAGCCTTTCTTCTGCATCATTAATTTCCCCTTCCTTTCTGGATTATTCTGAACAGCCTAACATTCCAGACTTTTTTCCACTAAAAAGTCATTCTTCGACCCATCACCCATCACTCATGCTGTCATTCTTAGACCCACCACTTATTTTTCTCTTAATTTTCACAGCAAAACTCTTTATGAACAGCTGTTGGGACTATTCCACTTTTTAAAAAAATTTTAAATTTAATTTATTTTTAATCTATTTTTCATTAAAGTATTATATGTGTTTATATCTTACCATTGCCCCCCCCCCCCAATGTTTAGCATCCACTGGTTATTCTTACATGCATGCATACAAGTCCTTCGATTGATTTCCTATCTCCCCCACCTCTCCCTAACCTTTGTGTTGTAATTTGACAGCCTGTTTGATACTTTACTGCCTCTGTATCTATCTTTTTGTTCATCAGTTTATAATGTTCTTTATTATCCATAAATGAGTGAGATCATGTGGTACTTTTTGTTCATTGACTGGGTTATTTCACTTAGCTTATGGTAAGAATTCCTTTTTTTTGGCAGCATAGTATTCCATAGTATAAATGTACCATAGTTTTCTGATCCAGTCATCTGCTGATGGGCACCTATGCTGTTTCCAAATCTTAGCTATTGCAAATTGTGCTGCTATGAACATAGGGGTACATATATCCTTTCTGATTGGTGTTTCTAGTTTCTTAGGATATATTCCTAGGACTGGGATTACTGGGTCAAATGGGAGTTCTATTTTTAGTTTTTTGAGGAAGTTCCATACTGTTCTCCATAGTGGCTGCATCAGTTTGCATTTCCTCCAGCAGTGCAAAAGGGTTCCTTTTTCTCTGCATCCTCGCCAACACTTGCTGTTTGTTGATTTGTTGATGATAGCCATTCTGACAGGTATGAGATGGTACTGCATTATCATTTTGATTTCCATTTCTCGGATAATTAGTGACTTTGAGCATGCTTTCATGTGTCCTGTGCACCAGAAGGTGGCTGGTTCGATGTCCAGTAGGGGTGTGTGCAGGAGGCAGCAGATCTAAGTTTCTTGCTCACATCAATGTCTCCTTCCCTCCTTTCCTCCCTCTTTCTCTTCCTCCCTCTTTTCGACCCCCTCCCTCCCACTCTCTCTGAAAAAGCAATGGAAAAACTATCCTTAAGTGAGAATTAACAACAAAATATCTTGTGGTTTTAAGGAGTTAATCAGTGGTGATGTCAAATGATAGTGAGAGTCTGATGCTTTAGATATCTTGTTGGAACTCCAGTCAAGGTTGGTCCTAAAACTGATCCTAGCAACCTTGCTCGGTGTGAAGCACCTGCTCTCTGATGGCTCACCCACAGCCAGCTGGAACCCTTCTAGGCCTTTCTAAAGGGACAGTGTAACAAAGTGATAAACTCATTCTGCTTTGAGACTTTCCTGGTGGGTTCTTTCCCTAAGGTGCCTGATATTGGGGTTCTGTTAGAAATCAGGTGATACTAAGAAATCTCCTTGCTGTCCCTATACTGATTCTGTTGTAAGTCCTACACTAGCCTGGTTCCTCCTTAATGTTTGTGTCATTATCCTGGGTTTGGGAATTCAAGTAAATCAAGCCTTGCCATCATGGATTTCCACCAACTAGTTCACTATGCTTTATAGCCAGAGACTGGGAAGGAATTTATTGCCTACTGTCTCTCATCTCCAGCCTGGCTTCCTTCCACCAGAGCAGTTAGCAATGATGAAACTTTTTTCTCTATACCCCACCTCCCACCCCAATGGGGATAGAATGGGGCAATTAAGCTTATTTATACTTTGATGTGCTTTTGAGACAAGTCCTGAGATTTGACTATTATCACTATGTTTCCTGATAATGATTTGAAACAAACAACAAATCCAAGATGTACTATTATTGTTTATTTTTGTAGTAGTTATTAACAAATCTATGTAATCCATGGGAATAACTCTCAGAAAAGGAAATAAAATTATAGTGAAGATAAAATAATGATGAGTATGGTCCTAGTTCTTTTTGAAATCAGAGTTAAAGAAATGTTTTAGGCAATTTGCTTCATTGACATTGGCCTCAGTTTGCTAATTAGTAAAAATTGGGGATAGAGAGGGTGAATTAGATGATTTCTAAGTACTCTACTCTCAAACATGAGTTTCAGTTTCTATACATGTCCTTTCCAATAGAAGACATGCCTTTAAAAATTTAAGCATTCTCTATTTGTGCCATAGCTAGTTTTAGTTATATATTATACTATAAATTTTAAGACAGACTATATATTTACAAAAAAATTAAGATGAAATCTTTTCTGGAATAAGGTGAGGATAAAATAGATAGATATAAAGTTTAATTTCAAGTAGATAATTAATTTGGATTATTTTTACCCTTGACTCAGATTTCTGGATTTTGCTAAGAATGTGGAAAATACCTTTGCAATCACAGTAGTTATATTTGGTTTTCCTGACTCTGTAAGATTTTTATAAAGGCTGATTAGGTAATTGAACTCAGGGCATGCCTTGCCAAAGTAGCAAACATGTTACACTGCTATTCTTATCACTAATAGTCATTAGAACTCTAAATTGCATCACTTTTCTTTTATATAGATTATCAGTCACTGGAATCATTTTAGGTCAGTGTTACCATTTCCCCCCTTGGCATTAAAGAAAATTTACTAAGCTAATATATTACCTTGCTTTTAAAATATAAGCATTGATTGGCAAGATCATGCCAAGCATCTTGCGCAATTCTCCTGGAAGCTGTAAAATCTAATCTGAATGGGAAAGCAGGAACAAGTTTTACAGGTGTTCAAGTAATACACGTGAGATTGCTTTCTTTAGTGCTGTCCAGTTATCTTTGTAGCAGTTTTTTTTTTTTTTTTTTTTTTTTTTTTTTAATAATTGGAACTAGATCCATAAGGTTCTGATTATTTCAGGCAGATTAGGAAATAAATTTAAATATTTGATCCTTCTTACTAATACATGGTGGTAAACTAAAATTTTCTTTGTTATTACAACATTTCAAATAGTTATCATTCATTCACTTTTCCTTCTTTTCATAGAAGAGCAAATTGACTCCATTGAGATCACCTTTTCAGCAACTATTCTCATCCACACCGTTTTAAAAAACATATGTAAATGGCTCTCATTTGAGAGAAAAGCATATTTGCTCAACTAGCCCATGTCTAGGTATTATCCAAACCAGATTCCCTTTATTGTTCTACTTCTCAAACAATTGGTCTATTAATATATAAAATGTCTCCATTTTTAAAGTCATCTGTTCCTTAGTTACCTGCTTCTATTGCACTTCTAAAGGCCACCAGTCACTTAGCAAAATATCTGGTCTTTCCTCCACCTTCTTTCTCTTGATCTCCTTGTAGCATTTGGTACCAATGATCACACTCTGTTCTTTAAAGACTATCCCCCCCTGAGCCCTGGCAACATCAATGTTTCTTGCTCTTCTTTCTCTTTACTAACTCTCTTTTCCTCTTTCCTCTTCCTTGGGGGTGCTCTCCAAAGCCAATGTTCCCATCAATATTAGCAGTTCCTTGTCCCCAGAAAACAATCTTTTTCTCATGACTTCAGCTATTACTTCAAAGCTGAGATTCTCATTTCTAGATCTGGTTTGCTTCAGCCTTACATTTTGATCACTTCCCAAGCATCTTTGCTTGGACATATCCCAGTCATCTCAAACTCAGCATGTCCAAAACCACAAAACGCAATTCATTTCCTTTCCCAACTTTTTTATTTCCATGAATGGTGTCTTATTTTTCTAATTAAATAGTTTCAGAATCTTAAAATAACTTTTATATTTTTTTCTCTCATACCTGCATCTTAGATGATAAGTATTTGCCATTTTTATAAGATTCCATATCACTCCTCAATATGACTGATAAGTTATTCCTCAATACGATTGATAAGATTGTAACTTGCTTATAGAGACATATTAAATTTGAGTGATTTGACCAGTAGCCACAGAACAGTAATCATACCAAAATGGGAAGGATAATTATGATACTTTCAGTTAGTGTTTAGAGTCTAAAGTAACTTCCCATCTGTCTACCTACTGGTGCTTACTTACCTCTGGATGGACCCACCTCTGTCTCAGGATTTCTCAGCCTTAGTGCTATTGACATTTTTGCTTGGTAATCTTTTGTTGTTGGGGGCTGTCCTGTAATATTGCAGGATGTTGAGCATTATCACTGGCTGATACCCACTATATGCCAGAGGCATCCCCATCCTTTGTGTGACAACCAAAAATATTTCCAAACATTGCCAGCTATCTCTCAAAGCCAGAGAGGGAGTGTTGGGGGCTAAATCTTCATTGAGAACCACTGCTTTTTCCTATATCCAACATTGCTCAATAAAAATATCCTATTCCCAACATTGTTCTAACCTTTCATAACTGAAAATAGATGCTATTTTATTCTAAAATGTGTTATTAATGTTTTTCTAAATAATTAAGTGTTCTGTTTGTAATGTTATAATATTCAGCACACACTGTCTATGTCTATTTATTTATTGTTTTAAAAAATACCAGTTGGAGAAATTGGACAGGCTTTTATCTGTGGCTTCTGGTTAGAGGATTTAACACAGTAAGGAATTAAGTGGCACCAAGGAAAGAGCCTTGCCTCGTGGAAATTGAAAGGTGTTTTATTTACAAATGCTGTATCAGAGTGCAGATAGCCCTCCTGGGTTCAAAGTCCAGACCCACCACTTTACTTGTTTTGAGAAGAACATTCCAAAAATTTGCCAAGATTTTGTGTACTCATTTTAAAAATGAGAGTAATTATACCTATCTCAAGGCATTGTTGTAAGTTGTAAATAAAAAACACTTAAAGCCCTGGACACAATGCCTGGATTTGTGTGACAACCAAAAATATTTCCAAACCTTGCCAGATGTCTCTCAAAGCCAGAGTGGGAGTGTAGGGGGCGAAATCTGTTGTAACACCATGATAAATGTTAACTTTCACTTTAAAAGAATATTTTTATTGATTTCAGAGAAGAAGGAAGAGGGAAAGAGAGAGACAGAAACATCAATGATAAAAGAACAAGGGACAGGCCACCTGCTCCACATAAGTATAGTGGAATTGCTCTGGTTAAAGTCAGGTAGGAGATCTGAACCCAGCTGTGCAGGCCCTCTCTCCATGCTGAGGACCAGCCATCAGCCATGCTTTTTATTGGGTGATTACACTAGGCTCCCCCCATTGCTGACACCAGCCAATGAATTCAGTGTAACTGTATTGTGACTTTTAGATAGTTGGTTTGAAGCTGCACATACAGCATTTGAAGTAGTGTATCAGTTTGGTTAACAGTTTTCATATTTATGCAATATTGTGCTTCTTAGATATAGAGACATCTAAGCTCACACTTGTGAGCTCACACTTAAGGGAGTGGGATTGGGCACTATGAGGTCATTTTTTCCCATTGAAGTTGCTTTCCTGAAAACTGATGACCATTGGTTTATCATTAGTTAATTAAAGTGTATTTATTAAACCTACTTTGTAATCAAAACTAGCCTCAGTACTGCAAGCAGTATCATTCAATTTAAAGCATACTTCTGCCCTTTCAGATATTAAAATCTAAATAAAGAGAGAGGTCTGCCACACACGTGAATAGCTGAAAGCCCATGATATGTAATAAAAAAGAACACATGAAGATTGGAATCAGATAAAAGTTGAGTTTGAATTTCAACTTAACCACCTTCAAGTTCTTTATTTTAATGTTTTTCTAGTGGAATGTTTGCACAGATTAAATAAAGCAACTTTGCAAATTACCTAGTACAATGTATACTTACACATCATAAAACATTTTTTATAGATAAAAAAATTACTTTTTTTTCTTTGTTGCTGCATTGTGCAAAAGGGGTTGGTTAGATTTTTATTAGATGGAAAGGGATGTTTGGGATGTTTGATTTAAATATAAGCTAAGATCAATACTCTATTAGTTGTGGGTGTGACCTCATATGCCAGGTTTGAAACTAGACCTCTCTTTGGTCTCACTTAGCCCAGTTATAATGATGGGGCTGTACTCTGGTCCCAGTGTCAGTATTTCTTTAGAATTTTCCTAGAACTTAGGGAGTTTCAGGATGGAGGCTTACTCTTCTAGTGGTCCTGTAGGTGTGAGACTTGAGGCCCTAAGCTCAGCTTCCTAGCCTGCCTAGCCTCTCCCCGGCCACCACTCCAAAACCCCTTGAGATGAGCTTGTTTCCAGTTCTGGCCCTTTTGAGGCTTCCACACCTTACTTCTTAGACTATGACAACACCCTGTTTAAAATGCCCTATAAGAGAACATTATGTGGCATAGATATTTGTCAATGCTATAAGAAGGAAGTGGTAACCACTAAAAGTAGCTCATTTTGAAGACAGATGGCAAAGTCAGCCCCCTTCAGTGTGAGGAACTGACAGAGGGATGTTTGTTATACCGGGGAGGAAGTATCAGAGGTTCAGGTTCCAGATGGCTCTGGGAGAATAAATACATAGAATTATGAGGGGGGTTAGCTTAAATTCTGCAAACATTTATTGTGTCAGGCAGCCTATCGGCTTTGGAGATACAGAATGGAAGAAGACTCAGGCTGCAGTGGAGCCTTCCAGGCCAGGTGGGCCAGGTAGTCATTCAGCTACTAGGGCCACATAATGGTCTGAGTTCAAAGGCAAGCACATGTTTAGATAAGTACAGCAGTTAATTAGTGACAAGGCTATGCAACTCATGCTTAGAATGTTTTTTTTTTTTTTTTGTCTTACTCTTTTTTTTTTAAATCCTCACCTGAGGATATATTTTTAATGCTTTTTTTGTTTGTTTTGTTTATTTGATTTCTAAAGCGAGTAGAAATAAGGGAAGAGAGGGAGAAAGAAAGAGAAAGATTGATTGGTTGCCTTCCATATGTGCTGGACCAGGGCCTGGAATTGAGCCTGCAACCAAGGTACATTCCCTTGACCAGAAATCAAACCCACAACCCTTCAAAAGGAGGATCAATGCTCTAACCGTTGAGAAACACAGATGAGGGCTTTTTTTCTCTCTTAGTCTTAACAGGTATAGTTAAAAAAAATAACTGAGTTGCTATAAATACCATGTTTTTTGCTAGGAAATATTTTCTGTAGAAAAACCACCAATGAGTATGTTGAGATATATAGATATATCCTCTCATACCTAAAAACATCCAACCAATGGGCACCATCATTCTCCTGGCAGCAATTATTAAGGGTGAATGCATTGATGGTGAGTTTATATATTAGAAAAGTTACAAAATGTTTTTATCAATATGCATATTATAATCCTACCTAATAAAAGAGTAATATGCAAATTAACCACCACTCCGCTATACTCACAATTCATGCCCACCAGCCACGCCCACCAGCCAATCAGAGTGAGTAT
Organism: Pipistrellus kuhlii; assembly: GCF_014108245.1. NCBI lineage: Eukaryota > Metazoa > Chordata > Mammalia > Chiroptera > Vespertilionidae > Pipistrellus > Pipistrellus kuhlii. The sequence goes on along the minus strand of NW_023425515.1, from coordinate 106,342,212 downwards.
GCATATAAACCCAACCAAGATGGCTACAGCCACAGGAGGGAGGCTTGGGTTTCCCAGGCAACTAGAACATCCTCCAGACCCAGGCTGCTCCTAGCCTGTAGGCTCTTAAGCCCTGAGCAGCAGGGGTCTCAGAACACCCCCTGGCCACTCAGAGCCTATGAGTACAGGCACCAAGTGGCTGGGGGTGGGGCAAGAACTTGGGAATGCTCCAGCACCAAGAGGTGGTTTGGTCCACGCCCCCAGCCTGGGGTCTCAGGTCAGCAGCAGCTCCCGCACCCACACAGAGATCCCCTCCTTGCCCAGCCTGGGTTCTCAGCCAGGTAGATATGGAGGACTCTTAAATGTTTCTATATATATATATATATATATATATATATATATGTGTGTGTGTGTGTGTGTGTGTGTGTGTGTGTGTGTGTGTGTTTTACAGAGAGGAAGGGGAGGGGATAGAGAGCTAGAAACATCTATGAGAGAGAAACATCAATCAGCTGCCTCCTGCAAACTCCCCACTGGGTATGTGCCCCCAGCCAAGGTACATGGACTTGACTGGAATCGAACCTGGGACCCTATCTAATAAAGAGGGAATATGCAGAAGAGGGTATTTGGGGGTGACCGGGTTGTCAAGGGAGGGCAGTTGGGGATGATCAGGTCAGCAGGAGAGCAGTTAGGAGTCAATCAGGCTGGCAGGGGAGCAGTTAGGGGATGATCAGGCAGACAGGTGAGCATTTGGGAGCAAGCACTCCAGGATTGTGAAAGGGATGTTGGACTGTCTATTTAGACCCAATCCCATAAATGAGCAGTTGGACATCCCTATCACAATCCAGGACTGCTGGCTCCCAACTGCTCGCCTGCCTGCCTTTCTGATTTCCCCTAACTGCTTCTGCCTGCCAGCCTGATCACCCCTAACCACTGCCCTGCCAGCCTGTTTGTCCCCAACTTCCCCCCTCTGCTGGCCTGGTCAGCCCTAACTACCCTCCCTTGAAGGCTTGATCACCCCCAACTACCCTCCCTTGCAGGCCTGGTCCCTCTCAACTGCCCTCTCTTGCAGGCCTGGTCTCTTCCAATTGCCTTCCTCTGCTGGCCATCTTGTGGTGGCCATCTTGTGTCCACATGGGGGCAGCCATATTGTGTGTTGGAATGATGGTCAATCTGCACATTACTTTTTATTAGATAGGATAGAGGCTTGGTGCACAGGTGGGGGCCAGCTGGTTTGCCCTGAGGGTGTCCTGGATCAGGGTGAGGGTTTCATTGGGGCATGGGGTGGCCTGGTTGAGGGGCCTGTGGTGGTTTAAAGGCCAGCCAAGACCCCTGGTGACCCAAGCGGAGGCTCTAGTATCTGGAATTTATTTACCTTCTGCAATTGAAACTTTGTAGATTGGAGTGGAGCCAAGCCTCCTGCTGGCTCTGCCCGATTCTAATGGGACTTATGTACCTTCTATAATTGAAACTTTGTAGCCTTAAGCAGAGGCCTGGGCCAGCCAGAGTGTCATTGCTTCCTTTGTTGCCAGCGGAAACCCTATCCTGCTCTCTCCAGTTCCATGGCTGCTACCATTTTTATTGGGATTTATCTTCTATAATTGAAATGTTGTAGCCTTGAGTGGAGGCCTAGACTGGCCAGGGTATGTGGAAAGCTTGGCTTCCTCTATTGCTGGGGAAACCCAAGCCTCTCAACTGCTCTCTGTGGATGCAGCCATCTTGGTTGGGGTTAATTTGCATACTTGCTCTGGTTGTGGCTTGAGCAGAGTGATGGTTAATTTGCACATTGCTTTTTTATTAGGTAGGACATATATTGTTTATGGAATTAAAGAAACTTTATCTCTTTTAAAGTATATCTTTGTAATATTATTGTTGTGACTCCTGTTTTCAACTTGTTTGTATTTGCCTGATATATTTTTGTCTACTCCTGCTATCTCTTTCCTCATGGATTCTGTCAATACATCAGAATTCTGGGGCTTTTGTTCTCCATAAACATATTTATTAATTTCAAATATAGGTACATTTATAATGCATATTTACATACACAAACACACACACACACAGAATAAATTTTACTTCACTTTAATGGTCAGTCTCTGTAAAGAATTTCATTAGTAAGACCCACTCAAGATCGGTCTAATTTTTTGTTTTGAAATTTTGTGTTTTGGTTGGACCAAACAAGATATGTAATATGAAGTGCTGATATATTTTAACAACCAGCTGGGGAGAAGAGAGTGGAAGCTAAAAGGCTCTGATTTGTTGTTTTTGCTGGTTTTTATACTGTAAATGCTGCTTGACTTCAAGCTATAGGTGTGACACCATTGATGTGGAGTTGGGAACACAGCACTGCACCTAATGGAAGGTTTTTTATTTTATTTTATTTTATTTTATTTTATTTTATTTTATTTTATTTCAAAAGTAATCTGTCTATATTGTAGGAAACAAAGAAAAATATAAAGAAGAAGAAGGGGAAAAAAGCAGCTATAATGCCCACTTGTGATAGCCGTTGTCAACTTTATGGGGTCAATTTTCTTTCAATATTTTATGTGATTGAAATGCTACTGAGTCAGAGTATCTTGTTCTTTGTTTTAATAGTATATCATAATTGGAGGTGACCTTAATTCATTCAGTAGCTTACTTCACTGCAGTGAATACCTTTGTGTGTGAAGCTTTTTCAGATGATTTCTTCTTTAAAAATATTTTTAATTATTTACAGTATTACATACATTAGTACATATATCTCTATTTCTTCCCCCATTGACTTTCCCCAGCCTCCCCTACCCCTTGACGCATGCCCTCATCCAACCCCCCAGTGTCTTGTATCCTCTGGTGTGCTTATATGAATGGATACAAATCTTTTGGTTGATCTATTTCCCTCCCTTCCCAATACTCCCCAGCCTTCCTGCTATAATTTAACAGTCTGTTCAGTGCTTTATTGCCTTTGTATCTATCTTTTTATTCATTAGGTTATAATGTTATTTCTTTTCTATAAATGAGTGAGATTATGTGGTATTTTTATTTTATTGCCTGGCTTATTTCACTTAACATAATGCTTTCCAAGTCCATCCATGCTGCTGCAAATGGTAAGAATACCTTCTTTTTTATAGCAGTGTAGTATTCCATTGTGTATATGTACCATAGTTTTCTAATCCACTCATCTATAGATGGGCATTTAGGATGTTTCCAAATCTTGGCTATCATGAATTGTACTGCTATGAACATAGGGGTGCACATATCCTTTCTGATTGGTGTTTATAGTTTCTTGGGATATATTCCTAGAAGTGGGATTACTGGATCAAATGGGAGTTCCATTTTTTGTTTTTTGAGGAAACTCCATACTGTTCTCTGCAATGACTGCACCAGTCTGCATTCCCACCAGCAGTGCACAAGGGTTCCTTTTTCTCCCCATCCTCTCCAGCACATGTCGTTTGATGATTGCCATTTTGACAGGTGTAAGATGGTACAACATTGTCGCTTGATTTGCATCTCTCAGATAATTAGTGACTTTGAGCATATTTTCATATGTCTCTTGGCCTTCCTTCTGACTTCTTTTGAAAAGATTCTATTTATGTTTATTGCCCATTTTTATAGGATTATTTATCTTCCTTTTATTAAGTTGTATAAGTTCCCTGTAGATGTTGGACATTAAACCCTTATCAGTGAAAACATTTGCTTATTTGTTCTCCCATACAGTGGGCTTTCTTATTGTTTTGTTGATGATTTCTTTTGCTGTGCAAAGCTTTTTATTTTTATCAATATGTAGTCCCATTTGTTTATGTTCTCTTTAGCTTCCATTGCCCTAGGGGCAGTATCATTGAAGAAATTGCTTCAGCATATGTCTGAGATTTCTCTGCCTGTGGATTCCTCTAATATTTTTATGGTTCCCCATCTTATGTTTAAGTCCTGTATGCATTTTAAGTTTATTTTTGTGTATAGTGCAAGTTAGTGTCTAGTTTCATTTTTCTGCATGTATCTGTCCAATTTTCCCAACATCATTTATTAAAGAGACTGTCTTGATGCCATGGTATGTTCATGCCTCCTTTGTCAAATATTAATTGAGCATATTGGTTTGAGTTGATTTCTGGATTCTCTATTCTATCCCATTGATCTATATGTCTGTTCATATGCCAGGGCCAGATTGTTTTGAGAACAGAGGTTTGGAATACAGCTTGAAACCTGGTATTGAGATCCCACCTTTGTTCTTATTTCTCAAGATTGCTATGGCTATTTGGGGTCTTTTTTTAATTCCAGATGAATTTTTGGAGGTTATTTCGATGTCTGTAAAATATGCTGTTGGTATTTTAATGGGGAGTGCATTGAATCTATAGATTGCTTTGGGTAGTATAGACATTTTAAAGATGTTGATTCTACCAATCCATGAACATGGTATGTTCTTCCATCTGTCCACATGCTCCTTATCTCTTTTTTCAGTGTCTGTAGTTTTCCATGTACAAGTCTTTTACCTCCTTAGATAAGTTTATTCCTAGGTATCTTACTTTTTTGGTTTGATGGTAAATGGGATTGCCTTTTCAGTCTCTCTTTTTGTAAGTTCACTATTGATGTATAGAAATGCCACAAATTTCTTGGTGTTAATTTTGTATCCTGCTACATTGCTGAATTCATTTATTAAGTCTATTTGTTTTTTGATGGAATCTTTCAGTTTTTTTATGTACAATATCATGTCATCTGAAAATAAGGATAGCTTTACTTCTTTTCCAATTTGGATATGTTTTATTTTTTCTTCTTGTCTTATTGCAATGGCTAATACTTCTATTGTAGTACTATGTCAAACAGGAGTGGAGAGAGTGGGTATCCCTGTGTTGCTCCTGTTCTTAGAGAGAATGGTTTTAGTTTTTGCCCATTGAGTATGATGTCAGCTGTAGGTTTATCACATATGGCTTTTATTATGTTGAGGTATGATTATTATAATCCCACCTTGCTGAGAGTTTTTATCAAGAAAGGATGTTGGATTTTGTCAAATGCTTTTTTCTGCATCAATTGATATGACTATGTGATTTTTATCTCTCAATATGATTTCCAATTTTATGCCACTGTGATCTGAGAAGATGCTTGATATTTCTATCTTCTTGAGTTTGAAGAGACTTTGCATATTACCCAACATATGATCTATCTTTGAAAATGACTCATGTGCACTTGAGAAGAATGTATATTCTGTGGTTTTGGGGTGAAATGTTCTGAATATGTCAATTAATTTCATCTGGTCTAGTGAGTCATTTAAGATTGATGTTTCTTTGCTGATTTTTTGTTTAGAGGATTTGTCCAATGATGATAGTGGGGTATTAAAGTCTCCTAATATGATTGTATTGCTGTCAGTCTCTCCCTTGATATCTTCCAGGAGGTTTTTTTTTTTTTAATGTATTTGTGTACTCCTGTATTGGGTGTGTATATATTTACTAGAAGTATTTCTTCTTGTTGGAATGCTCCCTTTAGTATTATGAAGTTAAGATAAGGCCTTCCTTATCTTTTGTTATATCCTTCACTTGGAGATCTATTTTGTCAGATATAAGTATTGCTACTGCAGCCTTTTTTCCTTTCCATTAGCCTGAAAACCTTCTTCCATCTCTTCACCCTCAGTCTGTGTGCATCTTTTTTTCTGAGGTGGGTTTCTTTTAGAAAGCAGATATATGGGTTTTGTTTTGTTATCCAGTCTGTTACCCTCTGTCTTTTGATTGGGACATTTAATCCATTTACATTTAAAGTTATTATTGATATGTACTTATTTTTCACCATTTTTATTCTTTACCAATTTATTCTTTCTTAGCTTCCCATTTTTTTTTTTTTTTTACAGCAGACCCTTTAACATTTCTTGCATTGCTGGTTTGGTGGTAATAAATTCCCTTAATCCTTTATTGCTGTGAAGCTCCTGATTTCACCTTCAAATTTGATTGGTAGCATTGCTGGATACAGTATTCTTGGATTCAGACCCTTCCTTTGCATGAACTTGTGTATTTCACTCCATTCCCTTCTGGCCTGATGAGTTTCTGTTGAGAAATCAGCTAGTCTAATGGGGGTTCCTTTGTATTTAAAATTCTGTCCCACTCTGGCTGCTTTTAAGATTCTTACTTTGTCATTGTTGTTTGCAAATTTAATTATAATATGCCCTGGTGTCAGTCTTTTGGGGTTTATTTTGCTTGGGACTCTGAGCTTTTTGGATTTGTATGGAGTTTTTCCTTCCCTATATCAGGGAAATTTTCTTTCATTATTTCTTCAAACAGGTTTTCTATTCCTTGCTCAGTTTCCTCTCCTTCTGGAACCCCATTTATGCAGATTTTTTGTTTCCTGTTGTCCCAAATTTCCCTTAGGCTCTACTTCTGCTTTCTAAAATTTTCCCCCCCTGGAGCTGCTCTACTTGGGTATTTTTCCCCATCTTGTCTTCTAGCTCACTGATGCGATCCTCTGCTTTTTCTAGTCTACTCTTGATGCTTTCTATTGAGTTCTTTGTAGCAGTGATGTTATTTTTCATTTCTTCTTTGTTCTTCATTTCCTCTTGGTTTTTTTTTTTAATATAATATATTTTATTGATTTTTTACAGAGAGGAAGGGAGAGAAATAGAGAGCTAGAAAGGTCGATGAGAGCGAAACATAGACCAGCTGCCTCTTGCACACTCCCCACCGGGGATGTGCCCACAACCAAGGTACATGCCCTTGACTGGAATCGAACCCGGGACCTTTCAGTCCGCAGGCCGACGCTCTACCACTGAGCCAAACCGGTTTTGGCATCCTCTTGATTCTTAATAATATTGTTGAATTTGTCTTCCATTCTTTACAGCCACCATATGACCATTTCTCTGAATTCTTTCTCTGACAGGTTGCTTTTCTCCATTTTGTCTACTTCTTTTTCTGGTGATGCCTGCTTTTCTTTTATATTAATATGTGGGCTTTTTCTTTGTTTCCCCATGGTCTCTCTTCTCAGGATGTCTGATTGGTTATGTAGTTCTCTCTCTCCTTTCTTTGATTTAAAAACATAAAATAGAACACAACCAGGTACAATGCACTAGGCCAGGGGTCCTCAAACTTTTTAAAGTGGGGGCCAGATCACGGTCCCTCAGAGAGCTGGAGGGCCGGACTATACGAACTACTAATTCCTACTGTAACACCTCGGCTGCGCTCACTGCCCAAAAAACCTGGCGGGCCAGATCAGACTCCTCTGCGGGCCGCATGTGGCCTACGGGCCGTAGTTTGAAGACGCCTGCACTAGGCACTGAACAGAAATGTATTCAAGGTATTACTAACTCCAAATAAAGGTGACCACTTGAGAAAGGCAAGTTAGAGGATAGGAAAGAAAATAAAAAAGGGAGAGAAAAAAGAAAGGAGTGCAAAAATGAAATTGGGAAAAGGGAAAAAAAATGTAAGAGGTTAAGAAAGAAGAAGGGAACAAACTATGTATATGGGGAGAAAACTCCAATAGAACAGCCACTATTCCCAACAAATTCCAGTAACAATGGAAATGAATACAAACTACAAACAACTAATATCAAGTGAGGCGAGAGAAAACAGAAGCAAAAAACAAACAAGAACAAAACAACAACAAAAAAAGAATAAGCAAAACAATCTCACAAAAAGCATTAAAAGTTGATATAATCAACAATCAAGCAAACAACAACAAAAGGAGAAAGAGAAAAACAATTTTTTTTTTTTTTTTGTATAGTGAAGACAGAGAAGAGAATGCTGGGTATGACCTTAGAACAGAGAACTGGAAATTATATATATAAGTAGGTGAAATTTTAATAGGGGTAAAAAGAATAGGGAAAATCTAAAGCAGGAAAAGGGTAAGAGAAATAGGACAACAAAAGGGGAAAATTTAGGAAGAGAGTGATGGCATAAAGGTAAAGTTGAGAGAGTAAAATGATGCTAAAAGAAAGATGAAAATAGAATGTAGAACACTAATCCCAAAGTAAAATAAAGGGAAAATAAAATTAAACTTAAAAAAAGGTAAAGTAGTAATAATATTGATTTAAAATAAAAAATGTAATAATTAAAAAAGTAAAATCAAGTGAGAAAAAAAATTATTATTTATTAAGTAAAAGATGAAAAAATAAATAAAAATGTGCATTCACTTCCTTACTGTTCTATTTGGCACTCCTGTTTTTTAGTCAGGACAGTATTGAAGTTCCCAGGGTTCCACTGCTCCTCAGTATTGTAAGCCAGTACTGATTTTTAAACAGGCAGTGAGTCTTAATTTATTGTATTCTTTTATTTGTGTTTACACAAGAGTAAACTTGTGATTCAACCCCTGGATGGCAGTGTTTCTGGATTGACCTCTGGGTCTATAGGTTCTCTCTAGCCAGTGCTTAGATCCTGCTTTCTCTGTGGCACTCAATACTGGTTTGTTGGAGTGGGTTGCCCTAGAACTGGTTCTCTGTTGGTATTCCCTGCTCTAATCCCCAGGTTTCAGAAAAATAACTTTCCCCTGCGTCTCTTAGGGTTTCCCCAATTGGATGATCCTATGTATTGGGCTTAGTAATCAGAAGCAAGGATTTAAAGATGAAAAATAAAAAATTAAAAAATAAGAAAGCCAGTGGAAGTGTGTGAACTTCAGGGCTGTGCACAAGTATGCGCAGTCTCTTTTCCCCTTGGGGCTAATCAGCTGGCACACTTTTTAAATTTTTAGTTTGTCTTTTTGTGTCAGATCAAAATAGTTACTTTTTAGAGTTCTCTTTGGTTAGCAGCTCTGAGGACCCCCTTCCACATTCACAGATCACGCCAGCCCCAACAGCAACAGATTTTTTTTAGGCACAGACTTTCCTCGGTCCAGTCCTCCAGCTCCTGCAATATGCACATTTCTCTCTCCTGTCAGGACCAGAGACCTCACCTTATCCTAGGAGAAATCTGACCTTTCCATGGTGGATTGTAGAGCTCCTCTGAATCCACGTGTTTGCACCAATTGGGGACTGGTGTTCTGGAGTTCACAGGTGTTCAGTGGGTGCTGTAGTTGTAGATTTTCAGGCTTCCAAAAACATCCACTTTCCCCTTCAAGATGGCGTGGTCTCCATGTCTGAGCCAGTTGCTCCAGGAGGAAACCCAGCAGCAGTGGGGGCTCCTGGTCAGGGGAACCCAACCCCTTCAAACAGTTCCTCACCATCTCTTGGAGTATAGATGTCCCTCAACTCACCAGCAAACACTCCCCATGTGACCATCAGCTATTCTTTCTATCTGCTTCGGGACAAGAGTAGGGACACGTCTGTCTATTCTGCCACCATTTTTTCGCCTCTTCTAGTGGAAGTCTTGATATTTTATTCCCAGGGTGAGTTTTAGGAAGCAATCCAGATTTCTGTTCATGCCAGCAGCCCCACCTCACTAGACAAGTGGGCATTACTGGATGTGGCATAAAAGTAACATGAACAACTTGATAAACAAGTTTCACAGACACATTCCTGTGGTTTGCTAGTTGTCTTTAGCAACTTAGCCACACTTCATGTTTCTAATTCAGGGCTTTATTTTCATTTTTTAAAACAGTGTGGTTGTGACATAGGTAATCTCTATAGGGTACATTCTCTGCAAGTCTCTCTTAGCAAATCCAATACAGTTATAGTCTGCATATGCTGACACTTCAAATAATTTACATTTTCATGCTGTAAAGCTCAGTAAAGATTTTTAGCACTTTTATTTAGTATGGGTAAGGGGAGTGCTAAAAGGGTGAAGCAAGTTGCTTAAGGACCACTGGCTAATTATTAGCAGGGTTGGAACCTAGAACATTTGCATTTTAAATCTGTCTGGTTTTCTCACTACATTTACCAAATGTTAATAGGATTTAATTTGTATGGTTATAGAGTCAATTAGGCTATTATACTGGGAAAAACTGCCATTATCCTAATAAAAAAATATTAGTCTAAAAATTTAACTTTAAAAGTCTTTCTGTGAAGTTTGAATTATATAGTTAAGAAAACAAGATTTAAATTAGATCATTTTAAGGAAAACGTGGTGAAAATTTATCAGACCAGAAACTGAGACATAGTGAAATGATTTGCCCAGGATTGGTCACAGGACCATTAAGTGGCTGGGCCAGCACTGGGGCCCACGATTCCCCTTTATCTCTACTGCACGCATCCTCGGATAGCTTTGCTGGAGGTGCCACATAGTGACTGATGCTCCAGGAGCACTGCATTGGGGCACAGAAGAGAAGCCTGGACCTAGAAATTAGAAAGGGAGGGGTCTCATTCTCAAGACTATACTCTTTGAGCAGTGGCTGCTCTAGGACCTGCTGGTGGGACTGGGAGCCCCGCAGGCTCCTGTGCTCCCAGAAGCATCACTGAATCTCCAGGGTTAGGGAGAGGTTAGATAAGAATATATGTGCAGTTTGCTTTATTCAAAACCCTTGTTTTTAAAAAGGCAATTTATAAATTTTAAAGACTGATTTTTGTTGTCATTATTAAGTTGTATGAATTCTTTGTATATATTTTAGCTATTACTCTCTTATTTGATATATGATTTGTGAAGTTTTTCTTCCATTCTGTAGGTTGCCTTTTATTTCTCTCATTCTTTTTAAAATTTATTATTATTGTTTAAAGTATTACATATGTCTCCTTTTCCTCCATCCACCCCTCCCTGGCCACTCCCACCCACCCCACCACCCCAAGGACAAGCCCCCTTTGCCCCAGTGTCTATGTCACTGGTTATGCTAATATGCATGCATACAAGTCCTTTGGTTGATCTCTTACCTCTCCTCCACCCCCTACCACCACGGCCTTCCCTCTGAGGTTTGATGGTCTGTTGGGGTTTCTCTGTCTCTGGATCTATTTTTGTTCATCAGTTTATGTTGTTCATTATATTTCACAAATGAGTGAGATCATGTGATATTTACTTTTCTCTGACTGCCTTATTTTGTTTAGCATAATGCTCTCCATTCATGCTATTGCAAATATCGGGTCTAGTGATAATTAATGTCGTTTTTTAACATTCGTTTAAAATCTTGCTTGGCGTTGATTTGTATTGACATAACCTTCAAACACGTAGTATCTACAGAACGTGTGAAGTGCAATTAACAAGTTTTGCTTGAAAAAGTTTGTGTTTGGTTTGGTTTTTGTTGCAAAACTAGGGCTAAGAAGATGGCGGATGAAGAGCATATTCGGCACTGCGTGCTTTACGAGTTCCAATTAGGAAGAAAAGCAAGTGAGGCTGCAAAAAACATCTGTAGTGCTCTTGGTCAAGATGCAGTTAGCGCCAGAAAATGCCAGCGTTGGTTTGAGAAATTTCGCGGGGGAAAGTTTTCGTTAGATGACAAGGGTGGTCGAGGCCGTGTGTCCAATTTTGATCAAGAAGCTCTTCAAGCTCTTTTGGTGCAAAATCCTCAAATTACCCAACAAGAGCTTGCGACAACTTTAAATTGTTCACAAAAAACAATTTCCAATCAATTGCGTGCACTTGGCAAAGTCCAAAAGTTTGGAAAATGGGTTCCTCGTGAGTTGACCGACAACAACCATAATCAAAGAGTCACAATTTGCAGTTCGCTCCTCTCTCGTCAAAACCGTTTGCCGTTTTTAGAGCAAATTGTTACCGGAGATGAACAATGGGTGCTGTATGTTAATTTGAAAAGGCGGCCTCAATGGTTGGGCAAAAATGAGGCTCCGCTGCCCATGCCAAAACCTGACTTGCATGCGAAAAAAGTGATGTTGTATGTTTGGTGGAATTTTAAAGTAATTCTTCATTATGAACTTTTACCATCTAACCCACATGTGTCAAACACAAGGCCCACGGGCCAAATCCGTCCCGCCAGGCCTTGCAATGTGGCCCGCACCACGCTGTCATCACTGCACTCCGCTGCGTTTCCATCACAATGACAGTTTATGACTGTTCAGTAAATCATTCGGCCCGTGATTTAGGCTGGATTTTAGATTTTGGCCCCTTCTCTGATTGAGTTCGACACCCCTAATCTAACCAAACCATTACAAGTGCAGTGTATAGTGCCCAATTGGAAAGGTTAGCCCAAGCTTTAAGAGAAAAAGAACCCACGCTGATTAATCGGAAGGGCGTAATTCTTCACCCCGATAATGCACGACCGCATACTGCAAGAATCACTGCTCAAAAACTGCGCCAGTTGGAATGGGAAGGTCTCCCTTAACCTGCATATTCTCCTGATATTACCTCTTCCGATTACCATTTGTTTCGTTCTTTGCAAAACTTTCTTCTTGGAAAAAAATTTAATAATGAAGAATACCTCAAAAATGCATTGACCCAATTTTTTGCATCAAAATCACAAGAATTTTACAACAGAGGGATTAAAATGCTTCCTGAGCGTTGGGCACAAGTAGTAGAAAACAACGGCAACTATATTGTTGATTACATTTTGTTGTATTGTTTAGATAAATTCGATTTAAAAAAGTATTAGAAAACGACATTAATTATTACTAGACCTAATAGTATAAGTTCCTTCTTTTTTATAGCAGTGTAGTATTTCATTGTATAGATGTACCACAGTTTTCAAATCCACTCATCTGCTGATGGGCACTTAGGCTGTTTCCAAATCTTAGGTATTGTAAATTGGGCTGCTATGAACATAGGGGCGCATATATCCTTTCTGATTGGTGAAGTGTGCTTACTGGGTCAAATGGAAGTTTCATTTTTAACTTTTTGAGGACTCTCCATACTGTTTTCCACAGTGACTACACAAATCTGCATTTCCACCAGCAGTCCAAGAGGGTTCTTTTTCTCTCCATTCTCTCCAGCACTTTGTTGATTTGTTAATGATAGCCATTCTGACAAGCGTGAGATGCTACCTCATTGTCCTTTTGATTTGCATCTCTCAGATGATTAGTGACTTTGAGCATGTTTTCATATGTCTTTTGGCCTTCTGTATGTCCTCTTTTGAAAAGTGTCTATTTAGGTTCTTTGCCCATTTTTTGATTGGATTATTTTTCTTCCGTTTGTTAAATTGTATGAATTCCCTGTAAATTTTGGAGATTAAACCCTTATCAGAGATAACATTGACAAATATGTTCTCCCATGTAGTGGACTTACTTGTTTTGTTGATGGTTTCTTTTTCTGTGCAGTAGCTTCTTATTTTGATGTAGTCCCATTTGCTTATTTTCTCCTTAGTTTCCATTGCCATAGGAGCTGTATCAGTAAAGATATTGCTACAACATATGTATATTTTGCTACCTCTGGATTCTTCTAAGACTTATGGTTTTCTGTCTTATGTTTAAGTCTTTTATTCATTTTGAATTTATTTTTGTGTATGGTGTAAATTGGTGGTCTAGTTTTATTTTTTTTTGCATGTATCTGTCCAATTTTCCCAACACCATTAAATGAAGAGACTGCCTTGTCTCCATTGTATGCTCTTGCCTCCTTTGTCAAATATTAATTGAGAATTCTGGCTTGGGTCTATTTCTGGGTTCTCTGTTCTGTTTCTTTAGTCTATATGTCTGTTCTTCTGCCAGTACCAGGCAGTTCTGAGAACAGTGACTTTGTAATATAGCTTAAAATCTGATGTTGTGATCCCTCCAACTTTGTTCTCCTTTTTCAGGATTGCTGTAGCTATTTGGAGTCTATTTTTATTCCACATGAATTTTTGAAGTGTTTGTTCTAGGTTTGTGAAATATATTGTTGGTGTTTTGATGGGGAGTGCATTGAATCTATAGATTGCTTTAGGTAGTATGAACATTTTAATGATGTTGATTCTACCAATACATGAACACGGTAGAAGACATTTGTTTATGTTTTTGTCTAACTTTTTTTTTCAATGTACTGTAGTTTTCTGAGTACAACTTTTTTACCTCCTTAGTTAAGTTTATTCCTAGGTACCTTAATTTTTTTGTTGCAATGGTAAGTGGAATTGTTATTTTAGTTTCTCTTTCTGTGAGTTCTTTATTGGTGTATAAAAATGTCATAGATTTCTGGGTATTAATTTTGTATCCTGCTACATTACCAACTTCATTTATTAGTTCTAGTAATTTTTTTATGGAATTTTTAGGGTTTTCAATGCACAATATCATGTCACCTGTGAAAAATCACAGTTTTACTTCTTCTTTTTCAATATGGATACCTTTTATTTCTTCTTCTCTGATTGCTATGGCTAACACTTCCAGTACTATGTCAAACAGAAGTAGTGAGAGTGGGCATCCTTGTCTTGTTCCTGTTATTAGGGGGAATGGTTTTAGTTTTTTCCCATTGAATATGATGTTGGCCCATTGGTTTGTCATATAAGGCTTTTATTATGTTGAGGTATGATCCCTCTATTCCCACTTTGCAGAGAGTTTTTAATCAAGAAATAGTGTTGGATTTTGTCAAATGCCTTTTCTGCATAGATTGATATGATCATGTGTTTTTGTCTCTCTGCCTTTTTACTTGAATTATTTCTTTTACTGTGAAGAAGTGTTTTAGTTTCATGTATTATTCTTATGTGCTCATTTTTACTTTCCTTTTTGTTCTTCTGTTGTCAAAAAATTATTCATTGCCAACACCAATGTCTAAGAACTTCTTTCCTACATTTTCTAAAAGTAATTTTATAGTATCAGGTCTTATGTTCAAGTCTTTGATTTATTTGGAGTTAAAAAGAAAGGATAATTATGTAGTATGATATAGATGATAATTATATATTACAATATATAAATGTGTCAAGTTACCAGATTGTAAACCTTAAATTTATGCATGGTTAGATGTTAAATATTAATATATCTAATTAAAAATTACTGTCAACTAATACATTAGACAAAGGTTAAATTGTTTAATTTATTGCTGGAGGCATTTCTCCTTTTGCTTACTCTTTGTCTTTCCTCCCCACCCCCCAATTCTATCTCACTTTAAATGGGATGTCACGAATGAAATAATATATTTGCTAAGCCCATTTTTTCCCCTTACTAGACACCTAAGTTCAGCAGCCATTTGGCAGAGATATCTGATGATCGCCTAGAAGTCACACAGAAGTCTCAGGTTCAGGAGTGTGCTTTAGGCTTATTTGTGTATTTGTTTGGTTTTGAGTTTAATTTTCTTTTACTAACTAATAAGAGTGAGGTAATATAATGTAAAGAATAAAGAATGATAATAAAACTAATGCCTGCAGGTGTTCTAATTGGGAAAGTACAAGATTTTAAGGTATTAAAAAAGACAGGTAAAAATTTTGGGATCAATATAAAAACGGTGATTAAAATGGAAAGTAGGTACAAATAAACAAACACATGAGCCAGTAACTTCCATTATGCAATACCACCACTTTCTAGGGAAGAGATGTTGCCAGATATTTCTGAGTGACTCTGAAGGAACGTAAGGGCAGTAGGGTATGTGAAGGTCTGCAGGAGTCAGTCTGGGGAACAGGGAGGGGTTATGGGGTGAAATTCTATGAACTCCAAAGCCTGCCAGTGAGGGAAGAAATAGCTGAGTTTCCTGAGAAAGTGAAATACCTTCCAGTTAGCATCTGGCCTTTCAGGTGGCCAACCATACATAGGGATGTTAGATGTCTTTGGAAACTTGGTGGGAAAGAAGTTGAGTGATTATGAAAAATCATCTGAATGTTATACGAGGTCTAGTGAGTTGAATGTTCCTATTTTACAGACCTTTATACTTAAGTGCACAAGGGTGATTGAGCAAACAGTATTAGTAGATTTAGCAAATAAAAATATGGGACTCTTAATTAAACACGAATTTCAGTTTAAATAAAGATTTTTTCTTTCCATTCTCCTTTATGCTGTAAAAACCTAGCTACAAGTTGCACAAATAAACAAACAAACAAAAAATAAAGACAGAGAAGGACATAGGCAAGACATCTGTGATGTGTAGGAGGTAGGAAGGGAGAGAGGGTCGGGAACCAGTCTTCTTTACACGCAGCCAGATGAGGGCTATGACCCCTGAAGCAAGGGATCTTAGGAGGAGATGGGCAAAGATCCAAGGTAGCTGAGGATGGAGGAAGCCCCTAAATCCAGGGCTCCTCTAAAAGTATTCAATCTCTTAAAGATTTTTTAATAGTATAAGTATGTCCCATGCAGTATTTAGGGCATACTTATACTAAAAAATATTGATCATTTTTTATCTGAAATTCAACTTAAACTGGGAGCAATTTGTTCTATCTAGCAGCCCTGTGTGTGTGTATACATATATGTATATATACATACACACATACATGTATATATACATATACATACATGTGTGTGTGTGTGTGTGTGTGAGAGAGAGAGAGAGAGAGAGAGAGAGAGAGAGAGAGAGAGAAAGAGAGAGAGAGAACACCGAAATTTGAAGGAGGCCAGGAACACCTTGAGCAAGTTAACCTCTCTGTGGCCTATATTGTTGTAAAATTATTTAATCAGACCTAAATCACAGAGTCATGATGAAATTTAAGTAACATGCTGAAGCAACAACTGTGTCTAAAACATGGATGATGGTTAGTAGACGGCCGTTACTGGCTGAGATGGCATTGGCCCCAAATTAGATAAGAAGCCTAGAGGGATTTCAGCTCCTCTCACCCTCAGGGGCTCCTCTGCAGGCTGAATGCATGTCCACATGGGACATCCTGTGGTCATGGGGGCAGCCTGTGGCCAGGATTTATTGCTGCTGCTGTTGCTGTATGTTATCATATTTCAAAGGATAGAATAGACACAGGTTATCTTCCTTCTTCCTTTGACAAGTGTCAAAGGGCTAGGTACTATGCCAGGGACTGAAATAGAGCAGATAACAACAGATAGGACTCTTGTTTTCATGCTCTGAAGCCTAGCAGAGAGAAGAGGAGGCACAGATTAAACGAGTGCTTAATTAGGAAAAGGATCAATTTTATCTTGAAAAATTCCAATGGGTTTTGTGAGTGCATGACTGATGGAGACCTAACTTAATGAGAGTGGTAGGTGGCAGAAAGGTTTATAACCCAATCTGAGAATGGGAGGGTAGGTGTTAGTCCTGGAAGCCTGCAGGCAGAGAAAAGTGTCAGGGGGTAGGAACAGCCTGTGCAAAGTGTTGATGCATGCAGGCCATGGCATCTTCTGAGGCCTGACTGCTAGAGCTGGCTGAAGAACAAGGCCCAGGTGAGGCAGGCTGGAGCAGTAAGTTTTCTCTGCTGAGGAATTAGGAACCAATCTAATCATAAGAAGTTATTGAAGGATTTTAATCACAACAACAGAGCTAACATTTGTTATCATTTTTCTCTCATTAAATGCACATCTAAAGTTTCAAGTTGCTAAGTACTAAATTTTACTTGGTGAATGGAGCTCTCTTTTTTGGCAACTGCCATTCATGAGTGTCATGAGGAAAACTATGGTTGGTCATTAACACCATCTCCTCCAAAAGAGTGGGAGGCAGATCAACACAGTGGCTGAGCTTAACTCTATTCATCATAATAACGAATGAGTAAATGAACCTACCTCATAGTATTGTGAGGGGAGTCAGATGAGATCACTTTTCAGGGCTTAGTGTGGGCTGACATTTAGGTATTTTATAAGAATGTTAGCTATCATTCATGTGCAAACACAAAGGACAATACAAGTAATTTTTGGTTTATTTTAAAAATCCATTTCCAAGAGAGTCAAATATCACTTAGGTTTATGTAAAGCTCACTCCTAATCATTGAATAAATATTGTGAACCCGAATTGGAGAGTGTAGGTAGCAGAGAATCAGCACGTCTGACATACTTAAGACCTGGACATACTTGGCCTCTGCACTGGACTAGTTCCCAAACATTTTGAAATGCTCATGATTGCCATGGGCAGTCTGAAGCTCATGCTCCTTGAAGACCTACCATAGTCTAATTAATAATTCTGGCTATCAGCCCTCTAGTGTTTCAAACCTTGTGAAGTTATTTTGTGATGCCTCTGGCTTGTCCTCAGAGGGAGAACTTTTTAAAAAAAATTTTAAAATTATTTTATTTTTTAATTAAAATTGACATTCAATATTATTTTATATTAGTTTTAGGTGTACAGCATAGTGTTAGGTATATTATATAACTTAAGAATTTATCCCCATGATAAGTCCAGAACCCACCTGCCGTCATACCATAGTTTTTAGAATACTAAAGGCCCAGTACACGAAATTCATGCACTATGTGTGAGTGGGGGAAGGGGGGTCCCTCAGCCCAGCCTGCCCCCTTTCACAATCCAGGAACTCTCATGGGATGTCCTACTGATGGATCGCCCCCATCACTCCACTGCTGCTGCCACTGCCAGCCTCCACAGCCACAAAAGTGTTTTCATCAACGCAGACTTTAGTCCCTTCACTACAAAAAAAATGACAACTTTCTTTAGGCATTCCCAAGATGTCTCTTTCATAGGATATGACATTTCCTTCTTTCTTTTTTCTTTTTTTCTTATCCTCACCTGAAAATCTTTTTCTATTGATTTTTAGATAGCATGGAAGAAAGAAGGAAAGGCAGAGAGAAACATCAAGGTGAGAGGGACACTTTGATTGGTTGCCTCCTGCCTGAGCCCTGACTTGGAGGAGCCTGCAACTTAGGTACATGCCCTTGATCAGAACTGAACCCGGATCCTGTGGTCAGCATGCTGAGTCTCTATCCACTTAGCCAAACTACCCAGGGCAGGATATGACATTTCTTAGACTCTCAAGACAGACCCTCATTTTTTTTCCTCTAGAAGTGAGGTGGAAAAACCCTAGATCACCTTCTTATTAGGCAAGTTATCAAGAACACTATGAGTGGCATTGGCATACTGGCAGCTTAGCCAATGAGTGGTCAAAAAAGGTGTTCCTCTGCAGCTTACATGCAGAGGCGGGACTGCCAGCAAAGGCCTGCCCTCAGCCACAGCAGCTGAGAGCAGGTTCTCTCCCTATCTTCTCTCCTCTCTTTCTTATCCCCTCTCCCCACTCCTCTCTCCTCTCTGGGCCAGCCCTTGGCCATAGTGGTTTGAGCAGGCCCCATGTCTCTGTCTCCATCTCTGCTCCAGACCTCACCTGCGCACACAACCTCCTCCTGACTGGTCATGACTGTTACAATGTCCCAACTAATTTGCATATTACCTCTTTATATAGATAGAGTATGGAATAAATTCCCTATGTTGTTCTTTACATCTCTGTGACTGTTTTTATAACTGATCATTTGTACTTCTTAATCCCATCACCTTTTCACCCAGCTCCCCAAGCCCCTCCCATCTGACAATTATCCATTTGTTCTCTGTATCTATGAGTCTTTTTCTGCTTTGTTAGTTTAGTTTGTTTTTAGAGTCTGCATATAAGTGAAATAATACAGTATTTGTCTTTCTCTGTCTGACTTATTTCACTGAGCATAATACCCTCTAGGTCCATCCATGTTGTCATTAATGGTAAGATTTTGTTCTTTTTTATGGCCAAGTAGTATTTCATTGTACACATGCACCACATCTTCTTTATCCATTCATCTCTTTATCCATTCATCTCTTGACTTAAGTTGCTTTGATATTTGCCTATTGTAAATAACACTGCAATGAACATAGGGGTGCATATTTCTTTTTTTCCAAGTTGAAAATTGTATTTTGCTAATGTGCAAATAGAATATAGCAGTCCACTTTCTGTGCTTTCTGAACACTTAGCCACTGAGTAGTTCTGTACAATGCTATTGACCTTCACCATGCTGGTGTCTGACCTTTTATTGAAGCCAGCCTGAATTGTTTCTACAACCGCATTCATTTGTCTTTTCAGATGTTCTCTTCATTGGCCTCTGCATTTTTATTGCTTCATTTGAAAGACTTCATTTTCTAATTGCAAAATAGTCCTTTTAATCTCATTATTCTTAATGACCAGGGATACCCAGTATGATTCCATTTCTCTTCATTTAGATTCAGCTATGAGTTGCAGGTTCTTTCTCTGCCAGTCTAAATCTTAAATATGCTTCATTACTTCTGGAGCTCTTTCTGTGCATGCTCAAGCATATGAGTAAGATTTTCATTATACACTTTCCAGACATTGCATTCACTCTGTGATATTAGTTCCAGATTCTCCATTCGAACTGCTTCACACTTTCACTGGTCTATAGAATTGTTTACACATACCTGGCTGCAGTAATGTCATTTTTCTGACTCGAGGAAGGAGTTGGAGGTTCATATCATTTTATACCAAGCAATTCAAGAGATTGTCCAGCAGCCAGTGTTTCAAATTTATTTCTCATTAAATAGGTTTCAAAAGCAGAATAATTCAGGGATGTGAAGTGGCTCAGGTAGTAGTTTGGTATCTGTGAGTTTCCTCTTCGACCAAGCATCGCAGCCCCTTCCTGGGACTTCCCATGCTTCATAACCTTGTTAACAATACTACAGCATGCCCACCACAACCAGCCTGCCATTCTTAGGCTCATTTGAATTTTCTGAGTCTTTTTTGAATGAGTGCTTTGGAATTCTTTAATAAATATCCAGACATGGAATTGCTGGGTCATAGAGTACTCTATTTTTAATTTTTTTTTGTTTCCCTTGCCCAAAGGGTTATATCACACAAAAAATATTAATAAGAAAAATGTCAGAAATTGCTTTTATAGACCTTTTATGGTTTCGGGTCTTATATTTAAGTATTTAATAGACTTTGAGTTTATTCTTATATATGGCTTATGAAGGTGGTCTAGTTTCATATTTTTTGCATGTATCTGTCCAGTTCTTCCAAGTGTTTATTAAATAAACTGTCTTTATACCATTGTATGTTTTTGCTTCCTTTGATATTAATTAACCACATAGGCATGGGTTTACTTATGGGCTCTCTACTCTGTTCCATCTATCTATGTGTCTGTTTGTATGCCAGGACCATGCTGTTTTGATAACTATAGCCTGGTAGTATAGTTTAATATCAGATATTGTGATATCTCCAACTTGTTCTTCTTTCTAAATATTGCTATAGCTATTTGGGGTCTTTTGTGGTTCTCTAAGAATTTTTGGATTTTTTTTTAGTTTTGTGAAAAATGCCATTGGTATTTTGATAGGAATTACATTGAGTTTAAAGATCGCTTTGGGTAGTATGGATATTTTAACAATATTAATTTTTTATATTCACTAACATGTATATGCTTTCATTTATTTGTATCTTTTTAAATTTTTTCTTTAGTGCCTTATAATTTTTCCAATACAGGTCTTCTACTTTCTTGGTTAAATTTATTCCTACATACTTCATTTTTGTTGATGCAATTGTAGATGGGATTGTTCTCTTAGCTTCCCTTTTTGATAGTTTATTATTGGTGTATAAAAATGCAACCCATTTCTGAATATTAATTTGGTATCTGCTAATTTACTAAATTTATTTATCAGTTCTAAGAGTTCTTTGGTGGACTATTTAGGGTTCTTGATAGGACATTTGATGGGACAGAATACTCTGGGCTGATGGGTGGGTAAGGAAATGCTTCTGGCTACTCTTGGATTATCAAGCAAACACAGTGCACGTGAGGAGGGGCCCCGAGACCTCTCACTGTCATATGCTTGGGACCCAAGTGCTTCTCCTTGGGTCACTCAGCCAGTGCATGTCCTCACCATTAGACAGTGAGGAGGCTGGGAGATCAGAAGCTACAACAGAGTCTGCCCTCTTCTTTATCCTCAATATCCAAATAAGGTTCTTCTTGAGGTCAGTTGGCCTCTCTCTGTCTCTGTGACTCTATCTTAGTTCTGGCTGAAGTCATTCCTACCTGATTCCTGCAATAGCTCCTGTCTCATTGCCACCAGTGCACCTGCACTGGAGGTCATCCACAGGTCACATCCTAAAACACATAGCTAAGCACTTTCCACAGCTCCCAGTGGCATGCAGAATGAAGGTCCTAATCTTGAACTTGATGTCAAGATCTCAGTGGTCTCAATTCTGCTTATAACAAACTTTTCCTCTTCTACTCATACCTGTTCTTCTGAAATACTGAACTCTTCCCTGATTTCTGTCAGACTTCAGACCTCCACTCTGACATGCATGTTGCAAAGTTTCCTAGTTTTTAAGATAAATGTTAATGGATGTTGTAGTGTATTCTTGATTAGAAGAACTAGTGCAGTAATCATTTATGGAAATAAGGTTTGATAATAATGTTTTCAACTGACCCCTGATAGGAGGCAGTGGATAAAAAATAAGCCCTCCAGACTGCATTGGGGAACTTTCTGTGTGTATATAAATATCCAGCCTCCACACGTGACTGATCAGTGTGTCAAGACCTGCCCAAGGCTGGGATCTGTGCTGGCACTCAAGGAGTCCTGCAGATGAGGGCACACTCTGCTCACTCTGCCGCACCAGGTTTCAGTCCAGGTGAGGGGATATGGCAAAATGCAGACAAAGCCAGTATACACCTGACCCTAGGGAGTCCAGAAAGGAGATATTGACAACTGCCCTTGTGTTGCAAGGAGGCTCCAAGTACATGGGGCTCAGGAGAAGCTTTGTGGACAGGGAGCACCTGCAAGTGGTCCAGCAGGCTTCACTCTGGGGGAAACTTTTATGAAATCCTGGTGCCATCTCCCCCAGAGGTGTTGATTCAGTTGAACAGGTGAGATAATGGGCATGCACATGTTTAAAAGTGTCTCAGGTGACTCAAATGGACATCCAAGGCTAAGAACCATAGGATCCCAACAGGAAAAATGAGGGAGAAAGCATCAAAAGCAGAAGGAGTTGAATGAACAAAGGCTTGGCACTTGCTAGGGAAAGAATGAGCAGCCAAGTTTGATCAGAGGGGACCTGTGCAAGGTAATTCTGTGAGGTAGCTTGGAGCTGTATGTATGCTACAAGGAAGCCCCACTTGCTTTGTTGGAGTGGAGAACCATAGGTGGGTGCTCAGTGACAGAATTCTGAGAAACATTGCTCTGGTCTAGTGGCTTTGATGATTGCGATGAGGCTGGGGACCATACAGGTGACAGAAAAGATGATGAGAACCTCATCTGGGAGGATTTGGGAATGGAAAGCTGGGGAGAATTTGTGAGTAGTCTAGAGATACAATTGACATAAATTGTCTTTAGATCTTAATGTGGCTGCTAAATAATCCAACAATTAAGAGATATTATAGAAGATTTAGAATGAGCAACTGAGTTAAACTGAACCAGAGTTTTTCTTTTTTCACTGTCTCTATTAGGTTTGAATAATAAAATTATACTATAATCACACACACACAGAGTCTTAGGTGCAGATGGAAGGGATCATCAACTGCAGGGTCTCATAGGAACAGAAAACTGACCTTCCACAGATTGTTACTGAAGCATGAGTACAATTAAAAAATGACCACTCCCTTAAATATGTATCTTACATTTTCTCTCTTATTTAAAAAAAAAATCTTTCTTAGGGACCCTTTTTTTGCAGGAGTTCTTTGCTGTAGTTTAAGTTCTACTGCCAAATCCAAATCAGTAGGAAGGTGTATTCCATGCTGGGTTCTATATGGGATCTCAAGTATAGCTTGAGGGGGGAGAGTCTGTCCTCTGATGCATTAGAACCAGGTCCATCACCTGGTTGGGTCCGTGAGGCAGCATTTCTCCAGAGTGAGAATTGAGCCCCAAAAGTAATCATTTTCCACAAGTAGGAAATTCCACGGAGAGCCCTGTGCCATACAATTCTGGGGAGTTATCTTGGGCTGGGGTTTTGAGAGGCTCAGCAAGAACCTTAGCACAGCAGCGAACATTGTCTTTGACTGTGGGAATACAGCTACCCTTCCCTTTACATGATCTGCTGCTCTCTCCTCTTGGCACCCTATTGGCTACCTGTTAGCAGGTATTGGAAGAGGTGCAGGGAGACTGGGCCAGCCTCGGGTTCTCTCTGCTCTGGACATCACCACCCGTCCCAGGGGTAGCACTTCAGCCTCTCTGGGCTGGCACCAGGCAACACAGCCTCAGAGTTCAGTTCCTGGCATCAGCCATGTCTGGATCGCTCTCTTCTCTACCATTCATGAGCTGGGGTTTCCTGAACATCTGCTTTGCCTCCCTTTGTGAGTTTTAATTGTTTCATAGACCCTCAGTGGATTATAACTTTTATTATTAGCACTCTCCTTTTCTGGAACTTTATGTTTAAAATGGATCAAATATCACACTCAAAATCTCTGGGGCTCCAGAGAAGGGCAGTCCCACTCCTGGGCCCTGGCCACTTCTTCCTCACCTCCTCTTGATACCAGAATGGCCAGTCATTGAATTGGCTTCCAGGGGAATGTGACACAAGGAGCATAGGAATGCAGGAATGAGAGTCCAATGAAGAGATTCCTGGCCAACATAGGACAGCAAAGGTGAGCCCATCAGGAAGAAGGCTTCTGTGTGGTCATCTTCTTAGGGTGTGGCCCAGTATTAATACAGTATTCTGAACTTGTACTTGGCCATAACCACACCCAGTTACTGTGCCACATGAGAATGGATCAAAGTCAGAGGGAGGCTGCACACAGTTTATAAAAACACAGGGATTATTTAGTTGTAATTTTCCTTTGAAGCCTAAGGTAAGAGGTATTGATCATAATACAACTAAAAGAGTTACAGAGTTGAACTTGTTCCCAGAGTGTGTTGTGAAACTCCAAATGCACGCTGGCAAACCTCCAAGGAGGATGTAGGGACTGATGATGAAGTGCACGGGCAGCCATGGGAGAAGGACCATGTAAGTTTAAGGGTAAAGAGGGCTCTCAAGAAGCGACACCTACTACTTCTTCCATGAGGCGGAACTGACTTTACAGATGCACCTGAGGGAGGGTAGGGGAGTTTCCTCAAGGTGAACCAGGAAGAGTTGGGGGGACTCTGCTCCCTTTATTTCCTAGATGTTGGCCATGACTATCAACACTTTTGTAACGTCCACCTGCCACATATAGCTGAGCATCAGAAAGGAGGCTGACGACTCAGGTTTAGCCAACCTGTCACCGACAGGACTGCCATTGACTTACCCCGGCATTGCAGAGGTCTTCAAAAATAGCAGCCAGGAGAAAAAAGGCAGGGCATGAACCTCCTTTGCATGTAGAGAAAAATGAGATTTAAAATTGCTAATTGTTGAAATGACTATAGTCCTATTCATAAGGCAAACTAATTATGGAAAATATGTACAGGTTGATTTCTTAGAAGGCATACTTATGAAGCTGAAATTTATGTTATACCAACACAGTCCATAAAAGCAAGCAGATACTTTTCTAAATTAAAATCTATCTGACACGGAATCCTCACTTAGCCAGGGTAGCCAGAAATTCCACCTGCTGCAGTCCCAGCCAACTCTATAGCACGATCTGGCTGCACTCAGATGAGGTTCCAAGATCTGACTTCCAAGGCCTTGTTAGCATCAGTCTGCACATCTCTTATGCCACTTGCTAGCTGGGAGTGAGCAGGGGACAGTTTCCATTCATTAGCACACATCTGTCTGTAACCTTGTGGTCATCTGGCTGGGATTTATGCTTTGTTAAAGGAAGGGGAGGGTATCAAGTTTGGGGAGCAAACAAAAATAATAGAACTAGTCCTCCAGGGTGGTCCTCGCATTTGAGACTCCTTGAGGTTCTTCCCACTGCCTCATGCTCTCCAGAGAGGCTGCCAAATCCTTCCTCCTAAAGGAACCCCAGCCATTGTCTTCTGCCCTAGTCTTGTTTCTTCTTTCCAAGAACTTGCTTCTCGCCCTTCCTTTCAGAGGAGGTCCCACTCTCTCTTCCCTGGGTCTCTGTCTATGGGCATAACTGGGCAGAGGACAGCAGAACACCCATCAGATTGTTTCCTTACCGAACTATTTATTAGCTTATCCATCAACCAGAATATGAGAAGGGAGGCCCCAAGGACCTGAGGGTGGAGAAAAATGGGAACACTTTCCTTCCTGTCCTCTGCCATGCCCTCTCACCCTATTCAATTGTGCAGTAGCTTTGCCTTTAAGGCAGAGCTGCTGTAGCTTTGCCTTTAAGGCAGAAAATGAAAGCAAACAAAACAGACAATGAAAACCATGCTCTCATACAAAGTCCATTTTAAATTTGACAAATATTGGAGGAATCTGAGTGTGAGCTCCTCTGTCCCCACCTTGTACAGCAAGTGGTGGAGGGAGGGAAAGGCTGACACTGGCAGGAGTACTGCAACACTCTCCAAACCCTTGTGCTCAGTGGCTCCTGGCGTACAGCTTGACATCATCCCAAAGTAGACACCCAAACTAATGCCAGACCAGTGTGGCTTTGTGAGTCTTTTAATATTTGTGTTTTACTTTATTTTTGTGTTATTTTAGTTCTCTGAGCACTTTTGAAATTATTATGGATTTGTACTTTGTTAAAAGAAAAGGAGGGTATCAAGTTTGAGGAGAAAAAAAATAGAACTAGTTCCTTAGTAATTCGTAATTTTATTATTGATTTATTTCAATAGAAGGTGAAATTTAAGTGAACTGATGTGTGTCAGTGAACATGAAGTGGTAAGTCTGAAAATGTGAAGGGTCTTACATGTTATCTCACCTGCAAGATAACATGTTAGCCTGCCACAGTTTAGATAGAAGTATGGTTGGGTGGGTAGATGGATAGATAGATACATACATTCATACATGCATGTATACATACATACATATACACATCAGCCTGGATATCAGTTCTTTAGAAATTCATAGTATATATATAAATTGAGACCAAGGATCAAGGAATAGGCCTTTTCCTCATAGAGCAACTTGTTTTGGTTCCCTGTGCCTCCATCATTACATGATAATATGCCTGTGCATGTGGGATTTACCATGTTGAAGCATAGAGCTTCTATAGGAGTTGCTGGCATGTCTGCCTTTCCTCTTCTCTGGGAAAGATATACAGAGTCAGAGAGATAGAAAGATAAAGAGAGAGAGAGAGAGAGAGAGAGAGAGAGAGAGAGAGAGAGAGAGAGAGAGAGAGAGAGAGAGAGATTTGCTTGAGAAGGTCTCTAGGTTTACAGCCCTGGGACTATTAACAGATGTTTCTATAAATGTCTCTCTCTAAAGAAGTTTCTTTTTTAAAAAAAATATTTTTTTTATTGATTTCAGAGAGGAAGGAAGAGGGAGAGAGAGATAGAAACATCTATGATGAGAGAGAATCATGGATTGGCTGCCTCCTGCAAGTCCCCCACTGGGGACTGAGTCCACAACCCAGGCATGTGTCTTTCACTAGAATTGAACCTGGGACCTTTCAGTTCGCAGGCTGATGCTCTATCTATTGAGCCAAACCAGCCAGGGCAGAAGTGTCTATCTTTAACTTTCATAACTTGTTTTCCATTCAATCATACTTTACCCCAAGTCGCTAGTAACTTTTGCTCAAACAACTGACCTTGCAAAAACATGAAAATATACAGGGAACACTGTTCCTCAACAGGAAGTAGGAATTTTTTTCCAAGAGTTAAATAAAACATGGACAATAGGGTAGGAACAAGAATAAGGGCACAGTTAGAAAAAGGTTGACCTGGCTGAAGTCATGGGTAGGAGAGGAGATCATGAGTATTCAAATGATTCAAAGCAAACATGCAGGCATCCAAAATAGATTCTATGATCTAAGAGGACTTTTTAAATCAAATATATAATGTTTGATAGTCAAAGTGTAAAAGTCCTCCCCTTCCTGAAGGCAACAATAACAAAAAGAGAGAATATTGCATATACTCTGAATTCCCACAGAAGGATGTTATTTGGTAGTAACAGGATGTAGATAGTATTAGGATCCTATCTAATAAAAGAATAATATGTAAATTAACCATCACACCAATACACAAGATGGCCGCCCCCATGTGGCCAAAGATGGCTACCCCTATATGGACACAAGATGACCACCAAAAGATGGCTGGCAGGGGAGGGCAGTTGTGGGCAGTTGGTGTGACCTGGTAGAGGAGGCCAGCAGGGGAGGGCAGTTGGAGGGACCAGGCCTGCAGTGGAGGGCAGTTGGGGTGGGGGGTGGGGACTAGGCCTGTAGTGGAGGGCAGTTTGGGGTGGGACCAGGCCTGCAGTGGAGAGCAGTTGTGGGTGATCAGGCCAGCAGGGAAGGCAGTTAGGGGTGACCAGGCCAGCAGAGGAGGGCAGTTGGGGGAGACCAGGCCAGCAGAGGAGGGCAGTTGTGGGGGGACCAGACCTGCAGGAGAGGGCAGCTGTTGGGGGGGACAGGCCTGCAGGGGAGGGCAGTTAGGGGTGACCAGGCCGGCAAGGGAGGGTAGTTAGGAGCAATTGGGCTGGCCAGGGAACAGTTAGGTGTCGATCAGGCTGGCAGTGGAGTGGTTAGGGGGTGATCAAGCTGGCAGGAAGAAGTGGTTAGGGGCAATTAAGCAGAGGCAGGTGAGCGGTTGGGAGCCAGCAGTCCTGGATTGTGAGAGGGATGTTTGACCACCCGTTTAGGCCCTCCTGGATTGGGCTTAAATGGGTGGTCGGACATCCCTCAAGGGGTCTCAGATTGGAGAGGGTGCAGGCTGGGCTGAGGGACTCTCCTTCCCACCACATGCCTGAATTTCATGCACTGGGACTCTAGTAAGCTCATAGCTGACTGAAGTTAAAAATGCTTATAAAGCCTGGGTGGCGTGGCTCAATGGTTGAGCCTCAATCTATGTACCAGGAGGTCACTATTTGATTCAAGGTCAGGGCACATGCCCAGGTTGTGGGCTCGATCCCCAGTAGGGAGAATATAGGAGGCGTCCCATCAATGATTCTCTCTCATCATTGATGTTTCTATTTCTCTTTTCCTCTCCCTTCCTCTTTGAAATATATGGGAAAAAAATTAAATGTGTATGTAGTCCTTCACTAGCACTTATGGAGTGCTGTGTATATTTTAGTAATCGTTCTATGTACTTTACATTTGTAACTCAATTTAGTTCTCTAAATGACCTTATAAGAAGTACAATATTTGTTCCCATTTTAAAGATTAGGAAATTGGAAAAAGAAAGATTAAGTAACTTGACAGAGATCATTCACCTTGTAAGTGACAGAGTCGTGATTTGGATCCAGGCAAATCTGAGTCCTTACTTTTTATCCTCTGTCTCTTGTGTAGCTTAACATCCTATTCAACTGTTTTCAAACACCAGCAGGACTGTTTGGAAGTGAACTGGGAAGTGTTTAAGATCATAGATATTATTTTCCTTCCTTTGACATCAGTTTCCATCTAGTTCCCCATAAGTCTCTTCAACAAAAGTGTGGTTATCTGAGATAGGTTAGTCTTAAGTTATTTTTCTTTCTGGGCATAAACATTACACCTTTCTTCTGTGCTCCATTCAGGTGCTCTTAGGGCAGGTAGAGAGCTTCAGCAGAGAACTTGTGGAAGAGAAGGGGCGATTCAGGGACTAGGTCTTTACCCTGGAGGGAATCCCAGGGTCATTGCCAGAGGCCTCACAGCATTACAGTTCTCATTCATTGCTCCTGGTGTGAAAACACGGAAACTATTAAAATATGCCTGGTCCCTGCCTAGGAGCCTCACGTGAGCAACCAGGTCCAGTTCCTAGCCCACCCCCTAGCCTGGGAGCTGAATGCAGCTTTGGTGATTTCTCCCTAAACCTTTTGTGGAAAGACTGGGCTTTGCTCTTCTGAATCCTAACATTTAAGGGATAAAAATAAGCAAGATATCTAAAGAATGTTCATTGATTTAAGTTGGCTTAATTACCTCCATTAAACTTAATTGCCATAATTGTTGCTTCATTGTCATAATTGTTGTTCCTGTTGTCTTTACAAGGATCACCAAAGGCATTGTGAGCTTTGTGCAGTTGTTTACATGGTGTTTGATTCTATTTGTCTTTCGCAATGTTTACTTCCTGCTCCTTAGAGATTGCATAGTCTGCTCAGGACCCGCCTTGTTTCCAAATCTGAGACTTGGACAAAGAAATGTGACCATTCTCTGCCTATGAAGGCATGAGGAAACTAACCATGTAGCAACAGTAAATCATAAAAAGTCACAAATATTCCCTGGAAACTTTATTACTACTAAAATTAGCTAACATATTTTGAGACTTCTGTGTGTCAGGTGCTTTGGGCATAAAGTAGTCTTATTTAATCTTCTCAAAAACTCAGTGAAGTAGAAATTATTATCATGGTTTGCAAACGAGAAAACAGGCACAATGAAACAAGGAGACCAAAGTCACAGATTTAAGAAGTGATACTGCTGGGGTATAAACCTAAGTGCAGAGTTATCCTGTGAATTTAGTTGCTATAATAATTCAGGTGCTAGGCCTCTGTTTTTTTACATTAGATAAACAGGAGAAGAAATAATCCATATATCTGATGGCCCCAACTATCTCCCACATGGTTCCTGATGGTTTCATTATTAGAAGTCTCTCTTTAAAAAATATGATACCTTAATCAATAAAGAAATTTTAAAAATTATTATATACAGAGTTTTTTTCTATATTGTTTCTTTGCTATCCCGCTTTTATTTCTTAAATTTTATTTATTATATAAATATATTAATGCAAATTAAAAATGCAACAACACTTATAGCTGGGTAGCCCAACAAGCCAAAGTAATCTCATTCAATATGCTCATTTTTTTAACAAGGCCCCTATTGAAATGTTCATGAATTACCTGTCAGGTGGTAATGCCTGGATATATTTCTTAGTGTCATTTACCCAGTTATTTCATTTCTTTTTAGCAGATTTCTGAGCTCAAAGAGGTACGTTTGGTATGATGAGGAGGTCAGGTGATCATGTCCTAAAGGATGTTCATTATCTTTCTCCTACAAAGCCATGTACTTTCTTTATCTCATTGATCTGTACACAATATTCTCTGTTGTTTAAGCTGGATAATTGGAATTCAACCTTGAATTTCCCTCATAACACCCACTCCTCAATCCAAACTGCTATTTGTTTAATTGACATGCCTCAATCAAACCACCTTCTCTTCTTTCCACATTTCTTCAATTTGTCCAATGTATTCTCTACAGTCAGTTTCTGTCAGCTTTCCAGAATGCAAATTGGCCCAAGATACTCTTTGCTTAAAAATCTTCAGAGACTCCAAAGGATTACTAGATGAAGTCCAAACTTCCTGTCAAGACCCAAAAGGCTCATTCTGATCTTGCTTCTGCCACCTATTCTGCACCTTCTTATATTTTCCTTCCTGCCAGATCCAAATACTACAGATTCCTAGCAGATCACATTCTCTTTTATTTCTCTAACTTTCCTTATGCTGTTCCCTCTAACTCGATTCTCTTTCCATTTTCTCATCCAATCTACTTTAGTATATTTTAAGGACAATCAAACCTCTCATCTTGCAGAAAGTCTTTCTTCTCTAATACTCACTTTAAAAGAGTGGAAAAGGCTACCTTTCTTTTGCCTTATTTTTCTCTGATCAAATTCATTCATTCATAGATACATTCATTCATTCATTCTCATCATTATTACCAAAGCTTTCACCATTGAGCAATTATTCTCCTGTCACTGATTTGGCAAATATTTATTGAGTACCTTCTATGTGTCAAAAGCTGTCCTGGGCACTGGGTATATAGTGATGAAAAAAATGGATATGGTTCCTGCCCTCCTGGAGTCTGGAGTATGAGAGAGACAAATCTTAAATAAAACAATGACTATAAAATTAAAATATATAGCCCTGACCATTGTTTCTCAGTGGTTAGAGCATCTGCATAATCACTGAAGGGTCCAGGGTTTGATTCCTGGTCAAGAGCGTGTACTGCCTTGCAGTTTTGACTCTTGGCCCAGACTGGGGGAGGTGAGGGAGGCAACAAATCAATTCTCTCTATCTCTCTTACTCTCCCTACTTTCCTTCAACTATCTCTAAAAATCAATGGAAAAAAATATCCTCAGGTGAGGATTAACTAACTAACTAACTAAATAAACAAATAAATAAAATTAAAATATATGATATAAAACAAAGGATAAGGGGATTGAAGGAAAAATTAAGAGTAGGAAGAAACCTACTTTACTGTTTGTTGTTATTTGGGGTCTTTCATGGTTCCATATACATTTTTGGAATATCTCTTCTAGTTCTGTGAAATATGCCATTGGTATTCAGTTTTGTTGAATCTGTAAATTGCTTCTGGTGGCATGGATATGATATTAATTCTTTCTAACCATGAACACAATATATGTTCTGACTTATGTGTATCTTCTTCAATTTCTTTCTTCAGCTTCTTATAATTTTCTGAGTAGACCTCTTTTATAACCTTGGTTATATTTATTCCTAAGTATTTTATTCTTTTTGAAGCAACTGTGAATAGGATTATTTTCTTAGTTTCCTTTTCTGATAATTCAATATTAGTGTATAAAAATGCAAAGGTTTCTGGATATTTGTTTTGTATACTGCTACTTTACTGAGTTCATTTGTCAGTGCTCATAGGTTTTGGTGGAATCTTTAGGGTTCTCTAAAGGCAGTATTATGCCACTACAAATAATAATAGTTTTACCTCTTCTTTTCCAATTTGGATACCTTTTATTTTTTTCTTGTTTGATTGCTGTAGGTGGGACTTTCAGGTCTATGTTGAATAAGAGTGCTGAAAGTGGGCATCCCTATCTTGTTCCCTATCTTAAAGGGGAACAATTGTAGTTTTTACCCATTGAGTATGATGTTGGCTGTGGTTTTGTTATAGATGGCCATTATTACATTGAGGTATACTAATGTTCCCTTTCTTCACACTTTGTTGAGGTTTTTTTTTGTCACAAATGGGTGCTGAATTTTATCAAATACATTTTTTGCATCTATTGATATGATCATGTGGTTTTTATTGTTTATTTTCCATATGTAGTATATCACATTTATTGATTAATGGTTATTGTACCAACCTTGCATCCTCAAAATAAATCCTATTTGATCATGATGTGGATGTTTTTAATGTATTGCTGGATTCTGTTTGCTAACATTATGTTGAGGATTTTAGCATCTGTGTTCATCAGGGATATTGGCCTATAATTTTATTTCTTTGTAGAGTCTTTTTCTGGTTTTAGAATTAAGATAATGCTAGTCTCATAAAATAAACTTGGGAGTCTTCCTTCCTCTTGAAATTTTGAATTGTTTGAGAAGGGTAGGTGTTAGTTCTTCTCTGAATGTTTGGTAAAATTCACCTGTGAAACCATTTGATTCAGGGCTTTTGTTTGTTGGGAGTTTTTGTTGTTGTTGTTGTTGTTGTTATTATTATTACTGTTTTAATTCACTTTAATTCAGTAATTTAATTAGTTGTAATTTGTCTATTCAGATTTTCTGATTCTTGCTGATTCAGTTTTGGAAGATTGTATATTTCTAGGCATTTATCCATTGTCTTTGTGTGTTTTTCAGTTTTTATTCCTGTGATTTCATATAATATAATATGATCAAAGAAAATGCCAATCTCTCCCTTATGTCCATTAAGATTTGCTTTACAGATTTAGGTGCTCTAATGTTAGGTGTGTAAATGTTTACAAGGCTTATAGCCTCTTGTTGGATTCCTCCCTTTATCATTATCTAGTGTTCTTTGTCTCTTACCATAGTCTTGGTTTTAAAGTCCATTTTTTTCAGATATAATTATTGTTACCCAAACTTTTTTTTTACCTTTCCATTTGCATGAAATTTTTTTCCCCCCATCCCTTTACTTTAGACTGTGTATATCTTTCATTCTAAGGTGGGTCTCTTGAAGACAGCATATATTTGGGTATTGTTTTCTTATCTATTCAGCTATCACATGTCTTTTAATCAGAGCAGTTAAGTCATTTATATTTAAAGTGATTATTGACAGGTGTTTATTTATTGTCATTTTAATCTTTATATCTATGCTCCTCTCACCTCCTCCTCCTTCTTCTTATCAAAGAAGACCTTTTAACATTTCTTGTGATACTATTAGGTGGTAATGAATTCCTTTAACTTCTTTTTGTCTGGGAATCTATATCTTCTTCAATTTTTAGTGATAATCTTGCTTGGTAAAGTAGTCTTGATTTGAGGTCCTTGCTTTTCATCACTTTGAATATGTCATGCCAATCCCTCTGGCCTGAAATGTTCATGTTGAGAAATCATCTGAAAGTCTTATCAGAGCTCCCTAGTAGGCAACTAACTGCCCTTTTCTTGCAGCTTTTAAGATTCTTTTTTTGTGTTTAAACTGCCATTTTAATTATTATGTGTTTGGTGTGGACCTCTTTGGGTCTATCTTGTTTGGAACTCACTGAGCTTCATGAAGAAGCATGTACACATGAATCTTTGAAAAGTCTGAATTCTGGGCATCAAGGTGAAGGGAGGTTTGTGTGAAAGTTCTCATTAAACCTCCTCTGTTGGTTGTCCCTGATTCTGCTTAGGTTTGACTAAGTTCCCATGATGTGGTCATTCTATAGATAAACGTAAAGAAAGTAAAAATTGAGAGCACTGAAGATAAACTAAATTTAGTTCTTTGTCTTTTCAATGTCTTCATCAACAACCATTATGTATTAATTATATATTTTATAGAAATCTGTTTGTTAAATACCCAAATTTTGAAAAACATCGGATAACTATCAGATTATTGCTGGAGAAGGGTTTTTTTTTTTTTTTTTCTTGACTTCAAGGTTGACATTTACCAATTTTGTCATTCCAAGACTACCCTGGACATTAACAAATCTGATATTCTTTTCTTGCATCAAGTACCAGGCACTGATTTTTTTTTTTTTTTTTTACATGAATGTAGATGCTTCTGTGTTAAATTATTTTCCTGCTGGGAGCCAAGATTGAGTTATTTTTCTCACTTACCTGAAAGGAACAGAGGGATTTAAAGTATTATTAGTGGCTGACAAGATGCCATTTTTTTTGGCTATTTTCCACAACATTCAGATTCATATCTGAGCTTAACATGCTTTGCATGTTTTTCCTCACATGCTGAGACAGGCCTGTTCTCAAAGACAAGCTTCAGCAGTGGAGAGAAGAGGCTTGTTTTACATATGGTCATCAGCATGATGCAATCTCTCTCAAAAATAGGGAAGTTTCCATGGCTGAGGGTGTGCTGCCCCTTGGTCAGTCTTAGGTCCAGACTCCAAGAGCCCACTCTGGGTGATTTTTGCCCTATTACCAAACTTTGACCTCCCCTTTAACTGAAAGAAAGACACATTCCTCTCCCCCTTTTGATATTTTATCTGAATCCTTGGCAAAAGTCGAGCTTATAATTTTTTAATTAAGATGCCTGTATTTGAAAAGGTAGTGACAACTAGCTTTGGGCTCATATGGTTTATCACATGCTCCAGGACAGGTTTAGGTCTGAATTTCAATCAGGTCATAACATGAAGTCAGGCTCTGCGATAATCTAATTATCTACATGAATAGAGACTTGTTGAAATAGACACTCTAGTGACAACATCTCCAGTGTCCTTTCACACTATGCTCTTGGATCAAAATTTCTCACCAGAGCACTTTTAAGGTTTCACGAGACTTGTTTCTTACCTTTCAAAAGAATATCTTTCTGTCATAGACACCTCTCACCAACTCCAGTGAGGTGTTATCAGACCCCTGAATCAATGGTAGAGGGCTGTTCCCAACCTTGATTCTGGTCTTCTCATAAATATGAATTTATATGAGAGACCTTGATTGCATTGTGAAAAGCCAATTTATTAAAGCATGCACCTTTATTGAAAAATCAAGGCAAGCAAATCTATACATCTGGCTTATGAAGGACCGACAGGCTCTAAGCTACTCTGAGGGGCAGTTTAGGTGGGGGTCTGAGGCATTGTATAACCTCCTGTCTATAGATTTCAAAATTTCTTTGCTGAATATTTTGGTACAGATTAATTCTCAAATCCTGCCTCCACCCCCCCCCCCGCCTCGTTTTTGTTTTTTTGTTTGCTTTTGTTTTGTTTTTTACTTTATTGGCCTTTCCAGAATTCATGAAAAGCACCTGTAACTTTATCTTGCCAAGCCTTCAGACTGCTGGAATCTTTGCTTAGGGAGTAAAATTTCCCTTTTTTCCTTTCCCTTTACCCCCTTCCTTTCTGCATTCTCTCATTAGAGAAGTTTTTTAGCCATTTGCTCTAGTGTCCTTGGCTGGGGAAGATAATAGTTCATTAGTCACAAGATGGCTGCAAGTTTGGCCTTGTTTTAATTTCCCTATCCCATTTTCCCTATTCCTCCTGCCCTGCAATCCTATAATATTTTTTTGGTAACCATTAATATTTTGGCCCACTTGGGTAAATCTTTCAGATTATGGGTGGATTCCACCTGGAAGAGAACTTGCCAATATTTAGTCAAAAGGAAGCTATCAGAATTGCAACTTGAGGGCTGTCCTGAAAGTCTAGCTTCACATGCCCTCAAAGGGGCCTGACATCTTCACTATTGTTATTCCTGGTCTTTGTCAGTGATTTTTAACTGGTGTACCACAAGAATTTTTAAAACAGGAAATACCTGACTATTTAGTCAGAGGCACTAACCTCTTTTCCCTTAGATTGTCAAATTAAAAAAAAAAAAAAAAAAAAGACAACAGCCAACGAAACAATAGTTGTCTGGTGTGAATAAATAAAAATTATACCTACTTTTTGGTCAGATCAGCAAAAATTATAAAATACTGGAGACCTGATGCATGAATTCATGCATGGGTGGGGTCCCTCAGCCTGGCTGGCAATCAGGGGTGTTAAGTGTTGATTGGGGTTGATCAGGGCTGGCCAGAAGAGGGGAAGAAGGGAGGAACCACCAGAGGTTGGCCGGCTGCAGGAGGTTGGCTGTGGGAGCACACTGACCAACAGGGGGGAAACTCCTGCATTGAGCATCTGCCCCCTGGTGGTCAGTGCATCACCATAGCAACTGGTCAACTGGTTGCTTGGTTAACGAGTTGTAAAGATAGCTTAGGCTTTTATATATTTAATTTTTTTGGTGTGCAACAGAATTTTAGTAGTTAGTTTATATGTGCCATGAGATGAAAAGGTTGAAAATGGCTAGTCTAAAGCATTACCTCCCAAAGGCAACACTTAAGATTTAACTGTCTTACCAAAAACTTATTCATTCTTCCACAAATCTTTTATCTTAGTAGTGGTAGGAGGAGGGTCTCAAGGTGTGGGCAATTCTAACTGTTATTTCTAAATGTTATTCTTGCTAAATGTTAAAATATGCAGCAATGTTTTGCAAATAAGATGTAAACAGGATGAACTTAACAAGAACTCATTTGTTAAGTGTAGCCAGATGTAGAAAAGAGATCAACGTATAATTGGTCTGTTTATGAACTATGGTTAGCCTCCCTTCTGGGAAGCAGAGCTCTGGATATGAATCCCCCCTCTCTCCTTTACTTGTTGCAAGTAAGTAAAACTACCTTGCACCAACCATGTCTTGTTTTTAATAGAACACACCAAGTGGCAAACCCTTTGAGTTTGGTAAGATTAGGTCTTGATGTGTAATGGACAGTAACATGGGTTGGCTAAGTTTTATCAGGGGAAGGATCACAACAGAATCTGAGTTGGGACTCTCAATAGAAGATTCAGATATGACACAATAGAGAGAGGTCAAAGTCAGTCATGGGGCAAAGTGGAGAAAGTTTCAGTAAAAGCTAATGTCGGGCAGATTCAAGTTTTGGATAGCTGGGTTTTCGAACAGAGCTGAAGGTAGTCTCTTTAAGTATAGGGATTTTATACTGCCAACTGTCTTTGATATATTGATGAGGAGCACCTACAATTGGGAAAGCTAGTTTTGAATCAAAACATAAACTTTGAATATAATTAGCCATAGCAATTCCAATTTAATGAAATGATTTGAATAAATTGATTGAACAAGTTCAAAATGCAGAGAAAATGTTATTGACCACAAACTTTTATTGACCACTTATTATTTTTAATAGATTCCTGTTGTTTAGAAGCTTACACCATAGTTGGGAAGATTATCTTAACCCAATTAGATAAGTACCATGACAGCACAGAGTGCTATGAGAGGGCAAAATATGGATGTTAAGCCCAAATTTCCTGGAAGAAATGTTACCAGAGATAGAAGTAGAAAGGGGTTAGCAGGCAATGATTAAGAATGTGATGAAAGAATTTCTATTGTTTTGTTTGTTTGTTTCTGAAAGGTCAACCTTTAGAAAACTGATAGAAATAAGTGTACAACAATCCTATGTAATAAAAAGGTAATATGCAAATTGACCATCACTCTATCACACAAGATGGCTGCCCCCATGTAGACACAAGATGGCCTGCAGGGGAGAGCAGTTGTGGGTGATCAGACCAGCAGGGGAGGACAGTTGGAAGGGACCAGGCCTGAAAGGGAGGGCAGTTGGGGGTTATCAGGCCTGCAGGGGAGGGCAGTTGGAGGGGAACAGGCCTGCAGGGGAGGACAGTTAGGGGCAATTGGGCTGGCAGGGGAGCAGTTAGGTGTAGATCAAACTGGCAGGGTAGTGGTTAGGGGGTGATCAAACTGGCAGGCAGAAGCGGTTAGGGGCAATCAGGCAGCAGGAAGGCAAGCAATTGGGAGCCAGCAGTCCTGGATTTAAGAGGTATGTCCAACTGCCCATTTCTCTCGAGGTATCCCAGATTCCCAGATTGGTTAGGGTGCAGGCTGGGTTGAGGAGTACGCATCATTATCCCCCCCCCCCCCCCCCCACCTACCTCCATGCATGAATTTCGTGCACTGGGCCTCTAGTTTGAAATAAGGTATAGAATGTTCTTTGATTAGATTATAGTAGGACAAAATAGAAATGTTAAGAGTCAAACAAGTAGAGATTAGAAGGTGACACAGATCATGAAGAATATTGCATGG
This sequence comes from Pipistrellus kuhlii, assembly GCF_014108245.1. Taxonomy (NCBI): domain Eukaryota; kingdom Metazoa; phylum Chordata; class Mammalia; order Chiroptera; family Vespertilionidae; genus Pipistrellus; species Pipistrellus kuhlii. The sequence goes on along the minus strand of NW_023425515.1, from coordinate 106,303,893 downwards.
CATGTGAGAACTTTTGGATCTTTTACAGAAGTGTCCATAGAAAAAGTTAAAGATCTTTGCTAATGAGATGATAGAACCAGATTAAATTTTACAAAGATTACTATGGATGCAGGGAAGAATGGGTATGTCAGAGCAATACTACAGCGAGAATGACAGGGACACTTTGTTTATTTCAGGTACAAAAATAAACTGAACAAAAAATGGTACTGGGAATGGAAAGAGAGAGAGAAATTAAATCAGGAAATATACAGAGATGAAACTGGCAGAATTTGGTGGCTAATTGGATGTCAAGTGAGAAAGAGAGAGAGAAGTAAAGATGACCCTTGGGTCTCTAACTCTAATGACTGTGAGAATACCTTGGCTGTTCACTGTAATAGAGGGTACCAAAGAAAGAACATATTTGGACTACACGATTTGAAATGCTTGTGACATATAACTGTAGTTGTTTGGAAGCTAACTGGACATATGGAGTTGCAGCTCAGGAGAGATATTTATGAGTGATATAGAGGTCCTCAGTTTATAGATGATAGATCTAGACGTGGTGGAGGCAGGTCATGCCTATAGGACAAATTTTCACTTGCATCTGGTATTTAAGTACTTTGAATATCTCTATTCCATTATTTTCTATTTGTAAAAGTTATGAAAACAAGACCTCTTTCATTGTGTCTTTTTGTCATTACATCTGACATCTAGAAGAAAATTTGACAATTACTTGAAAAGTTTTTCATTTATAATTGCAACTTGCGCATGCACATTTTTCTACAAGCTAAGAAGAAAACAAGAGGCTGTAAAAAGATATAGATGTGAACTCTGCCCCTCTAGTGGAAATATGGGGCTGAGTTAAACACTTGGCCCTCAGGGACTTTTTGGAATGTTTTTACTTTTAATCACATGACACCGACATTTTTTTTGTTACATAGACTGTCCTGTGATTGCCCAACACAGGACAGATATCTTTCTGAGTTTCTTGACCTCTATTCTCATATTGCCTGGTATTGCCCTATTGACCAGGCTTAATCTTATACATTGATTTTTTTTTTAGTTACCTATTCAAGTAAAAGTGGACTTTTTGGAACTTGGCCCCATTTTCTCAGTGAGTGATAACATATGACCTTTGAATTCAGACAACCTTGTTTTGAGGCAACTCTGTTACTGACTAGAGCTATGATAACAAACAAACTATTTTGCCTTTCTGAGACAGGGTTTCTGCATCTAAAAATTGAGGGTGAAATAAAGTTGTCATAGGGTGATTGCAAAGATTAAAATTTATAATACATGTGAAGTGCTTAACAGTGACAGAAACATACAAGTACTTAATAGATTTGTTGTGGTTGTTTATGTTACTGGGTACCTAATGTCTTTTCTAGTGATCCGTCTAATCCAGTCCTACCAGCACTTAGTGATAATCTTGTACTTTGCAAAGGCCCCACACTGGAGGCACATTCAGAGATGAACAAACCTAATTGGTTTGACATTCTCAAAGAATTCACCCAAAGGTTTAATCACCATTGTTTCCTACTTTAAATTTGCCTGTGGTACTCACTCCCTTCCTCCTTCCAGGGGAAATGTTTTTAAAGCTTTTCCCAGTCTTCTTTGGACTTTGGCAGACTTTTGGTCTATGGTGACCAGGGTTTCTCACTCCACTTGGAGCTCTTTGTTCAGGCCTTTGTTAGAAAAGAAACACACACACACACACACACACACACACACACAAACTTAGGAAAATAACATTTGGCAGGAACTTGGCTATTATAAACCCTTTGTTGCCAGAATCCTTGTTCACAGTGTGGGTGGCTCAGGTGGCACTTGATTAAATGCATTTTCCTATAAATTCTCAGTAGTGTGCTTATTTTTACTGGTGGCTAATAACTACTCTATCTCCAAGGCAACCAGATTTCACAGCTTGCAGAAGAGGGCAATCAGCATGCATAAATACCATGTTACTTTGTTGGTGCCCAGCACCATTCTTCATTATCTTTGCATGACAATGGATTTACCAACTTTTCTCCACTTAGTACTTTGCCATTTAGTACTTTTCTTCTACCTGAAAGAAATATATACCTAATTAATAAAAAAACAATTCCGCCTATTTTGGGTGCCAACTATGAGTCAGGCACTGTATTTGGAACTTATACATGTTATCTAATTTAATCCTCACAGATTAAAAGATGGAGAAGACAAGGTGTAAAGAGGTTAAGCGCTTTGATTAAAGTTATTCAGCTGGAAAGTGATGGCTGTAAAGAGACCACTGAAAGATTTGTCTGATGCCAGAGCCCTGCAATCTTCCCTTCACGCTCTGTGGTGCTATCACATTTTCAGGTAGTCTCCAAGTACCTTTAGCAGACAGTGCATCTCTAGAAAGTTATTGATGCTTCTGTTTAGCTCCACACCTCACACTTGAACATATTCTGTTCAGTGCAGGAACATTAGGAACATAACAGAAAGACAATGTCTGTCTTCCTCAGCTGCTGTGTGGTACCAGAGTAAGATATTTAAATTCATTTTTCTCATGCTTTTCAATTACCAAAGAAGTTTACTTATATAGAGATACCAGGGGCCCAGTGCATGAGTTAGTGTACCTTGAAAGGAACTGTGGGCCTTGAAGCTGGGGTGGGCAAAGGGGCATGTTTCGGCCCATCCTCCACAGCCCCCTCTAGCCCCTCACGCTGCAGTCCTGATCTCCTGTCTGTGACAGCCCCACTCCCACAGCCACTGCTCGCTCGCACCTGCTAAAGGCGCTGAACAATTGGGTCCAGTGCCAGCAGCAGGTCTGAGGGGTGGCTGCCGACCAATCACCCCTCAGGAGCCTGGGGAGGTGGAGAAGTTCTCAGGGGGCGATCAAGGCTGGCAGCTACTGCTGCTTGCACCTGCTGACTGTGCTGAGCGAACAGGACCAGCACCGCGCGCCAGCAGTGGGTGCAAGCAGAGCTCCAGTGCTGGCTGAAGGTTTTAGCAGAGCCTGCGCTGGCAGCAGATGCGAGTGCCCGCCAGACCATGGCGAGCAAAGAATTTTCAGTAACCACCAGAGGCTCACCCCTATGACAGCAACCGATGTCCCGCCTTGGTTTAGTGCCAACCTCCCCGCCCACACACACACACCTGCTCCTCCATCATCCCACTGAGGCTGATGCCCACCATGCTTCACGCTCTGCCACCTGATGCCAACGCCTGTCATATTTCACAGATATTAGGTTTTTATTTATATAAATAGATTCCTAACACAACTTTTTGTATATTTGAAGACAAAGGTGAAAGTTGTGAATTGGAATAAGAAAAAAACCTGAGATTCATTAGTTGGTTGCTCTTAAAAATAATTTGTGGTTTCTGACCTTGTCTGTTTCCTTGTAGGTCTATAGCCTAGTGGGAGAGACCATTCACATTAGAAGAAAAACATGAATTGCACAAATAATGTTTTAAACAAATATTTAAAACTTGCTCTGCTGTGCTATATTGCTATATAACAATAGATTTGACTACATACTTTATCAGACCTTCACTTAAAAAGATGAAGTCCTGAGCTGATGCAAGCATCTGCAAGATAGATGGTGACAAAGATAGCTGGCACCTTCTTAGTCCCTTGGCCTGAGGCAGGAATTCCATACCTCTCATGCCCTCCACCCTCCCCTCACTAAACAGCTATATAAAAGAAGTACCTATGCCCTTTTTTTGATGCCAGGGAAACCCAAACCCTTCTCCTGCTCTCTGTGGTGGCAGCCATCTTAATTTGGGTTAATTTGCATTCTCACTCTGATAGGCATGGCTTGTGGGTGTAGCAGAGTGATGGTTAATTTGCATATTACTCTTTTATTAGATAGGATTCTATCTGATAACAAGACCTAGATCACCTGTATGTCCGTTGCCATTGTCTACACTTTTCTCCTAGTTTTCATTCATTTGATTCTGTTTATCAGCATACCTGATAATTTATGATTGAATATTATATATAAAATTGTAGATTTTATGAATTATGCTGTCTTTTCTCACAGAAAATTTATTTTCCTTTTAACATACTATTAACTACAAAAGGGTAGATCACCTTGATCCAATAGGAATTGAGATGCTTTAATTCTTTATGTGGGCTAGTCTATTTTTAGTTTTCTTTTATTACCAGCACATTAATCTTCAGGTGTTTCTCTATTGTCTCTGGTACCATGAGTTTTGTGAAAGCTTTGCTGTTTTGTGAACTCTTAGCCAACACTCTCTTATTGGCTTCTTGGTTTCTCCTTGCACATAGGATAGAAACTGACCTCAAGGTGAAAAACAATGCAGAATGTTGTGCTACTGATCTGTGATTTCTGTGTCTCCAAAGTCTTGCATTCTTCAGCACTGCTGCCTTGGTAGTCCTGGGCTCCAATTCCATTTCCTCTGTTCTTTGACACCTGGTAAAATCTGCTTGTGCTGGTATTGTTTAGGATATAGCTTTAAGGAAAGAGCAAAGAAGAATACAGAGTTCACTTGGTTGTTTTTCTGAGATCTTTCCCCCTCAAGTCTCTGTTGACTTGGTTACTGTCTATTACTGTCTATAGTCTTTCAACAACTTCTCTTGTAATTTTTTCAGATTCCTACCATTTCCCCCAAAAAATAAGACATCCTCTGAAAATAAGACCTAGCGCATGGATAGATAAGACATCCCTTGAAAATAAGACCTAGTGCAACTTTGGGAGAAAAAATTAATATAAGACACTGCCTTATTTTTGGGGAAACAGGGTAGTAGAATGGTTGGATTGAAACATCAGAGCCAAAAATAAAACTCTTATATTAATAATTTTGAATTAGTAGCTCTTATTTCTTTTCTTTTCTTTTCTTTTCTTTTCTTTTCTTTTCTTTTCTTTTCTTTTCTTTTCTTTTCTTTTTGTCTCATTTAACTTATTCAGATAATGAAATACATGTAGTTAGGTCAGAGTGCTAAAATTAAAATGAGAAAAATTTGGCTTCATTCTTGAATCAACTAGAAAATGTTTTGTGATCATGAGTATTTTGATCTCAATTACCCAATTTGTAAAATAAGCATACTATCTAATTTACATAATTGTCAGGACTATTGAATCTAAAGGAAACACAGAGATTTTTTCTGAAAACAAAACATAACATTATCGTTTGTCTTCTTCCTCATTTTCTTTAAGTTAGCTACATGTGGACATTGAGTAATGAATTCTTAATTTAAAACCTTACTACAACAACCTCAGCAGCAATCATACTTACATTGTATTGTGTCTGTGTTTCCCATCTATTCATACATTAAAGAAAACCCAAAAGAAGAATGAACAGATGTCAACTCAGAGTGAAACTGTAGTCAGATTACAACTTGTATTGAATTTGTATTATCTTAACAACCTTGGTTTGCACAGCATTTGGAATAGATTTTGAGATGTTTTCTAAGAGGAAAAAAAATGCATTTTTTCACAGAAGTGACTCTTACCTAGATCATGTGTCCATCAGATGCCTCAAAGATGAGAGAGATATATGCTGCTATTTTGAGCACTGCTAAGTATATAAGTAGATGAGCCGTTGCTATAAATATATATAATCTTGGTCATTTTACTAAGTCAGAATTGAGTCAGCTTTTTTCTAGGTTAATCTAATGTAAAAATAACACTTTCATTTCTTATCAATAGGTTAATTATTATCTAGTGTTTGCTGTGGGTTCAGGGATCCAGAATAAATCATGCTTTGATGATAGGGTGATTTAAGTTGTGTTGACTCATTCAGGAGGGGGCTGGGCACAGAGTTTTTGTCTGCCCCAGGCCTAAGCTGAGATAGGGCTCATGCAATTCTCAGTCCTGCTTATATCACATAAAAATCTCTGTGTTTCCTTTAGATTCAAAAGGTGACCTGTACAGAAGAAGCACAGAAAATCTTGTATTGGATCTGGAATAGACATTGTGTGGTAGCAGCTAGAGAAGGAATGAACCATCTGGAAAACATTTTTTCTCTTTCTAGTTCCACTAAGAGATTATGTCCCATTATTAATCCAAGCCATGAACTAGAAGGAAAGTCAAAATGTCCTGGAGATTAACCACAGGGTTTATATATATTTTTAGTCCTCCAAGTTCCATGATCCTCCATCCATTTTAAAATATTCCCAGGTTTAGGGGCTCTGTGTCTGTCTCATTTTGACAAGGTCTCATGAATCTTTTTTTGCATTTCAAGAGACAGAGTACCTAAGTAAGTCCCTGTCATTCTGTTTTGAAATTCCACATGTAAGAAATAGGAAGCAGCCTCTACAGAGGCTTTGCCTGGACTTGGTAAAAATGGATGCTTAATAGTATGATACTTCTATAGATCAAGTTACCTTGACATTCATCAGCAGTAGTGCCTGTAATGTCCGATATTAGGTCTCCATCACTATATTGTCAGGAGCCCCTCCTTGGTGCTTCCTGCTACTAGTTATGCATGACTCCTTATTCTTAAGTCAATCTTTAAATACATATTTATTAAACACCCACCTATGAGCCAATGAGAATTCTACACACTAGGGATTCACAAGCATGTGTAACAGATTTGTCTTCTTTTTCCATCATGTTTCTGCTCGCTGATACCAATGCCATTTATGGATTCTGTCCACTGCCTTATTTGTACTTTTCAACTAGCTGTTTCCTTGTTTATATGTAGCATGAATACTCCAGCCCAAAGAACATGATAGCTCCTGCCAATCAATCATTTGTATTAAGAACTCATGTTTCAGGCTCCCTTCTGAACCACCTTTGAGCCAGACACCCATCTTTGGTCTTGTCTGACCAGGTTAGTAATCCCCAAATGTAACTGCAGTGACCTATGCATAATGAGACTCTAACCAGGAGACAATGAGTGTGCCAAATTGCAGGTGCTCTTCAGAAAGGGTCCATTTATACCATACATGGCTGGTCTAGTATGATTAGACCTGCCCACCCAGGCAATACAGAGCCAAACATGTATTGCTAGTTTAGAACATTCCACCTATTTCTCCGAACCTTTTAAGTAAATTAAAAAAAATCTTCCTACTTTGGTTAAGGTCCTTTGTGAACACTGTAAGGGTTTAGAGGGCTAATGGTGCTCATGGGAGTGTGCTGCTAACTCTGGTATCCTTATTATCAGGCAAGGACACAGTTCTAAGGAAGAGAAGACTGAAAGCTGACAGACCAAAAGCATTGTGTAGTTGGTCTTGCCCTTGGGGAACACGTAGTGAACATAGCTGGGTGACACAGAAAAGGTGGAGTTGTGGGATAGGCAAAGTGGCACATAGTGTGATCAGAACACACTGTGCATGTTTAATGGATTTCTTTAGAGCAGGTTGCAAAACTGTAACACTGTTAACATTTTGGGCTGTGTACTTTTTTTGTTGTTGGTACTGTCCTGGGCACTGTAAGATGTTTTAGGAGCATCCCTGGTCTCTACACACTAGATGCCTGATGCACCCTCACACTTCTGTTCCCAAGTTGTGAAGATAGAAAAGTGTCTATACATCATTCAGTGCCCCTGAGGGTGCATTCACTCAGTTGAAAATCACTGGTTTAGAGGCAAGTAAATTGTGGATGAGAACCAGGAATCCTATACCTTTAAATTGCATATTAATGAAATTCAACCCAAGATTTGCAAATTTATTACCAACTCACCAACAAACAACAAATAAGAATAACAACTAAAAAGAAGCATCAAAATGCCTCCATCCAGGTTCAAAATTTTATTACCTCCCAGTGTTAAGGATTCTCATGGTAGGTAATTATATGAGCCTTGAATAAATATTGACAATTTAGGTTAAATAGATTTGAATACCACCGATTAGTCACTCTTTTTGGAACAATTTTCTACCTTTGATTCTCCATTCACAGTTTTATTTTAATTTTCTTGATCTCACTTAGCCAAATCTTGTGCATTTGTTAGTAAACTGTGTGTACCTGGTGAGTTATTGGTGCCATTTAAGACTGAGATCTAACATGTTTGGAAATAGGTGACTCTTAAGTTTTTGGTTAATATTATTTTAAGAAAATTTAAACAGCCAAAACTGGTTTGGCTCAGTGGATAGAATGTCAGCCTGTGGACTGAAAGATCCCAGGTTCGATTCCTGTCAAGGACATTTACATTGGTTGCGGGCACATCCCCGGTGTGGGGGGTGTGCAGGAAGCAGCTGGTCGATGTTTCTCTCTCATTGATGTTTCTAGCTCTTTATCCCTCTCCCTTCCTCTCTGTAAAAAAATCAATAACATATAAATTTAAAAAAAAGAAAATTTAAACAGATTTATACTGTTTATGGATCAAAGTGGGACAAAATCAGGGAAGAAAATCTGCCATAAGAAATTCACCCAGCTTAAGGAAGCTGCCTAGGATTGACTTAGTATGTGGAAATATTGTCACTACATGGGACCAGGGAAGATCTGAGTTGGAAGCAAACCAGGAAAAATAGGTTCTAAATTTCTAATGGAGATGGAGGTAGAGACTATTTTCCTTGACCTCTCACTGAATTTGTACAGCAAGATCACTCTTGTAACCCTGAAAGTAGAGCCACCTAGACCTGAGCAATCTGAAAGAAGGAATGTGTCTTTCCTATTTTTTTTTATCCTCACTGTCTAGCACAGTGCCTGATACAGAGGAATAACTCAATAGGTGCTAAACTGAATGAAGAGGCTTTAGAACTGTTCCCAGCAGAAGCAGGGGTGACTCCATTCAATGTTGGTGAGTTGGTAATAAATTTGCAAGTTTTGGGTTGAATTTCATTAATATGCAATTTAAAGGTAATGGATTCTTGCTTCTCATCCACAAATTACTTGCCTCTAAATGAGTGATTTTCAACAGAAAGATGCACTGTGTCTGCTTCCTCCTCTACCCTGCTGCTTTAAGACTATTTTATTACTCATCTCTACTGATCTGGGTAAAGCTATTATTTTTACATTAGAAGTAATTATTGACATTAGTTGCAGCCTTTGATCTCAATAAAGTGTGAGAGGAGAGAAGAGGTAACAAGGAGTTCATGGGGCTGGAGCAGCAGGGGAGAAGGCCAGAAATAGGTTGAGGGGAGGGACACAGGAAAAACAGGAGGTAAAAGCTGAAGAAGGTACATGATGCATGTTCCAGTTTGTAACCTGCAGCTGTTGGCCAGCAATACCCTGGAAGATGTGTTTGAGAGTTGGTCTTGCCACAGTGTACATGCTTTATTGTTACCTATATTCTCTGCTGGGGCAAACACAGCATCTTGTAGACTCTCTGGTTAGTAATTCTGAGCCTCTATTTCAGGCACCTCAGGGCATTTTGCAGTACTCTTGACTTAGAAACTTTTGAAGTTTGCATTCAGGTGATCTTGAGTGATGGCTGGTCTTTGATGGGTTTACTTTTCAGGCAGTGAGCTCCAAGACGTGACTGTTGTGGACAACATTTCTTTTGTTTGATTTGTAAAAACTTAGGCCTAATTCTCTACTGTCACTGCCTCAAAGTCTTTAATCAAAGGCTATTTGGAAATAACATCAGCTAATTAGCAGTTGATGATACAGCAAGGGTGACTCTCTCCTGCTTTCTCAAACCTTTCACCTGAACCATAATTATGCCACACTTGAGCTCAAATTGTCAAGGAAGAGGAAAGTACATGAAACCATTGGCTGGGTAAAGGCCTCCCTGTTGACATAAGCACTAGGAGCCCACAACTTGTGCAATGCAGGCCTGCAGCTGCAAATTGACGACTACCCAAGCATGCTGCCCAGCAGACAGTGGGTGAGTGACACATCGGGATCTCCAGCAAGCCAATGAATGAAAGCACAAAGTCTGGGCTCAGTGGCATTGTCCTGCTGCTGTGTTCATGGAAAATACCTGCTACAGTCAGACTGCACAGAGTTCCTTTTTCAATCAGGACTTTTAAGGAAAAGATGAGATGTGTTTAAGTGCATGCTTCATTTTCTACACTTATTTGTTTGTGGTTTTATAAAGGGCCCTTCTTTTATTCAGCCAACAATATTTTAGCGCAAAATATGTACCAGATAGTTACAAAGACCTGAATCCTGCCAAGGAAGGGCTTGCAGCCCAGAATTGGAATGAAATAGGAGATAATTACAAAATAGCATTAAAATAGTGCAGTGACAGGCAACAATTTATATTTGACACTTAACTGAGAGGGAGGGGGTTAGTAGGCAGAATCTTTTGTACCAAAGATTTGAAGCAAAGGAGGTGAGTAACTATTGGCTAATCTGTGTGGCTCATATAAAAACTCCTAAGCTAACATTAGCTTCAGCCATATTCATGTGCCTTGGGACAGCAGTTGGGGTGCCTCTCTCTCACTCTCCAGGGTGGCTAACAATACAATTTGTATAGTCCTTACAATGAATCTTTTCCTCTTATCATTTGTATTGATGATGAGATTATCCAATGTTGATGTTTACTAGTTTCAACATCTGGTTAACTATCTGTATCTGTGTGATATAAACCAATTGAACTAAAGTTTTATAGTTCATTTCTGTAGTAATTTAGACAGAAGTTGAATTGAATCACCCCAAATTAGCAGATAATGAAAGAATTTGGCAAATAAATCCATAAAAAATTATAGGGATTCATTTAAAACTTTTAAAGAAAAATCCTATTTAAGCTTGACAAGTATTCATTTTCTTTTAAAAGAATAAGAATTTTATTTCATATATTTTCCTAAAGACCTAGTACCAAAGTCTAATTCTATGATTTGAATTTTAAAAAACATTCAAATTGAACTTAAAAAATCTATAAGATTTTTGTAACCAAATCTTAGTGTAAATTAGAGTCATTTTAACAGTTTTATTTTAATTGGGTTATTTTAACCTTTACTTGAGTTATTCATATTAACAAAATGGTTCACATAAAGGTCTTAAGTTGGTTGATCTAAGAGATTTGTTACTAAACTTTCTAAGGACATAAACCTATGGGCAGACAGACTTACATTATAACAGGAAGGGAAGTTAGTTGCCCCATCTACCAGTGAAAGTCAAACTTGACCCAAAGACCACACGTGGAGTGGCAGGGACTGAGAAGGAGCCTGTGCCTGTCTTGTTTTTGTCAGACCCCCAGCACTGGCTACATGCAGCCATTCTACAGTGCTATCTCCACTACTCCTGCTGGCTCTATAGATTCTCAGCTGTTTTCATGCCGAAGTTGTTCTCTGGGTGAGTGGCAGCCCTCCCTTCCCACTGCTGGGTCCCAAGTGTTATTCTATTTTGATCCACTTGCAGTTAGTCATTTTCTCAGGTGGGGCTGGTTGCTGAAGCCTGCTGGTTGCAGAAGGTGAGACCTGAGAGAACCATGCCTTCCCCCATGTTGGCAAGTTTCTATCCCAGGTCTTGGGTCCTGACACTATCCATCTCACTGAGTCTTTCTTTGGGTCTCCTGGTACTGTTTGCTTTGCCCCCACTCCTGGCATCCAGCAGGTGTGAGCATGTTTCTTATCTCCTTGCCCTTCTTCTCATTAGGAGGTGGCAGCACACCCAGAGGCTGAGTGTGAGCTCTGGGCTCAGTCTGCTGGTTGGGAGCCACACTGTCACTTCTGGGGCCAGATTTCCTCATCTCTCTGTGTTTCTGTTCTCTCCTATGTGAAATAGGATGATATAGTACTTACCACATGGGGTCATTTGAGGATTAAATGTGCTCACACATTTGAAGCACAGTGTGTGGACATGGTAAATAGTTGTTAATACTATTTATGATCATTGTGTACTGATGGTGTGAATGGGTATGTGTTTGTGTAGAGGGCAGATCATCAGTGAATGGATTTATTATTGAACTTTTGTCTCATTTCCCTTATCTGCAAAGCAGGAATAAATATTCTGCCTTCCTCACAGGGTTATTAGATGATTTTTTACATTAGGCCCTTAGAATAATAAATGGCATATACAATTCACTAAATGTTTGCTGTTATTGTTGTGATTATGATCTATTATGAACTCTATTAATTTTATAATCCTGGTCTCATGTGTCTGAGGTTTTCTTGCTCCTATGTAGTTCATGAATGGGAATAGATTTCCAGAATAAAGTATATGAGACCAAAACACAACAAAGGTATTTTATTGGAGGAATGAAACTTAATTCTAGAACAGAATGGAAATCTTATGGGATACTGTCTCAATTTCCTGTGGCTGTTCTAACAATTTACCACAGATGTAGTGCTTTAAGACAACACAAACTTATTCTCCAACAGTTCTGGACACCAGAAGCCCCAAGTCCTCTCACTGGGCTGAAGTCAGGGAGCCAACAGGGCAGGTTCCTCTGGAGCCTCAACAGGGAAATCTACCTGCATTCGATCACATCTGCAAAGTCCCTTTGTCAGATGAGGAAACTTACACAAGTTTTAGAAATTAGAAAGCAGACTTATTGGGGTGAGCTGTTATTTAGCTTATCATAGATACAGAGAATATAACTTAACAATATCTTTTCCAGATTAGTTTCTTCATCTTCCCCTAAAATAAGAGTCACCATTTCCCAACATGAATTCATCCAAGACAGAGGGTCAGGAGAAACCATTCCTCTCTAGGTTCTAGTTTTGATGGGCAGAAGAGGGGCAGCTTGGAGTGGCCTTCTGGATCACAGGGGTTGAGAATAGACACATTTTATGATAAGTATAAAATGAGACACACATCTTTGCATTTGAAGGTATGTCTGGGCTCCCTGGCCTCTCCAGGCTGCAAGATCTAAGACCAGGCTCCTCTCACTTCAGAGATGTCAGCCAATAATGGAGATAGACTGTGAGGCAGATAGTCTCTACATCTGGCTAACCAAAGCCTTTCCTCCCTCCATGTTCATGCCTCATAGCATAGGTCTAGCTCCCTCCCCTTGAATTGGGTCTGGCCTTAGCAACTTGTTTGGCTAGTGGAAATTGGTGAAACATTCTGAGAATTCAAGGCTACATCATAGGTCTATCTAGGTCCTTTAGAATGCCTGTGGGAGTGCTCTCTGGGAATCCAGTGGTATAGGCTGTCTTATTAGAAGCCCCAGCTAAGCTCCTAGCCAATCCAGCATCAACTCCCAGCCATGTGAATGAGCTATCTTGGACATCTAGCTCAGCTGAGATGGTAGGTGACTGCTGCCTTTGCTGACATCTGACTGTATTTGTAGGTGAGACCTAAGTGAGAAATACCCAGCTGTGGCCAGTTCATCCAGGGAAACACAAGAGAAGATGAAGCAGGGAGCCAGAACAGACAGGGGTGAGGTGACCAGCTATTTGTGTTCATAGATTTATCTGTGTGTTTACAGAATGCACAACAGCTCTACCACTTTGGTGGTTCCATTTCTAGACATGACACAGTAGGGAGCAGGGGTGGGCTTAGCCCAGTGGTCTGAGACAACCTTAGAAACCTCCAGGCATCTGAAACCACAAGGTCAAGCTCTGGAAGGGCTGACTTGGCCTCTTAATGACCTCATCCTGTCTGCTGTCTTGATTCACTGGGCTTTACCCAGCCCTTGTCAAGAAGAAACAGAGGGAGGCATTGGCAATGCCAGGCAACACCTGACTCAGAGGAAAGATTATTTGTGATCTATGGTCAGAGCATCTGAGTGGGGCATTGGTTAAATAAGGAAGGGAGGCTTAAAAAAAAAATGATTGGCTGACATGTGATGTCAATAAGAAAGAAAGAGCCGCATCTAGAAAAATTAATGTTGACTCTGGAGCTGCTGGATGACTCAGATTTTAAAGGGAAGATAAAAGGAGGAGCCAGCCAATAGGCAAGGTTTCATGCAGTCAGGAGGAGTGGCTGTGTGGAAGTGGTATGGGAGAGCAAAAGCAGAGACGAAGCTGTGGCTTATGACAATTCTAAGGGCCTAACAAGGGTCTTAAAGAAGCCATGTTTGGAGGAAAAGCCACATGGGATGAGTCGACTCTGAGTTGAGGTGAAAGTGTGAACATGGAACTATTCAATCTTAAATTCACATCTGCTTTTTCCTTGGAGGAGAAATTTTGATACAGCATAGATGGACCTGGAGAATCTTATGCTAAGTGAAATAAGCCAGTTAGAGAAAGACAAATATCAAATGATCTCACTTATGTGTAGAATCTAATGAACAAAATAAACTGAGGAATACAATAAGTCCATTCAGAATTAGGAACTAAAATAAGGATGCATGCAACAGACTGTCAGATTTCAGAGGGGTGTAGGTGTGGGGGAATGGGAAGAGATAAACCAGGGAGCTTATATGCATAACCTATGGACACAGACAATAGTATGGGGAAGGCCTGGGGCGGGGTGAGGGGTGGGTGGAAGGGGGCATAAAGGGATAAAATGGGAGAAATATGTAATACTGACAATAACAACAACAGAAAGGCACCCCCCCCCCAAAAAAAAAATAAACACCCACCCCTAAACTCAAAGGAATAGGACAAATAGAGGGTCATTAAGAGGGCTTTAAAGCCCCAAATAAATGAGCAGTAGGTTGCTTAATTACACCAAAATAGCTTTAGTTTTGAGATGGAACTTGATGTCTTCTGATATCCTGGGCTGAATATAATGCATTGGGATGGATTTATGGCTGATGCAGTAACCCCAGGCATGGGAATTTCAATTGACATGCTGCAATGTTGGACAGTGAAAGCTACAGGGGGTCTGTGTGCAGCCCTGTGGGGTCTCCTACACTCCCCTGTTCCATATGTAGTAATCAGATATTCACTGTACTTAGACTCCCTGAAAATAATCCCTCTCATTTTCTCACTTTGGTCACCTTTTGTCATGGGGCTGTAGGAAAAGGTGACTAATGACTCTGTGCTTCTTAGATGGTTGTTGTCCAATCTTCCTTATTTTAGTTACTTATACAATAGTTCCAAATTCTAAAAGGGCCTGTTGTGAAAATTCCTAAGGCTTTGGTGATATTCTAATGTAATCTGGGTTAATTTCAGTCTTTTCCCACTGCTGGCTATGAAGTGAGCTTTCCTGGGTCTGCTCCTTACTATCATTTCACACTTTCACACATGCTTTCCAGTTTCCAAATTTTCAGGTATTTCTCTTCTCCCCATGCATTGATTATTTATTTATTTATTTATTTATTTATTTATTTATTTATTTATTTGTGTGTGTGTGTGTGTGTGTGTGTGTGTGTGTGTGTGTGTGTGTTTTAAAATCTTTGGCTAGTTTAGTAAGATTTTCACAAGAATAAAAAGTTGCATTGATTCAAGCAAATTTTTTTGCCTGGGTCCACCAGTCAGTGTAACATAACTGTGCCGGAAGACCCTGCTCAATTGTTCTGGTGGAAGCTTGAGAATCCCAGTGATGGCCCTGGGGCTCTTCTGGAAAAAGTTGAAGTCTGCAAAGTGTATCACTAACTGGAAGTTTCATGTCTATTTATCAGTTTGATTTCAGTGGCAAAGACCCCAATGACAAAAACCTTTCAAAGTAACCCCAGAGCTCTAGGGCCCATACTACTGACAGGGGATGTGATTATGGACATTCAGCCACATCTCCCGCTTAAAGCTTCCCCTCTGAGACAGTTTGTTGTGTTAGCTCTAAGTGTTTCCCCTGTCTCTTTTCTGTCTCCCAGCATTACCTTTTAGTAGACACTATAAATATCATTTAGGGTTATTAAGTAATAAACTGCAAACATCTAAGTGGTATAATAATACCCTTTGGATGCATAATATTTGTACAGACTATTGGTGGAATTTCAGGGGAGGAAACTAATTAATCTATTAAGTATAAGCATTTAATTCACACAATATGTGGTTTAATTGACTCCATTAATGCTTGAGATGAAAACCTTAGCCCCTACCTCCTTATATGCTTAGCATGAAAGGTATGTATAATATAACATTAAAGGGAGGCTGACCCAGCCATCACTAAAGCAAATTCTGACATAATTATTTAAGATGTGGCAGCTGTCAGTCAAGAATCAGATAGAAAAAGATCAGAAGAGTTTATAAAATCATATGAACAGCCCATCAAAATATTCTCATTTGCACTGAGCTGGCTTCATGAAAGATGTGCTCACTGGCCACTGGCCTGAGAGAAGGATGTCAGTACTGGATCAGATGACTTACTTCTGTTAGGGTCAGAAGCCCTATAAGTCCTGTGCTAGTGACTTTATTGGAGCTACTTGAGAATTTGGGGTGTGATTCTGCCTCTTCTTTCTCTGGGGCCAGACTATAGAGTCTCTAAATGAGGTCAGTTATGTCTCATTCGGCAGTAATGACCTTGTTGGAACTTACTAGGTATTAGTTGAATGTCCAATGATTACTGACCATAGATTATTTTTTTCCTGGTTTAATCATTTTATTCATATTCAATAGGACTATTTCTATTTCTGTAGTCACTGTTCTCATTCAAATAAGCAATAATTTGTTTCTCATAAAGAGCCATTAAACTACAGATACTTATAAATTATATTTGATAAGTGGGCAACAACTGTATTAACAAAGCAGCCTCTCAACTTGATTCCCTTGTTCAAATTAGCATCTTAAAATTAGCATCTTCAAATTAGTTTCTTCAAATTAGCATCTATTTTATATCTCACTCCCAGGAATAATAACCCTTTGTTGAATTTCCATCAATATTTAATTCCCTGTTTGTGAAACTAGAGATTTTTATTAACAAAATCAAAATTCTTATGTCTGAGATTAAATTTGTTTCCACCAGTTTCCTTAGGTGTTCATTTCTTCCTATCTGGTTAATCTCATTATTTCACTACAGCGATATTTTTCAAAAAATACATTATAAGTTTTTTATGTCTGCTAAAATTTTTAATTTTTTGGTGTTTTAAATCTCAAAAGCATAAGTTTAAGAATTTCTCAAGTAAATATACTAGCCTATTGGCAAAAGAATTAGAAGATCTCTGTGATTTTTAGAAAATGCCACTTTATTGGATCTAAGTTAGAAGTGTCTTGGCCCAGAATGGAAGAAGATGAGAAGGTGAAGTGGAAGTGATAACTTATTTATTGAGCTTTTCTCTTTGATAGTTGCTTCTTCTCTTTATTTTTGTTGTTGTTAATTCTTACCTGAGGATATTTTTTTCTGATTGCTTTTCAGAAAGAGTGGAAGGGAGGAAGGAAGGGAAGAGAAAGAAAAACTGATTATACAGAAGGAAACTAGGTAATCAGGAATTGGGACCATAGGGGGAATGGAGAGGAAGTAAAACTGAGGGACCCAGCTGGGCATGGAAAGAAGGGCATGTGTGAATGACAAACTTTAAAATATATGGATTGTTGCTAAGACAAGAAATTTGCAAATAACCAATCACAAGGCAATAAGACATAAACCAATTCCAAGAATGGTGCTAAGACAAAATTCTTTGACAAGACCAATCTGGAGCTAGCAAGGCTGTGTCCACTCCCCTAGATTAAAAATTGAGCACTTCCTCTTGCCCTGGCTCTCTCCTTAGCATTCTATATTCTTGGGTTGATGGCAGGAGACATGTTTCAACCCAAGAATGGTAATATGGGACTCTACGCATGAAGCAATTGATTTTAACACCGAACTATAACATGGGAAACAACTCTGGACCCTGGCCTGCTCCTGGAATCCCAGCTGCACCATTCCCAGGACTGGCTTCTCTCAATAAACTTTGGTTCTGCTAACCAATTTTGTCCATGAGTTTATTTTTCACTCTTCGATTTCAAGAGACAACAAATCTAAACTCAAACAACCTACATTTTGGTTTAAAAACATAAGTGTGAGAGAGACACATTGACTGGTTGCTTCCTATATATACCAGGACTGGGGTGTAGGGATTAAACCTGAAACCCACATATGTGCCCTTGGCCAGGAGTCAAATGTGTGACCCTTTGATGCACAGGCCAATGCTCTAACTACTTAGTCACATCAGCCAATACATTCTTCCTATTTTTAATACCATATCATTTGTAAATGAGAAGTTTCAATGTTAAAAGAGGTAAAATAAAATTTTAGAGAAAATGAATACTGTAGTTACTAATCAAGAATAATTTTACTGTGTATACATTTTAACTTTATATATGGGGTTTTCAGAGGTTCTAGTATTATAATTACAAATCACATGGATTATGCAGAGAGTCTCTTTCTAGGTCCCGTATTGGTAGTCAACCTAAATTTGTCATTTGTTCAAGAAGAATGAACTGGAATTCAAGATTATAAACTAGACTTTTGGAAGGTCATGTACTTGTAAAGTAAAATTTAGAAGAAAAAAAAAATAGTACAAATTAAATAGTTGTGCTAGTGGCTTTGACCCTCAATACCCAATCTCTATGATTTTCCTGCTCCCACTCATTGCTATTTCCCATTACAGGAAATTCAGTTTACTGCCCTCCCCTTGGCTTCCTCTGGGGCTCATTTCCTGTGTTGATTTATTCATTCTTCAAGGGATGAAGAACTTCTTAGAGCTGGGGTTTTGCTCTTGGCTCTGCCATAATCCTAACCTTATTGTCTTAGTGTTACCAAACTCAAAGGGTTTTCTCCTTGGGGAACCTATTTAAAAACAAAGACATGGTTTTCCCAAGGTAGTTTTATTTACTGCAATAAGTAAAGGATATAGGGGATTCATATTCAAAGTTCTGCCTCCCCCATGGAGGTTAACTATTGCTTATGCACACTAGCACTGACATGTTGATTTCTTTTTTGCAGTTGGCTACTTTCATCTGATTGAGTTCCTTTCAACTAATGCCATTTACAGCTGCATCTATAAAATACTATGCTACATTCAAACATTTAGAAAGGGCTTAGATCTGGAGACCTTTGTCCTATATAACATTGTATAGTCACTTAAACTTTCTGATCTCAGTTTCATCACTTGTAAATGAGAGGTTCATACTAGATAGCTTCTAGGATTTTCCAACTCTAATGTTCCATGATTCTATTATCATTTTCCTTCCCCATTCAATCTCTCACTCACCTTTTCTTTAAAAAAAAAATATTTTTATTGATTTTATAGAAGAAGGGAGAGGAGAGAGTGATATAAGCAACAATGATGAGAAAATCATAGATTGGCTGCCTCTTGCACACCCTACAACCTGTGCATGTTCCCTGATCTGAATCAACCTCCTGGTTCATAGGCCAACACTCAACTGCTGAGTCACACCAGCCAGGCTCACCTTTCCATTTTGTTCAACTTGCTGATTTTCTGAAGGACATTATCCTCAGTCACCTTTTTTTCTGTCATTATCTATCCCTTTTACTTCTTTCTTTATACCATGGTTCATCTCTCCTCCTTATCCCATGGTTCATCTCTCCTCCTAATTAGCTATCTACTTATGAGATTTTTGTTGTTGTGTTGTCATTGTTCTTTCCCTTCTCCTCTTAGGATCCAATTTCCACATATATTAAGAATCTTTTTCTTAATCCCAAAATGATATGCACATTTATAGTAGCATATAAATGAAGAGGTTGCACCATCCACTTTGATAACTTTTGAACATGTTGTTCTTTATCCTTCATTTTAGAAAACTCACTTAACTTTATTAAATGTTGCACATACTTAAGAATACACAATATGCTTGTCTCCTATAAAACCTTAATGAAACCTCTGAGATGGCAGAGAGCATTTGTCTTCTTGCCCCAAGCACTACTGACACATTTAGTACTGATGGACTCTAAGAAGTACAGTATTCCTCTATCTGTTTTGCCAAAAATTAAATTTTGCAAATTTTGTTTCTACATAGAAAAATATACTGCACTTACTTGAACACATTTAGAGACCTCAAAATAGGAATCTAGACCAGCAAAATAAGTGCTATAACAGGCTTAAGTTTGATTTCATAACAGGTTTTCCTTTATCTTTTGGTGAGTTCCAGAGGCTCAGTTTTCTTTAAGTTGTTCTTTTTAGCCAAACAAAAAAAATAAGCACAGTTGAATTAATGTACTCTCAACTTTATTTTTAACTATTCATTTATTTCAATTCTTCTGCCCCAAGTGCTAAGCATTTCTAGTTAGTAGACAAAGTGATTGATTACAGTTTCATTTTTTCTTTTCTTTGTTATTTCCTTTCTAATAAACAAGGTCCTCTGGTAATAAGGATCCTTGAGGAAGAGAATGGTAGTAATCCTGGTGTTTGGAGAATAGTGAAGATTTATGATTATTATTGTTAGGAACAACAACAACATTACAACTATATATTGTTCAAATTAACTTTACACTAGTGTTGGTGGCTATGCATAATGAAGGTAAGTGTGTTTATGATGAAGATATTAATGGAATTTCCTTGGAATCTGTTAGTTCCTATATTATACTTATTCCCACTTTCTTGCTAACAAAAATCCAATAATTTTTTGGTAGAGGGGAATAAACTCA
The DNA here is from genome assembly GCF_014108245.1 of Pipistrellus kuhlii. NCBI lineage: Eukaryota > Metazoa > Chordata > Mammalia > Chiroptera > Vespertilionidae > Pipistrellus > Pipistrellus kuhlii. The sequence goes on along the minus strand of NW_023425515.1, from coordinate 106,283,740 downwards.
GATACTTACTTTTTAAGCCTCCCTTATAACTAGGGATAATACATTTGTCCCAGTGACAGATGCCACAGTTTAAGGTAATCAATACTAAAAAAAAAGGCCTGTGGCTGTGATGCTATAATGTGGAACCACAAAAAACAAACAAACAAACAACAAAAAAAAAACAGTCACCAGGAGATCCAGAGACCAGAACACTGCCACCCCAGCAGGGATATGCATCCTGATCAGGGGTGTGGCTGGTCTGCAAACTGCTGGTGCCCCCTGCCCAGGCCGGCCTGTTCTCTCAGTGGAATTGACCCTTGGACAATAGGCTGTTGGTCAGCTTGTTGTCAGTGACCTGACAGCCAGGAATCCCATTGGCCTGCATCTAGACAGCAGGTTGGCGGGAGCTCCATCCCTTGTGGAATCAGCCTTGGTCAGCTTGCTGTCAGTGGCCTGACAGCCAGGAATCCCACTCACCCACACTGAGGGCCCAGAGAGATTGTTATTGTTTATTTATTAATAAATTTATATATTATTTTCATATACATTTTTCTAATTTTCTTTAATTTCTGGTATTTCTATTATAGAGAAAGGGAAAATAGTGATATTAAAATATTTCTTAATTAATCCCCTTTAAATGTGCATGAATTCGTGCACTGGGCCACTAGTCTATAATAATAAAAGGGTAATATGCTAATTAGACTTGATGTCATTCTGGAAATCATTCCAGACAAAGCTGGGGCTGGAGGAAAGCTGGTGCCAGCATCCAGGGGAAGGAAGGCCTACTCTTGCATGAATTTCATGCATCAGGCCTCTATTTAGACATAAGCACAAATCTGCTGTGGAGGTCTAGGAATGTTGCTTCTTTCCTGATAAAAGAGGGCAGATTGTGGCCAGTGTGTTTATTTTTTTTCTTCTTCCTCACTTAAATGCAAATGAGGTAGTTGGAGTTGCAGCAACTACAATATTTTGCAACCTTAAGAGAAAGAGTAAAAAAATGGCATTACTGAGCTGCTGACTACTGAGCAACTGTTTACATTGAAAGTTTTTAATTATGTCAAAAAATGAACCCTTCTTTCAAAGCTATTATAGTTGGATTTTCTGTTCATTGCAGCTCAGTGCTTCCCTAATTGATAATATCTCTAATATTTTATTATACTTGAGTAGATATCTACCCTCTGCTCTTCCTTCTGTTACAGACACTTTATAAACACTTTTTTTTGCAAGTCTGTGTCTGTTAAGAGCCCACCCAATGCACATGAGTTAAAACCTGCTTAGTTGAAGGATTTGGTTACATCATCCTACTTAGAGCCTGTAGGAATTAGAGCTGCAGCCAAGAGTGGGTGGTGACAGTTATCTGAGGAGGGCTTGTGTGTAGGGAAAGATTCTGTGCAGAGACAATCCAGTGCTTTCCTGCTCACCCAAGGCCTTCTCCTTCCTGCTCATGGCCTGCTAGTTTGGAGATTATTATTAGGTTCGCCCATTTAACCGTCATAGTTTGACATGGTTAGACTTGAAAATCATGACTTTTTCCTTGTCCCAGACATGAATGAATCAACCTTGATCCTTTATCTGCCACTCCCTGCCTAATAAATTAGCAGAGTTTACATAACCCACAGTCTGGTTGTTTATACTGGGCATCATTAAACACCATTATACAGCTCCATTTCTTGGCGTCAGCACACATTTTTCCAGGTGGAACTTTCCTTCTGTTAGGTAGTGTCTGAAAGCAGAAAACGTTGAAGTTCCTTTATGTATGACATGAAAAAATGTGAGAAGGTGGTTAACTTTGCTTTCATAAGTGCCTAAAATAGCTGACTAGGAGAGGGTACTCGTTAAGTGCCAGCCAAAGTGCTGAGCATGCTTGATGCATTACCCCATTTAAATGTTATAGTATTCCTAGGAAGTAGGTACTATTATTTTTCCCACTGACAGATGAGGAAGAAGTGACTGTGAAGAAGTGACTGAAAGATCCACGACTGTCTGAGTTCTAGGTCTGGGCCATAAACAAAGTGTGTGTTGCCAACTGTTCAGAAAGAAGTAGAGCACAGTCCAGAGTCTATCTCACCTTTCTTGATTGTGAGAGGGTTCCTGGCACCTATTATTAAAATCACCAATGAAGGACCGAAATAAATAGTATGCTGGTCATAGAACTTGGGCTTTAAAATCCCGAGTTATTGAATTTTCAACATTGTGGTCAAGAGGCAAAGGTTCATTAAACTTGCAGGATTAATTTGTTCCAGTTGTTTCTAAATACTTAAAATTTTTTCTAGCCCTGGCCAGTGTTTTTCAGTGATTAGAATGTCAGATATTTGCACTGAAGGGTCGTTGTTTCAATTTCCAGTAAAGGTATATACCTGGGTTGCAAGTTTGATCCCCAGTCCAGTCTGGGTGCATATGGTAGGCAACCAATTGATGTCTCTCTCTCTCTCTCTCTCTCTCTCTCTCTCTCTCTCTCTCTCTCTCTCTCTCTTTCTCTCTCTCCTTCCTCCTTTAATTTTCTGTATAAATCAATGAAAAAAATATCCCCAGGTGAGAATTAACAACAACAAAAGACTTTTCTAATATGGTCAGATACAATATAATGGAGGTAATTTTAAATTTTATATAATAAAATCTTTTAACATTGGAAGACCTAACAGTATAGATCCATGAACCCATATTTTTCAAATGACCAATGTATTATGTTTTAAAATCATGCAAGATAGAGCAATGGCTTTTAAAGTAGCGGTGTATGAAGAGTTCTTCGACATAGTTTCAGACTCCACATTAAAACTCATCTTTAAGAAACTACTACTTCTCAAGTTTTGATGTACTGCGCGCGCACACACACACACACACACACGCACACACGCACACACACACACAAATCCACATTATCTGAAAAGGCATTTAAAAACTATTTTTTCATTCCCAATTAAGTATTTATATATGTGTGAGTTTGGATTTTTTTTATATGCTTGAGCGAAACAAGCATATTGCAGACTACTGAATGCAAAACTGACATCAGAATCCAGACAGAAAGAGATTTACAATGTCAAACAAGGACACTTTTCTCACTTGTATTTTTAGTAGTTTTTCTTTTAAATATGTTTTATTGATGTTTAGAAAGAGAGGAAGGAAGAGGAAAAGAAAGATAGAAACAGTGATGAGAAACATTGATTGGCTGCTTCCTGCATGCTCCCTACTGGGAACTGAGCCTGCAACCTGGGCATATGCTCTGACTGGGAATTGAACCAGTGACCTCTAGGTGCATGGGCTGATGCTCAACCACTGAGCCACACCAGCTGGGCAAAACATGGCTTTTCTTTTTTCTTTTTTTTAATTTATTCATTTATTTTTACATATTTTATTGATTTTTTTGCCTCCCTCCCTTCCTCCCACACATCCCCTCCCTCCCCAGTTTTATGTCCATTGGTTGTACTTATATGCAAAAACATGGCTTTTCTTAATGAATTTATATTTTTATTTTAAATAAGTGATTTATTTTAATAAATATTTTAAAACTCTGTGTGTGTGTGTGTGTGTGTGTGTGTGTGTGTGTGTGTGTATAAAAACTCTTTATGGGCCCTTAATAATTTTTAGGCATTATTGAGTCCTGAGTCCAAGTTTGAGAATAACTATCCAAGGGAATTGGTAATGGCCTGTAGAGAGTTTCCAGTTCTCTTCCTTCCTCTGGCAGTTGGGAAGAGGGACAGCTAGATTATACAATACTATTTTCACTATGTTATCTTGGGGGCAGGGGTGGTGGTGATATTCTTCTGGGACCCAGCATTGCAACTTTTATTTCCTCACGTGGTCCAAGTCCCCTCCACAGAATTGAGCTGAAACTGGCTCAGCCAAGAACACAAACATACACCCCGAACTTGATCCCTAAGCTGATGTGGTGGCCCATAAACCATTATGGCTCTTAGAATTATTTATCTTAGAGAACATCAGACCTATCAATGGAAATGATAAAATGAAAATATTCATGCCCAGATTTTCTTGCTAAAGACTTGTGTTTGGAAAGTCTAGGACTTCTTAGTGTCTGTTTCTTCATCAATAAAATCGATAAGAGAGCCAGCTGTGGGTGTCTTCTTTATTCTGCTTTAGTGAGGTCACACTGGCAGTCCTAATAGGAATATTTACACCACAGAAATTAGCAAATTCTCTGCATCAGAGATTTCATGTTTTCATAGAACTGGTTATTGCATATTTACCATTGCTTAACTCTTTACCTTAGAAAAATTGAAATAAAGCAATTCAAAAGATGCCTGGGAGTGAGTGCCCTATAGAAGCTCATTGATACTATGTTGCCTCAAATTCCAAAGTTTTGAAAGCCATTGTGTTGGTAGAAAAGGACCATTCATCTTTGCCAAAACCACATAATTCTTCAATTTATGAAACTTCCAATGGTTAGGCATCGTTAGCAGCCTTTTCCTCAGCCCAGACCTCTGGGCTCAGAGATGTCACCTGTAGGTAGCCCTGCTGTATACAGACCCCAGCTGCTTTCTCATGGAGAGTGAGGACCAGCTACACACAGGCCATGGTAGGGACCAGCTATACACAGGCCACGGTGTACAGCCTTGAGGCCCCTTGGTGCCCCGTGTCATAATCATGTCACTGTTGTGAATTCTAACATGGCTCCTGCTTCGCTATACTGTACCCATAGAATCAAAGTGGTTCCTTTTCTTTCTTTTACAGCCACAGGGGTGAGTTTGACTAATAGAGGAGTCTGAGACAAATGCATAAATCTATTGGGCTTTCTGAGGAACCAGTGCATAAATTTGTCTAAAGCTTATTACCAAGGTTTAAAAACTAGCTTAAGTTTTACTTATGATTAAGCTTAGGTAGATTTGATTTAATGCCTTCTGTTTTGCTTAAATCAATTTTCATTTAGGAAGTAGAAGAAAGAGGAGGAGGACGAGAAGTTAGAGAAAAAGAAGAATGAAGGCACACTGTTCACTTTAAAATAGTGCTTACTTAATTACTTTTTGCAGATTAATTTTGCAGTTAAATGAGGAAGCTTGCTATTTAATTTATGTGTATATGGTCACTAATTGAGGTGAATACTTATCAAGTCATGTCAAGGTGAAACATCTCTAATTACACATCAATTATGGATTTGGAGAGGATATTTTTACGCATTCTACTATTAGGAGGACAGCTACTGTCACAATAAAATAATAAACATTTAAATTATTTTGCTTAACTAAAATAATAAGCTTATATATTTTGAATATTTCCCCATGTTTATTTTTATAAAAATAGCATATTGATTTTTAATCTGCTTCATATTTATAAATATCACATGTAATCCTTTAATATAAAATTAAAATGGGCTCTCTTCCAGGTCAACATAGACATATATAATAATGAAATTTGTAGTTAACTCAGTGTTCTCCTTCCCCTTCCACTTCTTTCTTATTTTTGACAGAACAGATAGACAAGGTTACTTATTTCCCAAAGCACTGAGTGGTTTCCTTTAATTTTAACTAAGGTAACTAAAAAGAATAAATTGTTTCTACAGCTATAGATGTTTTTGATATTAAAATTATCATTACTTTCATAACTGCTGATTACTATAGGTGCTTAAGTGTATTTCAGTAATTCACTAAGGACTGTTATACTTTTAATAACTCAAAACACCCAACTATGCTTTAAATTATCTTCTCTTGGCGTTAAACTCTCTTAAACTTGAATTCCATCAACAAAAGTATAACCACTTTTTCTCCATAGCAGTTAAAGATATTGACACTTCAACTAAATTTGTGGAAGACTTAAAAAAAATTATCTGGAAATAAGACAAAACAGGTATATGCTATTTGTAAACTTGCTTTGAATATCCATGTGGCTGTATCATGCTCTATAAAAAAATGAAACTTCTTGTCATGGTGGTAAAGTTCATCTTTAACATAGCAGAAGCAAAATTTATATTTCAACACATTTGATCAATCGAGTGTTTTGGTTTCTTTCTTTCTTTCTTTCTTTCTTTCTTTCTTTCTTTCTTTCTTTCTTTTTTTATTTCTTTCTTTATAATCTTCACAAAAGGATAGTTTTTCCTTTGATTTTTAGAGATAGTGGAAAGGAGGGAGGGTGGGGGGGAGAGAGGGAGAAAAGAGAAAGAAAAATATCCATGTGAGAAAGACACATTGACTGGTTGCCTCCCACACACACTCTGACCTGAATGGGGAACAAACCTGCAACCCAGGTACATACCCATGACTGGGAATTGAACCCAGATCCTTCAGTGAATGGAGATCTAGTACTCTAACTACTGAGGAACATTGGTCATGGCATATAATAGATTCTTTATTTGCATGTATGTGCATGTGTATGCCTGTGTGTTTGTAAGGCATGAACACAGTACTAATGGAAGAAAGCTATCTGCTCTTCTCTCTGAACCCTGCTCACACAAATACAACATGTGTACATTTAGAGGGGCTCATGGACTTCAGGTTATTAACCCTTTGAAAGAATGTAGAATGCTGTACACGCTATTTATTTCATCCTATCCCTTAGTACTTTTGAAATATTCACTGTTTTCTGAAAGGTTTACTTTAATTTTGTCTCTTAAATTAGATTGCAATTGAAGGAAGGAACAAAGGATCTCAGATAACAATGCAAATAACTTTGATTAAAGAGGATATAGTATATATAGCTGAGCAACCATAATCCAGTCAACATTAAAATGTTAAAACAGGATATGTTACCTAAAAGGATAAGTTTTATGTACCAGAAATCATCTGTTTCTGGATGAAGCCAGAAAAACGTGGTGGTATCCTACACTGTGACTTCAGTGACAGAAAAGCAGAGTTTGCACCACCATCACACTCATGATCAGAGGATGGCCACCTGAAATCCCTGCTCTTCTAAGGTGAGGGGCAAGGAGAGGCCTGGCAATTATAAAAGAGTCAGAAAGACAAAAGAGAAAGTAAGAGAAATAAAGGAAAAGAGAAGAGGGAAGAAGATAGGGAAAAGAGAGGAAGAGAGGGTGAAGGTGTGTGGAGCGAGAGAAGAGGAGAGAACTCTGGCTAAGAAAAGGGGCCCCACTGCGGCCATTGTTTCCAAATGAAAGTTCCTTAATTTTTTTTTTTTTAATAATTACCCACTCTTAACTTTTGATAATTTGCCTCTTTTCACTTCTCTTATCATTGACAATCATGAGAAGTGTGAAGGTAGGCAGAAGCACATTGACAAGTTCAGGTTGAATGCCAGCTACTAAAGAAACTTTCTTGTTAAGTTTGTTCAGCCTGAGAACTGGTTGAATTTGCTTCTAAGTTTCCATTCTTCCTTATATTGTATTAGTTCCCCAAACTACAAATAATACTTGCATGCATTTTACTTCTCCATTTAATTAACATTTTCATCATTAATCATTATCTAGTCTCTTTTTGATGGGGTTCACAATGTCCTTAACTTTGCTAGCATCAAAGAATCTTACACTTCAAAGTTTTAAAAAGTCAGAGGATGGAAAACATCATAGCATTTAATGAATATTTGCATATACGTTTCATTTACTTGGGGAATGATAAAGAGTAGCTAGCACCAAAGCAAATATACTAATGAGTGTGAAACCTGGACACTTTTATGAATAGACCAGAGGCCTGGTGCACAAAACTCACACATGGGGGTAAGGGGTGTCTCTCAGCCCAGCCTGCACCCTCTCCAATCTAGGACCCCTTGAGGGATGTCCCACTGCTCATTTAGGCCCAATCCTGGTAGGATCGGGCTGAAACAGGAAGTCAGACATCCCTCTCACAATCCAGGACTGCTAGCTCCCAACTGCTAGCCTGCCTGTCTTCCTGATTGCCCCTAACAGCTTCTGCCTGCCAGCCTGATCACCCTCTAACCACTCCCATGCCAGCCTGATTGATGTCTAACTGCTCCCCTGCCAGCCTGTTTGCCTCCAACTTTCCTCCTCTGCTGGCTTGGTCACCCCTAACTGCCCTCCCTTGCAGGGTTGATTGGCCCCAACTGCCCTCCCTTGCAGACCTGGTCCCTTCCAACTGCCCTCTCCTGCTGGCCATCTTGCGGTGGCTATCTTATGTCCACATGGGGACAGGATCTTTGACCACATGGGGGCAGCTATCTTGATCTTGTGTGTTGGAGTGATGGTCAATCTGCATATTACTCTTTTATTAGCTAAAATAGAGGCCTGGTGCATGGGTGGGGGCCAGCTGGTTTGCCCTGAAGTGTGTCACGGATCAGGTTGGGGGTTCCCCTAGGGTGTGGGGTGGCCTAGGTGAGGGGCCTATAGTAATTTGCAGGCCAGCCACACCTCCCAGTGATTCAAGTGGACCGCCTTGGTATCTGGAATTTATTTATCTTCTGCAATTGAAACTTTGTAGCCTGGAGTGGAGTGCTCACTCCATAGCAGCAGCCATTTCTGTTGGAATTTATTTACCTTCTATAATTGAAACTTTCAGTGGAGGCCTGGGCCTGCCAAGGTATGTGGAAAGCCTGGCTTTCTCCATTGCAAGGGAAACTCAAGCCTCCCTCCTGCTCTCTGTCACTGCAGCCATCTTGATTGGGATTAATTTGCATACTTGCTCTGATTGGCTGGTGGGTGTGGCTAGTATGCAAGGCTTGTGGTATAGCAGAGTGATGGTTAATTTGCATATTACTCTTTTATTAGACAGGATATTTTAGGATGGTTAGCCTCAATGTGCCAAGCATATTTGTATAAGATTTACCTACTTTAGCTATCTTAACTGACTTCTTTGCCAATTATTAGACCCATGAGTGTTTTCCTTCTAGGAATTTTATATTTATAAATATATATAAACAATATACCCTTTATTAACTTTTGAGGGAGAGATATGACCAACAACCATGTTGTAGGTCATTATTTTCCAAAGTCTAGTCATCAGAATGGTTATCTAAGGCAGGGGTTGGCAAACATTTCCTCTGAAAGACCAAATATCAAATATTTCAGGCTTTACACAGAGTCTCTGTTTCAACCACCCACCTTTGCTATTGTATCAGGAAAGTGCTCAGAGATAATACATAAACAAATGTGAATGACTGTGTACAAACAAAAATTTGTTTACAAAAATAGGCAGAATAAATATAGGCAGCTTATAAGAAAACTTTTTTAAAAATAAGTATATCAGTAGGGACTATGAGCAGTTATTCTATGTATAAAGTGGAAAAGTTTTAGTTCTCCAACCTGTTACTGTCTCTCTTGGCTGCTTTAGAGGCTTTTCCTTTCCTCAAAGCAGTGATATTTCTGTAGACTGGAGTCAGCAAACAATAGCACCAGGCAAATCTTTCAGAACCCTGCTGTGTGTAGTTACTTACTGCCTTATTTGAAGACAAAATGCAACAAGGTGATCAAATGTGTATCATAAACAATAAATATTTGTCCTATGAAGTATTGTACATGGATAAGCATGAAAAACATGTGAACAGAGAACCAAGATGGTGACATAGGTAAATACCTGTACTTGTTGCTTCTCACAACCACATCAAAACTACAACTAAAAGACAAAACAAATGTCATCCAGAACCATGGGAAAGCTGGCTGAGTGTAAATTCTACAACCAGAAGGAAAGAAAAACATGCATTGAGACTGGTAGGAGGTGCAGAGGTATGGAGGTGCAGAGTTACATGTGAAACGGCTGATAATTAGGTTCACTGTTGTTGTTTTTTCAATCAGGAAGGAGATACAAGCTCTCGATTGTTCTGAGCTCCAGTTCTGAGCAAGACTCTGGGACTTATACTGGGGAAAACTGGACTGTCTGGCATTGGGCAGGAATAAGAGGGTGACTTTCTTTCAGAGGTGCTTGTAGCGATCATTGTTCCTGCATGGGGTGATGGAACACAGAGACTCGGGGACCTCTCTGGTGCAGGGCTGATTGACAACCAATGATGTTTGCTCCTCCCTGGTGATTCCCTGAGACCTTGTCTCACCCAATTTACAACTCTACCCAAGCTATATGCAGTGGCTTTTGCATATGAATAGCCTGTCCTTTTGCAGTCTAAACCTAACAAACTGCAGCAGGGTCAGAGAGATCCAAAGCTTCCAAAAGAAGGCCCAAGGCCCGACTGCAGTAGCCTGCCTTGCTTTACAGCTGGGATGTTATTAAAGTGCCAGTTTAATGAGGACAGGCCTGCCTCATGTAAAGCTCCATGGGCCTGTGGAGGCTGCATTGCTTATTGACTCATAAAAGTACTCACTGGGCCCTTAGAATGGTAAGAAGCAAGTGTAGGGTGCATAGGGGTGAAGAGTGTATGGCCTGCCCTAGATGGTATTACATGGCCATGCCATCTTGGCAAGCCCTAGCCTGTACCTGCATTTGAGAAACTTTCTTCACACAATGATTTATGTACAGGTCTCACCAAGCTACTCAACCAGCAAACTCTATTTTTGTTACTCATCTATTGATACAATAAAAGTGTGGGGAATCATAGGCATTGCCCAAGTATTTAATTGCCTTTCCTGTGAATCAGGACAGAAAATGGCCTGGATAGGCAGTGGGAGCCATGCTTAGAGGGAGATGTCCTCGAGAGGCAGAAGCTGAGCTTGTGCTTGATTTGCTGTGACTGGGCTCCAAGATGACAGGCAAGATGATAATGTGACCATTTATAATCACACCAGGGGTCTGGTGCACAAAATTTGTGCACTTGGTAGGGGGTCCCTCAGCCCAGCCTGTCTACTTTCACAGACTGGGAGCCCTCAGGAGATATCCTACTGATGGTTTAGGATGACTCCCCATGGGCCTAAACTGCGGTCTGGCCTCCCTCTGTGGGAGGCAATTGGGCTGATTAGGGAAAGGTACCAGCCCTATCATTCTGCTGTTGCAGCCACTGCCAGTCACCACAGCTGCCAAGGTGTTTTCATCAACATGGACTCCAGTCCCTTCAACATGAAAAAATGACAACTTTCTTTAGGCTTTTTCAAGATGTGTCTTTCATGGGATATGACCTTTCTTTCTTTTCTTTTCTTTTCTTTTCTTTCCTTTCTTTCTTTCTTTCTTTCTTTCTTTCTTTCTTTCTTTCTTTCTTTCTTTCTTTCTTTCCTTCCTTCCTTCCTTCCTTCCTTCCTTCCTTCCTTCCTTCCTTCCTTCCTTCTTCCTCCTTCTTTCTTCCTTCCTTCCTTCCTTCCTTCTTCCTTCCTCCTCTTCCTCCCTCCATCCCTCCCTCCCTCCCTCCCTTCTTCCCTCCCTCCCTCCCTCCCTTCCTCCGTCCCCTCTTCTTTCTTTCTCTCTCTTTCTCTCTCTCTCTCTCTTTCTTTCTTCTCTTCATCCGAGGATATGTTTCCATTGATTTTTAGAGAGTGTGGAAGAGAGAGGGAGAGACAGAGAGAAACATCAATGTGAAAGGGACACTTTGATTGTTTGCCTCCTGCATAAGCTCCATCTAGGTAGGAGCTTGTAACCTAGGTACATGCCCTTGATTAGAATCAAACCCAGACCCTGCAGTCAGCAGGCCAAGGTTCTATCCACCGAGCCAAATCTGCTAGGGCAGGATATGACATTTCTTATCTCCTCCAGCAGCTAACCTTCTTTTTCCTCCAGGTGTGTGGTGGAAAAACCCTAGATCACCTTCTTGGATTCTTATAACCCAAGTTACCAAGAATACTGCAAGTGGCGGCATACAGGGAACTTAGTCAATGAGCAGTGATAAAAGATGTTTATGCTCAAACTGGTTTGGCTTAGTGGATAGAGGTCAGCCTGCAGACTGAAGGGTCCCAGGTTTGATTCCTGTTAAGGGCATGTACCATGGTTGAGGGCACATCCCCAGTGGGAAGTGTGCAAGAGGCAGCTGATCGATGTTTCTCTCTCATCAATGTTTTCAACTGTCTATCCCTCTTCCCTCTTCTCTGTAAAAAATAAATAAAATATATTAAACAAAAAGAAAATATATTTCTTCTGTAGTTCATCTGCAGAGGAACCCCTGTGTGTGTCCATTGGGCTAGGGGCATGTCCCCATGGCCTGGAGGGGCAAGCCCACAAGGCCAGCAGCCAGCCTCACATTGTGGTTCCTGGGCTGGGGGTGTGGACCTGGGCCACCACTAGGTGCCGGTGCATGTGCAAGTGGCCATAGGCCCGGAGCTGCCAGGGGCATTCTAGGACCCCAGCTGCTCAGGGCATACATGTGGGCCTACAGGCTAGGAGTGGCCTGGGTCCCCTGAGGATGTTTCTAGGACCCAGGCCGCTCAGCACCTGCATATGCAAATTAACCCATCATATTTGTCAGGCTAATTTGCATACTCACACATGATTGGCTGGTGGTCAGTATGGAGGTATGGTCAATTGCATCTTTCTTTTTTTAATAGTGTAGATTACTTATATCCTACCATCCAGATGGGCTCCCTGGGGATCCTGAAACTGATCTCAAAAAGGAAAGTGTCCACAAATTGCAAGGCTGCCACGCCCAGGCCAACATAAGATGGGACATTGTGAGTGGCTTTGGGTGCTCCTCATAGACAGAGCAACTGTGCGGGGCTCAGGGTCATCTGGGCAATGGGGGCTAGAGATGCATGGGCCCCTAGGAAGCCACCCAGGTTCCCCATTCTGACTTTGCTCTTGAGTACAACTTTAAAGACTTTTGTACATCCACAAAAATGAATCCACATTGAATTTTCAAGTAGAAAAAGTTGAACTTTCAATCAATAAAGAGTAGCTTGACCACTCTTGACCACATCTGTGGGATGTGGGGAGAGGAGAATCACTTTGGAGAGGAAAAGAGCTTTGAAGGGCCAGGGCAATGACTGGGAGGCACCCTATCTTTCCTTCTCTTCTCTGTCTCTTTCTCATTAATTATGTATGTGTATGTATGTGTAAATGCATGTGTGTATATGTATGTGTATATGCATGTATGTGTGTGCATATATATGTGTGCACCCAGGGCATGACTGGGATGCACAATTGCTCCATGTACTGATGGTGGAGGAGAGCTACTAGTATATTAGTGCATTGACACACACACTTCCTTCTGCCTTCTGAGAGATAACAAGCCCCTCTCTAGTCTGTGGATCCTATTTCATTCGGCCAATCCCTCATGGTATCTGGTGAGTTCATTTTTGGACATGATGAGCTGGAGGGGAACCATTTTGTGCATATTTACAGGCATTAAAGCCTTCTTCTCTGAGAAGGCAAATAATCCGTTCCCCTAATATTTACATGGTAAAATAAGATTGTTTTAGAGAATTAAATTTGACAGTAAAATAGTAGGTAAGTTTTCAGGCTAATTAAATTGGCTAATTGAAATAAGCGAATATCCTAGAAAACTTAATAGCACTTGACAAAAAGCTGTTCCTAAAGTGTTAACTAAAATTTTTATTAGTAGTTTATTTCAGGATAAAATCTCACAACAGGAAATAAACCTAAAGCAGTCATATTATAATGCAAAAAAATCAAGACTACATTATAAAATTTTCAAAAGCCTCCTAATATTTAAATTAAAAAAAGGGGGAAAATAGGAGAATATCATGTAAGGAAAAATATCCTGAAAGTAAGTTACATCTAGAGAATTTGCACTTTAGAAAATTTATTGTAATGCTATCAGGAAGACATCCATGAAAAACACACATTGTGTTAAAACAAGCCAGAGGAAAATCATTTGGGCAAAATATGAAAAAAGATTCCAAGTCAAATTTATAGAAAATATTCCTTTATTAACTTTTGGTCGAGAATATGTTTATATATTTTTCAGAAAACAACTCTGAGACCATGTGGATTCTGGCAACAGAAAGAAATTGACAGGACTACTCCAACCATGAAGACAGAAGAGAAGCAGTCCAGAGATGGAAGTCGCTTATGACGCCTTACCATAATAGCAGTCAGCAGCTGTGTATCACTGCAGGTTGCCCAGGACCAAAGCAGAGAGGGTTTGACCTGCATTACCACCATTTGCCCATCATTCAGAACTGAAATATCATTGCTGACATGTATACATAAGGAACTGTTTGACATTGAAATTGGGTCTCAAAAGAACTGGTGGCCCAGAAAGAAGCTCACTGTAGACTGATTCATATGCCTTTCAGCATAACGATTATTGCTTGTCTCATCTTTGATTCTTATATTTCCAGTAGGACATGATCTCACTCATCTAGGGGAAATGGTGAACAACATAGACTGATGAACAAGAACAGACCCAGAGATAAGGAGCCATGGGTCAGACTGTTGGACCTCAAAGAGAGGGTGGGGATAAAAGGGAGAGATCAATCAAAGGACTTATGTGCACACATATGAGCCTAACCAGTGGTCAAGGAAAATAGGGACATGGGGGAATGAGTGGGGGGTGTGGGGAATTAGAATGGGGGGTTGAGGACAAATATGTGATATCTTAAACAATAAAGAAATTATTATTATTATTATTATTTTAAGAAACGGCTTATTTAGTCGGCCTCATTAGGGGTGTCGAACTCAATCAGAGAAGGGGCCAAAATCTAAAATCCAGCCTAAATCGCGGGCCGAATAGTTTACTGAACAGTCATAAACTGTCATTGTGATGGAAACGCAGCGGAGTGCAGTGATGACAGCGCGGTGCGGGCCACATTGCAAGGCCTGGCGGGACGCATTTGGCCCTCAGGCCTTGTGTTTGACACATGTGGTTTAGATCTTTCTCACAGTTATTTTCCCCTCTTTCTCTTATTAGTTCCCCATACAGAGTAGTGAGGTGGCTGACGCTGGCCATGCTAACAAACAAAGCAAAACAGAAATGGAAGAAACTCAGTGTGTTTCTTTATTCAGAAGCTATGGCATGTCTGGGAGCAGGAATTCATAACATTTGAGATGCAGGGAAATTCAATGAAGAAATAGGTTCTTTGAGCACAAAAAAAGAAGCTTAGGGAACAACTAGTTTAATGCTTTTCAAAACTGATTTAATCAATAGGCTTCTGACATAAGGACAGATTAAAGTGAGGCTGATACTGCTGAGGCAGGTGGGACCTCGATAGCTCCTGCTCTGTAGCAGGTGTCCAGGCTGGTATTGATGGGCAGGAGGACCAGGCTGGAGCCGAAACTCCAGAGTGGTAGACATATGGGAAGAAAACATGAGAATGTCTTTGTTTTTATTTCATATTAATATTTAGAGTAGTCATTTCTGCAACTTTTTACAGCTTACATAATATCTTGATATAGTTGAACATACACATATTTATAATTTACAAATAAATATACACCTACTGGATATAGATATTCAAAGATTTTTCTGAATTTGGAGTATATAATTCAAAAAGTTTTAAGGCCAGTGTGTTAATGGACACAACTTTGAAAGTATCTTTCTCCCAGCAAACAGATGCTGTTTGGGAGTGAATGGAGCTAGATTTGCAGCTCACACACCTTGTATATAGCCCACCTGCTCCCAGGATTTGCAAAGAAGATTGTGAAAATAACAAGTCCTTTAGAAGAACTTTCATTGGCACAGTCACCACTAGATGAATTTTCATTGAGCAAGTCCTTCCTTGTCTGGCCAGTCTCAATCCCAGCCACTTTTTCCCTTAAAAAAGTTAATCATCTTTCTGTAACAAACACATTTTCTTTTTTTCTCCCAACATCAAACATTTTTGGAAAAGGACTAATGAGTGAGATGTAGAGGAGGAAAGGTTGATGAAAGGTTGGATGTATCTGTCAGGTGTCCATGAATAGCCTCCTCCATTTTGAGTTTTATCTCAGAAACTGACAAAAGCTGGATAGAACTTCTTTGTGAAGAAAGGCTTGGGTGTTCAAATGCCTGCTGGGATTCTGATTGGGATGGCTTTGAATTTGCAGAACAAATTGAAGAGAATTGACTTCTTAACAACATTGAGTCTCTCAACTCAAGAGCAGGGTGTAGCTCTCCATTAACACAAGACTAATTTTTCATTTGTAGCAATGTTACATAGATTTTGCATATCTTACCTCAGATTTAGTCATAAGTTTGATATCATTGTAAATGGTGTTTTATTTTTAATTAAAGTATCTAATTCTCATTCATTGAAGTATGTAAAAAGGCATTTGATATTTTAATATTGGTCTGTGCCCTTCTCCCTTAATACTCTTATTAACTTTAGCATCAATTTAACTTAGAGTCCATTAGATTTTCTACATAGGTTATTATGTTGCTGTGATATTTAGTTTCTAAATATTGGGAAATTTTCCAGATATATTTCTGTTAATTAATTCTAATTTAATTCCATTAGGATCAGAAAACATAATTTGTACAACCTAAATGCTTTTACATTTATTAACATTTGTTTTGTGGTCCAGAATATGACCTATTTTGGTTAAATATTGGTCTACACACTTAATTTTGCACAAAACTACCTATTTTACATGTGGTTACCATTTCCAGTGCTCTTTACTCCTTTGTAGATCTATATTTTGATTTGTGTGCACTTGAAAAGAATGTATATTCTGCTATTGTTGGGTGGAATGTTCTGTTAATGTCAATTAGATCATGGTGGTTGATATATCATTCAATCTTTTATATTTTTGTCATTTGTCTTACCAAATATGGAGAGATTTTTGGAATCTCCAACTACAATTGTGAATTTATCTATTTTTCATTGCAATTCTATTGTTTTCTTAGTATCGCCATGCCCTCCTGATTGATTGATTCCTTTATTATTCAAATAATCTTAATTGACCTGGGAATATTCTTTGCTTTGAAATTCACTTTGTCTGATATTAAAATAGTTACTCCAACTTTTTTTTATGGTAACTTTTTTCTTATTCTTTTACTTTTAACTCATTTGTGTCTATATTTAAAGTGTATTTTTTGAGGCAACATAGTGTTTGGTCCTATTCTTTTATCCAATCTGACAATTTCTGTTGATGTATTTAGATGATTTACATTTAGAATTTTTTTTTTATTTTCCATCACAAATTTATTTTTATGCATTGCAAGTTTTATTTATTTTTTTCAGTTTCTGATGTATGTTTTATTTTTTTATTTTTTATATTTATTTTTTTAAAATCAATCTTTATTGTTCATATTATTACAAAAGTTCCTCATTTTTCCCCCCCTCCACCAGGTTCCCACCCCACCCTCTGCTCTTTCCCCCCCCCACCCCCACTGTCCTCATCCATAGGTGCAGTTTATGTTGTCTCTTCCCACATCCCCTTTTCTCCCCCAAGAATTGTCAGTCCAATCCCCTCCCGTATCTCTGATTCTATTATAATCAACAGTTAATATTGTTCATCAGGTTTTTTAATTTCCTTTTTTTTAATTAATAAACTTTTATATTTTTAAGAATAAATTCTAAAATCTAATAATTTTAAACCTTGTTTTTTCTGTCCTGGGAACTGAGAAGCAAACTTGTTTACAAGTAAACTTGCCCTTGGGCTATCAAAAGGCTTGGCCATTCAAATGTAAATGAACACATTGTTTAAAGATAGCTGCTGGCTGGAATTGGATTACCTGTTCTGGGTGGGAAGGGCTTATCCTCCCCTTTCTCCATTAAAATTAAGGTGTTAGCTTTAAAACCTCTTTTTGGCAAGGGACCTTAAAGTTTCAGAACTTTAAATTTTTCAGGTTGCAAATCAATTACTTAGCATTTTCTCAAATCAATAATACCTCCATATTCCCAAGGATAAACTTCAAACAAAATACACATTCAAATAGATCAACCAACCTCATCCAGACCCCACATAAGGCACTCACATATCAACACCCCAGTGCTACAACAACTCAACACATCCAGATCTAAGCCTTCATCACTTGATGCAGCAGACCCTCAAGTTCCCCCCAAAGTTTCCAGCCATGTCTGAGAGGCAGCCCTGGGGCATGGGCAGGCCAGGAGCGAGCTGTTCCAGGCCCAGCTGCTCTGGGCCTGGCCGCTGTTGCTCTGGGCCTGGCCTCTGTTGCTTCGGGCCCGGCTGCTCCTGGCCTGGCTGCTCTGGGCCCAGCAGCCACCACTCCATGCCCAGCTGCTCTGGGCCTAGATGATTTACATTTAATGCAATATTTTTGGTTAGGTTTAAATGCATCATTTTGTTATAGTTTACCTATTGAATCTTATTTAATTTTCTTTCTCTGTCATTTTTTGACTGAATTTAAATTATTATTTTATTTTCCTTGTTGGTTTATTAGCTCTTTGCTTTGTGATTTTAGTGGTTGCTTTAGAATGCATGGTACAGATCTTATCACAATTTACCTTCAAGTGCTATTATGTCACTAAATGTATAAGAACCTAACAATTGTTTATTTCCATTCCATCCCTCATACCTTTATTACATTGTTGTCATAAATTTTATTTACACATTTATAATAATAATAAAAGCAAAATATTCTAATTAGACCAGAAGCTGAATGACCTTTTGGATGTCCTTCCAGGTGGCCTCCCAGATGAAGCCAGAGTGGCAGGGGTTGAGGCAGAAGAAGTTAGGGGCGATCAGGCAGGCAGGAGAGCAGTTAAAAGCCAATGGTCCCTGATTGTAAGAGGGATGTTCAAGTGCTGGTTTGAGATAGGACCTAAACTGGCAGTTAGACATCCCCTGAGGGGTCCTGGATTGTAAGAGGGTGCAGATCAGGCAGAGGGACTCTTCCCTTACCTCCCTTGCAGGAATATCATTCACCAGGCCTCTAGTTATTTATAATAGTCAAGATGAATAAATAAAAAATATGTGATTACACACACACACACACACACACACATATATGTGTGTGTGTGTGTGTGTGTGTGTGTATATATATATATGTTTGTGGTTTTTTTGTTTGTTTGTTTTTTTTTAAGCTGAACTCATAGAGACAGAGAACAGATTGGTGTTTGCCAGCGGCAGAGAGTGACAGAGTGGGAAAAATCGGTGAAGAAGTACAAAAGTACAAACCTTCAGTTATAAAATAAAGAAATCCTGGCATATAATGTACAGCATGATGACCATAGTTCACAGTATTGTATATTTGAAAGTTGCTAAAAAAAAGTAGATCTTAAAATTTCTTACCACAAGAAAATATTGTAACTATATGAGATAATAGATATTAAGTTTATTTGATAATCACTTCACAATACAAACATATCAAATCATTATACTTCAAATCTAAAACTAATACATTGTTATATATCAATTATATATGTTTTTTCTTTTTATATATTTCAATTTTTTTTAATTGCTGTGGCCCCAGAGAAAGAAAATGTTCTCCTAGATCCTACTTCCCAGTATGTAAAAAGTACTTTTTTTCACTGAATAGCAGATTCTCTGAGACACATGCAGTCCTATCCTTGTCTCTTTACCTGATAGTCCAGAAATATGAGGAATTAGATGAAGGGATTTTATTTTTCTTGTCCCCATAATTATGACAAGTGTTAATAATAAACAACTCCATCCTCATCCAAACCCCATACTAACATGGGTACAAATATCCCTTTCTTTTATGCTGTCTGCTGCTTGACCACATATAACACACAGCAAAAAAATTTCAATGGAGAACCATAAAATGCTATTTTAATCCTTTCCATAATTTTTCTTTAGACATTTACCAAAACTTTTAAGAGATGAACAGCTAATTGCATTGTTTATTTGTCCTAAAGTATCTCTCACAAAATCCTGAGGAAAAAAAGCTCCTGAGGAAAACAAATAAAAAACATTTGTCAAAATAGAAAAACAAAAACAAAAACAAACAAACAAACAAAAAATTACCTGGAGGCACCAGAGAGGGACCAGAAGCAGACAGAAATGTAGGGGAGTCCACACTTGGAAGAAAGAAATCACTCATTAGTTAGTGTTTGCAGTTTCAATAGAGTCAAGTTAACTATGTACTAAAATAAAAATGCAATAGCAGGAGTAGGGAAACTTTTTTTCTTCCAAGGACCATTTGGGTATTTATAATACAATTTGAGGGTCATCCAAAATTATCAACTTAAAACTAGCCTATGTATAGTCAAACATTTATTAACTCATCCCTAATGCCTTGGTAGGGCCAGAACAAATGATTTCATGGGCCTTATGCAGTCTCTCGGCCAGATGTTTCCCACCCTTGTTTTAGGGGAACATACCATAATCCAGAGTCCTTATAACAAATCCTAAATAATAAAGAGCTAATATGCAAATGGTCATCACACCATAATGGCTCAGACACTCAACACTGGGGAGAGAGGAATGGGGACCAGGAGAGGGATAAGCTGCCTTCCCCATGGTCCCAGGTGCTTGCAGCTGTGGCCTAGGAAAAGTCGCCCACTCATGGTCCCCTATGGCTGCTGCTGGCCTGAGTGAAACCGGCCCTGATTCTGGGTGCCTTGGGCAGGCCTGAAGGAGGGAAGCTCAGGTCCCAGGTGCCTGTGACCAACCTGAGGAGGGAATCATGGGTCCCAGGTATGGTATGAGGCAGAGGTGGATAAGGGTGATCAGAAAAGCAAAGAAGCAGTTAAAGGCAATCAGGCCAATAGGGGAGCATTTAGAGGTGATCAGGCAGGCAGGCAGAGGTGGTTAGGGGCGATTAGGCAGGCAGGCAAAGGGGTTAGGTGTGATCAGGCAAGTGGTTAGTAGACAGTGGTCCCAGATTGTGAAAGGCAGTTGGACATCCCCTGAGGGATCCCAGATTGTAGAGGGTGCAAGCCAGGCTGAGGGACCCTCCTCCCCATGACTGAAATTTTGTGCACCAGGCCTCTAGTCAATTATAAAATCCAGAAAATTTGAAAAAAAACTCAAAAGTTTCTATGGAAACTGACCCAAGACAACTTAGATATTGTAATTAGCACACAGCAGTTTTAATGTCTACTCTAGGACATAAAGGAAATCATACTTGTAATAAATGAACCAGAGAAGCTCATCAAAGAAACTGATATTTATTAAGGATCAGTTGGAAATACTAAATCCAAATAAAAAGAAAACTTACTATGTGGACATAATAGAACAGTGGAGATAACAAATGATTCAGTGAACTTGAACATTGATCAATAGAAATCAACCAATCTGAAGAACAAATAGGAAACAGATGGAAGGGAAAATGAATAAAGCCACAGTGTCAAAATTACGGATCTAAAATACTACCAAAACCAGTTTGGCTCAGTGGCTAGAGCATTGGTTCTAAAGATCCCAGGTTCGATCTGGTCAAGGGCATGTACATTGGTTTCAGGCACATCCCAGTAGAGGGTGTGCAAGAGGCAGCTGATCAATGATTTATCTCTCTCTCTCTCTGCAAAAAATCAATAAAAAATATATTTAAAAAAATAAAATACATACAATTAGTGCAATTAGTGTCCTAGAAAAAACAAACAAACAAAACAACAACAACAAAAAAACCCCAGAAGGGAAATGGCACATAATGTTGAAAAAATAATGGCAAAAAATTCCCCAAATTTGGTGAAAGACATAATTTTATATATTCAAGAAGTTTAAAGAGTAAAAAGACTTTAAAGTGATAATGTATTGAACATGTGTATTCAAGTACTTACCAATACTTTTTTCTTGCTTTGTGTATCATTAGAAAAAAACAATTCCATGACTGTTCACATATTCAATTGCTTCTTCTTATACCTGAAGTTACCATGGAAACCATTTATTCTCTTATATTCTCATTCTTCTTGTTCTCCTAGAATATGATCAGATCACTTCTTTTTAGGGGTTAGCTGGTCCTAAATTATTTTAATTTAACATATATAAAATTTAACTCTAAAACAAAACATTTAATTTGGTTTACTAGTAAACTTAAAAACATGGCATTCATTTGTAAGCAAATAAAGCACAAATTTTATGACATTGAAGATAGTTCATTATCTTTTGTTTGCATTAGTTTTCAGTTGATCCCTCAAGAAGATAATAAATAAAAGGAGTCCTGAAATCTCAATGACTTCTTCTTTCCAAAAGGGAGATCTTAATTTTGCAACAACTAAAGCTGGATCATTTAATTTTTTGTGGCCTTTTTCTCCAGGCCTCGGACATAACAAGAAATGACCTCCATTGTCTAAGCATTATCCTTTGTCTCTTTGCTGAGTGCATGACCTCAGAATCAGAATTCAATGCCCAAGGCATGCCCAGGTCATCTAGAGATTATAAAATTTGTGAAATCACATAAACTCTTTGGATGAGGCATGTCTAGCTACTGAAAGAAAAAAAAAAAGTATACAACTTTCAAGACATTTCTCTAGAACAAAGAGACTACAAGGCTTATTAAAGGTCTTCAGTCTCTGTAGCTTGAAATCAGCTTTTCAACTTGGGCCAATGAGACATGTTTGTTTGGCCAACAGCACAGGCAAATGAAGCGTGGCTCAGGCTCTTGGAAATCAATTCATGATGGCATGTGATTTGAAGTCCTTGCTGCCAACATCAACCCCACTTCTGCAAGCTCCATACAGAGAATATAAAACTAGTTTTTTCCCTTCTTGTTAAATATCTCCTTTATTATTAGCATCATTATTTAGAGAAATGTAAAATCATGCTGCGTTTTGCACAAAGATGCCAGCTGCCAACTTCTCTGCACGAGATGGTCGCTTTCGCTTAGTCACTTGGCACGGTAAGTTCTTTTCATTGACTTTGGCATGAAGGCCCATTTCAGCAGAGAAGAATCAGCACGTCAGCTCAGACATGTGATCTTTTCTCAGCGTCACTGCTAGTGCCAACTCATAGTAAATTAGGCACCTAACTTATTAATGGTGATGAACCCATTAGAGCTGACAGGCACTAGGCTGTGCCACCTAGCATTATGTGAGTGGTCAGAAGTGCTGTCAGTGACCAGGCACGGAGTCAGATAACAACTGAAACTTTTCCCTGGGCTTTTACAAACTTGAGAGTTTAAGAATCAGATAGGCAAAGATACACACAATGTTTGAGATTGAGGATCTGAGTTAAAATTAGAAATATTTATTGCTTGGCACAAAAGCTTCAATTGCTATAAAAACAGGACATTAAAAAACACACCCACACACAACAACTCTCAACAGCTAGGCATAATTTGACTCTCCTGTTTCAAACACTTTCCTTAATGGCACAAAGAACTAAGTAAGACACTCTAGAAACCCACTCCTGGTTGGCAGAATTACCACCTGCTTTGAAATCTAGTTTATTGTAATTGTCACACAAATACTTGGAAAAAAAATGATTAATGTATTTCAACTCAAAAAACTCAAAAACTCATACACCTTAGAAAAAGACAATGCCTGCCACTTTTACAGAACCCAAATATGTCTAGAGATGAGGCATGAATTCAGGGTTGATGCAGACATTTACTAATACGTATATTAGTATCTGAGCAAAGGATCAAAAGGTACTTCTGTATGATAACCACAAAGCATCTCAGAACCTGGCTATGCTAGACACTAAGTTCTGTAATGCGATGAGACTTTTGATTTATATATACAGTGAGTGGAATTTTTAAAAATAATCTACTTCTTTTGTAATATCAAGTGAAATGCAAAAATTCCTCAGAGTGACATTACCCAATAGTAGCATCAAGAATTCCAATGGGGGATGGGGAGGGGGCAGAGCGTGGGGTGGGAACCTGGTGGAGGGGGGAAGAAATGAGGAACCTTTGTAACAATATGAACAATAAAGATTGATTTAAAAAAAAAAGAATTCTAATGACACTTAAATAGTCTGTTTTAAATTCTAGTATCAGTCATTCTTGGTATATTCAGAAATTTGAGACTGTAAAATTTGCAATATACAATAGGAGAGTAATTCATTGTAAATGATCTGAAACTGGAAACAATAAATTTTACATTTCAGCACAGTGTAAAATTCAGCTCTATTAGTCAAGCATTGTATTTCATCCCAAATCTATCAGCCATTAGAAATATCCAGAAGAAGAGAAAGTAAAGTGTCAAGTGACTTCTTTAAGATCTCTGGTCATTGACTCAGTACATTCCCAAATAGAAAAAAAGTATTCTGGTTATTTGAAGGAGTCAGAAATTGCTCAAGTTAAAAATGGGCTATTTCCTCTGCTAGGTGGTCTCATTGTACCCTGAATCCCTCCCCCACCCCTCCTTACACAGATCACACACCATTATCATGTGCTAAGTGTGAGTCTTCTACCCCTAGATTTCATAAGGGTGGAGAGTGTGTCTACTTTTTTTTTTTTTTTTTACCATCATATTCCATCTTGTGCTATACATGTTGGTTGAAAGAATGGATGACACAACTTTAAGACTGAATGACAATGGCATTAACCTAATTGATTTCTTCAGCTTCACTTTTGTTAATAAACACTGAAAGCTGATGCTTCAGTTTAGACATGTGAAAAATGAAGATCAGTAGTGGGCTTTATTTCTGTTTTCTAATTCAGTCCTGCCCTAACTCTAATCTACTCTAAATTATATGGCTTCTATTAGGAACAATTTTTTTTTTTTTAGTTTTATCTGATTATAGTTTTTATGCATAGTCCATCAAGATAATAAAAATTGAAATTAAACAAACTATGCAATCCATAACTGAACTGTGGTAAGCTTAGAGTCTTTGTTAATTTATAATTAATTATCATTCCCCTTGACAAATTCATATAATTATATAACTATTATTTTCTAAATGTGACAAAGATGGCCTCTTTGTATTGGCCTCTAGGTTATTTCTCTACTGAAGGCTGAGACCCATTAGCACAAAAGCTTGTGGGCACAAAATTCAAATTTTTACACATTCAATTATTTTTAAAATAGTCCAAACAAGCAAAATTTTGGTCATTTAGGGCCTGTCTGCTTTGTATTTCCATTAAGCATCCATCACCTGATAGCTGTTATTCATCAACAAAATAGGGTCTCCCTGCCATTCTCTGAGTGACATCACTTTAGCCAGGCAAACCTCTTCTCTGATCCACAGGAATGCACTTGCTTTCTTCTTTTTCTGGATGGTGACCTCCTTACTGTGAATCTCTGGATAGTTTTCTGCAATTTGGGAATTCCACTCTCATGAAACCTTGTCCAACCATTGTCTAATAAAACTTTTGTGTGTTACTGCCCTTCTTATCATATATTTTTCCTTAATCAACCTCAAATTATTTGAACCCCTATACAACATATAGTTACAAAGAAGTTGACCCATGAGAAGATACTGGTAGAAATGCATGTCTAAGGAACATCTTCACTGTAACCACTTCATTAATCATAAAGAAAACATTTCACCAAAATTTCAAAGCCAGAGCTCTTAAGCTAGAAGGATAAATGGATGTACTTTCAAAGGTCTACAATCAGCACCCTTCCAAAAAATATTATAAACCAAGTGCTGTGTGTACAAACTTCTTTTAGGGGAGAGAGTCCCTAGCTTTAACTTGATTCTCTAAGAGATTAAGAAACGTTAACATTTAAAAAGCACTACTTTGCCATCTCCTGTAGGCTACAGTTATCCCCTTCATTTTATATAAGTATATCATGTCCTCCTTTAGGCTGGACTTGGCTCAGTTAGATGGAGCACAGAGTGAGAGGGAAAGGCCAAAACCAGGAGACAAATTTACCCCAGAGTCCTGACCATTCCCTTTGTATGTATGAATGACAGTTGAGTATAAGTACAACTTGATACTAAACAATGTAAGTAATATAAATACACAACATGGATAGTTTTACAGACTCAATGAAAAGCAGTCAAGTTTTTAGATGATAACATGAGCCATCAGCATGCTTGAGTGGAGCCTCCCTCTATATTCAGAATAGGACTGGTTGAGGGAATTTGGAGGTATTGACAATCAAGAGATTCCCACAATGGGGGATGGCTGCAGAGGCAAGAACCAGGCTGGGCTGAAAAAAAACACACCCATAGCTCTGTAGTAGAAGTCCACCAAGAAGAAAGGAAGGGAGGTAAAGAGGGAGGGAGGGCAAAAGAAAGAAAAATAGATAGAGAAAGAAAGATAAGAAGGAAGGAAGGAAGGAAAGAAGGAAGGAAGGAAGGAAGGAAGGAAGGAAGGAAGGAAGGAAGGAAGGAAGGAAGGAAGGAAGGAAGGAAAGTAGGAAGGGAGAAAGGGAGGGAGTAAGGGAGGGAGGGAGGGAGGGAGGAGAATTAGATGGACCACTGCTCTGGAATCACTTAATCAGTCATAAAAGCAATAACTAAAAGAATCAAACTGTTTCCAAAATACTTTATTTGCATCCTAGAACAAAGATCAAGAATACTCATGGTTCAGAAATATCCAGTACCCAACAAAATAAAATTTCCCACAAAGATTACCAAGCATATAAATGAGATCAATAATCCTATATGATAAAAGTCTAATTTGCAAATTTTTTGATCAGTAGTTCAGCTGCTCACTATGACATATGCTGACTACCAGGGGGTGGTGGAGAACATGGCGGACCTTGGCAATGTGGCTGTAGCAGCAGGCAGCAGTGGAGGCACTGCCAGTCCTGATGGGCCCAATGAAAGCGGGATGGTGAAACAGGTGACTGGTGGCACCAGGCCAAGGCAAGTGTAAGCAGGGGCCCAATTGCCTGCAAGTGGGATGGGGGGGTGGGACAGGGGTGCCACCCAGCAACCAGGCACTGAGGAAGCCAGGTCCTGATTGATTGTCCTGCAGGTGGGATGGTGGAGCAGGTGAGGGTGTGGTGCCAGGTCACAGTGGGATGCCAGGTGGGGCTGTGGGGTTGTGAGTCTGGGGGCATGAGCTAGGGCTGAAAGCCTGGGTGCATGAGCTGGGCCCTGATCCCTGCAAGCCACCCCAAGGGACCCCACCCATGCAAGAATTCATGCACTGGCCTCTAGTAAGGATAATAATCAATTAACTGAAACCAACTCAAAATTGACATATTAATATATTAGAATTAGCAGTCAAGGATATTAAAACATCTATTCCATTGAATTTCACACTTCTAGACATGAAAACTAAAATATATATAGCTGAAACTGGTTTGTCTCAGTGGATAGAGCCTCAGTCTGAAGACTGAAAGGTCGCAGGTTCGATTCTGGTCAAGGGCAAATACCTTGGTTGTGGGCACATCCCCAGTAGGGCGTGTGCAGGAGGCAGCTGATCAATCTTTCTAACTCTCTATTTCTTTCTCTTCCTCTCTTTAAAAAACAAAACAAAACAAAAAAAACAAAATCAAAAACAAACAAACTATATATATATATATGTGTATATATATATATGTATATATATGTGTATATATATATATATATATATATATATATATATATATATATATATAGTGGCCCAGTGCATGAAATTCATGCACATTAAAAGGAGATTAATTAAAGGAAATATTTTAATATTGCTATTTGCCCTTTCTCTATAATAGAAGTGTCAGAGATGAAAGAAAATTAAAAATCTTCCTCCTGTCAGAGTCTAGGGTGTGCTTTGAGACCCAGAGTCAAGTCCCCTGAAACCTAAACCCAGCCAGAACCACCCTCATTGGGTGAGATCCAGACCTAGCCGGCCCCATCCTCATCAACCCCACCAGGCAGGGGATCATGGATTCATGTTCCCCATCAATGCCTGCTGGGTGAGGGGTGCAGCCTCAGGTCCCCCATCAAGCCCTACAGGGTGAGAGGCACAGTCTCGGGTTTCCTGGACTAGCACCAGATTGGGGGCACAGCCTCAGGTTCCTCGTCCCAGTGTTTGGGTGGGGGGCATGGCCTGAGGTCCCCAGTCAAGCCCCGCGAGGTGGGGGAAGTAGTCTGAGGTCCCCCGGCCCAGGCAGGGGTGGGGGTTGCTCTTTGAGGTCCCCTGTCAAGCCCCGCCAAGTGGAGGGTGCAGCCTCAGGTCCCCTGGTGCAGGGTAGGGGGTGTAGCCTTAGGTCTCCTGGCCTAGCACCAGAGTGGGGGCACACCTTGAGCTCCCCCATGAAGCCCTGATGGGTGGGGGAGGGGTGCAGTCTCAGGTCCCCAGGCCTGGTGCCAGAGCAGGGGAGGGGGCACATCTTGAGGTCCCCCATCAAGCTCCACTAGGTGCGGAGTACAACCTCAGATCCCCTGGCTCAGTGCTGACTCAGGTTCCTGTTGATTGCTCCTTAAGGATCATTATGGGAACTTGGCCTCTGCTGTGGGCCTAGCCATCTTGTGTTATGGAAATCCCACCTCCTCTGTGGGTGCCACCATCTTTGTGATGGTGTGATGGTCAATTTACATATTCATTCTTTATTAGGTAAGAGATATGTATATGTATATGTATATGTATGTGTGTGTGTGTATACTAGAGGCCCAGTGCATGAAATTTGTGCACTGGGTGAGGGGTTTCCTCAGCCAGGCCTGGACCGTCTTGTAATCTGGGACCTCTCAGAGGATATCTAACTGCTGGTTTAGGCCCCATGTGGGATGGACATCCCTCTCACAATCTGAGACCGCTGGCTCCTAATCACTCACCAGCCTGCCTGCCTCATCACCCCTAACCATTCGCCTGCCTGCCTGCCTTATCACCTCTAGCCTCTAACCACTCTATCTGCCTGTCTGATCACCCCTAACTACTTGCCTGCCTGATAACCCCTAACCACCCTGTCTGCCTGTCTAAACACCTCTTAACCACTCACTGCCTGCCTGATCTCCTCTAACCACTCTGCCTACCTGCCTGCCTGATCACCCCTAATTGCTTTTGCCTCAGCCCCCACTGCTGTGGCTTCATCTGGAAGGTCATCCAGAAGTACATCCGAAAGGTCATTTGGCTGTCTGGTCTAATTAGCATATTATGCTTTTATTATTGTAGATTATTATAGATGCTAAAGTGAAAAAAGGGTGGTATTGGTGGTAACTTGCTGTTTAATTTTCATTGTTTTGTGTTTTATTTTTCCAGTTTACTTCCTATAGTTTATTTCTAGTTTCTTTTCACCGTGATTGAAAAATGTGCTTAGCCTTAGCCTGTTTGGCTCAGTGTTTAGAGCGCTGGCATATAAACTCAAAGATCCCAGGTTCAATTCCAGTCAAGGGCTCATGCCCATACTGTGCACTCAAACTCCAGTGGGGGAAGTGCAGGAGCCAGCCAATACATGATTCTCTCTCATTGTGGATGTTTCTATCTCTCTCTCCCTCTTTCTTCCTCTCTGAAATCAATAAAAATAATAAAAAAAGAAAAAGAAAATATGTTTGATACAATTTCATACTCCTTAAGTTATTTGTGTTTTGTTTTGTGGCCTAAAATGTGGTCTATACCGGAAATTATTTCATGTGTACTCGAGAAAAATGTGTATTCTGCAGTTTCTGAATGAAATATTCTAGAAATCTCTATTAAGTCTATCTGGGGCTATTAAGTGTGTGGCATTCAAGGCCATTATTTCTATACTAGCTTTTTGTCTGGATGATGTATTTGTTGAAGTATTTAAGTTTTCTACTATTATAATATTATCAATTTCTGCCTTTATGTCCATTGATTATTAATATACTTAGGTGTTCCTATGCTGAGTGCATAGGTATTTACAATTGTTATATCCTCTTCTTGGATTGAACCCTTTACCATTATGTAATGTCCTTCTTGGTCTTTTAAAATATTTTTCGTTTTAAAGTCTATTTTGTCTGATACAATTATTGCTACCCTAGCTTTCTTTTGGTTCCTATTTACATGGAACATCTTTTTCCATTCCTTCATTTTCAGTCTGTATGTGTGTCTTTCAATCTAAAGTACAGTATTTAGATGGTCTTATTTTTTTTATCCATTCAGTTAACCTATTTCTTTTAATTGAAACATTTAGTCAATTCACATAATTATTGATAATATGTGCTAACTTTCAGTTTGCTAATTTTTTTTTTTGGTTTTGTTTTTATAGTTTTCCTCCATTTCTTTTTTTCTTCTTAATCACTTTCCTTTTGGCTGCTACTTTTGTTCAGTATTCTGTTTGAGTTCCCTTCTCTTTAATTTTTATATACTTTTTGTCAATTTTTGGCTTGTGATTACCATGAGGTATATATTTATCTATATGTATAGAGTATGCTTTAAGCTAATAGGCATTTTAGTTTAATGCATTCTGCAAGCACTACATTTTTACTCCTATCTCAGTGCCTTTATGTTTTTGACATATTTTCTATCTTTTTGTTTTGTATATTCTCCTTGGTATATTTATTGTAGTTTCAATTAATTTTGCTACTTTTGTTTTTTAATCTTTAAATTAAATTTTAATTAGTTGACTCACTCTGGTTATTATATATTTACTTTACCAGTGTGTCCTTTTCTTGTATATTTTTTATTAATTTGAAAGAGAGAGAGAGAGAGAAAGAGAGAGACATCAATATGAAAGAAAACATCAATTGGTTGCTTCCTACCCTGTTTCCCTGAAAATAAGACAGTGTCTTATATTAATTTTTGCTCCCAAAGATGCACTAGGTCTTATTTTCATGGGATGTCTTATTTTTCCATGAAGAAGAATATGGTACACATTTATTGTTAAATAAAAATAAAGGAAATTTATTACCTGTATATGGTACTGTAGTACGGTAGTTGTCAACACAAACCAGACAAACTGTGAATCCTACAGTATCAAGAATTTACTCATTTATTCAATGACAATCATGTCATCATCTTCTGGAACATCATTACAACAATCCAATTCCTGAATTTCCTAGTGAATTTCTTGTGACTCCATTTCTTTCAGAATCAGTGGACCAAATCTCTCATGTTTAGCAATAGCACTGTCTTTAAATGAGTACTTCTTGTCAAGGTAGCCTGCTCACAGTGCATTTGCAATGCAACTGTCAGTGATTTTCTCCCATGAATTCTTCACCCAAGTCACAACTTCTTGCAGTTTAGATTTCACAAAGTTTCCATGCTGATTTCTCTCCAATTCTATTTTCAATGTAGTCATTAATTTCCATGTGCCCTAGCAACCAGTTTATGGTAAATTAATTTTCATTCTAGACACAGCCTAGGGGGGGCCTTATTTTCTGGGGGATGCCTTATATTTCACTCAGAAGGAAGCCTGTAAGTAGGTCTTATTTTCGGAGGATGTTTTATTTTCGGGGAAACACGGTACACACGCCAAGACTGGTGCTCAAATCCTCAACTTGGGTATGTGCTCTGACAGGAAACTAAACCTGCCATCTTTTGGTGTATGGGAAGATGCTCAACCAACTGAGCCATAGCAGCCAGGGCTCTTATATATTTCTAATACTGGTTATGGCCTTTTCTTTCTTTCTTTAAAAAAATATATTTTATTGATATTTTACAGAGAGGAAGAGAAAGGGGTAGAGAGTTAGAAACATCAATGAGAGAGAATCATTGATCAGCTGCCTCTTGCACACTCCTTACTGGGGATGTGCCCGCAACCAAGGTACATGCCCTTGACTGGAATCGAACCTGGGACCTTTCAGTCAGCAGGCTGGCACTCTATCCACTGAGCCAAACCAGTTTTGGCTGGCCTTTTCTTTTATGCATGAAGAAGACCCCTTAACATTTCTTGTAAAGGCGGGTATTGGTGAAACTCTTTATTTCTCCTTCAATTCTGAATGATAAACTTACCAGACACAGTATTCTAGGCTGTAGTTTCCTTTCCTTCAGCACCTTAAGTATTTCCTGACACTCCCATTTGGCCTATAAAATTGTTGTTGAGAAATCAGCTGATAGTCTTATGGGGTTTTACTTGTATGAGATTTGTTGATTATCTCTTGCTCCCTTTAAGATTGTCTCTTTATTCTTAACTTTTGCCATTTTAATTATAATAAATCTTGCTCTGGGCATCTTTGGGTTCCTTTTACCTAGGTATCTTCTTCCTGCACAAGATTAGAAAATATTTCAGCCAATATTTCTTTAAATATACTTTCTGCCCCCTTTTCTCTTCTCCTTCTGGAATTTATATAATGCAAGTGTTAGAGTGCTTGATTGCTTGATGTTGTCCTGTAGGTCTCTTATACTATCCTCATTTTTAAAAATTCCTTTTTTTTTTGGCAGTAGTGGGGGCAGGGTCAGCTGCCAGCAGCTGGAGAAAGGAAAGCCCCAATAAGCCGTAATAGCCAGCCAGGCCTAGGGATCCTACCCAAGGGGTCCCAGATTGTGAGAAGGTGCAGTCCAGGCTGAGGGATACCCACCCCCCGCCCCATGCACGAATTTCATGCACTGGACTTCTAGTTTATATATAACTAGAAGTGCACGATTTGTGCTCTGGGTGAGGGGTCCTCAGCCTGGCCTGCACCCTCTTGCAATATAGGACCTTTCTGGGGATATTCTACTGCTGGTTTAGGCCCAATCTGCTGGACATCCTTCTCTCAATCTGGGACCACTGGCTTCTAACCACTTGTCTACCTGCCTGATTGCCCCTAACTGCTTTTCCTGCCTGCCTGATTTTGCCCCTAAAACTCAAGCTTCTTTTTTTTTATTTTAAAAGTCAAGCTTCTTGAGAACATGAGGCATTTAACATTATTCCATTTTCCTTACAGAGAGCTAATCATGGTAAACACAGAAAATACTTAATACTTATGAGTTTCTATACAAACACTTTTCAACCAGGAATGTTTTAACAGGGAGTCTCCAAAAACTTGAACTGGAAAACCTTAAAGTAGAGTGCTCAGATTTCAAGCATCAGGTGCTATTAGCAGGATTTCTATCCCAATTAAACTCTAATTCTTAGCTCTCAACAGTCCGGACAATGTCCTTCACTGTCTCCAAAGTTTCTTATTTGTCACTATCCCATTTTTCTTTCTTTTCTTTCTTTTCTTTCTTTCTTTCTTTCTTTCTTTCTTTCTTTCTTTCTTTCTTTCTTTTTCTTTCTCTTTCTTTCTTTCTTTCTTTTTTTCAGTTCAATGTTTTATACCCACATCAGTATCAACATACTATACAAAACCCACCTGCCAGCCTAGCTGGGAAAGCAGGAGGGTAGTCCATGGCAGCATAGAAAACTGGGGTTCTTGTCCCAAAATAGGAGAAAATGGGTTTACAGTCAAGAAAACAAAATCAGAACCCAACACAGTTAAGAAGTCTTGAAACTGCATTACTGCATTGAGCGAAAGTGCTGGGGCAGCAGTGTATCTTGGCTGGTCCAGCAGTACTTGCAAGCGACCTCAATTCCAGGGAAGGCTGGGGTCAGATATGGCCCAGCTCTTGGGGTATTTTTAATAATTTTCCTTTTGGGGGCAGCTCCATGTGGGGGTAACCAGTGTGGGTTTCACTTCAGGGTTTGGAGGGGAAGTTGGGTCTGTGGGGCGGAACCCACCCAACCCCATCAAACTCACACCCTATCAACTTACCTAGGGGTGCCCCCAGCTGCTTCCTGAGGGTGGGGCCAGTCTGGGTGAGGGGCCATGGTGTTTTGGTCTCTGGTCGTTCTGGTCATTTTGGTAACTGGCTTTAAATATATATATGACATAGCTTCTTGTTCCTCCTATATTCCACCTTTCATTTTTAAGCCCAAGTGATGATAGCTCTCTAATTGCAAAGGCATAAAAATATTTGGGGTCAAAAGAAAATAGTTTAGAGGTCAGGCAGGTGTCATAGGCCTGTAAAGTATTTAGATCTCACAAGTGCATGTGCACATACATGTACACACACACACACACACACACACACACACACACACACACACACATACACACACCCTTAAGTCTAAGTCTAAGAGCAGCACAGAAAATAGATATTCTTAAATCAAGAATTAAGACCTCTCAAAAATCTAAATTAAACTAAACTAACAATTCAATCTGTAACTATTCTGTCTCTAAGGCTGTAGCATCCTGACTTACTGCTGTTTATTTAGTGTTGAATTCTGTGCCTGCCATGTGTGTCAGTGCTAGAAATAGCAAACCTATATTCTCCAGTCCTTTGGGGCATTCCTGATACTCTGTGACTAACACACGGGACCCATCATGTGAACCAAAGAAAGGATTGTTAAATCATGCCAATCTGAGGTTCTAATATGCCAACTGACTGGGAACATTAGGAAGGAGCAAGCAGGGAATGAGACTGAGACTGGGCCCTGGAGGCAGAGGAAAGAGCTGTTGGAGGTAGGTGGTGGCTATGGTGGTCTAGCTAAGTCAGTCCTTGGGGCTACTTAGAAATGTCTTAGGAGGTGGTGCCATCCAGAACTTTAAATTAAAGTCTTACTTCTAGGAAACAGGCTTACAGAGAGAGTTCCTGTCTAGATATGGGATACACTTATTTGTCTCCAAATATTCAAATCCAAATCCCCTTTAGATTCTACTCCATTTGCTTCTCAACATCTACCCAAAACCAGCTGCCTGCTTCAAGGAATGACTAGAATTTCAAGGTCAGGGTCTCTCTTCTGACCCTTGGTGAACCCTGTCAGAGTGTTTCTTCAGTGCTTCATGGTGTAAAAGAGCATGCTCCTGGGCACAGGAGCTGTATGCCCTACTTCTGTACCTAGCACAATTTTTCATATGCTCCTTAGAACCTTTGTGTCACTAGGTTCCTACAAAAATTGTCCTTTGACTTGCTAATTAGTGACAATTTATAAAGCTTCTCTGTATTTAAATGACAAAATGTGAATCCTCCAGTTAAACCAAAAGCCAGCCTTCTCAATCTTAGTGTGCTCTACCACCTGCTGAAGAGATTCCTGTTCTAGGTCTCCTCTGTTGGAAGCTGAGGCTGCAGTCACTGAGTCAGCAGGAAAGGACACTCACAGTGATTGCGGTCTTCTTTGTTCACTGGGATTCAAAATCCATTGCTGGTGAAGCAGATGTCTCATTTTCTTCAGTTTCCAAAACAACCTCAAAACCAAGAGGTCCTTCCAGAAGTGAGGGTGCTGTCAGCCTGATTGAACAAATAGGCCAATTAGATACTTGATGGTGCAGGCTTCAGTCTTGTATCTAAATAGTTGAGAGCACCTAGTGAAAGCGTTTCAATGTGAGTTTGCAGAAAAAGAGATCTGACCTTAGTCATTGAAATACGTGGTTGACAAGCCCATCCTGCATTGTCGCCTCAGATTGAGAGGTTAGTAAGCTTTGAAGCCTTTCTGTAAGGATGCCCATGGCAGGTCTTATAGTAAACCCCAACTTCCACTGCTATAGCTGACTCTACACTAGACTTGCGAGTCAAAGGCAATCACCCATAGTTTGGATGAATCAGGGGAATGTCCTTTAAGAGGCTCCACTGGGAAAACCAGCCCAATAGGCAGGGTGACCTCAGTAATCATTTTTCTCTCTTCTGGGAAGAGTGAATGAAAGTTCACCAAAGAAGTTATTCTCCCAAACAATGCTATACCCAAACTCCATGGAACTGATGTTCTGTTTTTCATCTGAGTAGCCAGTTGAATTTTTGTTTTGGAAATACTGTGGCCCTCAGTCATTCCATGGCCCTAATACTTCAGTAAATTCCTGGCAATTAACACCCAATACTGAAGATTGTCTGTGCCATTCTCTGGCAATTTTAAACAGTCAAAGAAAGAAAAGCACTATAGCACATTTTCATTTGAAGCTGAGGGGAAGAGTAAGCCTGACCTCTGGTCTTTTGGGGTCAGATATTTTATAAAGGAATTATATCTTGAAATAAAAAAAAACAAACACAAGCACCTGAAGAAACAAAAGGATCCTAAGAATTTTGGTCATCCTCTGAGCTATTAGCTTTAGGAGCTGGAAGCAAAGACTAAAGCAGCATCTCATCCCCTAAGTTCTGAGCTCCAGGCCTCCAAAGGTGGCTCTTGACAGTGAGCTAAGCAACTCTGAAAGCATATTTCTCCAATCAGGAGGAGTCTTCTTTTTCTTTGAGACCTAACCTCTGAGATCTGAGCATACCTTCACTTCTGCCTGCTCAGTGGTTCTGGAAGCACTGTCTGAAAGTTGTGCTGGTTTGCTGTGGATGTTTGTGATGGGTTTGAGCTAAAAAAGCCTAATGGGTATCCTCCACTTCATGTCTATCACCCACAAACTGAAATGTGTTAATCTGAGCTTTGTACTTTTTCACCATACCCTGAAATAAAAGGGGTATGGGTGTGTAGCAAATAATTATATCAGGTATGTGTCAGTGGGTGTAGACATTTTACCTGTATCTTCTAGAATGTCAAGATGTAATTTCACAGGACTGACTTTCTCACAACATTCTCTCATCTGCCTCTAAATAGTCTGTCACTGCTGAGCTGCTTACTTAGATGTGAAAATATCAAGTTATGACATTATGTGTAAGCCTGTCTGTCTCTCTTCAGCCAGTTCCCAACAGTATGCCTTTTCATCTAAATGGAATGTTAGGTTTCTTTTTGTGTGTGTTTTTAATCCTCATCCTAATGTATTTTTCCCATTGATTTTTAGAGAGAGTGGAAGGGAGAGGGAGAGACAGGAAAAACAAAACAAAACAAAACAAAAAGTCTTCGATGTGAGAGAGACACTTTTATTGGTTGGTTCCCACACAGGCAGCACCTTGACAAGGGCTGGGGATTGAATCTGCAACCAAGGTACCTGCCCATGATTGGAATCAAACCTGGTAGACTTCAGTTCGCAGGCTGATGCTCTATTCACCAAACTAAACCAGCCAAGGTGGTCAAGATTCTTGAGATAAAACAAGTTCACTTGGGAAAACATGCTTTTCAGACATATTGATGAGAAGCAGGGAGATCAGGTCTTTAGACAGAAGATGAGATATGTGTGTATAGTGTACAGGACAGGTGTATTTTGGATTTCTTGGAATAAACATATTGAAATGGAAATGATGAGTCATAGAGCAATTCTATTTTTAGAAGAACCTCCATATTTTTTTCATAGTAGATGTACCAATTTTCAATCCCTCAAGCAATGTAGTAGAGTTCCCATTTATCCTCACCAGTACTTAGCATATGCTTCCATTTATTTGTATCTTTTTCAATTTTAACTTTCAATATTCTTTTTTATTTTTTTATTGATTAAGGTATTACATATGTGTCCTTATTCCCCCATTACCTCCACCCCTCATTCATGCCCCCGCCCTCCCCCCATTGTCTGTGTCCATTGATTAGGCTATATACGTGCATATAAGTCCTTTGGTTGATTTCTCCCTCTTACCCCCACCATCCCCTACCTTCCTTGAGGTTTGATATTCTGATTGATGATTCTCTGTCTCTGGATCTGTTTTTGTCATCAGTTTATGTTGTTCATTATATTCCACAAATGAGTGAGATTATATGATATTTATCTTTCCCTGCCTGACTTATTTCACTTAGCATAATGCTCTCCATCTCCTTCCATGTTGTTGTCAATGGTAAGAACTCCTTTATTACCGCAGCGTACTATTTCATTGTGTAGATGTATCACAGTTTTCTGATTCACTCATCTGGTGATAGGCACTTAGGCTGTTTCCAAATCTTAGCTATGGTGAATTGTGCTTCTATGAACATAAGGGTGCATATATCTTTTCTGACTCGTGTTTCTAGCTTCTTAGGATATATTCCTAAAAGTGAAATCACTGGGTTAAATGGGAGTTCCATTTTTAGTTTTTTTTTTTAGGAAACTGCATACTGTTTTCCACAGTGGCTGCACCAGTCTGCATTCCCACCAGCAGTGCACGAGGATTCCTTTTTCTCCACATCCTCTCCAGCACTTGTCATTTGTTGATGATAGACATTCTGACAGGTGTGAGATGGTACCGCATTGTTGTTTTCATTTGCATCTCTCTGAGGATTAGTGACTTTGCACAGTTTTTCCTGTGTCTCTTGGTCTTCCTTCTGTCTTCATTCAAAAAGTATCTCTTTAGATCAGTTGCCCAATTTTTTAATTGGATTGTTCAACTTCCTTTTATTAAGTTGTATGAGTTCCCTGTAAATGTTAGAGATTAAACCCTTATCATTGATATCATTGGCAAATATGTTCTCCCATGCAGTGGGCTTTCTTGTGTTTCATTGATGGTTTCCTTTGCTCTGCAAAAGCTTTTTATTTTGATGTAGTCCCATTTGTTTATTTTCTCTTTAGATTTCATTGCCCTATGAGCAGTATCAGTGAAGATATTGTTTTGGCATATGTCTGAGATTTTGCTACCTGTGGATTCCTCTAGTATTTTTATGGTTTCCCATCATATGTTTAACTCCTTGATCTATTTTGAGTTGATTTTTGTGTATGGTGTAAGTTGGTGGTCTAGTTTCTTTCTTTCTTTTTTGCATGTATCAGTCCAATTTTTCTAACACCATTTATTGAAGAGACTGTCTTGACTCCATTGTATGGTCATGCCTCCTTTATCAAACAGTAACTAAGCATAGTGGCTTGGGTCAATGTCTGGGTTCTCTATTCTATTCCATTCATCTAAATGTCTGTTCTTGTGCCAGTACCAGGCAGTTTTGAGAAAAATGGCTTTGTAATACAGTTTGATATCTGCTATTGAGATCCCACCTACTTTGTTCTTCTTTCTCAGGATTGCTGTAGTTATTTGGGGTCTTTTTTTTTTATTCCAGATCAATTTTTGGAAAGTTCATTCTAGGTATGTGTAATATGCTGGTGGTATTTTAATGGGAAGTGCATTGAATTTATAGATTGCTTTGGGTAGTATGGACATTTTGATGATGTTGATTGTACCAATCTATGAACATGATATGTTCTTCCATCTGTTTACATCTTCTTCTATCTCTCTCTCTTTTTTTTATGTGTTCTATAGTTTTCTGCATATAGGTCTTTCACCTCCTTAGTTAAGTTTATTCCTAGGTATCTTAATTTTTTTTTGGTGCGATGGTAAAGGGGATTGCTTTTTTAGTCTCTCTTTCTGTAAGTTCATTATTAGTGTATAAAAATGCCATAGATTTCTAGGTGTTAATTTTGTATCCTGCTACATTGCCAAATTCATTTATTAAGTCTAATAATTTTTGATAGAGCCTTTAAGGTTTTCTATGTATAGTATCATGTCATTTGAGAATAGGGACAGCTTTACTTCTTTTCCAATTTGGATTCCTTTTATTTATTCTAGTTGTCTGATCACAATGGCTAGTACTTCCAGCACTATGTTGAACAGGAGTGGTGAGAGTGGCCATCCCTGTCTTGTTCCTGTTCTTAAGGGAAATGGTTTTAGTTTTTGCCCATTGAATATGATGTTGGCTGTGGGTTTGTCATATATGGCTTTAATGATGTTGAGGTATGATACTTGTATTTTCACCTTGCAGAGAGTTTTTATCAAGAAAGGGTGTTGAATTTTGTCAATAGCTTTTTTTGCATCAATTGATATGACTATACGATA
Organism: Pipistrellus kuhlii; assembly: GCF_014108245.1. NCBI lineage: Eukaryota > Metazoa > Chordata > Mammalia > Chiroptera > Vespertilionidae > Pipistrellus > Pipistrellus kuhlii. The sequence continues at coordinate 106,244,956 of NW_023425515.1, read as the reverse complement.
TTTATCTCTCAATTTGTTTCTGTGATATATCATGTTTATTGATTTGTGAATATTGTACCATCCTTGCATCCCTGGGATAAATCCTACTTGGTCATGGTGTATGATCTTTCTGATGTAGTGTTGGATCTGATTTGCTAGAATTTTGTTGAGGATTTTGGCATCTACGTTCATGAGGGATATTGGCCTATACTTCTCTTTCATTGTGTTATCTTTATCTGGCTTCATAGAAGGAGCTTGGAAGTATTCCTTCCTCTTGAATTTTTCTGGAATAGTCTGAAGAGTATAGATTTTAATTCTTCCTTGAATGTTTGGTAAAACTCCCCTGTGAAGCTGTCTGACCCTAGGCTTTTGTTTGCTGGAAGCTTTTTGATGACTGCTTTTATTTCTTCCATAGTTATCAGACTATCAAGATTTTTAGAATCTTTCTGAGTGGGTTTTGGAAAGTTCTATTTTTCTGGGAATGAGTCCATTTCCTCCAGGTTGTCTAGCTTGTTAGAATAGAGTTGTTCATAGTATTTTTAAAAACAATCTTTATATTTCTGTGAGGTCTGTTGTTATTTTGCCTCTTTCATTTCTGATTTTGTTTATTCAGGTCCTCTCTCTTTGCTTCTTGGTGAGCCTGGCTAGAGGTTCATCAATCTTGTTTATTCTTTCAAAGAACAAGCTCTAGGTTTTATTGATCTTTTGTAATTTTTTTTTGTCTCTATGTCATTCATTTCTGCTCTGATCTTTATTATTTCCTTCTTTCTGCTCACAGTGGGCTTTTCTTGTTGCTCTCCTTCTAATTATTTGAGTTAGATTATTTATTATCATTTTTATTCTTGTTTTTTGAGGTAAACCAATAGAGCTATAAACTTTCCTCTCAGGGTTGCTTTCATTGTATCACATAGGATTTGCAATGTAGTATTTTTATTATCATTAGTCTCCAGGATGTTTTTAATTTCTTCTTTGATCTCATTAATAACCCAATCATTGTTTAGTAACATGCTATTCAGCTTCCAAGTGTTTGAGTTTTTTGGAAAGTTTTTATTGTAGTTTATTTCTAATATTATGCCATTGTGGTCTGAGAAAATGCTTGATATGATTTCAATCTTTTTGAATTTGGTGAGACTTTGCTTGTGACCCAATATGTGGTCTATATTTGAAAATGTCCCATATGCACTTGAGAAGAATTTATATTCCATGGCTTTGGGGTGAAATGCTCTGAAGATGTAAATTAGTTCCATCTGATCTAGTGAGTTGTTTAGAATTGCTGTTTCTTTGCTGATATTTTAGAGGACTTATCCAGTGATGTTAGTGGTGTATTAAAGTCCTGTACTATGATTGTATTGTTGCCAATCTCTCCCATGATATCTTCCAGATTTTTAAAAAAATGTATTTGGTTGCTCCTACATTGGGTGCATATATGTTTATCAGGGTTATATCCTCTTGTTGTATTGATCCCTTTATTATTATGAAGTGGCCTTCCTTATCTCTTGTCATGGCCTTTACTTTGAGGTCTATTTTGTCAGATATAAGTATTGCTACCTCAGCTTCCCCCCCCCCCCCCTCATTTCCATTTGTCTTTTGGAAAAAAAAAAAAAAAAAAGATAGAAAGAAAGATTTTTTTTCCATCCCTTCATTTTCAGTCTGTATGAGTCCCTTTTTCTGAGATGGGTATCTTGTACAATAGATATCAAATGTATGGTTCATTTTTTTTTTTTTATCCATTCAGTAACTTGATGTCTTTTGGTAGGGGTGTCGAACTCAATCAGAGAAGGGGCCAAAATCTAAAATCCAGCCTAAATCGCGGGCCTAATGGTTTACTGAACAGTTATAAACTGTCATTGTGATGGAAACGCAGCAGCGTGCAGTGATGACAGCGAGGTGCGGGCCACATTGCAAGGCCTGGAGGGATGAATTTGGCCCGCGGGCCTTGTGTTTGACACATGTGGATTAGAGCATTTAGTCTGTTTATGTTTAAAGTTATTATTGAAAGATAATTGTTTGTAGCCATTTTCATTTTTTTGTGTCTGTGTTCCTTCTTACCTTTTTATTTCTTCTTTTCACACCAGTCCCTTTAGCATATCTTGCATTGGTGGCTTGGTAGTGATAAACTCCCTTAGTGTTTCTTTTTGTCTATGAACTCCTTATTTCCTCTTCAGTTTTGAATAATAACCTTGCTAGATAGAGTATTCTTGAATTCAGTCACTTGGTTTGCATCACTTTGTAAATTTCCTTCCATTCTTTTCTGGCCTGATGTGTTTCTGTTGAGAAATCATTTGATAATCTAATGGGAGCTTCCTTGTATGTAACTTTCTGCCTCTCTCTTGCAGCTTTTAAGATTATCTCAGTGTCCTGAATATTTGCCATCTCAATTATGAGTGCTTGGTGTGGGTCTTTTTGGGTTCATCCTGTTTGGCACTCTCTGTGCTTGTGTGACTATTTTCTTTACCACATCAGGGAAATTTTCTGACATTATTTCTTCAAATAGGTCTTCTAACACTTGTTCCCCTTCCTGTTTTTCTGGAACCCCTATTATTCAAATGTTGCTTCATTTCATGTTGTCTCATAGCTCCCTTAGGATCTCATCCTGACTTTTAATTTTTTTCTCCAATTGCAATTCAGTTTGGCTGTGTTTTGCTTCCCGTCTTCTAATTTGCTAATTTGGTCCCCTGCTTCTCCTAGTCTACTGTTGAAACTTTCCATGGTGTTTTTTATTGCAGCTATATCACTCTTCATTTCTTCTTGATTTTTACATAAGGTGTTGATGTTTTCCTTCCACCCAGTTTATAAACTCTACAACCCTTATTCTAAATTCTTTTTCTCACATTTCATGCTTCTGTTTCCTTAGCTGCTTTTCTTGTGACTCTTCCTTTTCTTTCCATTGGGGGTATCTTTGTCTACCCATTTTTGGTCTCACCAACAGATCTAGATGTCAAGCTGTGCAGGTGCTGCTCTTTGTGTGGAAGTGGCTTCTCAGGCAGCGATTGCTCTTTAGCGGTCATGGTAGCAGCTGCTTCTCAGTTGGCAGCAACTCCTCTGGTGGGTACAGTTCACAGAAATGGTGTCTCATCTGGCTGGTGTGGGAGGCTGCTCGTGTAGCTGTTGTTCATTGGATGGGGGTCGACTGATTATGAGGTTGCTGCTCCACAGACAGAGGTGGACTGCTCATGTGGCTGCTATTTTTTAGATGGGGGCTGGCTGTGTGCTGCTGCTATTCTTCATATGGGGCAGGCTGTTCATGATGCTGGTGCTCCTTGGACAGGGGCAGGTTGCTTGCAGGGCTGCTGCTTCTCATACAGTGCAGGTTGCTTTCTTGGTGTTGAATCATGTAAGTTTTGTATAAATTTTGAAAATCACCCCCTAATCTGATATATTATTGGTGAATATGTTCTCCCACACAATGGGTTCCCTTTTCATTTTGTTTATGTTTTCCTTTCCTGTCCAAGAACTTTTAAGTTTAATGTAGTCACATTTGTTAATTTTTTTCTTTCTTTCCCTTGCACGAAGAAGTAGAAAGAGAATAAGTGGATGAGAAGGAAGTGAATGAGATGAAGATAATAATAATAAGCTTACCAAAAATGATATAAAAAATTAAAAATAGAAAATAAAAAGTAGTGATGGAAAAATAATACGAAAAAAAAAATATATCAGAAAAATATTGCTATGAGAAATGTCTCAGATTTTGCTGCCTATGGTTTCTTCTAGAATTTTTGTGGTTTCATGACTTACATTTAAAACTTTAATCCATTTTTTAAATATATTTTATTGATTTTCCACAGAGAGGAAGGGAGAGGGATAGAGAGCTGGAAATGTCAATGAGAGAGAAACACTGACCAGCTGCCTCCTGCACACCCTCTACCGAGGATGTGCCCGCAACCAATGTACATGCCCTTGACCGGAATCAAACCTGGGACCTTTCAATCCTCAGGCCAACTCTCTATCCACTGAGCCAAACCAGTTTCGGCAATTCATTTTGTTTTTAGTCTTGTGTATGATGCAAGTTGATGGTCTAGTTTCATGTTTTGCAAGTATTTGTCCAATTTTCCCAACACCATTTATTTCAGACTATCTTTACCCAATTGTATATTTTTACCTCCTCAGTGAAATAATTATTGACCAAAAAGGCAAGGATTTATTTATGGGATCTCTATTCTGTTCCATTAAATTATATGTCTGTCATAATGCCAGCACTGTACTATTTTGATTATTATGGCCCTGTAGTATAATTTGATATCAGGTATTATGATATCTTCAATTTTATCCTTTATTTTTTTCAAGATTGCTAAGGCCATTTGGGGTCTTTTGTGGTTCCATATACATTTTTTTGAACATTTGTTCTAAATCTGTGAAATATACCATGGGTATTTTAATCGGAATTGCATTGAATCTATAGATTGCTTTGGATAGTATGGATACTTTAATAATGCTAAGTTTTTCTATCCATAAACACAGTATATATATTTCCACTTGTATTTTCCTCAATTTCTTTACTCAGCATCCTATAATAATTTGAGTACTGGACTTTGCCTACTGGATTAAATTTATTCCTAGGTACCTTAATTTTTGTGTTGCAATAATAATTGGAATTATTTTCTTAATTTCTCTTTTTGATGGCTCACTATTGGGGTATGAAAATGCCACCTATTTCTAGATATTAATTTTGTATCCTGACACTTTACCAAATTCATTTATCAGTTGTAATAGTTTTTTGGTGGAGTGTTTAGGATTTTCTAAATACCGATTATGTTATTTGTGAGTAATTATAATTTTACTTCCTTTTCTAATTTGAATGCCATTCATTTCCTTTCTTATCTTATTTCTGTTGCTAGAAATTTCAGTGCTATGTTGAATAAGAGTGGTGAAAATGAACATCCCTATCTTATTCTTGTTCTTTAGGGAGATGCTTTTTGTTTTTGCCTATTGAATATGATGTTGGCTGTGGGTGTATTATATATGGCCCTTATTACATTGAGGTATGATCCCTTTTTATGCACTTTGCTAAGAGCTTTTATCGTAAATGATTGCTGGATTTTATAAAATGATTTATTTACAACTATTGATATTATCATGTGATTTTTAACTTTCATTTTGTTTTTGTGATGTGTCACATTTATTGATTTACAAATATTGTACCACTTTTGCGTTATCATCATCAGGGATCTTGGTCTATAATTTTTCTTTCTTTCTTGTTTTTGGTTTGGAATTAGGAAGGAGCTACGGTCATCCATTTTTGAGTAACAGCAGCTGAAAAAGGTTCTAGTCTTTGCCTGAGCTGGGTGGGGCAGGGACTCAGGAAAGTATCAGGATGGTATGAGTTTGATGGAAACTCAGATATGGCCCTCACTTGAGACTGCTGCCTCATTGGGTGGTGGGGTCAACAAAGTATCTGCAGATACTTTATCTTAAAATACATTAACCCTTCCTGCCAACTCCTTGAAGTCAGATAATTCAGTTCCTCCCCTTATGTCCCTGGCTGTTTTATGAGATGTTGAACCAGAATGAGTGCATCCACCAGTGAGTAAATCTACGTGTAGTCCCTTTAAGAGGAATGCCTGGGACTTCACCAGCCCCTCTCTTACATGGGCTGAATCCATGCTGTTTTTCACAGCCAGATGTGGGAACTCCTCTTTCTGGCCCTGGTGGTCCAGGCTGGGGAGCCTAGTACAGGGCTAGGATGCCTCACTTCTCAGGTAGATCTCTGCAGCCCAGATATTCTTCCCCATTCTTTTTATTAAACACTTACCTGAGAATATGTTTTTATTGGTTTTTAGAGAGAGGGGAAAGGGAAGAGAGAGAAACTTTAATATGTGAAACATTGGTCAGCTGCCTGCAGTATGTGCCCTAACTGGGAATCAAATTCACAACCTTTTGGTGAACATGTAGGGTACAATGTTCCAACCAATTGAGCCACCCAACTGAGCCACCCAACTGAGCCACCCTGGTAGGACATTCCTCCCCATTCTATATACACACACACACACACACACACATATATATATTATTGATTTTTTACAGAGAGGGATAGAGAGTTAGAAACACGATGAGAGAATCATTGATCAGCTGCCTCTTGCACAGCCCCTACTGGGGATATGCCCACAACCAAGGTACATGCCCTTGACGGGAATCGAACCTGGGACCCTTCAGTCCACAGACTGACGCTTTATCCACTGAGCCAAACCGGTTTTGGCCCTCCCCATTCTTACCTAGCACACCTGGATGTGACACCAGCCTGTTTTACTTCTCCACCTCTCCCACCAGTCTTCTTTATGTCTTTTGTTATAGGAATTCTGTTCACCTAGTCTATAGGTGGCTTGGGGTGGTTGTTTTATAGTTTAGTTGTCATTTTGATGTGGTTGTGAGAGGAGGTGAATACAGCATTTACTTACTCTACCATCTTGACTAGAAGCAAATCCCAGAAAGCATATCTTATTTTACACAAGATATGACTACAAAACAATGAGAGTAATTCAGTAAGATTTTTTCCATTCTCATATCCTTAGGCCCAACTGGCAGGAAACCAAGAACTCATTAATAATCTCTTGTGTCTTCTTTCTCCTTACAGCCAATCAATGACTAGGCTGAAGGACACTGCTATGGGGAAGATTGCTAGCGGCAAAGACTGTTCTTTTGATGACCTTCCCTCGTCTAAATGCTACCCCCTGCCCCTGCTAATGGGGGTTTAACATGCTAATAAGACATGGAATGCATGAAGAAGCATGTAGTTAAATTGTACAAGTGCCAAAAAAACCCCACCCCTACAGGCTTAGGTGTCACCTTTCCTGCCTAAATGTTAAATTCTCCCCAGCCTTTGTTTGGGGAGCAGATGGTTTCCTTTCCCTTTGCTGTGCTGACTTCCCTTGTGCACAAGTGGGTCTTTCTCACTTTCAGTTTCTGGTGCTCTGTCTTGATTTCCATCTTGGGACCTCAAAAGGACCTAGAGGGTTTAGTAGTAGAAATCTTTTGTTTTTCTTTTCTTTTCTTTTCTTTTCTATTTTTAAAAAAATAATAGTTATTGATTTTGAGAGAGAAAAAGAGAGGGAAGAGAGAAACATTGATGTGGAAGCACAACATTGATTGGGAAATTGAGCCTGCAACTTGGGCATGTGCCCTTGACTAGGAATTAAACTGGCAACCTTTTGGTGCGTGGAATAATGCCCAACCATCTGAGCTATACTGGCCAGGGCTAGTGGTGGAATTCTTACCTGTCATATAGAAGGCCTGGGTTTGATTGCAGCCAGTGCCCTGGGCTTTATAATCAGGGTCTGATGATCTCTTTTAATTTCTATCCTGGGAGATTTCAAGAACCCAGTCACCAGTAACAGTTTGAGGATATTCATTGGAAATTATCAACTAAAAAATCATATACAGCCCATGGGAATGATGATAAAATTCAGTCTTTCTCACAGTTTTCCCTTTCCCTTTTTTCTGGCTCTGCCTTCTCCCAATAACCACATCCCCACCTCTTGCTCCACATCAGTATGCCTCATTGCCACTACCTGCCTCCTTTCCATATACTTGATTAGTTCTCCCTGTAGTGGAGAATTGATAGGTTTTGTGGTTGTTGCTGCTGCTGTTATTGCTTTGCCAGTATCAGTATTCCTTTATTGTCACCCCTGATGCATGCATCTTAGTTGAAGGCAGGGTACTCTGTCCATTACTTTGAAAAAGCCATTCATGACCTCTTCCGTCTGTAGTATGTTGGATGTGGGCCAGACTTGGTCAACTGTCTGGTTCATGTGGGACTCAATATTGAAAAAGAAGTTAAAAGATGCAAAGCCTTTAGGAGACGATCCATGAGAGGGGTCATGGCAGAGCTGGTTCTGTGGATGGGCCTTGGGCATGCATCTGCCACCCAGAAGATCTTGCTTCCTACCTATTTTACAAGCCTGGTTGTTGGTGTTAGGTCAGAGGAATTCCAGAAGCCAATGCATGCAACCGATGGTGACACAGATAACAGACTAGTGAACCACCAGATAGATGGCAACACAAATGCTGGTCTCTTCCTGGGACCTGTGATGGATCAGTGCTCCAGGCAAATGGTGGTACAGATATTGGCTCTATTACTGGAACCCTTGCCAGCAGTGGAAATTCCACCCACCCTCAGCTCATGGTCCTCCACCCTCACTGAACACTGTATAAAAATAATGCCTCAGCTCCCACCCAATGCGACTTCTCCGGCCCTACCTTCAGGACTGGTGAACCTCACCTGGGAGTGCAAGTTTAAACTTCCTTTTGACTGGCCTGGACTCTCTGTCTTTGTTCCTTGTCCCGTAAACCTCACAGTTGGCATTTCTGATGATTCTATAGCTACTTTTTAGAAATTCTATTCTTTTTTTTAAATTTTACTGCACGCTAAGTCTATTTTATTATTAGTCATCCAGAATTCTGACCAGCCATGGCTGGTTGGCTCAGTTGGAACATTCTCCTGTACACCAAAAAGGTTGTGTATTCAATTCAGAGCACACTCCTAGGATGTGGGTTTGATCCCTGGTCTAGGCAGATACAAGAGACAACCAATTGATGTTTCTCTCTATCTCCCTATCTTTCTAAAAAAAACAATTGGGGGTAGGCAGAAAAAAACCAAACATATACTTTGGTGAGACTTTAAAAAAAATTATTATATTCAGACTAGGCCCTGGCTGTGTGGCTTACTTGGTTGGAGTATCATAGACTGAAAGGTTTCAGGTCTGATTCCCAGTCAGGGCATAAATAGAGGTAACCAATGGATGTTTCTCTCTCACATTGATGTTTCTCTCTCTCTCCTCTTCTCTTTCCTCTCTCTTTAAAAATCAATAAAAACATATCCTCAGGTGAGGATGAAAAAAAAAAGGAATTCTGACCAGTATACAGGGGTCCAGACCATCTGTTTTTCTCAATTTCTCAGTTTTTCATGAAATAATTTGGTAAATGGTCATTATTATTTATTATAAAGATCCAGAAAATGAATATTCAATATGTATAGAAATCATACTCCTGTTGAGTGTGGAAAGGCATACCTAACTTGCTTTCTGTTGGCAATTAGTGCTACTATTAAAGCCTCGGAAGCTGATTAATGTGTGCAGTTCAGCAATTGGCCTGTTTTTTGTCTAAAGCACCTATATATTTTTGCCAAGTCTCTCCCCTCCCATTACAGAGGTCTGGATGAGAGAAGTGAGCAAGGGTCCTGTTGTCATCCCACATGTGAGCCTGCCTTTGACCTCAGTCCCAGTAGATCCATTACAACCCGCATTCAATTCTATAAAAAAAGACTACATTGCAATCTGCATATTATGTTATCAGACAATGAAACATTATAGTTAAACTTGTTTTTCATTTCAGACCTGGTTACTAAAATTCTCACAGCTAGGTTTGTTACTCTAATGTGGTTAGCTTTCTGTCCTGAAGCGGAGCCTGTAAGCCATGGTCCTTCTGCCTCCATATGTAATTTATTTTTCTTTATGCTGTCATTTAATTTCTTAGTCACAGGAGTTGCAGCATAGAGCATAATGGTAATTGGTGGGCACATGTATGCAGTAGCGCCAATACCTATTATATAGATGTTAGCAGTTCCTGGCTCAACCTGGGCCTGATCAGACTTTGGAATAGAAAGGGCTCTTTCTTTCCTTGTCTCTTTATTAGGGGTTCCAAGCAGACACATCCTTCTTAAATAAGAGCCAATGAACACCCCCCCACACACACACACACTTCTCTCCTTTCACATGGGTCCAGTGTTGAGTTGGTATAAAATGAGTTGGTATAAAATTCCTGAATAAAGTATGAATCTATGTTATAATTCATTCAGATATTTTGTAATAAACTATAACATGTACCAATACACTTTAAAAAAAGATGTTCTTTGCTATTTGGATAAAATAAAAATCTGGCAAATATTGGAGACAGGCACAGGAAGGGAAACTCAATGGATTAAAATGGAAAATGATTGGTTTAACCATTGAAGTCATCTAATTAAACAACAAGTTCAGTGGGCCTTTCTCCTCAGAGATAGGTTATGAGTATCCAAAATCTGTAAAGATGCTACAACTTTGGGATTTTTAATTGGACAGAACCAGTAGGTAATGGACATTTTTATGCATTTCTGACTTCCTGGCAAACTGCAGGACCAGCAATGGTCTGTGGTCACCAAAGACACCATCGTCCAGCCCACCACTATAAGCATGGTCCTAGCTTCTCCAGAGAGGTCACTAGCCTGGGAGGTCCCCCTCTTTCCTCCTTGTGTCCCTTATTTCTGTTGACTTATCTCCCTATCCATAGCCCAGCAAATTCTTCTAACATGCTTAGTACCTGAACTTGGCAAAGCCAGAAACACAGCACTGCCCTTACTTAGTGATTTTGGATGAGCCAGTTGGTTTTTCAGGCACTACTTCTACATTTATAAATGATCTGAATGATGTCTCAGATTTCTCAGGCCTCTTACATTTTCAATCCTTTCCATTTTAGACTGAGGGTGGGTGGGGACTATGAAGTCTTGGAATTCATTACAATTTCATTAGGTGGCACAGGGTGTATGCATGGCCCTGAAGCTGTTGAGCTTCAACAAGTAAATACTTGATTCTTGGGTGGCAGCTCAAGCATGTTTACACTTGACTTACAAACTGAAATCTCTCAAGTACTTTACACCCACCAGTGGCAGTGCTCACCTTGCCTGAATCTGAGGCAGGCATTCAAAGGAGCCCCTGTGGAGAAAGGTTGGCTCACCTTCCTGCCTTGGAATTTACCTCTGCAAGATACCCAAGTGCAGGGATATTGGGGTTTGTCTGTGAAAATGATATATCTACAAATACCTGTGTCATGTATAATAGTGTAACCCAAGAAAATCCCTTTCCAGGTATTTCCAAAGGATTCAGTGCTAAAAACTTGTCAATATGGAATATTTTGAAAGGGAAAAAGGAAAAATTTCAATCCTTGGAATGAATTCCAAAACTCCTGAAGGGGAGCTCTCAGGGCCACCACCCTTTCTGTGGCTATCTCCTTTCTGAATATTTCTGGGTCTATGCATTTCCATATGGAGGGATTCTCAGGATGCTGTCCTCATCTCTCTCTGGAACAACTTGGAGAAAGTCAGTCTACCTTTTTGAGTAGAGTAGAGAGGGGGAAAAAGGGAACACAAGAATTTACTTATTGGCTGGGTTTTAAATCTAACAAACTCACTGCTCTAGAAGGATGGTGAAAAAGAGATGATTAAAAAATAATCAATGTGCCCTGACTGGTTTGGCACAGAGCGCCTGCCTGTGGACTGAAAGGTCCCAGGTTTGATTCTGGTCAAGGGCATGTACCTTGGTTGCAGGCATATCCCCAGTAGGGCATGTGCAGGAGGCAGCTCATCGATGTTTCTCTCCCATCGATGTTTCTGACTCTCTATTCCTCTCCCTTTCTCTCTGTAAAAAAAAATCAATAAAATAAATTAAAAAATAATGAAAAATAAAAAATACGCAATGTTTACCTCCTATGATAATAAAAGAGTCGCAGGTCATGAGAAAACTTGAAAAATACTGTCTTTTCTCACCAAATACAATGGAGCACATATAATATTGGCCTCAACCTTTGGAGCCAGTATGAAGATATATCTGGCATTGGGTAGATTATAGAAAGTCTTGGGGATGAGCATTGTCCAAATAGGTATTGGAAATCATGGAGTACACCCTAAGAAGTCCATTCATGCCGAAACCGGTTTGGCTCAGTGGATAGAGCGTCAGTCTGCGGAGAAAGGTCCCTGGTTCGATTCCGGTCAGGGGCACGTACCTTGGTTGCAGGCACATCCCCAGTAGTGGGTGTGCAAGAGGCAGCTGGTTGATGTATCTCTCTCATTGATGTTTCTAACTCTCTATCCCTCTCAATTCCTTTCTGTGTAAAATCAATAAAATATATATTTTTTTAAAAAGAAGTCCATTCATGTGATCAGTTTCCAAGTTGACTGTGCACGGTGGTTTGCCCAGGGAAATCCCAGCTTATGCACAATGTACCAGTGTATTTATTAATAGCACCTTATTCACCCAGACTTTAAATATATATATATATATATATATATATATATATATATATATTATTGATTTTTCACAGAGAGGAAGAGAGAGGGACAGAGTCAGAAACATCAATGAGAGAGAATCATCGGTCAGCTGCCTCTTGCACACCCCCTACTGGGATGTGCCTGCAAACAAGGTACATGCCCTTGACCTGATTGAACCTGGGACCCTTCAGTCTGCAGGCCGACACTCTATCCACTGAGCCAAACCAGTTTCGGCTACCCAGACTTTTGGTTGATAAATTATGTGGCCATCTCTCTATTATACTGGGCTACATTTTTTTTTTAATTCTTTTTCTTTCTTTTTTTTTTCTTCAATATTTCCATCCAAATTCGCTTGCCTCTGGCAAGTTGATTTTCTTCAAGCACCACTGTTACCATATCACTCTACTACTTTACAGTTGCCTTACAGAGAGAAGTTTCCATCTACAGAAGGACATTCAAGTCCTACACAACCCTCACTGAGATACCTACTGAGTGCCTACTGTTTGAGTGATGCTGTGCTCTGTACAGGACTCCCTTAGAAAAGCCCACAGTGCCCTCTACTTCTCTGGCTTCTTGCAATTCTGCCTGTCCTTCAAGGCTGTACTCAGGAGATATCACCTTGAACTCTTGCACCTGTGCTACTCTTATTTCATCTGCCCCATCATTTGTTCCTCACTTTGCTCTTATTCCTTCACTTCCCATACAGACTTTTTGTTATAAAATTATCTTTTAACTAGTTAAGTTATAGCCTACACTGTTGTTAAAAAAAAAAAAAAAGAAAGATGCTAAATCCAGTAGATTAAGTAAAACAAAGTTACTTTCCTATTGATGGTCCTGGTCCAGAAACAAGTGGACTTTGGCATAGTGGCTCTGCCATCCACAATATATGACCTCTAAAAGGGCTCAATTTTTGCCATACCTAACCAGTAGGAAGGGGGCAGGAGGATTTATATTTAGTGAGATTGCTTACAGTTCTACACTCCTCTCCTACTCATGGCCTGTTGCCCTTAACTTAGTTACACAGCCATACCTAGTTACAGAGGCCAACAAAATTATTTTTTTTAACATTGGAACCATATGCCTAACTAAACCTGAGGGGTCTGTTACTGGGACAGAGAAGGGAGCACTGAAGACAACAAGCAGGTTTTGCTACAGCATTCATTTAAACTATTTTGTAGAGTTAGGGATATTGAGGTTATAAAAGAAATCAAGATGTGCTTTATATTCCTAAAAACCAAAACTGTCTGAGATGAGAAGGATGTGAATATCATTTTCTTCCATTTTTTTCTATTTGTGGTGGTTTACTCCTTTTCCATCCATTCCATAACCTCTTCCTCATTGATAAACATCAACTTGTTCTCTATAAATGGGAGTCTTTTTCTATTTTGTTTATAATTTCATTTTGATATCTTTCAGATTATATATATAAGTGAAATTATATGGTACGTATATATATCACATATTCTTTATCCATTTGTCTATCAATGGACACTCAGGTGGCTTCCATATCTTGGCTATCCTATCTAATAAAGAGGAAATATACTAACTGACCATCATGCCCTCACAAAGATGACAGCACCCACAGCCAATAAGAAGGGAATATGCTAATTGACTACCATGCCCTCAAAGATGATGTCACCTACAGCCACAAGATGGTGGTGCCCAGTCCCCACAACCCGGACAGAGCAGCAGGTATGTGGCAGAGCCGGGCCCAACCCCAGGTGGGTCTGGCTGCTTTGTGTGCCTGCCTCCAGAGTCCCCCAGTCTCCTCATTCCCCTAGCCACCCAGGATCAACCGGAGGCACAGGCAAGCCTTGGATGTGGACTGCCCAGCTTCACAGGGGCGGGCCTGAGGCGCAGCAAACCTTGGCAGCTGTCCAGCCACGCAGGGCCGCCTGAGGCTCAGGTAACCAGGGCTGCCAAGGCTTGTGCTGCTGGCAGTGGTAGCAGCAGAGATGTGATGGGGGCTTGGCTTCCCCTGATCACCGCCGGGTTGCCTTCTACCCAAGAGGGCTCCCGGACTGTGAGAGGGGGCAAACTGGGCTGAGGGACCTCCCCCAGCCTGCTTCATTACATGAATTTTCATGCAATAGGTCTCTAGTTGTAAATAATTCTGAAATCAACACATATAATTTTATTTATTTATTTTTCAAATTTGTATTTTAAATTTCTTAAAATAAAATACCCAGAAGTAGAATAGCTGGGTTATATGACAACTCTATTCTTAATTTTTTTTTTGACGGGCTTCCATATTGTTTTTTATAGTGGCAGTATCAATTTCCATTTGCACCAACCCTTTTCTCCACATCCTCACCAGCACTTGTTTGTTGATTTATTGATGATAGCCCTTCTGGCAGATGTGAGGTGATATATTGTGGTTTTAATTTGCATTTTCCTGATGGTTAATAACAGTCAATATATTTTCATATGTCTGTTATCTACCTGTATATTGTCTTCAGAGAAATTCCTATCCAATAGCACTCATGGAAGAGACTGCCTATTCAATCCTCTGCCCATTTTTTAACTTTTTGGTGTTAAGTTGTTTGAGTGCTTTATAATCTTGGATATTTATCAATGTATTATTTGTTAATATAATCTCCCATTCAGTGAGTTGCCTTTTTATTTTGTTGATGATTTCTCCACCGTGTAAAAATATTTTTAGTTTTATATAGTCCCATTTGTTCATTTTTTCTTATGTTGCTCTTACCTGAAAAGACATATCCAAAAAGATATTGCTAAAGGCAATGTCAGAGTTTACCTTCTGTGTTTTCTTCTAAGAGTTTTATGGTTTGGGGTCTTAACATTTAACTCTTTAATCCATTTTGAGTTTATTTTTTTATATGGTGGAATAAAATGTAAGTAAATAGACTTATTTATCTATTTACTTACTTGAGGCCCAGTGCACAAAATTCTGCATTCGGGGGACAAAGGGTCCCTCTGCCTGGCTTGCACCCTCTCAAAGTTTAGAAGCGCTTAGGCCCACTTCCCCATGACTAAGCCATCAGTCAGACATCCTTAGTGCTGCCACTGAGGTTGAAGAGATGGCTGCAGAGGCAGGAGAGGCTCCCATCACCACTGCTGTGCCTACCAGCCTCTGGCTTCTGGCTGAGCAACACTCCCCCTGCAGGAGCACACTATCCACCAGGGGGCACTCCTGTGTAGAGTGTCTGCTCCTGGTGGTCAGTGCATGTCATAGCAACTGGTCATTTGAGATTCAGTTGAATTGCATTTTAGCTTTTTATTATATAGGATGGAACTACCTGACAGTCAATGTGACCCTCTGAGGGGTCTCGGGTTGTGAGAGGGTGTAGGCCAGGCCCAGGAGCCCTACTGGTACATGACGGATGCAAGAATTGGCTAGCCAGAGAGGGGCTGTGGGAGGGCTCCAGGGTGTGTCTGGCCCACTTCAGTCAGTCCCCAGCAGCAAGCTAACCTACCTGTTAGAGCGTCTGCCCTTTGGTGGTCAATGAATGTCATAGTAAGCTGTTGAGCAGCCTTAGCATATCATTAGCATATTATACTTTGATTGATTGAATGGATGACTAGAAACTTAGCATATTAGCTTTTATTATATAGGAATTTATTTATTTATTTATTTATTTATTTATTTACTTACTTACTTACTTACTTATATGACTCTATCCAATAGCACTCATGGAAGAGACTGCCTTTACTGCATCATATGTCCTGGCCTCCTTTCTTGTGGATCAATTAACCACATAAGTGAGGACTTATTTCTGGGTATTCTATTTGATACTATTGATTTGTATGTGTTTTTATGTCAATAGAGTACTGTTTTAATTACTGTAGCTTTGTAGTAGGGTTTGATATTAACAAGTGTGATACCTTCTACTTTGTTCTTTGTTGAGATTTCTTTGATTATATGGAGTGTTTTGTGGTTACATATACATTGTAAGATTAGTTGTTTTAATTCTGAGGAGAATGCCATTGACATTTTCATAGGGATTGCATTGATTCTGAATAGTACTTTAGGTAGTAAGAACATTATAACAATATTAATCCTTCCAATCAATGAGCAAAGTATAACTTCCATTTATTTGTATCTTCAATATCTTCATTGCCCTATATTTTTCATGGTATAGTCTTTTGCCTCTTTGGTTAAATTTATTCCTAGGCATTTTATGCTTTTGATGCATAAAAGAGGTTTTTCTAAAAAAAATTATCTTTCTGTTCATTTGTTATTAGTGTACAGAAAAGTAACATATTTCTGTTTACTGGTTCTGTATCCTGCAAATTTACTGAATTAATTTATTAGTTCTAATAATTTTTGGTGCAGTCTTTAGGGTTTTCTATATATAGTATTATGGCACCTACAAATAATGAGAGATTTTCTTATTCTTTTCTGTTTTGAATGCCTTTAATTTGTCTTCCTTGTCTGATTTCTGTGGCTAAGATTTCCAGTAGTATGTTGAATAGAAGTGGTGATAGTGGGCATCCTTATCTTGTTTCTGATCTTACAGAAATGGCTTTCAGCTTTTCACCAAAGAGTATGGTGGATTTGTTGTTTATGGCCTTTGCTATGTTGAGTTATGTTTCATCTACTCCCACTTTGCTGAGAGTTTTTTTTTAAATCATAAATGGATGCAGAATTTTTTCAGAAACTTTTTCTGTATCTATTGAGATGATTATATGTTTATTTAATCTCTTATTTTGTTAATATGATATGTTGTTAATTAGAGGGGAGTGTGCCTCATCTTTGGGGTACCACTGGAATAAGCATTTCTGAAGGCCCCCTGGAGGATGAGATATGATAGAAAGTTCTATTTCTGTTGAATTACACACCTGATTTTCCTTTCCATGTTTGAGCTAGGTCCAGTTTAGCATCAGGCCCACTGCAGTCCATTAATCCATTGCATGTGGGGTCTGCATGTATGTGGGCCATACGGGTGAATGCAAGACAAATAAGAGAGCGTGTTCAATAAGAGTCCCAAGAGCCAAGAGTTCTGAAAACACAAGAAAATTAGCTCTTAATATATATATATATATATATATATATATATATATATATATATATATAATTGATTTTTTAAATTAATTAATTAATTATTATTTTTTTATTTTATTTTATTTTTTACAGAGAAGAAGGGAGAGGGATAGAGAGCTAGAAACATCGATGAGAGAAAAATATCCATCAGTTGCCTCCTGCACACTCCCTACTGGGTATGTGCCCACAACCAAGGTACATACCCTTGATTGGAATAGAACCTGGGACCCTTGAATCTGCAGATCGACACTTTATTCACTGAGCCAAACATATCAGGACAAGAAAATAAGCTCTTTTGTTCAGTTGATTTTGTATTGCAAATGGCACTTGCAGTGGCCATGCCCATTTTGTCCAATCATCTCTGTTCCCAGGTATGATTGACAATCAAGTATCTTCTTTATGTCATAGCAATTTTAAGGGGCCTACATCTATATTACTTTTGTTGGATCCTTTCCCTCCCTGGGAGTGTGAAATTGCATCTTCCTGGTGAAACTGTCTAAATGACATGTCTATAATATCAGTCTTTCTCTTGCTCCTTTCCCATTATTAATTACTTCTTAATTATAACTATATCATTGTCACATTGATGGATTTATAGATGTTGAATCATCCTCGCATCCCTAGGATGAATCCCACTTGGTCATAGTGTATAATCCTTTTAATGTGTTGTTGAGTTTGGTTTGCTAATATTTTGTTGAGAAATTTTGTATCTATGTTCATCAAGGATATTGGCCTATAATTTTCTTCTTTTGGTAATTCTTTTTCTGGTGTTAGTATCTGGTTAATGCTGGCTTTATAAAATGAGTTTGGATGTGTTCCTTCTTCTGTGATTTATTGAAATAGTTTAAGAAGGAGTCCTATTAATTCTTTGTATGTTTGGTAGAATATACCAGTGAAGCTGTATGGTCCAGGCCTTTTATTTATTGGTAGTTTATTTTATTTCTGCTTCAATTTAATTGCTAATAAGCAATCTGTTTAGATTTTAAATGTAGTTTTGGTTCAGTTTTGTGATGTCATATACTTCTAGAACTGTATCCATTTCTTTCAGATTGCTGAATTTATAGAATTCTTTAATGATTCTTAGTATCTATGTGGTGTCAGTTGTAACTTCTCTTTCATTAATAATTTTATTAATGGCTCTCTTTTGTTCTTACTGAGTTTGGCTAAAGAATTGTCAGTTTTGTTTGTCTTTTCAAAGAACCAGCTCTTAATTTCATTCATCTTTTCTATTGTTTTTAAATTTTGTATTTATTGTTTTGTTCTGATCTTAACTATTTCCTTTCTTCTGTTTACTTTAGGTTTTGTTTGCTCTTCTTCTACTGGTTTCTTTAGGTGTAGAGTTAGATTGTTTATTTGGTATTTTTTATTTTTATTTCTTGAGGTTGGCCTGTATAGCTATGTACTTCACTTTTAAAATTTCTCTTGCTGCACTCCATAGTTTGAAAAGTTGTGTTTTCATTTGTTTCAAGGTTGTTTTTACTTCCTGTTTGAATTCCTCTTCAATACATTGGTCATTTAATAGCATGTTGTTTAGTCTGCACATACTTGATGATTTTTTTCCAGTGTTCTTCCTGTAGTAAATTTCTAGTTTCATGACATTGTGATATAAAGAAAAGATGTTGGATATGATTTCAATCTTCTTGAACTTATTAGGGCTTGTTTTGTGGCCTAATATTTGATCTATGCTAGAAGATATTCCATGTGTACTTGAGAAAATGTGTATTCTGCAGTATTTGCAGTTTGGATGAAATATTATAGAAATATCTATTAAGTCAATCTGGTATCATGTGGTATTAAGGCCATATTTTCATTAATGTTAAAATCCTTTATAATTATTGTATCTGTGGATTTTCCCCTTTATGTCCATTAAAAATTGCATTATACACTTACATGCTCCTATGTTGGCTGTGTAGATATTTATGACTGTTATATCCTCTTCTTGGTTTGACCCCTTTATCATTATAGAATGTCTTTCTTCGTCTTTTTTTCTTTTAAATTTTTGTTCAGTCTATTTTGTCTGATATGAGCATTGCTACCACAGCTTTCTTTACATTTCTATTGAGATGGAATATCTTCTTCTACCCCTTTAAGTCTGTATGTATTTTTGGATTTGAAATGAGTCTCCTATTAGCAGCATGCAGGGGGTCATGTGTTTTAATCCATTTAAACACTGTATGCCTTTTTTTTAAGCATTAATTAATTTACATGTAAAGTAATTAGTGATAAGTATGTACTTATTGCCATTTTGGTCATTATTTTTTTGGTTGCATTTATACTTCTCTGTTCCTTTATTTTCTCTTGACTTCTTCCCTTGGCACTTGCTGTTTCTCTTTTGTGCTTTATTTGGGTTTCTTTGTTCTTTGTATAATCTTTTGTAGGCTTTTGTGTGTTTTTTTCTTTTTTTTCTTTTTTGACTTGTGGTTACCATGAGATTTCTGAATATAATTCCATATCTTAGCAGTCTATTTTAACCTGATAGGCATTGAAATTTGAACATATTCTATAAGGACTACATTTTACCCCCACTCCCTTGATAGACTTTCTGTTATTAGTGTTCTGTTTTAGATCTTTTTAGGTTATTTATCTCCTAACTCTTTATTGTAGTGTGAGTTGAGTTTTATACCTTTTTTGTTTGACCCTTGTAGTAGCTTTAAAAATGTTTATTCATTGTTTTTATTAAATAATGGCTTTACCTGTGAGATTTTTTCCTTTCTCATATTTTCTTATTTCTGGTCACAGCTTTTCTATTTTGGTTTAAAGAAGACCCTTTACCACATCTTGTAAAGCTGGTGTAATGGTGATGAACTTTAGTTTGTCTAGTCCAGGAGACTATCTTCCCTTTAAATCTGGATGATAATCTTGCTGGCTAAGTTTTTCTAAGTTATAGCTTATTTACTTGCAGCATTTTAAAGATGTCCCATGACTCCCTTCTGGCCTGTGAAGTTGCTGCAGAGAAATCAGTGGAGAGCCTTATAGGGTTTCCTTTGTGGCACTGGAGCACTTACAGATACTCATATTAGTGTTTGCCTTCTGTGCTTTTCTCCTGCTATGTACTTGGACCTAAGTCAAGAAATTGAGGTCAGAATTTGGTTGTGGCACTCCATGCACTTGGATTAGAACTGTATGTCTCCTTGACCTGGGCCAGAGGTAACAGTGGGCAGTTTCAGGAATTAGTCCATCTTTAGCTATTAATACTAGCTCAGCTAGAGATCATTCTTTATTAGGCAGTATCCAAGAACAACACAATACCCTCTACTTTCCAACTATTTTTGAAGTTCTCCCTCTTCCACTCTCAAGTTTGTTGAGCATCTCTTTGACTTCTTTATCAGGAAAATTACTTATCTCCATTGCTCTACACGTTATTTTTTTCTGGGGATTTTTTTTTCTTTTGAGAGATATTCTTCTGTCTTTTTATTTTAGTTCCTATGTTTGTTTGCATATAAACAAATTAGTGTATCTGTCTTCCTCAGTCTTGATAAGGTAACCTTGTGTAGTAGTAGGCACTATGTTGGTTGTGTATGCTGAGTGGTTTTATCAGGCCTGTATGAGCTGAACTGGTGCCTAAAGAATCCAGCGTACTAGCCTACCAAGCCCCAGCGGCTCCAGGTGGGGAACCAGATGCTTTCATAATGTCCTATTGATCCTACCTGCTCCCTTTTTTTTCCAGGGCAAAATGGGTTCAGGCAATATGTTTGGAAATATGCTACAGCAAACTTTCAGGCTTACCATAACACCTGGATAGAACGCCCACTTACACTAGGTAGGTGGAGGGGTAATAATCAATGACACTCATCAGCCCCCTGACTTTGGAGGATTTCCCCATTACAGGAGAGCTCCCCTGGCTCTCAGCGTTCTCTATAAATTTTCTCTCCTTTTTATTGTAGAAAAAGTGGTCCCATGTAGAAACAAACACTGTGTAGCTTTTTATCACAGGTAGTTTTGGGAAGCTGTTTGAAGCGGAGCAGGAGTTTACCACAACTGAGTCACTAGCCTGGAAGCTAGAGCACCACCCAGCAGGAGGCCAGGTGTACATGGTTATACCCTGTTGTTCTTGCCTGTACCCTTTGTTTGGAGGCAAAAAGACTCCAGGCAATATAGCTGGGAAAGCACTGTAGTAACCTTGCAGGTAGGTGAAAGGGCCAGAACAGAGCTCCTGTGTACACCACTGTAGTAGGGGGGAAGATAAGCAATAGCACTCATCTGCTCCTGAAGGGTCCCTCAGCTCCCAGCCTTCCCTATGCAGTGCTTTTCTCCTGTTTGTTCTTCAGAAGCTGTTTTTAACCCTCGGTTGTTTTTGGAAGTAATTACTCCCAGGCCTTCACCACACTATTATCTGTGTCCATGGACTATGCATATATGCATATAAGTTCCCTGGTTAA
Organism: Pipistrellus kuhlii; assembly: GCF_014108245.1. Lineage (NCBI taxonomy): Eukaryota > Metazoa > Chordata > Mammalia > Chiroptera > Vespertilionidae > Pipistrellus > Pipistrellus kuhlii. The sequence continues at coordinate 106,223,583 of NW_023425515.1, read as the reverse complement.
TCTCTCCCAATCCACTCCACTCTCCCCTGACTTCCCTCTGAGATTCATCAGTCTGTTCCATGCTTCTATTAGTATGTCTCCGGATTTATTTTGTTTATCAGTTTATTTTGACCATATGAGTGAGATCATGTGCTACTTACCTTTCTCTGATCAGCTTATTTTCCTTAGCATAATACTCTCCATGTCCCTCCATGCGGTTTCAAGTGGTAAGAGATCCTTCTTTTTAACAGCTGCATAATATTTCACAGTACAAATGTACTATAGCTTTTTTTATCCACTCATCTAGTGATGGGCACTTGGCTAGTTCCAGATCTTAGCAATTGTAAATTGTGCACATATTCTTTCTTATTGGTGTATGGGGTTTCTTAGGACATATTCCTAGAAGTGGGATCACTGGGTCAAATGGCTACATCAAAATACAAAGCTTCTGCACAGCAAAATAAACCACCAACAAAATGAATATGGTGCTCACTGAATGGGAAAATATATTTGCCAATGATATATCATGATAAGGGGCTAATTTCCAAAATATATAAAGAACTCATACAACTTAACAAAAGGAGGCCAAACAATCCATCAAAAAGTGGGCAAAGGACCTAAATAGACACTTCTCCAAAGTGAACATACAGAAGGCCAAGAGACACATAAAAATGCTCAAAGTCACTCATCATCCAAGAGATGCAAATTAAAATGACAATGAGGTATCACCTCACACCTATCAGAATGGCTACCATCAACAAATCAACAAATAAGTACTGGTGAGGATATGGAGAAAAGGGAATCTGCAGATGGGTGACTATGTGTCCAATAGCAAGATCAAGTGGTTCCAAAGGGGAAACTATGAGAATGGATGTTGGGGAATAGCCATCTCTGTTATGAGGTGTCTATGGCAGCGTGATTCATCTTGGATCATCATAGCATAAGGCTACATTCACAGTCCTGTTTGAAGTATCAGCCAATTGTGTTGATTTATTTTAGTCTGTCCCTTACTGACAGGTTGCCTGTTGTCCCATGCCTATTTTTTCCACCTAATTCATCCCCAGATGCCACTCTAGTTTCCCTGAAAGTTTATGAATTAATCTATACTTCAAACACTTAAGCATGTGTGCTGTCCATATAGTTTTTGAAGACCTGTTATTTGTAATTCCTTGATAATTTGTGCTAAATGTCATTTGACCCTCTTCTGTTTTATTTGCTATCACCCAGAAATGGTTCATTGGTAAGTCATGACCAAGATGGAGGTGTCCTTTGGACACCATGCTTCGTCCTGTGGTGCACCTTTGGATAGCCTCTGCATCTGGTTTCACCACAGGAGCAGGTCTCACACCAGGTCTTGACTTCTTACTCTGCCCTGCTTCCCCTGGTACTTTGAGTGGGACTTTATGTCATATCCCCATGACTTGAAATTGCCACTCCAGCTCCTCTGAACACATGGGTAAGAGTGAATGGATGATTACAGGCATTTTCATCATTGTCAGATTCTCTTTGATGAGAATCTGCCACAACTACTACCATCAGATACAAAGCTGACATGGAATTTGGAAATATAAAAAATATTTGGGAATGTGTTCAATTGATCTGCAATACTTTATTGATCCTATGAATTAAAATATCTATTTTTAAAAATTATTGATAAAAAATAATGAGAAACCAAGAGACAAAATTATTTTTCTCAGATTTCACTGTTGTGGAACCTGAACCACTCACAAAATGGACTTTTAAACTTAGAATCCTATTGCTAGGAATTCTTCCTAAAAAAAGAATCATAAATATAAACAAAGAACAATGTACCAAGCTGTTCATTCCAGCATTGTATATTGTAGCTAAGGCTTGGAAGCTACTTTACTGTCTAACAAAAAGAAAATCATTGAGAACATGATTTCCAAACTTTGATCATTCACAGTTTTCTACACTCATCATCAAGTTGTAATCTTACTCATTTGACACTTTACTTTAAATCTACTTCTTTTTACTTAGTCTCATTCTAAGTAATAATATCCATAACATTATAGGAATATGCAGCAGTTAGATATTTTTCTCATATATATATATATATATATTTTTCATATATATACACATATATTATAATATAAATATTTATCTGTATGTTAGCTAAAATAATTTTATATATTCCTATACCCTAGATTTGATAACATAAGAAAATCAAATCATGTTATATAGGAAAATATTTATATTAAGATGTAAAGTGGAGTAAAATATACATCATGAACTAAATTTTATAAAAATATGTATATGGAAAACTAAATGAAAATACACAAAAAATAAGATTGATCATCTCTAGGTTGTAAGATTAATTAGTTGCTATTTTCTTTTTTATGCTTTGTTATATTTAATGACAATGACTATGCATCACTTTTAAACCAGGGCAAGAAAACTTTTATTTTTAAGCCTTTTATTAAGCATCTATTTGATGAGCCTATGAGCTAGCCTAGGACTTGCCTGCAGGTGCCTGTGATGTAGAGGAACAAAGAGCACAGTAAACGTGAGGCAATGAGTGAGTATAGTGCAAGTGCTGCTACAAAAAATGAAGCCTCTTCCCTTTGTTTAATGGTCCTCTTCTCTCACATAAGGATCCAATGGTTTCCCAGTGACTTAAGTTGGGAGAAACAGACTAACCTCCCCTGAGGATAAACAGATGTCAAATAAGACTGGAAGGCTTTGATTGAATTGTCAATACCTCATACCTAACAGAGACACCTTAAAAGCCAGTCCTTGGGGCATTTTCACAGCGTTCTCCATTTTTACATATGGGACCCTGCTTGGCCTTCTGAGACCTTCAAGAATTAGAAACAGATGAGGAATCTTGCCCTGTCCACACTCATGAGTGAGATTCACTGACAAACTGAAATGTTACAATACTCTGGATAGAATGAAAAATCAACTTGTCCTTATAAGAAATCACCTCAGTGATTATGATGATGATGTGATTAAAAAAAAAAAAAAAAGAAATAATATTACTAAGTTTACAGGTCTAACAGAATGACAAAAATGATTGCTAACAAGTCTATGCAAAAGGAGCCCACATCTCTTTTTGGATATAAACACTGAACACCTGGGCTGGACCAGTGTGCCTGGGGGGAGTCCTGGGAGTTAAAGTATAAATGGTGCGGAGTCCCAGGTTTCAGGGAGCTCAGGCTGGATCTAGGGCGGCAGTCAATCATGTGTTCTCCTGAGATTCTGTGTTAACACAGATCTGCCTATTTTGGCTATAAAGGGCAATTCTATTTTTTATAATCAAATTTTGCTATGTAATGAATTTTTCTCATTTTTCTGTTGGATTTTTTCTTTCTTTTTTCAACAGTGTAATTGTAGCTTTCATATCATAACACCAAATAGCTACAGAGTCCAGTCTGAATAAACAACCTTTATAAGGGAAAATGCAAGAAATTTAATAAGGGGTTATTTTGATTTAATTGTGCCAAGTTCATAACAATTACAGAGTTTAATAATCTTTACAGAGATTTTAATGGAAAAATGGCATTTTAAATTTTTACTGGTCATTTTAGAACAAGAATCAGAAACTTTAAATGTCAAAAAAATCACCTAGATTGAGTCAGAGTCTCTGTCCAAACCTACTTTGGTTGCAGAAGACACAGGACCCCTAAGGATGTATTCAAAGGAATGGAGGTATATAGAGCTCATGTCCCTGATGAAATGCAGGGATTATACACATCTCCAAATACAAAAATGCAAACGCACCCACATCCTCTTAAATTACTATCAGTTATGATAGTCAGGATCTTAGGTGCCAGGAGCTCTCAGGATTCAAGTAGATGGCCTAGGGCTGTTCTTGTAGGTCAGCAGGGTTTAACCCTTAGAAGGTAAAAATCTAAGTACATTCTAGGTATAAAGAATTCTTTGGAGGATGTGGGGATCTTGTGTTTTTCTAGGATTCTGCCTAATGATGAACTCTTTTTTTAATTGATTATGGTATCACATAATTATCCTCATTCCCCCATTCCCATCCCAAAACCCTCCCCACATTTGCCCCCACCTCCCTGTTGTCCATGGCCACTGGCTAGGCCCATATGCATGCACACAAGTCCTTTGGTTGATCTCTTCCCCTTACCTCCTCCCTCCCCTATTTTCCCTCTGAAGTTTGAAAGTCTGATTGCTGCTCCTATTTCTCTGGGTTTGTTTTTGTTCATCAGTTTACTTTGTTCATTCTTTCCTCTATATGTGTGAGATCATGTGATCCAAAAAATACCCTTGTAAGAACCGAAACTGAGACAAACCATAATGGTTATGCTGAGAGGCAAATGAATCAGTCTGTAGTGAGTTCCTTTCTGGGCCAACAATTCTTTTGAGTCCCAATTTTAATGTCAAATAGTTCCTTATGAGTACATGTCAGCCATGATATTTCATATCTGGTTGATGGACAAATGGTGATGATGCAGGTCCAACTGTCTCTGATTTGGTCCTGGGCATCCTTTAGCAACATGCAGCTGCCGTTTGCTGGTATGGCGAGGCGTTGTCAGCATCTTCTATCTCTGAATTGTTTCTCTTTTGTCTTTATGGCTGGAGCACTTCTGTCTATTCCTCTCTGTTACAGGATTCCAGGTGGTCTCAGAGTTGTTTTCTGAAAATATAAAAACATATTCTCAACAAAAAGTTAACAAAGAGGTATTTTCTATAAATTTGACTAGGGATCCTTTTTTTTTCTCCCAAATGATTTTCCTCTGGCTTGTTTTGACACCATGTGTGTATTTTATGGGTATCTTGCTGTTAGCATTTCGAATGAAGGTTAATTTTCTAAAGTACAATTTTTTTAGATGTAAGTAATTGCAGGATTTTTTCCTTACATGATATTCTTCCACTGTCACCCCCTTTTTAATTTAAATAATAGGAGACTTTTGGAAATTTTATAATGTAGTCTTGATAGCTTTTACATTTTAGTTATTTGTGCTAAACTATGACTGCTTTAGGTTCATAACATGTTATGCAATTTTACCATGAGGCACTCTGCCAGAGAATTTTTGTTAATACTTTAGGAACAGCTTTTTGTACAGTACAATCAGTTTTTCTAGAATATTAATTTATTTCCATCAGCCACATTAATTTCCTCTGAGAAATTGGCTACCATTCAACTGTCAAACTCAACACTCTACCAACAATCTTATTTACCACGTGTGTATTAGTGGAATTGATTATTTGCCTTCTTGAGAAGGACCTGAGCATTCCTGCTACGAGGCTGGATTTAGATATTAAAAACCCACTTGCCCACAACATGGGTACAAGACCTCTCAAACAAGTCTTGTTGCAGTGAGAGGGCAGCTGCTGTCAGCCAAGTCTCTGTCTGTTACTTGGGCCCCAATTTAAGCAGTCATGGGGTCAGGAGACCTCCCTCAGAATGGGAGAAGGTTCAGGTGCCTGCCATGTTGCAGGGGGGTGGTAAGGGTCTTGCCCCACCTCTGTTGACCCCAAATTCTCTCCTGATGGCCCCTCTGTGACTGTGCCTGTCTTAGGTTGTTCCTTCCCTGGGGAATCTTACCCGTCTCTGTCTAACCAGCCATCCTCTGGGGCCAAGCAGGGTGATGTGAGGTTTAGTTCTGTCTCCTTGGTAGTCTATGCCCCCATGGGCTCCATGCACAGCACCTACCTTGGGAACTCCTCTCCTGCTGGCGAGGCCTGGGTATTGATCTCATATTTTGGGGAACCCATGTTTCTTCTCCAGAGAGGGCCCAGCTCACCCTACTGGGTAAGAGACAGATCCATGGTACCAGCCACCATGGTGTTTCAGCCTCGGCATGAACTGAAAGGTCAAGCAACAGCTATGGGCACCTGGACCACGAGAAGAGGGTCATTTTGGGCCAAAAGGGCAGAAGGGGCCAATATAGAATGCTCAGGTGCCTTCCTAGGAGGCCCTCTATACAGTGGAAGGGATTAAGTCCTTTCATGTCATTTTTAAATTGCTGCCAGTCATTCAAAGGATTGGTTTGTAAGTTTGTTTGGGATAATTGTACAATATGCTGTCGTAATTCTAAAATATCTAGAGATGTGCTACCTTTGTCTGCAAGCACCAACAATATATATATATATATATATATATATATATATATATATATATATAATAAAATAAAATAAATGATTTTTTATTGATACCCCATGGTGTGAGGTACTATTATAGGTAATGGGGAAAACCCAAATCTGGGAAAAATTATAATGACCTTGTAGAATAATATCATGTAAGGATATTCTTCTAATGATGATCTCTAACTGAACTAGCCTCTATAGCTAAAAATGGACTTAATTCCTGAAACTGCTCACTGGTGCCTCTGGCCCAGGCCAAGAAGCTATACAGTCCTAAACCAACTGCATAGAATGCCACAACCAGATCCTGACCTAATTTTTTTTTTTTTTTTTTTTTTTTTTTTAACCTAGATCCAAGTACACAGCACAAGAAAAGCACAAAAGACAAACTCTAATGTCAGTGTCTGTAAGTACTCCAGTACTCTAGGAAACCCCATAAAGCTCTCCCTTCCATAAATGTTGGTCAGACTCAGGCAACTTTTCTCTCTACCTGCATTTGCTTTTTGGGATTACCTTCACCTTCTCTTTGTCCTTATTTCAATTGCTACCGATGCCACATGGATACCTGCCACATGGATACTTTCCTCTCCCAGCTCCCATCCAGGACACAGCATCCTGATTGGTCTGAACACCAGCCTCAGACTGCATTCTGATCCAGGCTGAGAATTACAGAATAGAGTTGATTGTCTCCAAACCAGTGTCTCAGGGTGAAAAGAAGCAGCAACCTCCATGACTTTCCTCAACGAGGTGTTCCATGATAGAAACCATCTGCTCCAGTGTTGCTCCTCCTGGTCCTCGCAGGCTCTGGGTGAAGCAGGAACGTGCTGCTTATTTCTGTGTGCCGTACTGGAAACCAGAGACTCCATGAACAAAGTGGCTGCTTTCTTAATTGAGGGATTAGTTTTTTTCTCATGCATCTGGGCCATAATGACTCAAAATCATTATGTTTCGCATGAAAGGCAGTTATTTTTAAAGTTGCACTTCCTACATCACTGCACACATAACATCTTTTAATATTAATGTTTTAGTGTTAAAACAATTTAGAGTTTCAGCAGAGCCAGAACATAGAATATGGGGTGTCAGAAAGGACCTTGATTTGAAGAGCCTGCCTTCGTTCTCTTGAGGCTCCCTATGCTCTTCATTGGTGTGCAAGGATTGGTTGAAGCTAGAGGTTTAACTTCATACACACCTGAAGTCCAATTGCACATCTCCAATTTGGGGCAGGATGGGGTGGGAGGGGTGTATAAGACCCAAGGAGGGAGATGTATTTCTATGATAAGATATGTTCTCACCTTCTCTCACCCATTTAAGATGGGAAATGAGATTTTAGATGGGGATATAATAAAGGAGTTTCTTGGTGAGATGAGGCAGACTTAAAAATAGGAACACTAGGCTAGGAGTCCAGGGACATGTCAGAGGGGAGTCCTTTGTGAAGGCTGGATGACTTGTGGTAAGTAAGGGAAATCCAAGTTCAGTAGGAATGTACCACTTTTCCACCTATAATATAATTTTCTTTTGAAATTGTCCTATTATAAAAGTAGAGAGATTTGCACATGTAATACCAGTACTAGGGAGACCCTCAAAGGAAGAGGTTTGCTTTGACTAATTTCCTTCAGCAGATGAGGAGATACCTACTATTTGAGGAATTGTACTCTGAGGTTTTAAGATATGACAGGTGGGTTCAGGGAAGCCCATTGCAGTGAAGGTGACATTGGGGAAATAACAGTGTATGGCAGGGTCCTTGTCCAGAAAGACAGATGTAAGACAGCAGAACCATCACTTCTCACAGCTCTAAGTAGTGGTTGTCAAGCCCAGGGAGAAGCAATTAAATCCCTTCCTGAACACAACTCTTTCATCCATATCTGTTGTGGTTTGGATGGTCAATCGGAGGTCTGGCCAGCAGAAATATTGCAGTTTTGACTCAATACCAGGAGAAGCTCTGAAGGCAGAAAGGAGGAAAGGTGTGGGAGAAAATGCTACTGAAGCTTGGGGTAACAAGGGGAGAAAACAGAAGGAAGATGTAAGAAGTTTTTTCTTCAGAAGGAAATGTGTTCAGCTTAAATAGTTCCCTCCTCTTGCTGTGAGGCCTGCATGGTGAAAGTCTTGGGTACTTTGAATTGAGCTGTGAAGCTAGTTCACTTTATTCTGAATCAGAAAATACTTTCTGAGAAAGTATGTCCACATATTGAGAAGAATGACTTTATGGTGTAAGTGTGTAGGGAACATAAATGGTTGCTGGTTGCTAGGGAAAAACCTATTGTTGGTTTATTACATAACAGAGTGAAATTAGCTTTTTTAAACAAATAAACATACACAAAATAGATACAGTTTTCAGGAGGGTGGCAAGAAAACATCATTTGGCTGTCCCTGAGGTAGAGATGAAGTGAGAGAATGGGAAAGGCAAAAGCAGAACTCTGATTTTACCCAGCATCCCCTGGTTCTGTCCCAAAGAGGGACAGTGATGACAGGGAAAGGCAAAACAAAAGGCAACTGGGACTCAAAAGGCAAAACCAAGCAAAGCAATACAACCTCTGAATGTGAAGCCAACTATTTTTAATCTTCAGTCTTTTTGACTGGTCATTCTCTTCACTTTGTTGCCTGAATTCAACCTAGCCCTACCATTCAAGAGGATATCCATTATTTCCCTTATCCTTGATCCATTACAGTCAGCTTCTGCTGCAGCATCTCACTGAACCTATTTCAACGAGTTTGGGGTGACACCAAATCTTTAGAGCCAATGGTGTTCAGGATCTCGACTCTTAACTTCAATTCATTTCTCCAACATTATTCAACATTCTCTTTCCAGAATCAATCTCTCTCTGTCACTCTTTCTCTTTCTATCTCTTCTCCCCTACTCCCCTGCCTCTATCCTCCGTGATCACTTCTTTTCCTTTGACCTTAAAGCCTTACTTTTCCTTTTCCTGATCCTTAAATATTAAAGTTTATGAAGGATTTGCCTTGAGCTTTCCTTCCTTACTTGCTACTCTCTTTTAACAATCTTAGGGGCTTTCATCACTTCAGTTCTCATCAATTCTCCATAACTGCAAAATTCATATCTTTATATTTTTAATTCCAAATCCACTTGGATATATTGTTGGCATGTCTGAAACTGAAGTTGTGATATTTTCCCCAAACTTCCTACAATAGTCTCTTCCTCAGTAGTAAGCTCCATTAGCCTCCCAGCTTTTCTTGTTAGAAACTTCAGGTCCTTTCTGACACCTTTTCTTGAACCTTTATCACCAGTTTCCAAGTTCTACCATTCTGCCTTCAAACACTATTTAAAATTGATCAGTTCTTCCCTCCCAGCCATTATCTGATATTGGAATGTTCAGTCATATCCCCTATTATCATGTCAAACCACTGGTCCTTGGCATCAAGTTTAAAATCATTCCCATGGCCTCAGAGTCTGTATTTGACCTGATCGGTGTCTTATTACTGCTACTCTCTTCTCTCCATGCTCCAGGGACTTACTGTTTCTGCCTTCCTTTAGTTTCCTGAAGAAAAAAAAAATAGGTCTTGTTCTTAATTAACAAGATCATACTATTGTACTTCCCAAGTAATTCTTAAGACTTAACCATTACCATCACTTTCTTTATTTTTTAAGATTATTAAATTGATTTTAGAGAGTGAGAAAGAAAGAGGAGAGAGAAACATCAATGCTAGAGCGTAACTTTGATAGACTGCCTCCTGCATTCCCCCTACTGGGGATGGATCCTGCAACCCAGGCATGTGCCCTATGGACTGAGTTCAACCAACTGAGCCACACTGGTCCAGGAAATCATCACTTTCCTAGCATATTCATAAGAATGACAAAAGCATGCCTCTTAATGATCTGTGCTGTACCATTCTAGTAGAAATGTAAAAATCAAGAACATATTCTCAGTAGTATTTATAAATACTCTTGCTAATTATTACCGGGAGAGAACATGACTAATGGAGGGTCAGAAGTTTAAAAAAAATAAAAGGTCAGTAGGATTTTCAGACTATTAAAACATTTATTTATGGAGCAAATTTGCATCTGGATTTTTGTCTTTGCCTTGATCTCTGTCTCTTCCCATGCAAAGAGAAGCCATTGTCAGAAAGTTAACTACCCAGGTAAACAGATTTGATATGAATGGTCAGGGTAGGGTAAGGCCTCCTGAGAATGATTGTTGTTGTTTTACATCTGAGGTGAATGGAAACCCCCAGGTATTACAAACCATTGAAATCAAATTGGTTATGTACATAACAACTTGAATATAAATACCTCTATCCTAGAATGAGCCAAGAAGATTCAACTATTAATCTTGAGTGGCTGTAAAATTAGCTAAGAATAATCCCAAGGTCTTTTTTAAAATCAAGTCGTATTTTAAATAATGTAGTCAATTTGGAAAACAGTTTGGCAGTTTCTTAAAATGTTAAAGATAGATTTACTATATGATCTGGCAATTTTACTCTTAGTGATCTACCTGAGAAAGATGAATATATCCAAAACATATGTCCACATAAAGACTTACATGCAAATGTTTACAGCAGCATTATAAATAATTTTCCAAAGAGTGAGAACTGGTGAGTTGATCAACAAACTGTGCCATACCCACTCAATGGAATGAAGTACTGATGCATGCTACAACCTGTATGAACCACAAACATATTATGCTAAGTGAAAGAAGTCAATCACAAAAGACCAGTAGTGTATGACTCCATTTTAAGAAATTTTCAGAAAAGGAAAATTACCCAGGCAGAAAGTAGATTTGTGATTGCTGGTTTCTTTTAAGGATTGGGGGAGGAAAATGTTACGCTAACATTAGATTAGAATGCCCTGGCTGGTGGCTGGTGTTGCTTAGTGGTTAGAATGTCATCCCACACACAGAAGGGTTGCAGGTTTGATTCCTGGTTAAGGATATGTGACTGGGTTACAGGTTCCATCCCCAGCACCATTGGCGACATGTGTGGGAGGCAATCAATGAACGTGTCTCTCTTACATTGATGTTTCTCTCCCTTTCTCCCTCTCACTTCCTTCCTTCCACTCTCTAAAAAAATCAATAAAAGAAATACCTTGAGTGAGGAATAATAAAATAAATAAATAAATAAATAAATAAATAAATAAATAAATTTTAAAAATTAGATTGGAGTGATGGTTGCATGATCCTATAAATTTATTGGAAACTACTCAATCGTATACTTAAGAGAGTAAATTCTATAGGCAACTGTACATTGTAGCTCAATAAAGCTTTTTTAATGTCATGTGTTTCTTATGTTCCCAACTATGTTACCAAACTTGCTTTTCCTTTTTTCTTCTAGCTTGCTTTTGTTCCACAGAGTCTGATTTGTGAAGAACACCTACTAGGCTGGATTCCTGCACATTCATTCCAACATTTTTTACTCTGAAGGCGTTCCCTCAAGTCAAGTTTCCCAGATAATATCACAGATATCACATGAGCAGTTGGAATTATTTTAAAATGCATTTTAGAAGCATTAAAATAAAATAAAAAATGCTCCTCAAAAGAACCTCTTGCTGATGAGGGCTAATTGATTTTAATTGCTTGTTTGGTTGCCATCCTTATGTTCAGTGCCTGCCACACCTACAGTCACATGGATATTTCACTCAAAGCTAATTGAGAGGGACTTTCTACTAGAGGTTGTGGGACTGGAGGAGAGGACTATTTTTTTCCATGGATCTGAGTGGCACTGTCACTAGGATGAGCCTGGCTTCACATCCCCTGGCTATCAACCTGGAGAGAATACTTACCTTTCCCTGCCAACCACTGGAGACTCCACCCTGCAGATATCCCTCTCAGCAGACTCCAGCCTGGGTCTGTGGCACAGAGCTTAGTGAGGAGCTTTTGAGGAGGTTTGGGAAGGCTTGAACAGTGTCAGAATCACATGGGAAGAGGGGAGGGCCATTTTTTACCCCATGAGCCTTAGTGGCACCTTTATTCCTGTGCAGAACCCTCTCCCAACAGGACCAAATCTTGGTATGTTTTAGTCTGGTAACCTCTGCTGGCCTCATCCTGTAACTCCCTGAGACCCACCCCACCCCACCACAAAGGATTTAGGGACCCAGGCCTTGGAGTTCACTAGCTGAATAGCCTCAGACCCAGCACTGGCACCAAATTTGAATCTGTATCAACCTGGTAAACACCACTACCCCCTACCTGGTGACTCACTGAGAACCTATCTCGCACAACTCACGCACCACCAGAGGCTTTTCCAGTGACTGAGCTTGACAGGGAACAGGCAGTCAAAGCTAGATTGTGGGGTCTCCTTAGCCTTTTGCTGTTCTGGCTCTGGGCTCAGAGCCTGTGGAAGCCAGCCTTGGCATTCAGCTTAGCTCCTCCCATGCACACCCAGGTCCAGAGGAGGCAGACACAGCAAACTGCAATCAAAACATAAAATTTAAAAAATCAATTAACCTGCTCACTGCTTCTGCTAGAAGACCTTGAGATTTTTCTAGGTAAAATTATCATGCTCAAGTAGTAACAGGTAGAGAAAATATACCCTATTGGTGGCTATCAAGCTGTTGAATAAGAATAAAGGAGTTTCACACAAACTGACCTGGATAGAAAACCTCGTGTGGTCAAAAGATCAAAGTACTGAAGAACATGTAAAAATACACAGAAATTACACAAATATGTTCATGATATGGGTACATGTATTTATATTTACAGAGGACACCCCAGGCTGTCAACAGCAATGTTTTGGGGAGAGGGGGATAGGATTGGTTGAGAAAGGGGTAAAGCAAGTTCTTTTGTTCATTTAGTTTGGACACTTCTGGATTGGCTTTTAAAAGTAAAACTGTATAAAACTTGTGAATGAAAGAGCAAAGGGAAATAAATATGAAAGGTGTGAATGAGTTGTTTCTTTGCTTGTGTTCTTCCTCTATAACTCCTCAAGTGATGGCAGAGTTGTGAATCCTAGTGGGGATTGGCATAAGGTTTAGCGCCATATTTTGGAACTCTGACCACATAATAATGTGTCTAGTCTGGATAAGACTTACCTGGCTAATGAAACACCTCATTGAGAATGCTGCCTATTGGATTGTAAGCATTTTTTATCCCAGCCAAAACTGGATTAGTACACTGTGAAACAAGGGGGTAGCTTTTCCTGGAAAGCTGCACAATAGAACAGTCCACATGACAGGCTGAGCCTGACTGCTTTGAAAGGTAGATTTATTCCTTTACTACAAAGAAGAGTTGTGCCCACAGCACTAGTGGAGAAGCATTTCTGCCAGCCCTTCCATTTATAACCTCTCCCTCTTTTTAAAAAGCTACAGTTGTTTTAAGATTTCTTGCCTCAGGCCACAACCTCTTTATAAGCAACTTTTATATTCTCCACATGACCTTCCAGTTTTTCCTGTTCCTGGATGCTCAGGAACCCTAAGGTGAAGAGATCCAGCTTGTGGTGGAGACAAAAATATTTTTTATCCTCTGAAGTTCTCTAGACTTGGAGTAGGGTTGGTAAACTGTAGTCACGGAAGCTGAATCTAGCTCCCAGCCTGCTTTTGTACAGCTCATGATTAAGAATGACTTAAAAATTTTTCAATATTGGAAAAAAAGTCAAAAGAATAACATTTTGTGACATATGAATATGATATAAAATTCAATTTTTAGTGTACACAAAGACTTTGGGAACATAACCACACTATTCTTTAAATACTTGTGCTTACAAGAGCAGAATTTAGTAGTTGTGATTGAGACTATGTGGCCTGCAAAGCTTGAACATTTATGATCTTACCCTTTTAGAAGAAGCTGGTTGACTCTTACTATAATGGGTACATCAGCATCAGGGGCTTTGGTAGTAACATCTGGGAGGAGTCTGAATTGAATTCCTCCCTTAAGATTCTAGTGAATGGAGTAAAATTTACGGGGACTCACTCTCCAGCTAACTGAAAAGCATGACAGGTCACTTCTTTGGACATGAGCTGACGTGACCTGTGTGTGGTATTCAAAGGAGTAGGATGGCAGGCATAGCTGGTTATGTGACAGCATCATTCTTAAAACATGATGTTGCCCTGCTTTCCTAACTTCTGAGGCACTGTTCATTGCAATTCACACCATTGATTCAATGATAGCTTTTCTAGAAAGGCAATTACATAATACATGCTAATTTGAAAATGCTAATGAGAAAATATGTTAATTATTTCAGTATTGTTGTCACCCCATTCCCCCTCCCCCCACTGGGGAAGTGAGCTTCTTGGGGACTGAGACTGTGTTCTATCCCTTTTCAACCGAAGGTTTGTGACATCAGTTAGGTGAACCTACTTCTGGTATTTTAAAAATGAAGTAGGAGAGAAGAAACCAAGATGGCAGCATAGGCAAACACCTGAACTTGCCACCTTGCACAACAACTTCAAAACTACAGCTAAATGACAAAAACAGACATCATCCAGAACCACAGGAAGGTTGGCTAAGTGGAAATTCTATAACTAGAAGGGAATAGAAAAGCACACTGAGACTCAGAGGAGCTGTGTAAATAAAGTGCAGAGGTATGGAAGTATGCGCACAAGGGGTTGGCAACTGAGTACACAGCTGGCTTTTTCAATCTTCAGAAAGACACAAGCTCCTGACTGCTCTGATCTCCAATTTCAGGCGATAATCTGGGGACACAGACTCATACAGGGAGATACTGTACTATCTGACAGTGAGTGAAACTCGAGGGAAGCTTTCCCTTAGAGGTGCTAGTAGCAATTACCAAGGGACACTGAGACCTGGGGGCCTCTTTCAAGCTGTACACAGGATAAACCAAGGCTTTTGCATATGAATGGCCTGGTCCTTTGAAATCTAAACTTACCTAACAAACTGCAGCTGAGTCAGAGAGACTTAGAACATCCAAAAGAAGGCCTAAGTCCCCACAGCAGCCTTCATTACTTCACAGCTGGTCCTCATCTGAGCACCTCCAAAATTCAAACAAAGATGAGAAATCTGCAGATTTTTGTAGCTCCTGCTGGGTGGCCTCAGGCAGAGGCTAAGTTAGCACCTCCTTGAAGATCCAAGAACCAGTGTACCCAGGGGTCAGAGTAGGACCATCCAGATTACAACTCCTCAGATCCACAAGGGACACACTCAATGGAGGGGGGCAGATTCAGTAAGCACCAAAGCCCCACTGAAGCAAGTCTTGCCTCATAAGGGTGTCTCCAGCACAGAAGTACTCCCATCGTAGACACAGCTGATCCTCACAACCAATTGGCTGGGAGGTCAATTCCTCCCAGTGATACCAACAACAATCAAGGCTTAATTACAATAAGACTGTGCACACAGCACACAAAGGGGTGCACCAAAAATGTCCATCTCAGGTAACTGGGGAGGCTGAGCCACTGGGTCCTATAGGACACCTAGCACACAAATCCACTCTATCAACTCAGGGAAGCAGCCAAAATGTGTAGACAAAGAAACAGGTCACAAATGAAAGAAATGGAGGAAAGCAAACAACTGGATATAGAGTTCAAAACCTCAGTTATAATGTTTTCAAGAATTTTCTATAAAAGGCCAATAAATTTAATGAGACTCCTTGAGGATATGAAAAAGGACCAACTGGAAATTAAGCATACACTGACTGAAATAAAAAATAATATACAGAGATCCAACAGCAGACTAGAGGGTCACAAGTATCAAGTCAAATATTTGAAATACAAAGAAGCAGAAAACACTCAACCAGAAAAGAAAAAAAGAAAAAATAATCCAAAAATATGAAGATAGTGTAAGGAGACTATAGGACAACTTCAAGCATACCAACATCTGAATTATGGGGGTCCCAGAGAGAGAGCAAGATACTGAAAACATATTTGAAGAAATGATGACAGGAAACTTCCCCCACCTGGTGAAAGAAAGACTTACAAGTCCAGGAAGTGCAGAGAACCCCAAACAAAAGGAATCCAAAGAGGACCACACTAAGAAACATCATAATTAAAATTCCAAGAGCAAAAGACAAAGAGAGAATATTAAAAGCAGTAAGAAAAAACAGTTAGTTACCTACAAGATACTATGTGGCCTAAGCACCCATATGATTGCCAGCTGATTTCTCAACAGAAACTATGCAGGCCAAAAGGGAGTGGCAAGAAATATTCAAAGTGATGAAAAGCAAGAACCTACAACCAAGATTACTCTACCCAGAAAAGCTATCATTCAGAATTGAAGGTCAGGTAAAGAGCTTCATAGATAAGAAAAAGCTAAAGGAGTTCATCACTGCCAAACCAGTATTATATGAAATGCTGAAAGGTTTTTTTTAAGAAGAGGAAGAAGAAGAAAAAGGTCAAGGTAAAAATTATGAGCAACAAATACATATTTATCAAAGTGAATCTAAAAATCAAGTGAATAAAAAATCTGATGAACATAATATACTGGTGAATATAATAGAATCAGGGGCATAGAAAGGGAGTGGACTGACAATTCTCCAGGGGAAAGGGGTGTGGGGGATGCGGGAAGAGACTGGCCAAAAATTGTATACCTGTGGATGAGGTCAGTTGGTGGGGGGTGGTACAGACAGAGAATGGGGTGGAAACTGAGTGGAGGGGAGCTATGGGAGGAAAAAAGAGGAATGATTGTAACAATCTTAACAATAATGATTCATTAAAAAATAAAATAAAAATGAAGTAGAACAGAATAAGACTAGATATAAAAGCCCAAGTAAACTAGAATATAATAAGAAACAGAACATATGAATTACATGGAATAAGTTTCATTTCATGATACTCCTGTTTCACTTGTAGATATGGATGATGATGGAAACACTTCTCACCAGTAAAACAAGTTTGAAAGTTCCTGTCCTAGGGGACATGTTTGAGCTGTGAATGTATTAAAATAGCAGTTGCAATATGTGATATGAGATTCCACAAAAGTATCAGGGCAGTGAGAGCTGGAGTGGTTACCTGTGAGGTAGTCAGCCTACCTGCAAGCACTTCTCCAGAACATGCCATGGGCTTTGTGCTGGGCTGAGTGCAATGAAGGTTGCAAAGTAATCCATGATGTGATTTCCATCCTCAAGAATCTATAGCTATTGGGGAGCAAGATTATTCCTACAAACCAAAACAAAAACTAAGGGAGGTTTAGTTCACTCACAGAGAATGGGAGGAGGAAGTCACACCTGTGGTGAGAGGTTGGAAAACAGGCTGCCTATAAAAGGATGCAGGGATGATAGTTGAATGATTTTGATTTGTTCAACACAGAATATTTACTCTTCAAGTTTCAACCAAAATGAGAAGCCTTCCTTATGAACCCCACTTCATTTCCTTAGGAAGTGTCCCTCCTTCCTTTTTTGGTTCCTTTCTTTTTCTGTTCTTGGTGACTTAGAGCTTAGAGAAGGCAGGATGGTTCTCACTCATTCTCATGTGCTCAGAGCCTTCCACCACAGATGGCAGTACAGAGAAGCAAGTTGGTCTATTCTGATGATAAATTAATGAATGAAGAAATTTGGTGAGTAATATGTCAGTAAGCTTTCAATTGTATAAATGTCGAGCTTCAAAACATCCATTTAGTTCTGAGAAGAGAAATGGCTTAATCTGAACCTGGGATACCTATGGAGAATTTCCTCTTCAGGTGCTTTTACAAGTGTAACAGGTTCCTAAGGGAAGCTTGTAAGATTTCTTGAAACACATAATGGAGGCCCATGGAAGCTTTGATTACCATAAAAGAGATCTACAAGCAGATTTATGAGAGAAAAAAATCTTAGAATATCTCTCATCACTTAGAATTTATGACTTTCTGCAAGCTAAGATTTGCATTTTGTTCAGATTGCTTTAATTCAAAGATACATGTCTGGTGGTGTGTTTTAGCAATGTATCTTGTTCATCTCTATGTCATTTGTACTACCAGCAGAGGGACCAGCTTCTTATAGATGCAAAATGTACCTTTGCTTGAATACAATTAGTTTCATTTCATTTTTCAGCAGCTGAATGTAGGTCTGAATTTTGTTTTTTAGAATGATTACTTGTTTTTCACCTTAAATGTGTGTGTCAGCAACTATTTACACTCTTACTAAGGAGATACATAAAAAAATAAGGGATATTCTTTTCTTCTACAAAAGAACATTTATTGAAACTGGAGTTTCAGTAACTTAGATGTCACAGAACTCATATGGCTCACACCTAGCTTTTTTTCAATTAAGAAATGTTGCCTTTGCCAAATGCAAGATGAGTTGACAAAAACTTGGCCTTTTGAATGGAAAAGAGCCCTGCAGGTATGTATTTATGATGCTGATAGCATCATTTTGTCAGGCAAAATGGTTTACTACCCTGCTCAGAGTGAAAGAGGAGACAGTGAGAAATCATCCACTTTGAGTGGAACAAGAAGTTGACCAGTTCATTAAAACTCTAGATTTGAATTGGTGAGCCATGTGACACAATTTTTCCCTTTCCAAAGAGGATGATGGCTCAAAGAGCCAAAGTTGATGATGATGACCATCTTAGTGAGTCTGAGTTGTTATAACAAAAAACAAAAAACAAAATTGAGTAGCTTATAAACAACAGACATTTATTTTTTATAGTTTTGGAGGCTAGCAGTCCAGGATCAGGGTACCAGCAAAGATGTATTATGGAGGAGGACTTCTTATGGGTCACAGACTGCTCATTGTTTCCTGTATGATCAAAGGGACTAGGTAGCCCTTTAGGGTCTCCTTTATAAGGTTACTAATCCCATTCATGAGGGTTCTAGCCTCATAACCTGATCACTTGTAATATGCCTCACCTCCTAATGTCAACACATTGGGTGTTAGGAATTCAACATATGAATTTGAAGGGACACAAATATGCACAGCTTAACAATAAAAATAGTGACAAAGATGTTGGCATCTCCTCTATATTGCAGGGTTTTGCATTTCTGGAAGCATATTTATACAATGACCTTATTTATATCTCACATCTCCTTTGCTAGTATGTGCTAGACCACAATGACTAGCTCCATTTAAGAGATGAAAAAACTGAAAGAGAGGTGAGGAGCCTAATTTGAGGTTGATTAACCAGTGCTTGATTCCCATGCCCAGTGTCCCTGACCTCTGCAGCATTCTGTGATAGTCTCACTTCCCTTCTGCTCCTGGTGGCAGTGCTGGTGACAAGATGGTTACTGGAAGGCAAGTAACTATCCCCACATTTACAGAGCGAGACCATAGACACTGTTGACAGTGTCTGATTCCTGCTTTTTAATGTAACAATGTATCATTTTTTCCATATCAGTACAAATAATCTAGTTTATGCTTTTCAAAAGATTCAGTATTCCATAGTATAATATTGTAATTCTGTAAGATTTCTCCTACTGATAGAGAACTATATTGTTTCTCATCTTTCACTATTATAGCCCTTAAACAGCTGTGGACATGTAGCTGTCACTTGTGAGATTCCTAGACTCTAGATACATCCCTAGATTTCTAGTTTCCTACACCCTTGCTCCCTAGATTTCTAATTGCTAGGGTAAAATGTCTGTGACTCTTAAATTATATGGATACTACTATGTTGCTCTCAAAATGAGTTTGGGCTGTTATAGTAATGTGCCAATGTCCATTTCTACCAGAGTGTAAGCCAGGGTCCTTCTCCACACTCTACCATTTCTGGATATCAATAACCTGTTGTTTCTAACTTCTAATTTCTAAAGAACTGGAACTAATAGTAAATTGATTTTCTTTGGACTATTAGGAGATACAGATGCTGTTAGAGATACTATCTAATTCAGAGAAGGAAGAATACCTTACCTCTACTCTTTCTCCTGCCCTCTAGGCATTGGCTGACCTGCCAGCACAGAGCAGGAAACCGGTGCACAAGTACTCTGGTGATGCACAGCAAGTCAGCACGTGCGGGGCCTGGATCTGACTTCAAAAAGGCTAACAGCAAGCAAAGCCACTCCATCCCAGTGGATGGTTGTTCTGTGTCATGTCAGTAGGCCGCTGCTAATGCAATATGCCTTGTGTGACAGCCTTTCTATTCCCCTCACTCTCTACCTTTCCAATATTTGATTTAAAAAAATATTGTGAACATTCCAGATGAATTATTATTTTTTCTATACCGAGAGCCTATGTCATTCATTGTATCAGCCAGTCATTTCAAGCACTGCCTTGTGACAGCCCTTATTTAATTAGGGAAGCTCCTGGACATACCAGACATGGGAATTTACTCAGACCAGCTTTAAAAAAAATGAAGTATATTGTAAGGCTATGCATAGCATAAGGGGAAAATAATTCCATGGAAACTAGAGGGAAACAAAATTCATAGTTAAATCTGAGCTCATAGAAATTGAACCCAGAAGGTCATTTGGTCCCCATAGCATCTCCAGGGTCTTCTTCAGGAGGAATTTCAGGTCCATCAGTCCAGCACCCATCTTTACCAGATTCAGTGACTATCTGACCCTTTTTTCATGTGGCTTCATACTTTTCCTACTAACAATGACTTAATCTATATCCTTTCTCAAAATTTACTCATAATTGTTACTTTCTATTAATTTTAAAATCCTCATGGTATTGACTTGTTTGTGGCCTCTCTCATCAATTGTCCTTTCAGCTTTCACTCCCAGTGTTTGGTAGTTCAAATTCTTGAGAATATAATCTATATGCCCCAGGTGAGGTGAACATATCTTTCTTCCAGGCCACTACCTTCCTGGTACCAAAGGACTTCTCTTATTTCAGAAGCTTGGCTTAGAAGGTGGACTGTATTCAGGAAACAGAACATGGATGCCTATAGACACACTCTGAGCAGAGTATGTGGGTGTGACAGGATCCCTGAGAAAGAGGAGGTAAGTAGAACAAAGAAGAGACTTCACTTTTTTATGTGTTGCTTTTAACTTTATGTGTTACTTTTCTCTTCAACTTGACTATAAGCTCTTTAGTTGTGTCAACTATGTTGACCAATCCCTTGTATCTTCCACAATACCCATCCAGATCATTTAGCTGTTCATTCATTTCTTCATTCATTCAACAAATAGTAAGTGAATTTCTACCATGTTTTAAGCATTGCTCTGAGGATGCAAAAGGCCACATTTCCCCTGTTAGTACCTCTCTTGCAAGCCTCCTTTTCTCTGCACTTTGTTCCATAAATGAATGTGGGCCTCAAGGATGCTAAGAACCAGGAGAGCAGAAGTCATAAGGTTTCATGTAAAATTCTTATAACTGCATCTCTTCTGAGGGTCAAATACATTCTTCCTGCAATTGGGTGTATCTGCATGGTACCACATATGGCTCCTGATGGCCTCTGACCCTTGTCTGGGCTGTGTGCCCTAATCTATCTTTACCTTCTTGATTGACTCAGCTCTCCTTGTTTTAATGTCATGAGTTTAGTGTATTCCACTCTTTAAAGGGGAACTGAACTCAAACACAGTGCTCTTTCCTGCTCCAGTCCCTATCCTTCTCATTATGATTACATTCACAAGTGAGGAAACTCAACTACTGATTTCTAAGTCTTGGTTTTCACCAAATCACTTTTCATAAATCATCAGCCTTTTGCATTTTGAATAATCTAGTCTTAGACTGAAATTTACTTCAAAAATCTGTTTTTCTCTCCTTTTAAAATTGATTTTACTCTTCTCTTTTACCATAATTTTGAGGTAGGGAAAAAGAGAGCTTGACAAAGGTGGTGAGGCATTCACAGTGAGTCATCTCTGCATTCCCCACCTTCCTGGGCCTATTCCAGAGGCTGCTCTAGAATCTCATATGCCACATGAAATGAAGCCTTGTTCACATTTCACTTTTCAGATGGTAGATGTGTAATCACCTGAGAAGTTATGTTATGGTTACAACAGAAATATATTTTGTATATCTGAGCCTGACAAGTTCCCACAGGCGATCCCAGTGGTCATAGAACTCAGTGCCATGTGGAGTTTGTTTATTCCCAAACACAGGGTGATTCCACTTCCCTGGAGCCATTCCTCTCTCTCCACTACTAGTGCCCTTCTCCTGTAGGCATCTGGATATAGTTGAAAGGTTTACTGTCTGCTTTCCTGTCCCTTCTAGAAATAATTAAACTCTACAAGATCTTAAACTCATATCTCCACACTCATTTGCTTTAGAAGTTAGCATGTTTTCAAATTACATCTATTCTGAATGGTTTGTTGTTGGTGTTTTTTTTTGTTTTGTTTTGTTTTGTTTTGTTTTGTTTTGTTTTTTAGGCCTAACAAACACTGAATTGACCCTCTCACAAAAAACTCTGCACATGTGTTTAGGAGTGAGAAATAATGGTATCTATTGGAGCTTACATTGGATGAGAAAGGCTTTTCTTTTCCTTTCCTTTCCATTCCTTTCCTTTCCTTTCCTTTCCTTTCCTTTCCTTTCCTTTCCTTTCCTTTCCTTTCCTTTCCTTTCCTGTCTTTTCTTTATTTTCTCCTTCTCTCCTTCCCTCACTCGCTTCCTTCTCCCTTCCTTCTTTCTTCATAGTTGATTTTACCTGCTTGCTATTACTGGGAAAATATTAATTCCCTTTCTAGCTTCTATATTCTAGTATGTAATCTCATAAAATTCTCCTGGGTGTGTTCTTATTAAATCCATGCTACCAAATAAGCATACACACACACACACACACACACACACACACACACACACACACCTACACTCAGAGACACATATATTCACATGCATGCCAAGAGCCCCTATTGAAATAGATTAAGCCCAAATTAGGAAATTCAGTTCTCTGAGTTCTACTCTGATTTTATCTATGACTTCTAGAGAGGTTAGAAAACAAGCCTCAAGTTAAAATGCCACTTTTGATGTGGGTAGAGTTAATATTAACATTGCTTAAAAGGAGCCAGGTTCTTTTTTTTCTGTGCGAGTACTGTTTACCCACACATAGGCTCTTGGAGGACTTTAGGTGGCATTGTGCATATTGGTTTGTAGAATAATGGATGTTTATATGGCACAGTTCCATTGTAAGATCAGTCGGTCCCTGCTAGTGATTCATAAACACTGCTTGCAGGTGGTCCCTGTGTGTTACTTCCAGAAGAAAAGCTTTTATTCTCAGGAAACAGGCCTCACCAAAGTCCCACACAGTGCCCCCAAACAGCAGACATAGCTAGTAACTGATGCTGTTGTCACACATGTTGGCCCTGAAAGCACCACTATTTAAATTTCCCTTTCACCAGAGCCTCCTGGGCATGCCCTCTGCAGGCAAAGACACATGATGATTACACATGCCATTTCTAGGGCTGACAAACCAGCAGCTTATCTAACAGAGAAAAGTTGGCCCAGACATTCAGACTCTGTCTGAATAAACTTTCCCTTGTTTTGTAGCTCACCTCTTCCCATTCCTAGCACAGCAACCTTGTCAGAAAGATGCAATAGATTTTTGTCAGCATCTCTCAAGTGGCACTTCCCTTTAAACACTAATGTTCTGAAACAGCAAAGGCATATGATGAAGTATAATTTATGGCTCCATATCATATTTAGGTTATCCAGAAAACATTCAAGAAGTGGTTTTTTGCTTGCTTAGATGATATTCCTGTAATCAAGATAGACCTTCAAATTCCTTGGAAGAACCACTGGACTATATTTAAATTTAAATTTTGGGTATTTACTAAAGGATAATTGCAAAAAAAAAAAAAAATTGGCCCAAAGAAAGTGTGAACATTATCAGAAGACAGTACTTGCACTTTTCCCTGCTTTTACATATGCTCAATCATCTTCAACTTCTGGCCTGAAAGTAGTATGACTCCAGGCAAGAGCCCCAGAAAGTTAGGGTCAGAAGACAAAGCGTTAAGTGCTGCCTGTGTCTGCAGCCAGCCAAGTGTCTTGCACTAAACCTTTAGCATCTCTGGATCAGGGAACTCCTTTGTCAGAAGAGATCGATTTAAATGGGCTTGAAGTTTCTTATAACTCTCCACATTTGAGTATCTGAACTGTATGCTTCATTATAATCTGTGTGATTCTAGTATAGAGTTGGCATAAACCCAAGCATATGTTACTGGCCAAAAGAAAAGAAACATTTCTGCGTTTGTGAAATCATGGGCTGTGCCTTTGAAAGTTTGGAGATACTTAGGCTATCTTGGGTACAGCACAAGAGAACCCAGAGGCAGAAAGCTGTTTCTTAAGAAGAATATTAAACACATGGTACTGTTCAGTAAAGAATAATCTACTGAGGGCAATGGGTTGTTTTTATGCCCCTGCAATTTTTTTTTCAACAGCCAATAGAGAAGAAACAATAAACCATGAGCTTACAAATGTCAGGGCTTTGATTCTAGTGGGGGATTTCTCAGGCCCTCCTTAAGTTGGAGATGTTGTCAAGCAAGAACCTTTGAGAATATCACTTAATATTTCTTGATTCTAGAACACAGATGTTAACCCTGAATCTAGGAGAAACAAGAGAAACATTTGGTCTCTGGGGAAGAACCTCTCTTTTGGTTTTTAAAAGCAGAAGTAAAGATGGGAAGCTGCTAAAGTCAAAACAAATAACAAGCCACCTAGATTAGCAAAGAAACAAAGGGGTTCAACTTTGGTTAGTGTATATTGTATGTCT
Organism: Pipistrellus kuhlii; assembly: GCF_014108245.1. Lineage (NCBI taxonomy): Eukaryota > Metazoa > Chordata > Mammalia > Chiroptera > Vespertilionidae > Pipistrellus > Pipistrellus kuhlii. The sequence continues at coordinate 106,199,138 of NW_023425515.1, read as the reverse complement.
TTCTTGGGATCCCAGTTTTAGTTGGCTCTTTCTATGATCCTGTACCAAGAATAACCTTTTATTTATTCTGTTCAGACCCCTGTGTTTCCACTGCACAGGGAAGAGTAAGAGTCCAGGTGCATTCTTGGCCAAACAAAGGCAACTTCCAGGTGTCTGTGTGATTCTGTCTGAGACCAAGACTCCCTTTGTCCTGCCACTCAGACTTGGATCTTCTCCAGACTTCTTGATGCATTTCTAGAACATTATGCAAGGGATTGTGTGGGCGTCATTACAACATCGGTTGCTTGTGGCTTCTCTGTATAAACATTCCATATAGAAATTCTTGTTTATAAAATTAATAAATGAGAGGTGATTATTCACATGGGTAAGGTACTTTTCTCCCTTTAGAAAAGCATTTTCCATCTATTTAAGTAGATACTGTCTCTATTTCTTCCTGGTTTTGCCCCTATCTTAACAAACTTGGGCCATTTTCTGTTTCCAGGGCAGCAGGGAGGATGTAAAATTTGTCTTTAATTTATTTATTTATTTATTTTTATTTTGGTAACTGCCTTCTCCGATCTTGCTGACTGAAAGGCAGGGCTCTGCTCTGTCCCAGGGACCTCAGAGTGCAGTATGTTATAAAGGAAGTAATTCTTCTCACTGTTACTTTTCCAGAAGAGAAAGATTAGAAAGGCATAACTGGGAGGTGAACGGTATGATGAAAAGACCACTGGGTTAGATGTGAGTAGATTTGGAAGTGAACCTAATTCTGCCACCAGTTGTCTATGTAACATTAGGCCAAGGAGGTCATCTCTCTGGACCTTTCGTTTCTTCATCTGTAAAATGAACATTTACTGAATGATTTCAACATTTACTCTCAGCACAAATATATCGTGATTCATTAAATTGAGAGCCAGAGATGGGATTTGAAGGCAAAGTTGAAGCTGGCATTTGAAACTGAAATCTTTGGGTCAGCGCCATTTGAGGATCTAGTAGAAGGCAAGACATGTCTCTGGAAATAGAATTTCAACTAAAAGGTGATTGCTGTTTGATTTATCAAGCTTTTTAAATATCTATCTCCTTCCTTCCTTGAATGTGAGTTCTGTGAGGGAAGGATCTTGGCCTGCCTTGTCCACTGCTCTATCCATACAGCCCTGCACTGAGGCTGGCATGCAAAGTGCAGTCAATAAATAATTACTGAATCACTAGAACTATTGGGGCTGCATCCCTGGTGCTGCCAGAGCCAGACTCCATTTCTTGTTTTGGAGGGCCTTATCAGCCCCTCTGATGACATGCCCCACTGATCTTCCAAGCACCTTCTCTTTCTCATTCTTGAAGCTTTGTTACCATCCTCTTTGTGTTCCCTAATCATTACCCCTTCCATGGTTTTGCACATTCTGTTGCACCTGCCTAGAACACCCTCCATCATTTAGTAATGCAATTGTTCAGGACCACTCTGAACTCCCCCTTTCCATAAAGCCCTCCTTCATTGCAGGACCATGTTGAACTTACTGTTAGTGACAACCAGGTTAGCCCTGGTTAGTGCTTACCATCCATCCAAGGTGAATGTGTCAGCATCCCTGGCATGCCTGGTCAGGTAAAGGTTTTTAGCCAGAGTTTGCGTTAAAGCAGAAGCAGTATGGATTGTGGTTCAAAGGTTATCACTGGGAGTTAAATAGGTGGGTCACGATTTTTTTCTCACATCACCTGGGAGGAACGTTCTGTCTCTCTGTGCTTGATTCTTGGCCTAAAGTAGGACTAAAGCAGTGTTCACCTGGAGCATTGTTGTAATGATTGAATGAAGTGCTCTTAAGAAGCATTTATGAACCTGCTCACAGTAACAATCTATGAAAGATCGCCCAAGTTCAAGGGATAAATGAAAAATGTGATTATATCCTTATCCACAGCATCAGGTTACTACCTCAGCACGTTTTATAAAAATAACATCTTTTCTAGCTAAGATTATATCATCTTATCATATTAGAAAGATAGGTTTATGGGGTCAGAGGATGGGTCACCATGTTTTAGGTTCATAGATTTCTCAAAGGGTAGAAAGAAGGAGTGGAAAAAAGACAGAGGAAAGAGCATAGTAAATTCTACTTCCTTTTTGTCTCTTAGATCTCTTTGAGTTCTCAAAAGGGTATCCCATGAAATTCTTTAAAATAAAACAATAAAAATTCCAAATTTTCACAAAATGTTAACAATTTAAAAATCTGACTTGGGGCTTGCTAATTGAACACTAGACACTGAGTTCATGTGTCAGTTGTTTGTTGTCTTAAAATAGTACCAAGGTGGATTTCCTAGATTGGTTGGATGAGGAAATAGAAAAAGATCTGGTGGCCTCAATGGTCTCACTCCTTTCTCCAAAAAGATCCTTAATGAATGCTGGCTCCTTCAGAGTTGTGTTACAGGGTTTTACTGTTTAGTTTAGTTTGTTTGTTTGTTTGTTTGTTTGTGTTTGATTATTATTATTATTATTATTATTATTATTATTAGGATTTGGAGGACCAGAGAGAAGCAGAGACAACAGTCAGACTTCAGGGAAGTGTATGCAGAGTGCTATCTTTAGAGTGGTCATAACATAGCAGACCCTAAAATGGTTAGAGGTGTTGGAGGAATCCATACATTTAACTTCCCTTCCCTCTTAAAAATCAACTCCATAGAGGATGGTGAGGGGATATCAAAGTATGAGCCAAATTCTGTTCTATGCAAGGTGGTAGGTATATAACTGACATGGCCCCTCACTATTATTTTAGAGTTTTTAGTTTCCTCTTCTGGAATGCTCTTTTCAACCTTCACAATTCATAGAGACAAAATAATTGGGAGAAAGGAGAGAGAGAGAGAGAGAGAGAGAGAGAGAGAGAGAGAGAGAGAGAGAGAGAGAGAGAGAGAGAGAGAAAAGCTGAATATGATACCAATAGAATGAGCTAGGGAATCAAAAGGTTGGCTTGTTGTTAGTTTTAAATATCTCCTACTATCCTATATAATAAAACCTAATATGCAAATTGACCAAACAGCAGAATGACCAGTAGAACAACTGATTGCTATGATGCGCACTGACCACCATAGGGTAGATGCTTAATGCAAGAGCTGCTCCCAGCCTGCAGGCCCCAGGCTAGCCAAGGTGGGTGCCAGTGGGGGCTCCCTGATAGCCCCGCCAGTCACCCTGCAGAATTTACCATTGGGGGGCACGGCTGGCTGGTGAGGGGGCAGCAGCAGGGGGGCAGGGATGGCTGGCAAAGTGGACTGGCCCAAACCCCCAATTGTTCCACTCCTTATTTGCACCCCTTGATGGCTCCAGGGGGTGAGGGCCAGTGAGCAGGCAGCACCAGGCCAGCCAAGGCAGTGCCAGCAGCCCCTTTACCCCACTCATTGTCCCACTGATGGCTCCACAGATGGGCCCTGGTCACAGGCCATGCCTAGGGACCCTACACATGCACAAATTTTGTGCACCAGGTCTCTAGTTTGATAATAATCACTGTTCTTTAAATGAGGGGTAAATTTCTTCTTGTCTCTGACATGCTCAGTAACTCCCTAAGTAAACTACTTGAGAAACACTCCATGGCAGCAAGTAAAGACATGTAAGAGAAGCTGCAGGTTAGCCTGGCTGGCACTGTTCTTAGCAATATTTGCTAAATTCCATTCATTAGATTGTTTTTAAACAATGGGGAGACAGGTCATCATGATTTCACATTATAATCCTGAGTTTACAGAATTTCCTCACAGTGTGTGGAACGGGTTTGTAAAATCACTACTACTGACCCTCAGATCAGAGGTGGAATAAACTGAGAACTGAGTAGAAAAGACCTATTGCCCCCTCCCTTGCTTTGGGCCCCTTATATCAGAGTTCAGTGGCTGCTCTGCCTACTGAAAGTTCCTGTGTTATTTCTCTGTTTCTCCACATATTTTATATTTTACACAATTAGCTCAGTCAAGGCTTTGCCAAGAATTCCATTATTGTAGGTTCTAATACAACTGAAATTTGTATTAATGAGCAATGTTTTCTTCCCCTTAACTTTATAGGAAACAGCTGATGGTATATAGGAGGAGGGTACTACTATGTACATCTATTTATTATTATCAGTGAACAAAAATCTCTTTTCTCTTTCCTGTGCATAGCTGTATGCAGACTTGATATTCATTTACTAACAATGTAGTATTTTAAAAGTGATTATTGATATACATCAAATATATAAATTAATTATATTAATAAATTACAGTTCTTGTGAGCTGTAATCAACATCAAAAGCAAAATATTTTGCTCTGGCTGGTGTTTCTCAGTGGTTAGAGTGTTAGCGTATGCACAGAAGGTCATGATTTCTGGTCAAGGGCACATGCCTGGATTGTAGGTTCAATCCCAGCTCCCATTATGGTGAGTGTAGGAGGCAACCAATTTATCTGTCTCTCTCATATTGATGTCTCTCTTTCTCTTTCCCTCCTTCCCTCCCTTCCACTCTTTCTAAAAATCAATAAAAAAAATCCTCAGGTGAAAATTAACAACAACAAAAAACAAACAAACAAAAGCAAAATTTCATAGTTGTCTAATTTTAATTATAAAATGCTATTTTTAAAAAATATACTTTATTGATTTTTTACAGAGAGGAAGGGAGAGAGATAGAGAGCTAGAAACGTGGATGAGAGAGAAACATCGACCAGCTGCCTCTTGCACACCCCCTACTGGGTATGTGCAAACAATCCAGGTACATGCCCTTGACCGGAATTGAACCTGGGACCTTTCAGTCCGCAAACCGATGCTCCACCACTGAGCCAAACCGGTTTCGGCATAAAATGCTATTTTTGTATCATAAAAGAACACACAGGGCATTTGTTTTGATCCATTATTAATTAGAACCTTGTTTGTATTAATTAGGAGCTTCATAGATATTGTTAATAAACAAAATATATTTTAAACAAAATTTTAGAACAATTTATGTTTTATGATTCTTCATGGTGTCTGTTTAATTATCAGATTTAAACAAAAAAAGAATTGGCAAATAGTTATAAGTTACAGAATTGTACTGATAAAAGCATAAAAGTGTTGAGAGATTTTCAAGATATTTAATAATAAGATATTGACTGATACTGTAAATTAATAAACAATTTTTAAGTTAAAAATCAGGAGAACTTTAATAAACTGAATCACATTGAAATTACCAATATATTCTCTGAGTTCTACAGAAGTTTAAAAAATTATATTTATGATTAGCTTACTTTGGGGGTTGGAATTCAAAGGTAAGGTAGTTTTCAGTCTACATTTGAAAATTACCATTTTCTCCCCTAGAAAATATGGAAGCACCTCATGCTAAGTTTAGGTGAGACATTGACTCTGTTAGTCAATGAATGAGACAGCGATGATATTTTGATGGCTCGTAGACCCTGCCAAAAAAATGTTTGGAATGCGATTTCTACTTCTAGTTACATGGTGTCTTTCAATGATGAGAAGTTTTGTTAGTTAAAAGGCCTGGAACTTACTTGAACAGTAATAATAATATCTTTTGTTTTCACAATACATTGTATCAGCTCTTATTATGTACTAGAGATCCATTGCAGGAAGATTCCTGCAAGAACAGGGCTGCCAATGGGCTCCCCTCCCAGCACCACCACCTCTCCCGCCATCCCCCCACCCCACGCTTTCCCTGCCTCCTCTGGCCCTTAGCTCCCACCCCATGCTTTTCCTCCAGTTGCTGCCTTGCTTTTCACTTTCTCTCCCTCTTCCTTCTATGTTGTCTTCAGTCTTCACTCCTCCCTCTCACAGCGTATGCAAATTAACCGCCATATTTGTTGGGTTAATTTGCATGGTTGGCTGTGGAGGTAGCAAAGGTATGGTCAACTAGCTTCTTTTTTTTTTTTTTTCTTTTATACATGTATGTTGTCTCATTCAAGATGGTTAGGATACTCTACCAGCTGCATGACTTAGCACATTATGTGCTTATTGTGAACCTTGGATGGCAAAATGAGAACAAGTAAGGGAGAGAAGTTTCAAGTCTCTGTACAACCTTGGGCCAATCATCACCGTTTCTTTAAAAATTTTTTTTGTAATTACTTAATGTTTCAAGTATTACAGAATAGAGGTCTGGTGCACAAAATTTGTGCACTTTGTGGGGAACCCTCAGCCTGACCTGTGCCCTCTTGCAGTCTGGGACTCCTCGGGAGATATCCACCAAGCTGGCAATCAGACATCCCTCTCACAGTCCAGGGCTCTCGCAGTCCAGAACCCCTCGCTTCTTACCATTGCCTGCAGCAGAAGCGGGAGAGGCTCCCTCCACTGCCACTGTACTCACCAGCTGTGAGCCTGCATTGAGCGTCTGCCCCCTAGGGGTCAGTGTATATCATAGTGATCAGTCATTCTCCCTTTGGTCTATTTGCTCATTAGCCTTTTATTATATAGGAAAATATTACATATGTCTCCTTTTTCCCCATTGACCTTTCCTCAGCCACCCCAACTCCTTGACCACCACTTTCGATGGGCAGCTCCCTGTAGATGCTTGAGGATTAGGGATGCCAGAAGTAATATTTATTTAGTAATTCAGTATCTATAATTTTAATTTGTTTTGGTATTGTGCCAAACACTGGCAGTCTGTGATAAATGTGATATGATCTGTCCCTTGAGCACTCCAGGAGTCATGGCAGCTAAGCACCATCATGAATGTGTGGGAGGCTTGGGACAGTGGTGGCTTCACAGGGAAGCAAGCTGCTTGGTTTGGTTTAGGTAAATGATTACCACCATAGCATTAAAAGAGCAAAGCCTTTGGCTGTAGCTTTTATTCACTTAAGTAGATTCATTATTCTCTGTGAGATTCAACTTCTTTATCTGTTAAGTGGAATAATTCACCTTGAAGGAAAGTTATGAGAATTAGATATAATGCATAGTTAAAGCAGCTAGGACAGAGCCTGGTATACAGCAGGTTCTTAATGGATAGTAGCAATAATGATAACGAGTCATTAGAATGTATAGTCCTTGGGGACATGGATTTTTGCTGATTTTATTCAGTTTTGTCTACCCCTTGATATGCCTAGGCATTTAATAAATATATTTTACAGTGACAGGATGATGAAAATAGATGACAGCAAAGAAAATTGCACATGGAAAGGAATGTCTGGTCAATTTGGAGCCGTAAGTCATGAGGTTATGCAGGGATGCATGCATGCACATGAAAACACACTTACGTGTGTGTGTGAGAGAGACTAGTATGGGACCATTCAGGAGGTACTTGTAAAAATGTTTGAAAAGCTGGTCCTACCATCAACTTGATCTAATATTTGGGGAGAAATCATCCATAAAATCACTTTTTATAATGCCAAAATATTTACTTTTGGAGGGAGAAAGAAGAAAAGTCCTGATAGGTAGCACTGGGGTTTAGTTCCTTGGGATAAAAGAGCTGTGACTCAAAAATAATATCGACTAAGTGTTTCACCATCAAAGAAGATTTATGTGGAAAAAGAAAGGGTTGCAGCCCAGTACAGACAGGACAGCCATATGTACACGTTGCACTGAGAGCTGAGATGGAGAAGAAATAAGGGGAGGAGCAGTTGCAAACATAGACTTTACTATAAGTACTAGAGGCCCAATGCATGAAAATACATGCACTGGAGAGGGTGTCCCTCAGCCTGGCCTGTCCCCTCTCACAATCCAGGAGCAATCAAGGGTGAGAGGTGACCAGGCAATCAGGGGAAGGTGATGCCCCATCACACATCTGCAGCTGCCACTGCTGGCAGCACAAGCTTTGGCCAACCCTGGTTACTTGTGCCTTGGGCTGATCCTGGACAGCTGGGCAGCCAACATCTCAGGCATCAGTTGGGCAGCTGCTATGAAAGGCTTGCCTGAACCTCGGGCAGGTTCTGGGTGTCTGGGGGACTGAGAGGACTGGGGGGCTCTGGAGGCAGGTGTGCAGGGCAGGCCTTTGGCCTTGCCCATGCCTGCTGCCCCAGTGGGTCTGAGGAGACTAGGTGCTGCCATCTTGTGGCTGTGGGCACCACCATCTTTGAAGATGTGATAGTCAATTAGCATATTCCCTCCTTATTGGCTGTGGGTGCTACCATCTTTGCAATGGTGTGAGGGTAAATTAGCATGTTTCATATTTATTAGATAGGATAGAGAGCCCTGTAAGGTTCTCACATCAAGGCTCAAGATGACATAGTATGAAGGCTCCTTCCATGACCCTAGCTCCTCTCACAGACCCTCTGAACTGATCATGTTCATTCAATGTATTAGCATAATCTACATTAGGGGTGTCGAACTCAATCAGAGAAGGGGCCAAAATCTAAAATCCAGCCTAAATCGTGGGCCGAATGGTTTACTGAACAGTCATAAACTGACAATGTTAACCAGAAATGTGAATTTAAAATGAGTGGAACAATCTTTTCCTTAACAGTGCTGTTAACCAACTCACATGCTATCAAGCAAAACAGTAATATTGGTATCAAGCAAAACAGTAATATTGGAATGTACCTAAAATGCTCATTGTTTTGTTTTCTGACTAGATGTCTGACACCGTTTTCCCCGGATCAATGAGTCAATGTTCAGTTTTATTTCTTGGGCTGTAGCAAGCCACAAAACAGCATGGAGGTTGTCATCGGTAATGCGTGATCTGTGCTTGTTTTTGTTCAGATTCATTATTGAAAACATCTGTTCACAAAGATAGGCGCTCCCGAACATGGATAGAATACGGGCAGCATGAAGTCGGAGCTCTGGCATTGAGTCAGGGGGCAGTAGAGGGTAGAAGTCCTCAATTTCAACATCCTGAAACCTGATTTCAGGCCACTGTCAGACTGAAGCTCAATTATCTCCATCTGAAGGTGATGGGGCACATTGTTGACATCAACTGTAAAAGGATTGGCAAAGATGTCAAAGCCTGAGTGCTGTGTTCTAAAGTCAGAGAAGCGCCGCTCAAATTCACTTAGTAAACGGCTAACTTTGGTAGCCAGCCGACTGCAAGGAAAAGTACCAGAAATAGTGGTTGAGATACTCAAATGAACGGGAAAGTGGGCAAGATTGTCCTGTTCCAGTTGGGACTTCCATAGTTGAAGTTTACGCTGGAATGCTGTGATCATGTCAGACATCTTCGTGATGACTTGTTTGCATCCCTGCAGCTTCAGATTCAGTTGGGCGAGATGCTCGCATATGTCACACATCATAGCAAAATCACATAGCCAGACGGGATCCGACTGTTCAGGCAAGGGCTTTCCTTTACTTTCCATGAAAAGAGCAATTTGTTCTCTGAGCTCAAAAAATCTTTTGAGGACTGTGCTCTTGCTCAGCCATCTTACTTCTGTGTGGTATGGCACGTCTCCATGCTCTGCACCCACCTCCTGTAAAAACTGCTGGAACTGGCGATGATTCAGGCCACGTGCCCGTATAAAGTTAATAGTTTTAATGACTGTGGTCATTATGTCATTCATGTCCAGAACTTTTCCACACATAGCCTCTTGGTGGATAATGCAATGATAAGTAATCAAGGGTGTGTGGCAGTGACTTTTTTGCATTCTTTCCTTCATTAGTCCAACTAAGCCTTTCTTTTCTTCGCACATTGAAGGTGCGCCATCGGTAGTTAGCCCCACCAACTTTTCCCAGGGTAATTTAAAATTATTTATAGATTTCTCCACAGCCTCAAATATATCTCTACCAGTCATCGTCCCATGCATGGCAGCTACATCCAAAAGTTCCTCAGTGACAGAGAGGTCAGTCTTCGTAGCACGTATAAAGATGGACAGCTGCGCTGTATCAGTGTTGTCTGTGCTTTCATCGATAGCAAGTGAAAAAGCGAGATAACTGCATGCCTATTCGGCCAGCTGTGATGATAAATTTCCTGAGAGTTCTTGAACTCTATCTGCAATGGTGTTTCTTGACAAACTGACATTTTGAAAACTCTGTATCTGGTCTGGGCATACTTGCTCACACACTTTTAGCATGCATTGCTTCAAAAAGGCACCCTCTGAAAAACACCTTGAAGTACGGGCAATTTCTTCAGCCACTATAAAGCTTGCTTTCACTGCAGCATCATTTTTCGCTGTAGCCTTTGTAAACATTTGCTGCTGTGATTGTAGTTTGCCTTTTAGTTCTTTAACAATTTTATGCTTTTCTTCCAAAGTATATTTGCCATACTTAACATTATGTTTGGTGTCAAAATGATGACGTATATTGTACTCTTTCATCACCGACACTGTCTCATAACACAATATACACACTGGTTTGCCCTCTCTAAGCACAAACATGTATTCATTTTCCCATTTGTCATTAAATTGTCTGCCTTCACCGTCAACTTTTCTTTTCCTGGACATTTTGGGATCAATATTGGCAGTAAAAGATGTAGTTTATTGGAAATCTGCGTTAGAAGGAAAAAGTTGAAAACTGCACAGGGATAGCTTGATTTGGCAGATGGAGTGGAGAAAAAAAAAGTCAGTCAATAGATGCCTGGCTGGGTACAGATAGCAGATTCTGTTGCGATTTTTATGCCTGCACTTTATGCCAGGAACTGGCAGCTTCTGCTGTGTATTTTTTATGCCCGCACACTCACTCTCTCCTCTGCTCTGCCACCCGCACAACCACATCGGCTATAGGTCACGCCTCCTGAATCTTGCGTGACTTGTTATCTATGCGCATGCGTAATAGATAGCAAGTATGGCGGCCTGCGAGGCAGCCGGCAAGATCACAAGCCTCCTATGTCACCGTGCGTCATTGTGATGGAACGCAGTGGAGTGCAGTGATGACAGCGCTGTGCGGGCCACATTGCAAGGCCTGGCGGGCCGGATTTGGCCAGCGGGCCTTGTGTTTGACATGTGTGATCTACATCAAGAGCTCTCATCTCAGGCTCATTTTAACTAGTATGGACTAGAGTTTAAATGACTGTATTAAGATTTATGTTTGCCTCTTCCTGTAAAGTGTAAATTGCTTGGGCAATGAGTTAAGTCTACATAATCAACAAGCATATTTTCATTTTCAAGGTTCAGAGTTGCCCTAATAAACCAAAACACCTCAGATTTCAACTTCCTGAAGCTGCTATCCTCTGCTGTGTAGCAATTGTAGCAGAGGTGCTTTGATCTCCTTTTACAAGGTCCCAAATGCCCTAGAACATGTTTCTGTGTGTGAAGTGCTCAGATGGCTGCATTTTTATGGGAGCATTGAATCAATATTTGAATGAACTTTGGAGAAAATAGACTGAACATGAGAAAAGTGAAATCACTCCTGACTTTCAAAAACAGGCCCTAGCTAGTTTTACTCAGTGGTTAGAGCATCATCCCATGGACTGAAGGTTGTAGGGTTTGAATCCAGTCAAGGGCACATATCTCACTTGCAGGCTTGATTTCCTGCCCCACCAGTCGGGGTACATGTGGGAGGCAACCAATCTCTCTCACATTGATATTTCTCTTTGTCTCTCCTCTTCCTTTTTTTTTTCCTCCCTAAAAATAAATGGAAAAAATATCATTGGGTGAAGATTAACAACAATAAAATGATTTTCTGGAAAGATCTCAGAAATGTAGTAGAAAAATAATCTGAAACCCATCCAACTACAAATATCACCAAGTGTTAGAAAAATGTTAGAAAGTACTATCTAATAAAAGAGTAATATGAAAATTGATCATCACTCCAAGACACAAGATGGCTGCCCTGATGTGGTTAAAGATGGCTGCCCCCATGTGGACACAAGATGGCTGCCACAAGATAGCCTGCAGGGAAGGGCAGTGGGTAATTAAGGATGACCAGGCCAGCAGGGGAGGGCAGTTGTGGGCAATCATGCAAGCAGGGAGGGCAATTAGAGTGATTGGGCCAGCAGGGGAGAGAGTTGCAGAGACCAGGCCTGCAGTTGAGGGAAGTTGGGGGGTGACCAGGCCAGCAGCAGAGGGCAATTTAGGGCAACCAGGCCTGCAGGGGAGGACAGTTGGGGGGTGGGGGGCAGGCCTGCAGGGGAGGGCAGTAAGGGGCAATCAGGCCTGGCAGGGAGCAGTTAGGCGTCAATCTGGCTGGCAGGATAGTGGTTAGGGTGATCAGGCTGGCAGGCAGAAGTGGTTAGGGGCAATCAGGCAGAGGCAGGTGAGTGGTTGGGAGCTAGCAGTCCTGGATTGTGGGAGAGATGTCTGACCACCTGTTTAGGCCTGATCCTGGTGGGTCCCAGATTGAAGAGGGTTCAGGCTGGGCTGAGGGACACCCCCCATGCACAAATTTTGTGCACCAGGCCTCTAGTATCTTTTATAAATGTGGAGCTGAGCTTGTCAGAAAGTCTAAGGTTCTTCCAAGAGTCAGATAGCAACAAGAACTGGAAGGCTGAGCAGGATGTCTGGCTGGGCTGAAGACTGACAAGTGGCATCCCAAAGATTTGGGGCTTGAGGGTCAAAGCCACCCAGAGTAAGTAAAGTGGCAATGAGAGCTGCCTACCCCACTTCCAGCCAGAGGTACAAAAGACTGTCATCTCAATGAGCAAGTAAAATAAAGGAAATCTGTTTACCAGCCAAAAGAAGCAATCCCTAAGTTTCTCTGTCTTGTTCTGGCCTTGGAGGGGACAAAACCTCCCTGTTAATACCTAAAGATGGTCCTATGTCATGTGGATAGGGCTGTGCAAATGCTAATGAAAAGAAAATTGCTATATTATGTCAATTGATGATTGTTGATACCCGTTCAAAGCCATTAAGAATCTTCAATTTGGTATTCAATGAAGAAGGAAACTTTATTCAGGGCCACAGCACAATTGTGATACAGGACAGCTGTAGAACAACTCAATAGTGTCACAGCTCTATTATGAAACAACATGACTGTGGAACAGAACATTTGTGAGGTTTCCCTGGGGTGAGGAGGCCTTTCTCCAACTAGACAGCTCTGCTCTGTTCAACCAGCTCTGTTCCACTCTGCCCTGCTCTGCTTCCCTTGCCCTACTCCACTCTGCCCTGCTCTGCTTCCCCTGCCCTACTCCACTCTGCCCTGCCCTACTCCTTTGCTCCCCTGCTCTGCTCCACCCATTCAGCTCTGTTCCATTCCTCAGGTCTGGTAAGAAGACTTCAGCTCAAACTGGAGCTGCAGCCTTCAGTGAAAAGGAAAAGTGCACTCCATGAGCCAGAGGGGAGCTGACTTACACAGAGGATAATCCCTGCCCTGGTCCCTGATCACTCTGACCTCACTGATCAGGAGGACTCTAAATCTTTGCAATTTGATTGGTCCAGAAAGCACTGCCCTGATTGATTGGTCAGAATGGAGCCACTTTGATTGGTTGGTGAAGATGCTGATGGGGATACAGCTGCACTAATTGGATGGAAAAAACCTCAGTCCTATTGGTTGAAATAGGATTACAGGAACTACTTTATAAGGGCTGGCTCAGATGCAGGAACAGAGGAGGCAGGCAGTTCAATACAGGCTTCTCCCTGAAGTGCAGTTTGTCTGAGAGGCTCCTGTGTAAAAATGGCTGCTAGGTTCTGTTTAAGTTTGATCCTGATTAGCCACTAGGGGTCCTTCTTGGTAGGTGTCTTCTATCTCAGGGTCCACAATTAGTAAACAACAAATTTGACATTTGGGTAAAAGAGTATTATGAGAGATTTTATAAAAGTGACTAAATAATAAGGAAATACACCATTCTGAAATTATGTAATCCTAGTAACATTATCTCAATACACTGAAGTAAAAATTGAGTCTTGCAAGGAGAAATTGGAAAATCTATTTATCAGTTACCCCTGGATTATAGTCTTTGAGGTCAGGCACTTCACAGCTTTGTTAGCTGTTTATTCCAAGGGACTAGAACAGCAAGTACTTGACTAATATTGTTGAAGAAATTGGTAAATAATGCCTAAAACAACTCTCTGGCCTTTCTGTAGACACTTAATCACATGTAGGAGAAAGTGGGAAGAGCTCCCTCCAGCTCCCATTCTGAGAGGATGAATCACCAGACACCAAGCACCCCAACCCTAGGGGTTCAAGCTGCTTCGTGGAATATTTATAAAGGAAATTCCAGCACCTAAAGGATCAAATTAATTCTATGATTATGTTGCTTAGTTAAGTTTATGGTCTGGCATAGAACAATTCATAATGATTAGGAATGAGAGAGTTTGGAGCACAGTGGAACAGTTCCTCCACACTCTAGCCATGCAGTTAATAAGATCAACCCTCTCCATTGTACAAAGGTGAGCAAAAGTAGGTTTACAGTTGTTCATATGGCAAATAATATAATAATTAATAAGTAATAATGCCAAAATTAACTCTGTGTTTTAAGCATTCACAACTGTGAATCTATGTTTGCCCACCCCTCTATATAGAGCACTGTTTATAGATAGAAAATCACATTGTCATCAAGTACCCATGGAAGATTGTTTAAATTGACCATAACCTAGCCCCAAATGCAAATCTCAACAACAAAAAATTCTTGCAGCAAACATCTAATTAAACTGGAAATGAAAAACAAAGCCTACCACTACCATCACACAGGGAATGATTATAGTTCTATAGTCTGCTCTGTATCTTCCCTCTATTTCTTTTCCTAATTTTAGCTCATCCCTCCAAGTTAAGGGGGTAAAGTGTCATGATCATCTAGATGGTTTCAACTTTGAGGGAAATATCAGATGAAGTGAGTTTATAATTGTAGAATGTGTACAGTTAACATTTTTTGATTAAGAAATTTCTCCTCTATTCCTATTTTCCTAAGAGTTTTAATGAAACAACGTAGATAGTTATCCAAGCTTAAGGTCTGTCTTTTTTGTTAACTTTATTTTCTTTAATATGTTGTTATTGATTTCAGAGAGAGGAAGGGAGAGATAGGAACATCAATGATGAAGAAGAATCATTGATAGGTTGCCTTCTGCATGCCCCCTATTGAGGATTGAGTCTGCAATCCTGGCATGTATTTTGATTGGAAATTGAACTGTGACTTCCTGATTGGAAATTGAACTGTGACTTCCTGGTTTCTTAGTTCAATGCTCAACCACTAAGCAACACTGGCCAGGCAAATACACTTGAAATCTTTCACAATTGGAAAACCCCTACAAAAAACACGCTTTTCAGCATCAGCATGCATGCTCAGATGTCCTTAGCAACAGTAACAGGCAACCCCACACAACACTTTCAGACAATTTATGCTGAATAAGAAATGTAGTATTCAGAAAAAGAGAAATAAGTTAAAAAATTTTAGTCAGTATTATATGATAATATGGGTCATATATTATATAAAGCACCTAAAGTATTGTACATATAGCTCCTGGGTATGGGTTTGTGGCCAGTGTCATGCTCAATAAGTTTGCATTTTGATATGTTTCACTTACCTTATAGTAAAATGTAGCCATTTATGAAATAATGTTCAAGGCATGTGTCCTACTATATATGATATGAATAATATTTCTTCTATTAAAGTGAAGTGATAATATTTACATTATTTATTACAAGATAACTCTATTTGTAGATCAGCATTTACGACTCTAGACTGTGAAGTCAAGTCATCTGGGTTGAAATGATTGCTTGCTGGCTACTTGCCTTGGGCAAGTAACTTTGCATCTCTGGTTCTTTATTTTCTACTTTTAAAGTGAGAATAATAATGATACCTACCTTTTAACACTGTTCTGAGGATTATGACCAACAAAATATGAAGAGTGCCTATAAATAACTGGCAGTTAATAAAAATTAGTCCTTTAAAAGCACTTACTAAAAAGCTAGGGCTGTGATGAGTGCTTTTCTTATAATATCTCCATTAATCCCTCAATATTATGAGTTAGCTTCCACTATTATACAGGTTTTACAGATGAAGTAATTGAGGCTTAAGGAGATGAAACTTATTTTAAAGGCCTGTGGTTGCTTAATCTTTGCCCTTATGAATGTTGCTGCTTGCTCATATATATGATCTGTTTGATGCTACATTCTTGATTAAAAATTCAACCTTGATTTTATCATTGTTCCCATGAGAAAATATTATCCATGTGCAATGGTTTATTTATGGTGCTGTTTTGGGGAATGCACTAAAGCAAAGCACAAGATTAAAAAAATGAAAGTTCATTAAATAAAATAAAGCAAAGAAAAATAAATTGCAAAGCCAACATGATAGAGAGGAAAAAACACTGAGTTGAGAATAAGGGCACCTGGGTTCTATTCCTGGTCTGCCTCTAATTGCCATCTATAAAATTACAGTCCGATGAACATCATAAATAGGTTTTCTTTTATCTATGTAAGGAGTGGCTTGAGAGTTAGGAGACCTAAACCCTCGTGCTTGTTGCTCCATTTCTCTGACTTCAGATTTCTTACCTACCATTTTAGTGAATTAAAGCCAGTGATCTCAAAGTTCAACCTTTATCAGAGGTTGTGTGTCCTGAATGTTTTAGAGACAATCAGGTTTTAGCACTGAAGAAATATTGTCTGAAAAGGTTGGGTATTTACTGTTCAGAGAAATCTGCAATGTTCTAAGACTAGCTCTGTTGTGTTGCCATGTGTTTGATTTATATAATATGGACATTGGAAAAAGATTTACCTTTTAAGGAATAATTAGAATATGTTATTTTTTTCTTCAAATTAAATACATTAAATTATAACTCTAGTCAGGATGTACACAGATCTGTCAGCGGTCCCAGCACAACCACTTCCCGACCCGCACCACTGAGTGCTCACCTCAGCCACTGTGCACAGGTGAACACAACTCTGGGTCCTAGATGCTGAGGGTGAGGTGCCCTCTTTTATTCTCATCTGCACGTCACAGTTTCCCAGGGTCCAAGCCCACAGAATAACAGGGTTAAAGCAGGGGAGGAGAAAAGGGGACGCCAATATTTATCCTTGAAAAAAGGTCAGTCTATTTCATGGTCAATAAATCAGTGTTATCTGGTCTGGACATAGTCTTCTGTGACCTGAGATAGAGTACTCATATACTGCTAGCTCAGGGAAGCCAGGAGAAATGACAGATTAATAGAGGAGTAGTGGCTTTGGGAGTCAGCTGACAACTGGGAAGATTCTGTGTTCTGATGGTGGAGATTATCTGCCTTGTTTTACTGGAAAATGAATTTGAGTTGGGGATTCTGTGATAGATCTCTCCCATATATTGATATATTGCAGCTTTGACAGTTGGCATGTTGATGGCATCAATTATCAGGGTTACTGCTTGTCCTTTTCGAATCTCTACTACCCCTTTGAACACCTGATAATTATTATAACAGGCAGCCGAAGTAGCAATGGCCATTACCTGAGGAATAGTGCAAAAGTTAAACACCTTTGGTTTTTAAGTCTGGAAAGGTAGAAGATGACATCAGGAATGTGGTATAGAGCACTTAGTATAAGTTCATTCAGACACTGTACGGCCAAGTCAATATTCTCCAGCTTAGCAAAATCACCCAACTTCTTAACATACTTGCTCCAAACCTCTTGAGGCCAGAACTCTCTTCCTTCTTGTTGATCTTCCAGATAATTAAGAATTATGTTTGTTTTCTGCAGAAACAGGCCCATGGAGTTGGTACACCCTATGTCTTCACCAACTAAGGGGTCTTCTAATTCTGAGCCTGAGAATAGATGAGAAAGGCCAATTCCCACCAGCCCGGCAACATAGTGACAGTACTTGTCCCACTCCTCTTCAGAGGTCACGTGCTTATCCAAAAACTCCATCCCAAATCCCATTTTCCAGCAAGTGTTGACAATCACTCTTTGATATTTCACAGCCAGATTTCTAAACTCGAGGGAGATCATTGGGAAGTCCTTCAACACTTGTCGATCATTCTCCTTACTCTCCATGAGTTGCCAGCAAGGGTCTTAAAGATAAGAGTGAAAGTTGTGTAACAGTGGGACTTTTTTTCATAACCATAAGATGATGGTTATGTCATCTTCTAAAATGTCCAGAGCTCAGAGAAACAGACAAAATATGATACTGCATGGCGCATTTTTTCATCCAGCACCTGGATAACAATTGCAAAACTGTGACTGGTCTGATGCAGGTACTTGTAACAAGTTTTCAATCTGCTGCTGAGTGAGTCATGGTCCATCTTGGGTATTACGTTATGCCGGTCCCCCATCTGGAAGTGCAGCAGGCTGTAAAACTCCTCCAGGTGCTCCAAGCACTTCAGGAACTCCATGTTTACAGCAGGATCAAGAATATGTTACTTATGATAGTTTATATTTCTACTTATGAAATCTTTTAAAATAAATTTTTATTAATTTCAGAGATGAAGGGAAAAGGAAAGAGAGAGAAAAATCAATGATGAGAGAGAATCATTGATCAGCTGCTCCTGCATGGCCTCTTTTAGGAATTGAGTCTGCAACCTGGGCAGACCCAAGGGGTCCCAGATTGCTAGAGGGTGCAGGCCAAGTCAAGGGGCCTCACTGATGCATAATTCCATGCACCAGGCCTCTAGTAGATAGATAAAATTTGTAGGTAACTAACTGCTTTTATCTTGCTGCTTTTAAGATTCTCTCTTTGTCTCTAACCTTTGTTATTTTATGATGTATCTTAAAGTGGGCCTCTTTGACCCATCTTGTTTGGGATTGTCTACACTTTTTGAACTTATATGTCTATTTTCTTCACCAGGTTAGTAGTTTATTGTCAGATTTTCATACAGTTTTTCAATCCCTTGCTCTCTCTCTTCTCCTTCTTGTACCCCTATGTGCATGTCCCAAAAGCTCCTAAATTATCCTCACTTTTTGGATTCCTTTTTATTTTGGCTGTTATGATTGGGTGTTTTCTGCTATCTCATTTTCCAAATAGCTGAGTTGATCCTCTGCTTCATGTAATCTACTGTTGATTCTCTCTAGTGTATTCTTCATTGTAGTTACTGTATTTTTCATTTCTGACTTTTAAAAATGTTTTATATCTCTCTTTTTTTTTACGTTTCCCATCGCTTTGTAAAGTAGCCACTAAGTTTATTGAACTTCCTTATAATCAACATTTTTAACTCTGCATCTGATGGATTGCTTGTCTCCATTTTGTTTGGTTCTTTTTCTGGATTTTTGCCCTGTCCTTTCTTTTGAGGGCTATTTCTTTTTTACTTATTTTGGCTATCTCCCTATTTGTTTTCATGTATTAAGTACAGCTGCTATATTTACTAGGTCTCTTGTGAGGCACAATGTAAAGTGGCCCAATGTACTAGTTCTCTTGTGAGGCATAATGATGCAATATCCCTGGTCACCAGAGGGAAGTGCTCCAGATGTGTCCCTATATGGTCTGTGTGTGTAGTTGTAGTTAAGCCTTGACTGCTGTTGGCACATCAGTGTGATAAATTGACCTCAAACTGATTGGCTATGAGGACTGGCTGTGAGTAGAGCAGAGGCACTGTTATGCAGAGGCTGACCTTGAAACAGGATTTGCTTTAGTGGGATCCTGATGCCTGCCAAGTGTTACCTTTGGGTATTTTGTATATGGAGGTAGTTGGTTGGTGCTCTGGTGTGGTATGAAGTTGTTTACAAGGTATTTTGGGTCTGGCTCTTCTTGGGAGGGACTTTGGTGCAGGACAAATCAGCCACTACCTTTGCTCTGCCAAGGTCACCTTGTATGAGCTACAAGGTGGTCTGCAGATGGATACTGCTTGTGCTTAGCTTGGAGATGCCTAGGAGAGGCTAAGATGGGAACTGAGGCTGGCTGCTAGTGCCAAGCGTGGAGCTACTTAATCAGAAGCATGGGGCACACCGAGGTCAGATGCTTCTGCTTGTGGTCTATGAATCTTTCTGAGATTTTAGGAACGTCTACAGTATAAGCTAAAACAGATAGTTTGTATAGAAAAAGACTATTGTAAATAGCTTGGGTCAGCACATAATCCAGAGGGCAGGAAAAACAATGTTAACCAGTTTGCTAGATACTCAGACTTGGTACCAGTTTGTGCCTGCAAGGGGGATGAAGGAGAAGAGGCTCAACAAAGAAACAATGGCTTCTGCCAGCACTTCTATGTTGGAAAATGCTGCCCATCCAGATTTCTACCTGAAACAAGATAATTCAACTCCTCCTCATACATTCTTTATGCTTTTTAAGCTACTGTCCCAGTGCTGGAGCTCAGAGTGAGTTTTTCAGTAAATCTTTGTGTGGGCCCTTTAAGAGGAATGCCTGGGACTCTAAGCAACTCTCTTGTCTCATTCAGCCACAATTTCTGCTGGTTTTCACATCCAGAAGTTGTGGGGAATGTCTCTTCCTAGCACTGAAATCCTGGCCTGGGGAGCCTGGTGTGGGGTTGGACCTCTTCCTCCTCAGGGAAGATCTCCACAGCTGAGACATCCTCCCAATTTTTATTTACCGCACATGGGTGTGGGATCATCCCATTCCCAATCTGTGCCCACTTACCACTTTCAGCATGGTTTCTTCTTTATATTGTTAGTTATAGGACTTAGATTTCAAGTGGTTCTGACTGATAGTTGTTCAGTAGTTTAGTTGTAATTTTGATGTGATTATGGGAGAAGGTGTGCATAGTGATTATCTACTCCACTGTATGAGCAGAGGCTAGACCCTCCTCGCCTTGGTTTTAAAGTTCCTATATCAGAAACATTCACATTTAGGAAACAATTTGAAATCTCTCTAAGACCAAATGTGAAATGTTAAACAGAGGGGCAGAAGAAAAGAGAATTTGAGAAGAAGAGTAAATAATGCAATAAAGACGAAGTATTCAGAAAATTTTTTATTTGTCTTTTACTATAGATCCTGACTTCATTTTTGGCTCAGGGAAATCAAACCTGACATCTATGTCTCATTTATTCCAACTGTAAGTGAGGTAATAGTTATTTATATACCTTGAAGGGGTAAGGTTTTGATTAATTAGTTAATGCGTTAATGTGCTTTGAAGTCCTAAGTGCTATTAAGCTTCATTTAGATTACTTAATAATTTTATGAACTCAGGGTTCTCTTACCAGCTGAAGAGTGGAATCTCTTAATCAGATTTTTCAAATGGCAGAGCAGTTTTAATTCAATCTTCTTCTCAAAACCAGTTCACACTGGCATTTGCAATTACAATAAAAGTTAAACACTTGGGCAATCAACATGTCCTACTGTATGGGGTAGAATAATCTCTTATGATAGTAAAGGTAAATATTAGTTCCTTTTTCTCTTTTTGTTTGATTCCCTTTCCCTTAGTTCCATATATCTCAATATCTGTTAGAGTTTCATAGCCTAAAAACTTTGAAACAGAAACTCATGGTAATGGCCCTTCCTAGCTCAAAGGTCATGTCTGGCAGTAACCTGGCTGAGATGTTTCATGCTAACTGGTCCTGAGAGTAGAAAATGGATTAGTGTGGGCCACTGGGCCAATGCTTATTGTTGCCATAAACACAGTTTAATAATAGGGACCTAGTTTCTTACATGTGCTCCAGTGGAAGAATACTGGAGGTCTCAAACAGGCTCACTCTGAAAGGGCACCAAAACTGTTTTAAAACAGCTTATTTAAAATGAGAGTTTAGACTGCATCCTGTAAGTCAGGTGAGAAGGATGAGTGGAGTGATCAGGAGAGTGCTAATGGGATGTACGGTGTTGGTCAACAGGCTTTTGGCTGTCTCAGTATTAGGTCATGCACAGTGCAAGACATCTGGCTCCAACATAACCCTAAAGGCCATCTGTTCCCTCCTCCTACCCACAACTCTCAACAGTAAATCTACAGGTGTGGTCCAGCAGGATTCAGGTCAAGGACAGTGAGTGCAATGGCAGTGTAGTCCAATGGCAGTGTAATCCAATAGTATGGGGTATTTGTTCCCCTTCCCTCCCTGCCCCCAGTGTTCTTCCTTCCACTTATATCAGGAAGTAGGTTTACAGATTATTCCAATCAGTCAGCAAAGTGTGAAAAAGCAGAAAGAAAATACAGTGATTCCACATCCTGAAGACACATGCCCTTTTAGTAATTCAGTCTTGTCTTTGCTTACCCAGTCTAAGAGCTATGTCCTAGGGAGTGACGTTAGGATATTGTTAGGAATAGATTTTCAGGTTTCATTTTTAAACTTTTCCTAAAGAAAATTATAATTGTAAAAACCTCAGCCCCTTTCTTACCTTTCCTTTATTATTTTAACTTGGTTCCTTTATATAGTTTCATGTTTGTGTCTTCACTATTTGGTGTTGCGTGACATGTACTGCTTATCTTTTTTCTTGGTTATATTTACTCAGCATTTTCTAAATCAGGATACAGGGGAAATATTTTCTACTTTTCAATTTAGTAGGCTACATGGCTTTGATATAAGATAAGACACCCTTGGTTGGGTTTGTGTTCCTAGTTGGGTAAACATTTCTGGTACATATAATATATATGTCATGGAAACGACATGGGAGGAGAGCTGTGATAGCCTGCTGGACCTGTTCCAGCCAGTGGGTAGGGCTGCTTAATTCCAGGTCTGTCCAGTGGTGCATGAACTGAGGGTCTCCTGTGGTCTGACAGACAGCATGCCTTTCTGACAGTAGCAAACTGTATTGCTCCCAAGTGCCCAGTGTGAGGACAAGAGAGGGATGGAATGAATTCTTGCTGGAGTTGAACAGACCAACATGCAATAACTAAAAATATGGTGTCAGGTGTCAGGAATGAAAATTCACCTTAAGACACCTAATTAAGTAATTTTTATGAAGAGACAATTCATTGCAATTCTATACATTTTTAAAAGTTGTAACTATTAGAAATAGACTGGAAAGAGATAATAGCCTACATCAGAAGCAGGTATTAATATAAATCACAATGAATGTGTTACAGAATAATTAGAATACAATAAATGCATTAGGAAATGAATTTAGAGGGACTGAACTCATTTTTTTTTCCTGCTGTCCTTCTGGGGATTGTGCAAAATACCCATATTTTGTTTCAAGCCTTCGCCCAATTTTGTTGTAAAATTATCAGCATGTGGTTTTCTGCTTCCCTACATTAATTATTATTGAACCTTATTAAGTTGTTTTGATTAATGACCAAATACCCAACCTCTTTAGTGAGTCTTTCCTCGTGAGCTGTTCATCCACCAGGACTTGCTGGCTAAAGTTCTCACTTAGACCTGCTGTCTGGGCTGTATGTTGGAGGTGGGGGCTTCCAAGGGAACAAAGTGGAGGAGGAGAAACAGGATCCATGAACATTTTGCACCCTTGATCATTTGGTATTTAAAGAATGAAGAATTGATTATTGTTGGAGAGTGAGTGAGCACCATACACAGTAATTGTGTGACAGTGGCCCAAGCCACCTGAGCCTGAGCCTGAGCAAGCTTTCTGCAGGACTTCCCTCACCTGTACACCAACTGAACCTGGCTGCAAATGTCATGTGTGACAAAGGAATTTGGGGGTTAAATAAAGAACAAAATGGCTACAGCCTCACTACCAAATAGAAAATTACAGTTTGTTTAGTTAGAATTCCATATGTCGTGGGCTGTAAAACACACGGGTATCTTTCTCAGGGGGTTGAATAGCATGTGGCTGCAAAGGGGCCTCTTTCTCTCAGGACATTCAGCAGTCAGAAACTTCAGTTTTCCTGCCTCCAGTGGCTGCTCAGACTTTCAGTGGCCAGGCTTTTCCTAGAGTGTCTATAGCACTAGCTTGGTTTTATGCAGAACTAAAGGGCTATTTCTCTGCCTTCAAAGCATTCTATGATAAAAAAGACTGCTGCCTGGCTTGCCCCAAAAATGTGTTTCTATTTCCACAGAACTGTAGCTTTCCATCATCTCTCCTTGAGTGCCTGACCACAGTGGAGGCCTGCAGTGGGGATGCAAATTCCAAGTGGAAAAGGGCCCATCAATCTTACAGAACTTTAGATCATAGAATAGTCCTTGCACATATCTAACACCCTTCTATTCAGCTGCCAGCAATTTTACCACTTTATCCCAGAACGTGTATAAATAAGTGGTTCTCTCTATTGCAATGGTTTTCAACCTTTCTAATGCCATGACCCTTTAATATAGTTCCTCATGTTGTGGTGACTCCCAACCATAAACTTATTTTCATTGCTACTTCATAACTGTAATTTTGCTACTGTTATAAATCATAATGTAAATATCTGTGTTTTCCAATGGTCTTAGGCGACCCTGCTAACAGTTCTCAACCTCTGGGTTGTGACCCACAGGTTGAGAACCACTGCTGTAGAGCCTAAGATAATCAGAAAACACAGATGCCTCTTACCTCACTCCCTGACATCAACAACTGTAGCAGAGTTGAGTGAGGGCTGCACCCACCCCAAAAAAGTGTGAAATCCCATGGGGAGCCGAAGAATAAATTCATAGCTTATCTAAGAAAGCCGTCAATGTTGATCAAGGGAATGGCTGCTGATAATATTTTTACTTGAACTTCAAATAGAATTAACTTACTTGCCACTCCCATAAATTTACAGTCTGAAGTAGGCTTAGTCATAAGGAAAAGTACTAGAACCCTTGCAAGAGTTCTCCTGGTGCTTTTTACTCAGTGTAGGTCAAAAACAGAAGCTAGCAGAAAAGTTTTCTCAGAAGGACTGATAATCAATATTTTGGGTTTTGTTTCTGAGATGGCTGTTTGGCAAAACAGCCAGGCAGTAGGAATAGTGGCGAGGCGCTCTGCCAGGAACACCTCACAGAAACAGTGAGCACCAGGGGCTAGATTGGTCATGAATTTCTCAAGCTCAAGCCTAGGGATCGGGGTACAAGTGGCTCTAACTCTCTCATGTGAGTTTCCTCAGCAGCCAAGTTCCTAAGCTTCCTGCAGTCTGATGGGAAGGAGAGGCTATGGAAGGATTGCCCTTGGTTCAGCATCTGCCCACCTCCCTTCCCTCTGCACTGAATCCCTTTCTGCTCTTTCCTAGAATTCCTCAGAGTACTGGTGAAATCACCAGGCTGGATCCTGAGTCCAGCAGAAGCTCTGAGTCTTTCTGGTTAAACCACATGACTGAACTATTCATTGAAATCCCTTCCCATTCTTTTTAAGCCTACCCTTTCCTTCATGAACTTCTGAAACATAAAACATGCTCTCTGTAACCAGATCTCCAGGTCTCCCAATTATAAAAGAGAAAACTTAGAATCATCATGACCAGGAAGAAGCAGCCCAGCTCACATGAATGTTTGAATCTTAAACACATTGACAAATAGGCATATATAATATATATATATATATATATATATATATATATATATATATATATATATATATAAAATAGGCTAATATATTATACATATATTTAATTTGAGATGACTGGGAAAGATAAATAGTTACAAAAAGGTTTTAAAGTTCAACTCTCAATGGTCATTTGAAAGATGTTAGTTTTGGTAAAAGTGTGTTTGGAAGTTAACATGACATGAATCACTTGGTGTATAAAGTATTCAGGGTTCTAGGAGTTGAAAAGGTAGGAAGCAAAACACTGACTTCACAGGTTTTCCTAAACTGCTTATCCTTGTTGCATGAGTAGGAACACAGCAGAAAAACTGCCACCATTAGATAGTAATTTGGGAAAATCCTTAAAGAAGAAACATTCTGAACATGCTCTGGGAGTAGAAGAATGGATTTAAATAAAGTAACTAACATTTTACCTAATTTAAGGGTGTGGTAGAAGGAAGTATATACTAGAAAGCTACGGGAAATCTCCCTAGACCCAGGGCAAGCACAGTGCAGGGAGTGAGCCTGGAAATGGTCAAGCTCTCTCCTTCTTCCCTCTCTCCTGTCTCAGGTCCCTCATCTCTAGTTTGACATGGAGATATCTACACTTTCAACATTTCTTTGCAAATACAGCTTTCTCTTTTACTTGTTGGTATGATGGTTCCAAATGGACACCCCCAGAAGAGCACATTACTCTTCAAACAGGGTGGGGCACATAGAAGGACCTTTGTTAACTAACCCCTTGATGGAATTGACAGAAGTGAATAAATATGGTATCGCCAGCTATTCATTCACCAAACAACATACCTGGGAGTGAGAAATTAATTGGCAGTTGAGTCAG
Source organism: Pipistrellus kuhlii (assembly GCF_014108245.1). Taxonomy (NCBI): domain Eukaryota; kingdom Metazoa; phylum Chordata; class Mammalia; order Chiroptera; family Vespertilionidae; genus Pipistrellus; species Pipistrellus kuhlii. The sequence goes on along the minus strand of NW_023425515.1, from coordinate 106,173,404 downwards.
GATCCACTACTTATCCAGACAGCTCTAAAGCTGTTATTTCTGGAACTTCCAGGTCCACATCTAATATCAGTGGGACAGTTTTCAGAAGAGGTGTGGGAGCCCCCTCCCCAAAGTACACACTCTAGTGGTTCTATTTTGTCTAAAAACCTGGCTACTAAAGCAATGAGATATGAATTTAACAAGTGACTTTGAGTCCAAACAACTTAGTGAATTTCTAAGTTACATTCACTACAGAGAAGGGCTCATGAGACCTTCTGTATGTCAGGTGATATCTTAGCAGAAGGAGAGGTGTGGATTCTTCCGTGAACAAAAGCTATATTGGGTGAGTGAGGGGGCATCAACTGATTAAAGATAATTTGCCTCAGAATGTAAGGTGTTCCAACTACCACAGAAAAAAAAATATGGGGGTTCCTCAAAAAACTAAATACAGAACTATCAGATGATGCAGCAATTCTATCTCTAGCTACCTAACCAAAATAAACAAAAATAAGATTTTGTTGACATATCTGTACAATATGCCACTGGATTAAACCCCTAAAATATCAAAGGATAAACTTTATGTTATGCATATTCTAACACACACACACACACACACACACACACACACACACGCAGATTAGGAAATTGGAAGTTCCCAGAAGCAGGTAAATGGTTAAGGAGCTATGTCAAACATAAGAGATAGAGTAAGAAGAATGAACACCAAGCCATTAATTTAGAAAACATGAGGTCATAGCATTAGCATCCTAAAGTTGGTTTCAGTGAAGTGGGAGGGGGTCAGGACACCAGATTATAGAGATGAGGAAAGAGGAAAGAGGTTGGAAGAAGCACAGATTTTAAGGATGGGGTTCCCTTTAGAAAAAAATAGTGGACCATTGGCACAGTGACTTTAGAAAATTATTTCTCAAAGTGTAGACCTTGAATGAAACCACATCAGAATCATCGGGAATATTTGTGAAAAGGTTCTTGGGCCCATCCCACGTATTTGAGTCAGACATTACAGGGTAAGAAGACTGGAATCTGCATTCCAGACATGTTTGTAGGTTGTCCTTCTGAACACCAAGATTTCAGGACCAAAGTGAAGTTGGAAGGCTATCAGGTAGAAGAAAGTATTTGATGATGCTCACACCTGAGCGTGTTTCTAGAAGACTGAAGGACCAGGTGAAGAGGAAGATGATTGTCATTCAGTGGTGGGGGAGGTGGCCTCAGATGAGTAATGAATGGAAAAGACCCAAAGGAGACTGAAAGTGGATAAAGGAGCAGAGACGTGTGGGAGGGAGGAGAAGGAACAGGGCAAGCACTCACCTGGATGGAATAGATCTAAGGGAGTGGGAGGATGAAGGAGAAGGAGTGGCTGAGCCACTGCAGGGCCTGAGGTTCTCATCAATCAAAGATTGTTAAACTCAGGGTCCAGCAGAGCACCCTCCCACCAGGTTTACAAATCTCAGAGGATATCGATATGGGCACTATCCAAGGTAGAGTGCTGTTCATAGCAGGTTTTGGTGGGAACAGGGATTCTAGGGCCTGGCAAAGACCTCAGTAAGAAGCATAGCTATGTCCAGGGTCAGTGAGTGGTCAATGGAAGCCATTAAAGTCCAGGAGGACTAAGGACAAAAGTCAGGAGAGTGAGGGCAGGACAAAATGGAGGGTGTCATCTGTGGTCTGTGGCCAAAGGGAGTTCCAGCAATGAAACTGCTCTCTGAGGGGCTGGAGGGTATGAATAGGATTAGCTATAAGAACCTTAAGTCAGGATGGGTAGAACTTCTCCATGCAATTCTTGAGCTCCTTATAGGAGTTACCATATTTAGTTGAAAAAAAGATAGAGCAGCTTTTTATATAGATTCTTTTATTCAGACACTGCCTCATTAGCCCTTCCCACTGCTACTCTGTGGAAAGGTGAGATTGACTGATTTTTCTTTTATCTTGGTTTCTCTTTTACATTCCCTTTGAAGGAAGAAACTGAAATAAGAGATAGAGTTGGAAGTGTTGGGGAGACCCTATCTCCTGGGTGCTGGGCTTAGAAGAAGCCTTTCAGAAAAGCTGGAGCTACTACTGGCTCTGACCTCATCTGCTCATGTCACAGTGTGGAGATAATAATATCCATTTCACAGGGTGACTGTGAGACTTTAATGAAAAAAAAGTATGTAAAATAATTAACTTATTATCAGATACATGTGAGCATTTAAGAAATGGTAGCTTCTACTGAGGTAGTAGTAATTCTTCTTCTTCTTCATCATCATCATCATCATCATCATCATCATCATAATCATCTGAATCCAAACAGATATTTCTTTGGGAATTAACTGCCAGGAGATTATTCTGATGCAGCAAGAAGAGATGCCACCACTACCACCCTCAGAGGGATCTTTAGATGACTTTCCATCCTTCCCCCATATCTCCATCTAGCTCCATGGCTCTCACATTTGGCTATCCATTAAAATAAAAATTTTAAGATTCTGATGCTCAGGTCCTGCTCCAGGTGAAACCAGAATCTCCAGAGGTACAAATCACATCATTTTCCAGAGGCTCCTCATGTAATTTCCAGGCATCACCTGAAGTGAGCACTGCCAGACTAGCTAGACACTAATCGCATTCCAGATGCTTCGCAAGCAAGCGTTGACTTAACTGTTACACAGGTTTCAAGTGACTAAAGGAAAGTTTTGGGGCTGCACAAGTCCTGCACACACATTCCCTAAGGCATATGCTTTCTTTTGGCAACTGATGTTCCCCTTGGGACAGAACTGATGTGAATGGACATTGCAACATCCATAGAGATAGTTGTTGAAACAGATGGTGAACCTACAGGATACTGGCCTTCCCTTCCCAGGAAAGACATCCTGGGAGACCCCAGGGCCTAATCACTCTCTTGGTCAATATTGCTGTATAGGAAGTTGCAACTTCCTTCCCCCCCCCCCCCTTAATCTTTACTTTAATTCAGCTATAAAGATAAAGTTTATTTTTTCTGGAATATCTGTACAATTACTTTCTTCTCTCCTTTTATATTAGTGAGTGTGAAGTAGCTGGGGGTTCTGCCCTCAGCCACATTTTTTTTTTTTAAATCACTGATGTATCCTTTGATAACCAGTACCATGCAGGTATCACACAGGTGGGGGTTCCCTCATATTTTTCCTGAACAACTTACTGCTGGGTGACAAATCAGTGACCTCTAGGTAGAGATAATTATGTACCTTTGAAGCTACTGCTGCACATGGAAAAAACATAGGTCTCATCTTTAGGTCCAAGATCCCAGTGCTTATAGACCATGAGCTTCATTTTCAGTGTTCAGTCCCAGAGGGGGAAGTCAATCTGTCCACAGGGTGTGGGGAAGATAAGCAACTGGTGTGAAGAAGAAAGAGTAGGATTCAAGAAGCATGGATTTCAGTCTAAATTCCCCACAGCTCAGCTTTGTGGACTGAAACTAAATTATTTCTCTTACCTCAATCTTTTCAGCTAAAAAATGAGATTAGATCCCTAGGTGGTTCCCAATAGATGTCTATTCTTGTTACAAGGCCTCTGTGAATAAATCAGAGTTTTCCTGGGACACCCAAAGATCTACAATAGATGTTCATAACCTTTAACTTGTATCCCTTTATGGGCCCTCTGGTTCTAATATTTTCCAGTGTTTCTCATCCCATGATTTCCAGCATGATAATGCTAAGACCCCCTCAGCTGGCGAATACCCAAGCCACACAGCCCCATCTGATTTTGTAGTGGCTGAGAGGTATGTGTCTGCTTTAGAACCCTTTTAAGTGATGATGACCTGGTGTGAAAATTTACTATAGTAACCTACTTCCTGGCTCCCTGCCCCTTCCATGGTTACACATGGATAAATAATGCTATGCCATGTGGCGGTTGTGGATTTAGTTTAATGAGGGCCAAGTAAATGGTAATTGTCTTCCCCATTTATCCTAGTAATTAGATGGTGAGGCCATATCTTCAGGGCTTTTAATGTTTAGAACAAATGGTTCAGTGTTGCAACCCTGTTGCCACATGGCCTAGGGTGACTCTCAGCATTCTGCTGCCAACAGGTCAGCAGTGCCATCCTCACAGAAAACACCCAAAGATCAGCTCAGAAATGCACAGGATCAGGGTGCCCCACAATTCCATTTTCTTCTTTTTATGTTTCTCTTTACCTGACTAGAGTAGGTGAGGCTGGAAGCTCTGGCAGCGACACACTACTTATTTGGCCAATACTTACTTCCCCCTCCCAACAATGCTGCAGGAACTGAGCACCTACTGTGCCAGGCTAAAGCCTGCTTGAGTGTGCACACCCTGCTGTTCCCACTATTTCTTCTATCTGAACATTTGCCTTTCATCTCTGTGAGCTCATCAACATTACTACCTGTCAAGGCTTGGATCAAAGATCACTTTTTCATGCCTAGGAAGAGCCTGTCACCCTCTGAACTCCTGTAATACTCACGCCTGTCACATTGAGATGATCACATTGCCTGCCCTTCTGTGCTCTTTCCAGATCTACTCTAAGACTTGCCAGCCTGCCAGTTCCCTAAAAGTAGCTGCATGCCTGCACCCTCTTTGTATTGGCTCCGAGCAGTTGACTGCCAATGGCTCTAAATGTGTACCTGAAACCTTAAATGAATATTGTTTACTTTGGGATTCATTTGAAAAAGAAGTGGAATCATCACAGTGAGATAGGCTTCCTAAGGCCTTCAAAGGCACTGGGTCATAGTCTGAAAAGTTCTTGTTAGTAAGACTTACTGGTCTAGCAGAGTCTGACCCTTCTTGGTCCAATGGAGAAAAGAACAACCACTTTTTTGTTTTGTTTTTAGGTTTCTGATGTTGTTTTGATGGTTCTTGTTCTGGTTCTTTCCTTCTGAGCTTGATACTTTCTGGAGCTTGGGCTGCTGCCCTCTGTGGCTGTAGGAATGCTTTGATTTTTGTGGGAGGAATGCTCTCCAGCTGTACAGGTGAGCAGCATTAGGGTAAGGGGCTCCCAGGATGTGGAACATCAGTGCTAAAATTGGCACATTCCTGGCACAAAACCCTAAGAACATCCATGTAGCTTCAAGCATCTGAAGGATCTACATGGGGATGGGGGTAGAGATGGCATGGTGACTAATTGTATCTGGTGGGGTAGGTTATGCCAGCAGATGTGGCAGGAACAACAATGAGGGCAAAAAGACCTCAGGCAAAGCAGTTCAGAGATAAGCTGTGCCCTTTGGGAAACACAGCAGATGGCCATAAAACACTGTGAAGACAAGTCCTGCAAACACCTGCCAATACTGGCTTATCACACCTGAGATTTACAAGCAGAGCCCTGCAAGGCACAGCTACCCCACATCAGAGACATGTAAACAGGGAAGCAGTGATAAACTAGTTTCAGGCCTTCTGTGTAGGAACCTTGAAGATGCAAAGCATCGCTTAGAGAGGTCTGAGATGAGTTAATTTTAAATTTTAAGAATTTTGAAGCCAGCTCAAGTGTATAGAAGTGTTTGGAAGCTCAGCTCTGCTCTGTGGTGAGTTCTCAGAACTGAAGTATCTGTCACTGTACTCCCCTGGATACTCAATATGATTGAGGGCCTTCAACCCAGAGACTAAAAGGTGGGAAACTGAGGAAAACCCTAGGCACTGCCATCATAGCACAGGGATGATGTAGTTCATAATATTTATCTTTAATTAGTATAGATGGGGCTACTGATAAAACATCAAAGTTAGTGATGACAGTCTTTGTTGATCAGTTATCTTGGAGAGTCATGTTATTTTGCTCTTTCTGGAAGATCAGAGATGGCTCACTATTACTGTCCAAGAATATTACCCAATAAAAAGCTCCACCTTCACAATACTATTAGGATAAAGCATTTTAAAAATTACATACATAGTGCTAAATAAATAATTGGAAATTAACAACTTATTTAATCTGCTGGATGTTGGGAAATGCAATAAAAAAACAGAATGATCTTTGAAGAGATTCTGTGCACAGGGCAGGCAGAAGATAGTCTGTCATGTGACAAGGATGCATTTGGTGAACAGATGGAGAGACAGAATTATGATCTGCAAGGCCATCAGAGAGCATGAGGAGTGGAATCCCAGTTCCATCCCAGTTTTAGTGTAAGTATGGCCTCAATATCATCTCCTTTCATCACATAACTCAGGTGTGTTACTACATCCTGCATCTAGGACAGAAATCAGAGCTATAAACCATATCTACCCAGCAACATGCTCTACTGACCATTTTTTCCAGTAGATTTTTAATAGAAAGGAAATAAATCGCCTATAAAGATAGCTCTGAATTTATTTATTTATTTTTTAAATATATTTTATTGATTTTTAACAGAGAGGAGGAGAGAGGGATAGAGAGTTAGAATCATAGATGAGAGAGAATCATCGATCAGTCACCTTCTGCACACCTCCCACGGGGGATATGTCCACAACCCAGATACATGCCCTTGACCGGAATCGAATCTAGGCCAACGCTCTATCCACTGAGCCAAACCAGTTTTGAATTTAGAGGGGTAGGTTGCATGAATTTAGAGGGGTAGGTTGCTCTGAATTTAGAGGGGTAGGTTGCATGACTATCTGTGCCTTCTCAGTACCCTGTAAAGCACTTTTCAGAATGTTATGCATTATCTTATCTAATAAAAAGTGAATATGCTAATTGACCCTCACACTGTCACAAAGATGGCAGTGCCCACAACCAATAAGGAGGAAATATGCTAATTGACTGCCACATCCTCAAAAATGGCAGCACCCATGACCACAAGATGGAGGCACCCTGTCCCTTCAGACTCACTGGGGTGGCAGGCATGTGGCAAGGCTGGGCCCAACCCCAGCCATTCCATGTGCACCTGCCTCCAGAGTCCCCCAGTCCTCTTTGTCCCCAACCACCCAGGGCCAGCCTGAAGCACAGGCAAGCCTCAGATAGTGCTGCCCAGTCATCCAAGGCAGCCTGAGGAGCAGACAAGCTTCAGTTGGTGGTTGCCCAGCTGCCCAGGGCCATCCTAGGCTCAGGTAACCAGGGCTGGCTGAGGCTTGTGCTGCCACCAGTGTCAGCAGCAAAGGTGTGATGGGGAGTTGCCTTCCCCTGATCACCGGGTTGCCTCCCACCCCTGAGAGTTCCTGAACTCTGAGAGGGGGCAGGCTGGGTTGAGGGACTCCCCTCCAGAGCATGAATTTTCCTGCATTGGGCCTCTAGTACAAATCATAACTGAAGTTTAGAAAAAGAATTCAGGAAATTACATATGACCAAAAAAGGTCTACCTTGGTGTTCCTGATTATTTCAGTATCAAATTGAATTATTTATTTTTTCAAGAATGTTATGTTTAGAGACAATTTTCATCAGTAACTCAACCTTTGACTGCTTGTATGTATTGGTTTTCCTCCTATTATTTATCCCCACTGCTCTTTCAGCTTTCATCATTTTCTGAACTCTGATGGGAAAAGAATGTCTGGTTGCTGACATGCTGACAACTTGGTACGTCACTCACATACATACCACACACAAATCACAAACACAACACACACACACCACACTCTATACATACATCACATACACATGTAGCATATGCACACATACCACACCCTACACATACAACATACACACACTACACCCCTAACCACACCACACACAGGCCACGCACCACATATATACCAGATACACAAACTGTAGACAGTGTGGATATTTTTCTTCAAAGTTAACTGCTTCTAAAGCACCCCATAACTCCTACTTGTGTGTTCTTATTGCTGTAAGAAAGATCGGACAGGTTGATCACCACATGCTTCTTGGCTTTGATAGGAAGGTCCTCAGGGCTGACACTGCTTTTGACCAGCATGTGACTCCTGTCAGAGGTCAGTCGTTCTTCCTGCCTGTGGCTGCAGCTGTGGTATTTCCTCACGTGGAGGCAGAGGGGCTCTCGCCTGACAGAAACCCTGGAATCTGTGATTTCTGCTCCAGACCTCCAGTTAATAACAAGCAGTATCTTAGAATATTCCAGTAAATGAGAGGAAATATTGCTTATTTAAGTGTGATGCCATTATTCTTACTGAATTCACATCAAGGAAACAGAAGCTCTGAGAGATGCATCACTTAGTCTCTACAGTCACTGTCTTTCAGAATTCAGCAGGACCGGACTCAAGAGCTGTCTTTCTTCAACATGTAGAAGATACCTTTTCTTTTAATTTATTTCTTTAAGGTCTTTCACTGTACTGTTTACCAGCCAGCACATTTTTAAGATAATGGGGCTAACATACATTTAAATAGATTTCTGAGTGCAGTCCTGTAAATGACAGTAGATAAATCACTGAATTATTGATTTACAACCATGGAGGTGATACAGAGCATCTGCTCATGACAGCAGGCTCAGGCCTGTTCCTGGCTACTGAAATATCATAATACCTATGTTCCTTTTAGCTTGTGGTTATGAAACTTGAAGAAGTAACTTTGTGGAATATTATATTTTCTTGAAAAATACCTCTTGCCCTCTAGTTTAATGCATTCCTTTGAAATAAGGTCCATGCATACTGGTGAAGAGAGCAGATCATGTTAGACCACCTCACCTGAAACCTGCTGCAGTTTCAGCCACATTGGCAGTCAGGAAAACTGAGAACAAGAGACCTTGCCTTCAGATTGAGGAAAGGAGACAGAATTTTCACCCTTGTTTTCCTCTGCTCACTAAGATGCCTCTGTTCATCCAACTGATGAGACTAGTGCAAAAGTTACTCATCTGAAATTTATTTCCTGGAATTTACTTTTTTTTTTGTTTGTTTTTTAGAAGTACAAAGGAGTAGTTGTTCACTAAATTCATTGTATAAAATAAGGCTGGTGACTCCTCGCTTAAATGCTACTTCTTCATTTATCTTGATGGGCCTGAAGTGGTGATTCTATTGTTTGTTTTTGTTTCTTTAGTATAAATCTTATATCCTCAATTTCTTTGAGGTTAAGAACCATGATTTATACTTATTGATAATTTAGCATTTTTTCTGATTAATTAATGGGTGATGAAACATTGATAAAATCTATATCACTATGTTTTTGGTTAAGATTTTGTCTATCCAGATTGTATTAGAGAATCAGACCTAGACAAGGATCCCACCAGGAATACTGGGTTACCCTGCAGAAGGAGATGTTTGTGATTTTTATAGTCATTATACTGTCTCTTCATCTTCTCTTTGTTTTTTTTGTTTTTTTTTATTAGCATCCTAAATGTACAAAATTCCTAAGGCTGTTTATACAGTCTCTTATCAATGTATCTTCCTTCATCTTTAACAACTTGTTTCCATTAGCTGAGCCAAAAAGCAGGCTCTTCCCATGAGGCTGCATACTACGAGTGAGTTTCCCCTGAGTTTCCTATTCTGCAGGGACAGAACAAGAAAGAATTACTTTCATTTTGATGCTCTTCTTTGTTTCGACTTTATTCCAGATCTTTACCTATTCAAGGAGATGCCCATGATGTGCCATTTCCTTTTGGGCTTCTTCTCCAATCCCCCACCCCCCTTTTTTTTTTTTTTCCTTTCATTCATCTCTGTCTCACTGTTTTCCCAGAGATACTCCAAGGCAGGGATCAGGACCTGTGAACCAAATTCAGTTCCCAGATGTGTGATTTATTTTTTATTTAGTTTTTGTTATTCTCACCCAAGGATATATTTCCCATTAATTTTTAGAAAGAGTGGAAGAGAGGGAAGGAGGGGGAGAAAGAAAAAGGGAGGAAGGGAGAGAGAGAGAGAGAGAGAGAGAGAGAGAGAGAGAGAGAGAGAGAGAGAGAGAGAGAGAGAGAGAAATGAGATAGACACATTGATTGCTCGCTCACTGACTAGGAACCAGAATTGAGCCTGCAATCCAGGTAGTGCCTTCAATATATGGTTCATGCTCTATTTATTGAGCACACTGGCCAGGGCTACAGGCATGGGATTTAAGAAACAAGTCAAATTGGGTACCATCACACTAAAACATGGAAAACTTTCAAGGCCCTCCTGAAAGCCAGAGGATCAGGCAACACTGTATTGCACAAGGAGGAAAGTTATTGAATGTGGGCATCTGGAGCTGGTACAGGCTCTCTCCAGTCCACTCTTCTTCCTACCAATCCTCCATAGCAAATCCTAACTAGCTTCTGATTGCCCTCCCTCATATGCCCTCCCTACCTGGATCCTGGAGCTTTCAATTTTGTAAAGGAACAAAAACATCTGAGCATAGAGACCCAGTGTGGTATGATGGCTTTAGAACTTTAGGATTTGACTACAAGTTCCACCACCACCAGCTGTCTCATCATGGGTGGTCCTTGAATTTTTTATTTTTGTCTTATCTTTTCTTTATAGGGCTATTGAAAGGAATTCAGGAGACAGTGGCATAAAAGTAGTTCTCAAAAGACAATGTAGACACTGGCTCTAGTGACAGATCCCTTGTTTTTATCTCATGCAGCTTCTCCAGGGACCTTGGTGCTGCCTACACAGTTTGTGCCAGATGTTCCCTCTGCCTTTAACTCTCTGAGGGTGGGAATACTTTCCCATGGATTTTAGAGACTATGACACTATTAATTTAGGCAAGCCATTTTTTTTTCTCGTGTTTGTGACCTCCCTTAAAGGGGCAGGTAAAGCAGAGAAGCATGTTGGACTGATTTTCTTATGAGTAGGCCACCTTTTTTGATTAAAGGAAGAAGGTGATTCCTATGTGCTTACCCTCCATGTAGGTTATTATTACAAAGGGCCTCACACACCCACATACTTCCCACTAGCTGGCATGATCCCAGGATAAATAAAATGTGCATTTTTCTTATTAATCACCAATATAAAAACAGATGGCCTCTCTTTCTATTGTTCTCTGCCTGGTTCACACCCTGTATAATTGTGTACTATTTCTATAGCCATGACATGCCCTAAGCTACCACCAACATTGACTGAATGGCTTATAAAGTGTTTTATCTATTCTCAGTGTCTACATGGAGTTCCCTGAGAGCTGTCCAGGTGGTGACTCAGGCCTTCAAGGGCAGCACACAGAGAGGTCACTCATGACCTCCTTAACTTCTGTGAGAGTCACCTCATGAAAATATCTAGCTGAATGTCTACATTTGCTTCCTAAAGTAACTAAATTCCATTACAATTAAGTATCCTATGTCCACTTTACAAGGCAAGTTCTTTGAAAAGGAGTTTATTATGATAGCAATGTTGACAAAATGAAATAGTTCTTGCATGGTCCTGTATGTCGGCAAGGAAAAGAATTTTGCCCTGAAGAAGACAGGTATTTTACCATAGACATACATGCTTTACAATAATGTTGAGCAGGAGTTCAACAGCATATGACCTACATGCTGGTTGAAAAAACTAAAACAATGTAAAATGTATCCACAATTTTTTTAAGTTTTTTCATTTTAGATATATAATAGAATTTTGCTTAATTTCTAGCTGAAGTTAATATCCATAACTTTTCTCTGAGTTAAAGCAGTGATTTTCAACCAGTGTGCTACAAGAATTTTTAAAACATGCAATACCTGATTATTAAACAGGGGAACTGAGGTCTTCTACCTTAGATTGTCAATTTTAGAAAATGACAACAGTCAATAGCAGTGTAGTATGAATGAATCAAAATTATTTTTTGTCAGATCAGCAAAAATTTTAATATATTTTTGGTGTGCCACAGAATTTTAGTAGTTTATGTGTGCTATGAGATGAAAAAGATTGAAAATAGTTGTGTGAAAGGGTTTTTATAATAACAAATTTCTTTAATTTCAAGTCATATTTAGCATCCTAATTTTAACACATTTGGAATGAGGAAATAATATACTATGGAGAGACAGTTTTTACTCACTAAATACCTGTGGGGTTTTATATATTCCCCATTTTTTTCTAGGCCCATGAAATAGGGGCAAGAATCTTATGTGTCACTTTCATTTTGAGGGAGATAAAAGTTTTTGTGTCTCCTTCATTTTTTTTTCTCTCTCTCTAATCTTGAAGGCCATGTGATCCAGACAGCATAGTTCTAAGAGCAAGCTGCCCAAACTTCATTCAACTGTGATGATAAAACAAACAAAAAACAAAAACAATATTATGATAAGTAAGATCTGTGGGGTTTATTTGTTACTGTAGCATAGCCTAGCCTATCCTGTCTACTACAAATATTTAAGGTAAAGGAAATTTTTTTCCACTGAGAAAGCTACAATAATATTAAATCTATAACACATTTTACAATAATTGTCATAGAACACCCAAATATAAATTTAATTTATTTATATATAAATAAATATATATTTCTATTTATAAAAGTATAAATTTTTAAAGCAGTTGTTACTTTTAAAGAAGGAAACTTTTTAAAGCAGTCGTTACCTTTGTCAATTGAAGGAAACTTTTTAAAGCAGTCGTTACCTTTGTCAATGAAGGAAGGTGTGGTTTATAAGAAATTCTCTGTACAATACTTTTAAATTCCCATGCCACCTTAATCCTTATTCTTCTTTTCCCTCCCAATTCTGATATAACCTTTTATATATTATTACATACTTTTGAGAGCCACAAATTAGAGAGGGAAATTTTGTTAAACCTAGTTATAGTAGCTTTTAGTTTTTTACTTTATGTAATATAAAAAAAAGAGTGATATTCAAATTAACCATCTCTCCACTAAACCTACAAGCCACACCCACAAGCCAATCAGGAGAAAATATGCAAATAAACCAACAAAGATGGCTATGGCCACAGAGAACAGGAGGAAGGCTTGGGTTTCCCTGGCAATGGAGGAAGCCAAGCTTTCCACCTGCCCTTGCTGGACTAGGTCCCCACTCAAAGCTACAAATTTTCAATGATAGAAGTTAAATAAATCCAAACAGAAATGCTGGCAGCCACGGAGCTGGAAAGAGCAGGAGGCTAGGGTTGGCCCCGGCAATGGAGGAAGCCAAGTTTTCTGCACACCCTGACCTGCCCAGGTCTCCACTTAAGGCTACAAAGTTTCAATTATAGGAGATACATAAGTACCAACAGAAATGGCTGCCACCAGAGAGCAAGCAGGAGGCTTGGCTCAGCTCCAGGCTACAGAGTTTCAATTGTAGAAGATAAATAAACACTAGATATCATGGCCTCCACTTGGGTCGCCAGGGGACATGGCCAGCCTGCAAACCACTACAGGCCCCTCCCTCAGGCTGCCCTATGCCCCAAGAGAACCCCCACCTGATCCGGGACACCCTTCAGGGCAAACCAGCTGGCCCCCACCCATGCACAAGGCCCCTATCCTGTCTAATAAAATATAATATGCAGATTGACCATCACTCCAACACACAAGATGGCTGCCCCCATGTGGTCAAAGATCCTGCCCCCATGTGGACACAAGATGGACGCCACAAGAATGGCTAGCATGGGAAGGCAGTTGGGAGGGATCAGGCCTGCAAAGGAGGGCATTTGTGGGTTATCAGGCCAGCAGGGGAGGTCAGTTGGGAGGTAACCAGGCCTGCAGGGGAGAGCAGTTGGGGAAGCAGGCCTGCACAGGAGGGCAGTTAGGGGTGACCATGCCTGTAGTAGAGGGCAGTTAGGGACAAACAGGCTGGAAGGCAAGTGGTTAGGGGTGATCAGGCTGGCAGGCAGAAGTGGTTAGGGGCTATCAGGAAGACAGGCAGGAGAACAGTTGGGAGCCAGCAGTCCTGGATTTTGAGAGGGATGTCTGATTGAACGGGCAGTTGGACATCCCTAGAGGAGTCCCAAATTGGAGAGGGTGCAGGCTGGGCTGAAGGACACCCCCCCCCCCCCCCCCCCCCCCGTGCACAAATTTTATGCATCGAGCCTTTAATACATATTAAAGGCTCGGTGCATAATATACATGAAGAAGGTCAAGAAGGCAATGGGATGAGGTCAGGACCATGGAGGGAGTGAAGAGAAGTCTTGGCATGTCAAGGATAAAGAGATGATAAGGAGGGTGCCAGGCCAGCATGGGAATGGTTGAAGAGATGACCAATGTAGAGACATGCAAGAGATTGAACAAAACAAGTGAATATACTGAGGATAATGGAAGTCAATCTTCCTACCACTGAAGAAGATAATTATAAATATGAAAGTGGCAAGGCCAGGATAAACCCTGTGCTGTTGTATTGGAGGAGTATGGATCTGTGGGAAATCATGTTTTCTAATATATTTAATTGTAGACAAAAGAGGTGTACATTTATGGGGGGGGGGGATATGTACACAGACATATATTTATTAGCCCCTCCTCTCTCTGAGAGGACCTAGAAGCAATCATACCACAGTAGCTATGAGTATATCTTGCATCCAGCTCTTAATTGCCAAACAACATTCTCCACTAAAAGGATCTAGGACTTCTTGGAAAAATGGCTGATTTCAGGTTAGGGCAGGGAAGGTCTAGATGGTCCTGGAATGAATATCTTCTTCTCCCAGAAAGTAAGGACATACTCAGAAATGATGAGGATTTGTGGGAAGGGGACAGAAGCCAAGCCCAAGGATTCCACTGGTCAAATTTTACATAAAGTGAGCATCAAAATAAATAATGATAGTGATAGATTATAACTCACTGAATAAAATCACAATTCATGAGTTATTCTGATTCAAATAAATTAAATCAATACAGTTTTTCCAAAAAGAATGCAACTATAAAATTTGGAAAGAACTATGAAATGTAAAACTTCCCTCTGAAAGACTAAAGTACTAGTGATGCTTGATTCAAGAAAAAAATCATTAATGGATGCTAAAACTAGTGGGTAGAAATTTTATAAAGAGCAAGGTATTTTCTTATTCTCAAAGTATTTCACTAGAAAATGCTAATTTGTTACAAGGGAAAATGGAATATTTTATTGTGTAGAAACCTGAAGGACCCCCAAACAAGTGACTATACTTAACACCAGTGGAGATTAAACTGAGCAAAATCCTGTGTCTTCTAAGATGAGTCACTGAGAAGAACACCAGATCACTTCAATGGGATTCCTGCCCAAAATTCATAACTTCAACTCAATTATGGTAAAGTGCTAGATAAGCCCAAATTGTGGGACATTTTACTAGCTTCTCTCTTAAAAACTGATTAGTCCTGCAAGAAAAGGAAAGACTGAGCAGTTATTCTCCAGAGAAGGGAAATAGGGATATGTTGTTAAGTGAAATGTGTGGCCTTCTGTTATATCTTGGACCACTGTGCACCTTCCTTCCTTTCTCTCTCCCCCTCCCCCCACCTTCTTCTTTTTTGCTATAAAGAACATTATAGGGACCAACAATGAAATTTGAAAGAGGTCAGTGGATTAGAGGATATTAATATATTAATATTAATTTATTTTTCTTTTTTTATTTTTATTTTGGTAAAATGCATAACAAAATTTACTATTTTAAGGATTTTGAAGTGTTTAGTTCAAGAGTGTTAAGTATTCTCACATTGCTGTTAAGGTCAACTTTTTTCAATAAACATGTAGATTTATTTATTTTCCTCACTTGAAGTAATGTTTTATTGATTCTGAGAGAGAGAGAGAGAGAGAGAGAGAGAGAGAGAGAGAGAGAGATATTGATTGGTTGCCTCTGACCTGGAATCAAAACTGCACCTTTTTTAGTGTATGGGATGACACACCAACCAACCGAACCACCCAGCTGGGACATGTAGATTTATTTTAAATCAGTTTAGTAATAATACAGGTTCATTTTGCAGTTTCTAATTAACGAAAATTGAAATTTCTAAATACAGCAGTGTCTGCAGTTGCTATATGAATATTAAATTTATAAATTTGTTCAGTTTGATGCTCATTCAGCACACTCTTCTCAATTCTGGTCACTTAGCTACATCCTGAGTTAAGATGGAATTAATATGTATTTCTGCTTTAAAATTACTCATTTTAACTGCCAAGTGAGTCATGAGGTTGTCCAGCACCTACAGAGTTACACTGGCATATCAAGAGAAGAGAACATAATCCCATAGCAGCAGCCCTTTAAAATAAAAGAAGCCAGCCACAATTCTCATGCAGAACCTTATCAATATTTATGTTGAGCAAAATGATTTAACTGATTTTTCTTCAAGCACGATGCTCCAAAATATCCTATATGTGTCCTTTGAAACTTGAAAGATCCCAGAATACTATATTCCATGTGGGACATCTTGAAAGATAAGATTTTGTTTTAGTGAGTTACATGGCAGTCCTTGTTAACCTAACAAGTCTGTTTACAAAGTGTGGTAGTTCTGTTCTTTCAATTTGCAGAATTTATAGAGAAGGAAAATTACAGCTTGTATACCCAAGACAAGGACAATTCCTCCAATGAAACTGGCAGGCTCAAAGGTAGACTTCCACACAGGTTTTAAAGTTGGAGTTCAAGTGGTATTATCATAGTTGTAACAGGCATAGTCACTATAGAAGAGGAAGGCATGGTTGTGGTTTTAGCTGTAGAATTGGTTGGCAGTAGAGTGGCAATGGGCTCAAAAGAGAATTCTGTACTGCTCACCACCTGGCAGCCACTCACTTTACATTCCATCCAGATGCAGGTAGTATTAGCAACAGCACTGCTAGCATTAACACAGCAAACACAGCTCTTGCAGGTTTCAAGGGTTTTGGTACTAGAGTGGTGGCCAGTACAAGGGTCGTCAGTTGCACAGGAATGTCCTATTGCTGGCCCTGGAAGCTGAGTTTGGAGCCAGGGTGCTATTCAGAGCCAGTCCTGGCATAGAGAAAGACCAATGCAGCCTGTCACCCTGAGCGCAGGCCATCCAGGTCCCTCTGTCTCCTGTGGCTCCGCCCTGAGGCTAATGCTACATCTTGATTTGGATGGTTGTCCCTGTAGTTGTAGGAAATTCTCTTCTTTGCCCCTAAGAAATATATATATGCTACATATAAGCACAACTATATAACAGAGAGAACACTGATAAAGTACCGTAAATATGGTGAAGTAGCATTTGGAGACTTAGATGCAGACTATACAGTTCTTTCTCAGCTACCTTCTCACAACTCACCAGCCTTCCTGAAACCATAGGGAGCCTCTTGCTCATTCACTCTTGAGTCTGGGTCTCTGAAAAAAAAAATATTACTGAGCAATAAAATGTAAATAATGAAGAGAAAACTAAGAGAGAAAAATGAGTGTATCTAATACTCATCCTTCCATGATTACATGAAGAAAATAAAACTCTCACCGTTACTATTGAGTCCCAGGTTTCTCTCCCTCTGTAAGGCTCAGCTCCATTGCTCTCTTCTTATTCAGGCTTCCCCTCCTCATCCCTAGACTTTACTTCTTTGAAGTCTTATAGCAATAAAAGTGATTCTCTATTGTATCAAGATTTTTGTGTTTTTTTCTGTGTATAGTTTGCAAAAGCAAGGTTTTAGGGGTTTATTTTAATTGTGGTAAAATACATTTAACATAAAATATGAATAATTTTAAGTGTACAGTTCAGTGGCATTAAGTGCATTCACACTGTTGTACAACCATCATCACCATCTATTCACACAACACTTTTCATCTTAAAAAACTGAAACTACCCAGTGAACAGTAACTCCCCTCCACCCTGCCCCCTCCACCCCCTGGCAACCACCATTCTACCTTCTGTCCCTATGAATTTAACTACTCTATGTACCTCTTATAAGTGAAATCACACAGTATTTGTCCTTTTGTGACTGGCTTATTTCAGTTAGTTACTGTTCTGAAGATCCATCCATAGTGTAGCATCTTGGCCATCCTATATAATAAAAGCATAGTATGCAAATTGTCCCCTTGACCTGGAGTTTGAACAGGGGGTGGGCTGGCCAGGCAGGAGAAGGGAGGGAGGCCACAGCCAGTGCAGCCAGTGGTGGCAGTAGTGGCAGCAGATGGGAGGGGGCAAGGAGGGGGGCGGCGAAGGTGGAAAAGGGGAGTAATGGGTTGGCAGCTGGCAGCTGATAGGGTCCCTACCAGTGCATGATTTTATGCACTGAGCCTCTAGTTGTGAATAATGCTGCTGTGAAAATGGGTGTACAAATATTAGTATTTTTTTGAGTCCCTGCTCTCAGTTCTTTTGATAGATACCCAGAAGTGAGATTGCTGGGCCATGTGGTAATTGTCTGTTTAATTTTTTGAAGAACCTCCAAAATGTTTCCACAATGGCTGCACCAATTTACATTCCTATCAGCAGTAAACAATGGTTCCAATGGGTTTTAGTTTTCACCTCCTTTGTGTTTCCTGGTCAATAGGCTCACTGTTGTAAACACTTTGACATTAGGTTTTTAAGAGGCTTTGAGTAAAATCATCATCACACTGCACTATCTGTCTGCTGACAGCACCACTATGTGGAATCATAGCTGGGTCTCATGTGCAACATCTTCCCCCCAGTGTAAGTTGTGATAATCAAGTAGACCTCTTCAAACCTGTTCTGGTTATGTCATT
The DNA here is from genome assembly GCF_014108245.1 of Pipistrellus kuhlii. Classification (NCBI taxonomy): domain Eukaryota; kingdom Metazoa; phylum Chordata; class Mammalia; order Chiroptera; family Vespertilionidae; genus Pipistrellus; species Pipistrellus kuhlii. The sequence continues at coordinate 106,155,158 of NW_023425515.1, read as the reverse complement.
CAGACCTGTATATAAGGGCTTACAGAGTATGTGAGGGGATATAACAAATTGCAAAGTTCCTTTAAAGCATATTCCAAAATATTCCAGAGCAATAATGTATGGGCTTCTTAAAGGTATCCACACATCTCAGATATATAAGAAAGGCATTAAATAAATCTCCATCTTGTTTCTAAAACAGAATATTTGGGGAGATTTTTAATGCTCTTACCATTATAATTAGCATTTTCTGATTACAAATGATAGATGAGCCATAAATTCAGTATTTAGAGTAGTTCAAGAAGCAATATAAATCTCCTCTTATCCACTTTAGGAAGATTAGGCAGCTGGCAAGCCTTATGGAGATGGGATTCTATGGTTCCTGGTGTCTAGGTGTTGAAAACAATGATTTGGAACACAGATTGTTTGTTTCTGTTTCTACACCTTTTACCTGAATGGCCTGTCCCTGAAACCTGCACTCCTCCTGGGGGATGATGGGAATGGACATCAGGTTGAGTGAGAGGCAGCCTGTTTTATTTTATTTTTTATTATTTTTTAAATATATTTTATTGATTTTTTTACAGAGAGGAAGAGAGAGGGATAGAGAGTTAGAAACATCTATGAGAGAGAATCATCAATCAGCTGCCTCTTGCACACCCCCTACTGGGGATGTGCCTGCAACCAAGGTATATGCCCTTGACTGGAATCAAACCCGGGACCTTTCAGTCTGCAGGCCAATGCTCTATCCACTGAGCCAAACCAGTTTCAGTTAGGCAGCCTGTTTTAATTCTTTAAATTGTTTGCTCCACCTTTGAGTCTACATATCTCCATTGCAGAAAGCAATCAAATCACCACCAGTTTGTTATTCTGAGGAGTTCCTTAAGTTGTGGGATGTGTAAATAGAAACTGATGGCCAGAGTAGGGTGGAGATAGGGTTTTAAGGGCTGGATGAAGAAACAATAGGGCTTGAAAGAAGACTGTTGCTTTGGTTAGTTTTATAATGCAGGAAAGCTGGTGCTGACCAGAAAGACCAGTCCTTACCCCATAAAAGAGGCCATTAATAAGAAGACCTGGGGACAGATTTTCATCCCAAGTTGCACAATGTAATTACCTGGGGAATTTTGAAATATTTAGCCTTCCAGACCACACCTAAGACCAATTAAAAAAAGATATCTGGTATTAGAATCCATCATTTTTAGAATTCCCCCATTAAGTAGGATGCATGCTGAAGTTTAGGAACCATTGCTCTAAGGCCAAACTCATATATGACATGTGTGACACCTTCTGAAAAGCATAATGGCTTGTAGGAAATTATTAAAGAGCAGAAAATTACTTTTCTTTAAAAATTGTACATATTTTTAAGAAACCCAATGGGGTGATATGGAAAAAAAATGTTAGCAATAGTTATCCTTGCAAACTAGTGCTGGGTTATGGTTAATTTTGTTTTGTTTTGCTTCTCTATATTTTCACAATTTTCTTATCAGGGCCCTGGCTGGTGTCACACAGTGCTAGAGCATCACCTCACACACTAGAGGGTCTTTGGTTCAATTCCTTGTAAAGACATATGCCAATATTGCAGGTTTGATCCCTGGTCAGCGTACAGGTGAGAGGCAACCAATCCATGTACTTCTCTCATATAATGTTTCTCTCTCTCTAGCTCTCCATCCCTTCCTTCCACTCTCTCTAAAAATCAATGGAAAAAATATCCTCAGTGAGGGTTAACAAAACAAAATTTCTTAGCAGGGAATCTCTAATCATCCTATATAATAAAAGCCTAATGTGCAAATTGTCACCTCCAGGGTTGTTCCAACAGGAGTTTGAAACCAGGAGCCTGGGAGATCAGGAGTTCAACCACTTGCTATGATGTGCACTGACCACCAGGGGGGCACTACAAAACATGGTTGACATAGGCGACACCCTGTGACCTCTCACCAGCTACCTGAAGGTGGGGGTGATAGGGACAAAGGTCTGGTGAGAATGCAGGGTGTTTGCCAAACTTGCTCTCACTCCCCCTGCTACCCTCTCCCATATGCCAGGGCTCATGTGCCAGAGAAGCCCCTGCTTTCAGGTGCTAAAGGCCTGCAAGGAGCCTGCTCTCACCCACACAGTATCTTCCCGGGGAGTGTTGCTATTGTCTGAATTCCTTGTCTTTACTTGGGTTTTAAAATCTATATACTTAGGGAGATCACAGAGAACTGAAATGAAGCTTTCACAACAGGACAGAATAGCATTGCTCCCCCATCCCTGGAATCAAAGAGGTATTTTCAAAGGAAAATGAATTTGACTTGGAGGACTCACACAGCTATTGGAACAGGTTCACTGAAAGATGAAAAAATGACATAGTTGAGGGAAAACAAGATGTGGAAAGAGCTGTCAAAAGCCAAGTTAAAGTGAAGTCGTATTAAGATAATCTCTTGATGTATCTGCTTATCACTACTGTTTTCTTCCTTAGACAGTGGTAAAACCAAAAAGAATAATATGAATTTTCATCCCATATATATTCCCTATTCTTCCCTCCCCCTATTCTGTAAGCCAGTGGTTGTTAACTGGTGTGATGTTGGTGATTAACACTTGGCATGGTCTGGAGATATTTTTAGTTGTCACAGCTGGGAGAAAGGGTTACTGCATCTAGAGGACAGAAGCCAAGGATACTATTAACTATCCTACAATCCATGGGATAGCCTCCTGCAAGAAATTATCTGTCCCAAAACTTCAAAAGTGCCAAGGTTAAAAATTCTTTGCACAGGTATTTATTCTCAGGATGAATAGAACCAGAAGGGTAATATGCATTGCTCTTGATGAGCCTTCCGAAAAGTGTTTTGTTGTTTTTGTAAAGTTTTATTCTTACATTGTTCACCATCATATTTATTCCATCTGTCAAACTGCAGGAACCTGCCTCATGGTCTTTAAGAACCTTATAAATGTCTCACATGTCTCATATTCAGATCTATACATCTTCTATGGAATTATTCTTCCTTTTTTATCTTCATGATCTATGTTCTACTCTTCTTCCAGACCTCAATTTTCCCTTATACATTCTATCACACATTTTTCCATTGTTTTTCCTATCCTATGATTGAAAGTCAAGTCCAAACATCATCCTACCTAATAAAAGAGTAATATGCAAATTAACCACCACTCTGCTCTACACTCACCAGTCACGCCCACCAACCAATCAGAGCAAGTATGCAAATAATCACAACCAAGATGGCTACAGCCACAGAGAGCAGAGGGAAGCTATGGGGAAGCCAAGCTTTTCACCTGCCTTTGCTGGCCTAAGCCTCCACTCAAGACTACAAAGTTTCAATTACAGAAGGTAAACAAATCAAAACAGAAATGGAGGCAGCCACAGAGCTGGAAAGAGCGGAAGGCTAGGGTTGCCCCCAGCAATGGAAGAAGCAAAGCTTTCTGCACACCCTGGGTGGTCCAGGCCTCCATTACATGCTACAAAGTTTCAATTATAGAAGATACACAAACCCCCAAAGAAATGGCTGCTGGCCATGGAGCGAGCAGGAGGCTTGGCTCTGCTCCAGGCTACAAAGTTTCAATTGTAGAAGGTAAATAAATTCCAGATAGCAGGGCTTCCACTTGGGTCACCAGGGGGTGTGATTGACTTTCAAACCACCACAGACCCCTGGCCCAGGCTGCCCCACACCCCAAGGGAACCCTCACCCTGATCTGGGACACCCTTCAGGGCTAACCAGCTGGCCCCCACCTGTGTACCAGGCCTCTATCCTATATAATAAAAAAGGATTATGCAGATTGGCCATCACTTCAACACACAATATGGCTGCCCCACTGGTCAAAGATCCTGCCCCTATGTGGACACAAGATAACCACCACAAGATGGCCAGCAGGGGAGGGCAGTTGGGAAGCAACAGGCCTGCAAGGGAGGGCAGTTGAGAGGAACCAGGTCTGTAAGGGAGGGCAGTTGGGGCAATCAACCCTGCAGGAGAGGACAGTTAGGGGTGACCAGCTCAGCAAAGGAGGGAAGCTGGGGGCAAACAGGCTGGCAGGGGAGCAGTTAGACATCATCCAGGCTGGCATGGAAGTGATTAAGGGGTGATCAGGCTGGCAGTCAAAAGTGGTTAGGAGCAATCAGGAAGGCAGGCAGGCAGGCAAACAGTTGGGAGCCAGCAGTCCTGGATTGTGAGAGGAATGTCCGACTGCCTGTTTAGCGGACAGTCGGACATCCCTCAAGGGGTCCCAGATTGGAGAGGGTGCAGGCAGGGCTGAGGGATGCCCTTCAACCTCATGTATGAATTTTATGCACTGGGTCTCTAGTAATAAAATATACCAGGTTTCAAAACCAGGGTTGAGGGAAATTTATGAAGTTTAAAAGTCATATCTAAAATCATGTATCACATGACCACAGGCTTTTGTGGATGTCTGGCTGTAATAGGAGACATTTTTTTCTTTTCTGGTTGCTGCTGTTAGGACCATTGAAGACAGCGTGCTGTTTTGCTGATTTGAAACCTGACTAGAAAGAGAAGAGAGAGTAGGTAAGAGATTTCTCTCAGGATCTTGCATCAATAGAGAGTTGAGAATAATTATTTAAGTTTATGGCAAAATCAGAGCATTAAATACTAAAAGAAAGCATCATAAGAATTTGTGTGAAGTTGGAGGATTCCTCGTTTTGTTAATGCTGTCAATAAAGTCATCATAAATGAGTCATTTGTTTCCAAAGGCTCATCATCTAGGTCATTATCCAACATCAGTCAATTTGAAGAGATTTATAGAGTTAAAAATGGTTTAGGTATATGTGTGTGAAGGGTCAAATTTGTGCATAGGTGATTATATTCAGACACAAAATAATTCCAAATGAGAAAATGTTCTGAACCCAATGCCCTATATATGGAGAATATCTGAGTCATTTTTCAACACAATTCTATAAATGCCTTAATTCCTCCCACGACATGAAACAATCAAGTTGGCAACAATACAAAATATGGCTTATAGAATACAGAAGGATGTGTACTGGACCACCAATGTGCTCAAGGTAGAGAGACCCTACTTCCCCGCTATCATGCAAGATACCATGATATGCTGCATCCAAATGATCAGATGCTGGAAATGTGATGAAAATGCCCTTAGTGAATACAATGCTCTATTCACACATTTCTTTTGCTTGCATGTGATCCATGGGAGACAAAGGACTAGTGATATGAGTATGTAAATGTGCATATTTATGCCTGTGCCTGTGTCTCTATATACAGCTATGGCTGTGGCTATGTCTATGGAAGTTTTTAGACAAAGATCTAAAATAGACTCAACTGTGAAGGGCTAAGACTTCTAGTATGTCCTGGCATTTAAAACAAAAAACAAACAAACAAACAAATAAAAAATAAAAAAACACCACATGCAAAGAAAACCAAGTTTGAAATGAAAAAGAAAATGGTGGTTAATTATTGAGCTTCTGTGTTCTTCTATACTGTAGGTAACTAAATCTTAATGAGAAAGAGAGAGAAGGGAAATTGCAGCTTCGCACTCCTCCTCCCTAACCCTCACCCCTGGAAACTACCAGTTTGCTACCCACCCCCTCCAGCTCACAGAGGGAAAGGATAGTAAGTACAAAAGGGAAGGGGGAAGTCAACACAGGTGCAGTAGAAGTCAAATGGCACAGAGAGAGGTGCTTGACCATAGAGGCCTGGTAGTCTAACCTGGGAAAGGGATCATTGGCTATAAACCCGTCAGAAACCCCCAAAGCTGGGGAGTTGATCGGTTATTTTGTAAAAGCTCTTGGTCATAACCCCAGAGGAACAAAGAAGCCTCTCTCTTTCTCAGTGGCCCGTTCTGGCCCTGTTTTTTCTCTCTCTCTCTTTTTCACCTGGGAACATGCGACCTGTGGGTCTAGTAACCAACAGGACCCTATGAGCTCCAAAGGACTAAGCTTTAATATGAAACAGAATCTCTGGACACTGGCCTTTGTTTTGGTCTTGATGAAGGTAAGATTGGGTTTCTCCCTTGGTGGGACAGAGTGAGATAGGACATTGAAAACCCATTGGCAGCCCTCTATTTCCACCAGAATAAATCTTACCATGCCACAATCTTCTCTGCATGAGTCCTTAAAATGTTTTTCTCCTGATCCTGTGGAAGAGCCTGATTTCCACCAGCAACACCAGTGCTTACTATACCCACAAACATTTATTGAGTTCTTACTATGTGTCAGTCACATAGATAAGAACTGAGTACACATAGATGAGTAAAACAGACACTATCCTTTTCCTCATAGATTATGTCAGGGGTTCTCAGCCTTTTTAATGCTGCTGGTTTTAGGTGACCCTGCTAGCAGTTCTCAACCTATGAGTCTGAGAACAGGTTGAGAACCACTGCTGTAGAGCCTAAGACCATCAGAAAACACAGATATTTACATTATGATTCATAACAGTAGCAGAATTATAGTTATAAAGTAGCACCAAAAATAATTTTATGGTTGGGGGTCACCACAACATGAGGGACTGTATAAAAGGGTCATGGCATTAGAATGGTTGAAGACCACTGGACTAAGTAGTCATTTGGTTGTTCACTTTCTTCTTTCAAAACTTCCATAGAACCCCATCCTAGTTTATGGCAAAATATTAGAAAGGACCAACAGCAAAGAGATTGTAAAAGGACACCATAAAAAACACACATGTCAAATGATTGTCATAGACTAAAAACCTCTCTATTAAAAAAACCACATCTATGGTGTGAGCCCTTCTTGGAGCACACTTGTGACCTTCCTTCTCTCAGGAACATATCTTTTACCTAATGTTTTTACTCCTAAACTCTTATGGTCCCCATAAAACTTGCAAGTAGGGGAGCAGGAAGTGGTGGCAGAAGACTCTCCTTTTGCTTCTGTAACTTCCTTTCTTGAGTCCATGAAAGGAAGTTACAGAAGCACTACCCTCCAGCCTGTCTTCTCTTTCAAGGAATTTTTCATGGATGTTTTTTAAAATTGGGGCGGGGAGGGGGGCAGCTAGGGGGGGAAGAGAAATCCTGTGAAATAGTCATGGGTATTTCACAATGCTTAAGGTAGGGAAACTGAAGTTCAGAGAGGCCAGTGTCTTGTCCAACCCCCTATTGTGAGAAGTGCCAGATCTGCTGGTTTGGCCCAAGTGAGTCTGGTTGCAAAGGCCAGTGCTTCATACTGCACCAGACTGCTTTCTATACCACTAACTATGGGGTAGGGAAGACGTGCTCCTGCAGTGGTCTTGTGCTTGCGACTTGGTGGTTTATCACAAGTTTGAGACCCCATGTTGAGAAAACTGGGGGAGAGGAGCTAAAACAGGAAACAGAAAATTTTTATCAGACCTCAAAATGCACTTGGCAGGACAGAACAAAGAGGCTCTGACTTTGGAAATGCACCGATCCTTTTGTTCTGGAGGTGCCAGTGACCATGGATGCTATACCTTTGTCCTCCTGACCCCTAAACCAGGGGTCCTGATCAACCTCAGCTGCCAAGACAACAGGAAACAGATAACACTACACTTTTATTTAGCCCACAAGGAGACTGTTATGTCATCAAGAGGTCTTGAGGAAAGAAAGGTCAGTTAAAGCTTAAGCAGCCCCCTAAAATTGAACATCTGAGCTTAGAAGTCTCAGAGAACTCATCTCTTTGAAAGTGAGGGAAGTTTAATTATTTTTAAAAGCTGGCAGAAGTCCAGGATGTGAGGATGTTTTCTTTCTTTTGTGTGAGGCAAATAAGCAAGGGGGGAAAGAGTGTGTGTTTGGATGAGGGAAGAAAGGGAGTTACTATTTTGGGGCCTGACAGCAAGAACATAGAGGCGGAAGGAGCCCAACTCTCCTTGAAGCTGCTGATCAGAAGGCATGCCAGAGGCCATGGGGAGTCGCTTAGGGTGGATTTGCTGGGGAAAGAAGCCTTGAGGTGATGGGGCCAGAGGGAGGGCACATCACTGCTTTCTTTAGTCTTTTTCCCTGTGGAGGTTGAAGTGGGTGAGGAGAAGGGCAAAGAAGCTGCGAGAGGAGAAGGATATAACTTCTTTATATGAACCTTAAATATAATAATAATAAAAAAAGGACCTATGATCAGGTCAATGGAAGGGTGTGTGTGTATGTGTTGTATATGTGTATGCATGCATGTGTGTATATGTGTTTAGCAATAAAAGGCAGAAATTAAAAATTGTTGCAATGATTTGCTCATAAGGACAACTCTAAAAAATTTAGTAAAGTTATTAAAATTGTTCCTAAAAAGTTAAGCACAAAATCTGAAGAAAAAAAAATGTTTTAAGTTGAAAAAAATATCAAATGATCTGAGTACTGTCTAGATTCTAGACTCTAGAAGATATTCACAGCCCACCCAGAACTATTCTCGAGCCTTTACACCTATCAGGACTTATCTCTGTAAGGGAGATCTACCTCAGACATGATGTTTCCAACTGAGCAACTAGAAAATTAAAACCCAGGACATGATAGTACTCTGCTTCCTAGTGTCTGTTCTTCATTCTTTCACCATTTCTTCAATTCTGTGCAGATATTAGAAAATTATAACTATACTTTTAATTCTATAAGTGTTTGCAATATAGAAGAAAAATGCATCATGACTACCAGGTGATACAGTCTGCAAACTGAAGAGTGAAAAAAAAATGGACTCCATCTTTGTATAATTAAAAGTCAATATCTATTGGATATTTCTTTATTTTATTTTTTAATTTCCATATATAAGTGGAATCATATGGTATCCCCCCCACACACTGTCTGACTTATTTCATTTAGCCTACAACCCACTACATCCATCCAAAACAGAAATAAACTTGTAGATACAGAGAACAAACTGAGGATTGCCAGATGGGAGGAGTTGGGTGAAAAGGTGAAAGGATTAAGAAATACTAATTGGTAGTTACAAAATAGTCATAGAGATGTAAAGTACAGCACTGAGAATATATTCAATAATAGTATAATAAATATATGTGCTGCCAGTGAGTGCAAGACTTATGAGGAAATCACTTTTGTAAGTTTTCAACCACTATGATGTATTGATGTATACCTGACACTAATATCGGGTCTAGTAATAATTAATGTCGTTTTTTAACATTCGTTTAAAATCTTGCTTGGCATTGACTTGTATTGACATAACCTTCAAACACGTGGTATCTACAGAACGTGTGAACTGCAATTAACAAGTTTTGCTTGAAAAAGTTTGTGTTTGGTTTGGTTTTTGTTGCAAAACTGGGCTAAGAAGATGGCGGATGAAGAGCATATTCGGCACTGCATGCTTTACAAGTTCCAATTAGGAAGAAAAGCAAGTGAGGCTGCAAAAAACATCTGTAGTGCTCTTGGTCAAGATGCAGTTAGCGCCAGAAAATGCCAGCGTTGGTTTGAGAAATTTCGCGAGGGAAATTTTTCGTAAGATGACAAGAGTGGTCGAGGCTGTGTGTCCAATTTTGATCAAGAAGCTCTTCAAGCTCTTTTGGTGCAAAATCCTCAAATTACCCAACAAGAGCTTGCGACAACTTTAAATTGTTCACAAAAAACAATTTCCAATCAATTGCGTGCACTTGGCAAAGTCCAAAAGTTTGGAAAATGGGTTCCTCATGAGTTGACTGACAACAACCGTAATCAAAGAGTCACAATTTGCAGTTCGCTCCTCTCTCGTCAAAACTGTTTGCCGTTTTTAGAGCAAATTGTTACCGGAGATGAACAATGGGTGCTGTATGTTAATTTGAAAAGGCGGCCTCAATGGTTGGACCAAAATGAGGCTCCGCAGCCCACGCCAAAACCTGACTTGCATGCGAAAAAAGTGATGTTGTGTGTTTGGTGGAATTTTAAAGGAATTCTTCATTATGAACTTTTACCATCTAACCAAACCATTACAAGTGCAGTGTATAGTGCCCAATTGGAAAGGTTAGCCCAAGCTTTAAGAGAAAAAGAACCCGCGCTGATTAATCGGAAGGGCGTAATTCTTCACCACGATAACGCATGACCGCATACTGCAAGAATCACTGCTGAAAAACTGCGCCAGTTGGAATGGAAAGTTCTCCCTCAACCTGCATATTCTCCTGATATTGCCCCTTACGATTACCATTTGTTTCGTTCTTTGCAAAACTTTCTTCTTGGAAAAAAATTTAATAATGAAGAATACCTCAAAAATGCATTGACTGAATTTTTTGCATCAAAATCACAAGAATTTTACAACAGAGGGATTAAAATGCTTCCTGAGCATTGGGCACAAGTAGTAGAAAACAACAGCAACTATATTGTTGATTAAATTTTGTTGTATTGTTTAAATAAATTCGATTTAAAAAAGTATTAGAAAATGACATTAATTATTACTAGACCTAATATAATATTGAATGCCAATTATAATTAATTAAAATATAAAAAGTCAATATATATTAAAAGTTAATATTCTGTTGGTTATACGCATCTGATAGAAATATGTAGTTAAAAAATGTTTCCCAGGTGAATCTCAAGAGAATTACTGAGAAAATATATAGAACTTGAGCTAAATAGAAATTTAGAAAGAGGTGAACAAGGGGGGAAAAGAAAATGGAATCAAGTTTCTGGTGGGAGTCCATAAGGCACATGGAAGACTATTGTGGAGAATAGATTCACTGTCCACAGATGGGTGATATCATTAATCAGGAGAGTGGGAAAGAAGTTCAGTGACTAATACAGCAAATGAACATCATAAAATTACTCAACAAATTCTGTCTTCAATCATTTGGCTTCTATAATCAGGATTACTACAAAGAATATTCCCAGAGTGCCCAGACTGGCTTAAGAGGAAAGCCAGGGTACACCGTCAGACACTTGTGTCCTCAGCAACTGTCTTCTGCTAGGATGCCCTCTTCCTGCATGAAGACAGTTCACCCACCTGGTAATGACAGACAGCTGGGCCCTGCAACTTGGGGTTTGGCCGAGAGTGGTTACGTATCTCTGTGTCAACCAGTTCTGTGAAGTGGCAATGTAGAAATGAGCTATCTGACAGTACCATGGTAATTTACCAGGACAGACAATAATACATGCCACAGTTTTTCTGTTTCACAGCTCAAATTAATCCTGGAAGCAGTGTGTCATTTTCTACTTGAGCCAGTTTTACAGAAATTGAATTTTCTCAAATATTCTTTGGGTATTTCTTTATCTCAAGGACCCCCAAAATAGCTGAGAGAGTGGTGAAATCAGTTTCCTAATTAATGTAATTTATTTCCTCATGCTTTTGAGAAGAAATCCTTGGGAATTATAGTAAAAAAATATATAATTTCTTGCAAAACAAATAAAATTTCATGTAATATCTAATTAAGAGTATTTAACAATATGTTTGATGATAACCCCCCTCTCTCTCTCTCTCTCTCTCTCTCTCTCTCTCTCTCTCTCTCTATATATATATATATATATATATATATATATATATATATATATATATATATATATATATATTAGTGGCCCAGTGTACAAAATTTTTGCATGGGGAGGGGGTTTTCTCAGCCCAAACTGCCAACCTGCACCCTCTCCAATCACAGACCCCTTGGGAGATATCCGAATGCTGGTTTAGGCCTGAGTCCTGTGGGCTAAAAGGGCCTAAACCTATCCCTGCAAGTAATTTTAAGTATTTATAGTACTATCTACCCTAACTACTGTTCAACACAAAAATGGACACTTGTGAATATCATATTTTCATTCTTTTCCTCACTCATTCACAGTAAATTATTTTAAAGAAATAAGAAAGGAACATGATTGTTGCAATTTGGCTATGTACTTTCACTTGTTAATCCCATAAATTCCCCCAAATCTTGTAGAGAAGTATTCTCTCATTTCCCAAATCGAAAGACTCATTTTTTCTGAAGAAAATTAGATTTGCCTGACCAGCATGGATCAGTTGTTGAGCATTGATCTATGAATCAGGAGGTCAAGGCTGGATTATCAGTCAGGGCACTTGCCCAGGTTGTGAGCTCATATCCCCAGTGTGGGTGGTGCAGAAGGCAGTTGATCAATGATTCCCTCTTATCATTGAGGTTTCTATCTCACCCTCCCTATCCCTTCCTCTCTGAAATCAATTAAAATATATTTTAAAAAAATAAAATGAGATCTGAGTTCCAAAATGCAGTGCCTTATTTGGGCTCTTCCTTTAGTCCCACTAAGGATCTCCCCGACTCCGCAGTCCCCCTTAAGGCACGTCTGTCCAGGGGACAGGGCCCAAGAAGATTAGGGAGGGGAGAGACAAGGACATTGGTAAACCACATCCAGAAAAGGTTGGCCACTTTATATTACAGGATTTAGCAAATGAACTCTGTCCTGATTTGCCTCCATTGTAAGTTCATGTAGAGAATAACATCCTTTGTTCTCTATTGACATGGCTTCAGTTTTGCCACCAAATAAAATATCTTAATTGTTGACCATTTGCCTCTAGAATTATTCAGAGGAAAATATACTATCTTCATTTTGTGATCTATAAACAAATTTTCAGTGCCTCCTACTCCTAGTGAGACCATTAACATGACCAAAAGAGAACCAGTTATAAATATATGCCAGGCTCAGAGACCCTGATTGTTATTTTATGATAGCATCAATCAAATAAAATTTTTCTTACCCTTCCTTACATCTACTCCCTCTTCTACTACCCTTTGTTTATGCCCTGTTTGGAAACGTGGAAACAAAGTAAGAAAATAGGGAAGAATCAATCCCACCTTCCCCCTCCCTCGCACCACCAGGAGGCTAGGGACCATGTGGCAGAGGATTTGTTGTTGTACCAAGGCTACAGTTCTTCTTCTCATTGGGACTGAGCATTGTAATTGCTTATTTATGTTTGCTTTTTAGTATATCTTATAGTATTTTAATATTTTCTATTACAAACAAATGAGCAGAAAATTATGGAGATGATCTAATTTTTCTCTCATGAGCAGGGGAAAGCTACTTTTAAACCTCATTGAACAGGCATAGATGGGTAGGGGAACAATATAAATAAAAGTGGCTTTTATGACTACATTCCTAAGTCTTGTTTTTCACTGTAACAGTTACAGTTACCAAAATACTTCTCTGTCATTCAAGTTCACTTACAATCATTTCACTAAGAAGCAGATTCAGTGAAAACCTTAAGTAGAAAAAGCCTATTTAGACTTCATTGTTTGCAAAATTAATATCTCCTGGGAAGCAGGGTCATCTCTCTTTCCCATGGTCCTTCCTGTCTTCTTACTTAAGGCTTCCCTGATGAATCTGATGCCTTTCACCCTGTCTGGCCTACAGAGGGAATATTTTGCCAGATTTTTAACCATGTCTTTTGCTCTGAATCCATGTTAAGCCCAACCCTCTGCTTCTTTCAACTTGACTGCTTTGCCTCTGTGGGAGGTGGGACGGAAATCACAGTTTCTGCCACTCTGTATGTCAAAGGAGGTTTGTTTATCCTACTATAAAGTCAATAGGCAACCAACTTCCTGCCAAAGACTGCATTCTGGGACAAGAAAGCCAAGCTGATAAAAGGGTTGTTTGTAGACAGCTGGGCTGAAAAATATGCTAATGGTGCACATGATAATGGTGCACTTATTTTCCCTGTACAGCCACTGATTGATTGAGGAATGTGGTCATTAAATGGACCAAGAAGGTTTAGGTTGACCTTCACCCACCTCTCTGCTCAAAAGAAACTTTGGTTTCACCAATTTGGGGTCCATACTGTGGAAATAACTGACTGCCCTGTAGAAAAGTGTCCTTGGAGAGTACACTGCTCTGTCCCCACCCAGGACGCAGGACTATATCTGTTCCTGTGATAAGCCACATGGAATTCCCAAATAGGGCAAGTCTGGGGTTTCTAGAGATGTTTGTTCCTCTAATGGGCCTTTGTTATTTTGATGAGATCTTTTTAAAGGAACAGGCTAACTCCATTTTTCCCTGCTTCCCTGTGAGTCCAGCCAACTCAAACCTGCTTTGAATACTTAAGGCTTAAACTGTATTTCTGTAGCATCTCAACAGTGTACCATTTGAACCTGACCACACCTGGAATTAGTTATTTAACATCTGTCTTACCAGAAGGTTGTCATGGAGGAATGGCCTTCCCCTGGTCTATTCATGGTATTTCCTGTACCTGCCCCTTAATAATGCTCCATTAGAACTGACTAAATAACATTGGAAATGGTGCCATGATGCTCAGAGCATGGCATAGTCACAGTTGCTTTTGTTTAGCAAGTGGTTGTAAGAAATGAGAGTCCTATCTTTGTTTTTTGTGCTGGTTTCCACCACATTCCATTCCCCTCCAGTACTCTTCCAAGTGAGTGGTAAACTGCTAAACACAATATGTCTCCAGATAATTATATGAAGAAAAGGAGAGGAGTGAATTATCTAGAATATTTCTAAACAATATAGACCACTTCCCTCACTGTATACACTATCCAGGGAGCTAAAAGAGAAGAAAAAAGCAGAGTGCTGATTGTATCAATAACTACCAAAGGATAGTTTTGTCACTAAAATAAATAAATAAATAAATAAATAAATAAATAAAGCAACATATAATAAGATAAATTTAATTGCAACTGGCACACAAAAAATTTCCCATTTGACATACATTTTTGGTAAAAGACCAAATACCAAGAATCCAGAGGAAAATCTAATCATCGCATATTCCTTTCCTACAGCTGCCCTCAATATGCCAATGTGCTCTGGGGAGTGAAGCTGTCTATATAAAACTAAAGGCACGTCTATTGGGCAGATCATTCCTGCCCAATAGCAACCCAGTGTCCCATTGATCCAGGTCCTCCAGCATCTACAGAAGTATGAGAGAGCAGAGATAGAAAGGAACTCATGGGTTCCTTTGATAGAAAGGGTCTCAGAGTACTAAGCCCTCTGTCTAGGCCAGATTTCTCTCTTCTTGAATCATTCACACATGAAAATATCAATAAAAAAAATACTTTATTTTTTTTAACTTAACAACTGAACAAACATTAACTCAGATAAAAATTACTCTTTTACAAAGATAACAACACACCTGAATATTTGAAAAAAACACCATCATCTGGCCCATGAAATTTATCAGTCAAGTAGTGGAAGGGAAGGAGGATGAGCAGGAGCAAGCCTTTGATGCCTTCTGTGTGCCAGGCACTTTAACACCTCATTTTATTCTCATAATACTCTTATGAGACATTTTTAAAAAAATAATGTCCCTCATAAACCAGAGAGGGTAAGTAGCTTGCAGATAAGAGTGGAATTCAAATCCTGACCCCTGACATCCGAATCCAGCCTCACACTGTCCAGGACCTGCTTTATTATACTAGTCAGACATTGGGTCAATAATACTTTTATTGATCGCTACAAGGAAAACTACAGAAACTCAGAAACCATCATGCTTTATTTATATTTTGGTCTTTGATATATATTTTTTTAAAACATAACAAAGTGTGTTTTTAAAAGTTTACATAAATATCCTGTTGATTTTTCTTCAGTAGGTTGTAAGTTCCTGTACAGTTTAATGTTCCCATGCTGTTGATGACTTCTCAATATAAGCCTTCCTTCCTACATTTGTTTGCCCAGTTCTTTGATTATTTAGGCTTTCAGACCAATGGTCAGACTAACTAGCCCAAGAAAACATCATTGTCTTACACTCAATTTAACCTCTTATTGTATGTATTTTTTGTTTTGTTTTGTTTGTTTTTACTTTATGCTATGTGTATTTTACTTTGCACACAACTTTAATTCACTTTCAACCAAGATTTTTATCCCTGACATGAGTTAGTACTTTCATTCAAACTTTAAAGGGGGAAAGATGAGAAGATACAACTCTCAAGAAAACTCTGATAAATGAATCATCCTAACTTTTGAAAAGCTGAGAAAAGTAAACAAAACCATTTTTACTGAGGCTTGCTTACTCTGAGGCCTAAAGTCAAGTCACTGTAAGAAGAAACAACAGACTTAAAACCTAACTATGACTCTGTAGTTCCTGACAAGATAGGAGGATGCCATGTGTTGAGGTAGCTCATGATTTGTCTAATGGCAATAAAATTTGAAAAGCAAAAAGATATGTATATGTACACCCTTGCTCACAGCAACATTATTCACAAAAGCAAAAGGTGGAAGCAACCCAAAACCCATTCATGGGTGAATGGTTAAATTAAATATGGTGTATATATATATATATATATATATATATATATATATATATATGAATATAATATTATTTGGTTTGGAAAGGAAGGAAATTCTGATATATGCTACCCATGAATGAATTTTGAGGGCATTATTCTCAGTGAGATAAGCCAGTCACAAAGGACAAACACTATATTATTCAACTTATATGAGGTTTATAGAGTAGTCAAGTTTTTTGTGTTTGTTTTTTTTAGTATATTTTATTGACTGTTTTACAGAGAGGAAGAGAGAGAGATAGAGAGCTAGAAACATCAATGAGAGAGAAACATCGACCAACCGCCTCCTGCATACCCTCTACTGGGGATGTGCCTCCAACCAAGGTACATGCCTTTGACTGGAATCAAACCCGGGACCCTTGATTCCACAGGCTGACACTCTATCCACTGAGCCAAACTGGTTTTAGCTAGAGTAGTCAAGTTTATAGAGAAAGTAAAATGGTAGTTGCAAAGAGCTGGGGCATGGCAGTGGGAATGGAAGTTAGGTATAGAGTTTCAGATTTGCCAGATGAAAAGAGTTCAGAAGATATATGGTGGTGATTATTACACACAATGTCAATGTATTGAAAGCAGGTGAAGTCAACACTTAAAAATGGTTAAGATGGTATACTTTATGCTATGTGTATTTTACCAAAATTTAAAATAAGCAAGAATCACTTCTGTGCACATTCCAAGGGCTTGGTTGTATTATTGCTCCCAGCCATAGTCCCTGGATTATGTTATAGAACTGTTTTTGGTACATAAGAGACAGACCTTTATTTAGTCCTAAACTGTGCACAGATGGCTTCATGTCTTCATCTGCGGCCTTGCAGTGGATAAATTATCTCAAGCTGTGAAATCGCAGGGGGTGATCAGGACTTCTTTAATTAAGAGAATTCTATTCCTAGAAATTACCAATCCTATCTAATAAAAGGGTAATGTGCAAATTAACCATCACTCTGCTACACCCACAAGCCACATCCACCATCCAATCAAGAGCGAGTATGCAAATTAATCCAACCAAGATAGCTATGGCCACAGAGCAACCAGGAGGCTTAGGTTTCCCCGGCAATGGAGAAGCCACACTTTCTGCATATCCTGACTGACCCAGGCCTCCATTCAAGGCTATAAAGTTTCAATTATAGAAGATAAATAAATCCCAACAAAAATGGTGACAGCCATGGAGCTGGAGAAAGCAGAAGGCTTGTGTTTTCCCTGGCAATGGAGGAAGCCAAGCTCCAAGCTCCGGCAGCCCTGGCTGGCAATAGACTCCACTCAAGGTTACAAAGTTTCAATTATAGAAGATATATAAATCCCAGTTTCCAGGGCCTCTGCTTGAGTCACCAGGGGGCATGACTAGCCTGCAAACCACCACAGGCCCCTCACTCAGGCCGCCCCATGCCCCAAGGGAACCCCCACCCTGATCCAGGACAACCTTCAGGGTAAACCAGCTGGCCCCCTCCTGTGCACCTGGCCTCTATCCTATCTAATAAAAGAGTAATATACAAATTGACCATCACTCCAACACACAAGATGGCTGCTCCCATGTGGTTAAAGATGGCTGCCCTCATATGGACACAAGATGGCCGCCACAAGATGGCCAGCAGGGGAGGGCAGTTGGAAGGGACCAGGCCTGTAAGGGATGGCAGTGGTGAGTAATCAGACCAATAGGGAAAGGCAGTTAGGAGGGACCAGGCCTGCAAGGGAGGGCAGTTAGGGTTGATCAAGCCTGCAGGGGAGGGCAGTTAAGGTTGATCAGGTTGGCAGAGGAGGGAAGTTGGGGGTGCCCAGGCCTATAGGAAAGGACAGTTTGGCGTGACCTGGCCTGCAGGGGAGGGCAGTTAGGGGCAAACAGGCTGGCAGGAAAGCACTTAAGCATCAGTCAGACTGTCAGGGGAGTGGTTAGGAATGTGTCAGGCTGGCAAGCAAAAGTGGTTATGGGCAAGCGAGCAATTGGGAGCCAGCAGTCTTGGGTTGTGAGAGGAATATCTGACTGCCATTTAGGCCTAATTCTACCAGGCAGTTGGATATCCCTTAAGGGGTCCCAGATTGGAGAGGGTGAAGGCTGGGCTGAGGGACACACATTCCCCGTGCACGAATTTTGTGCACTGGGCCTCTAGTAAATTTTATAAAGGAATTTATTTTGGAAAATATTTAGGTCAATAATTTTTTTAAGGTTTTTCATGTTATATTTGTTTAACAAATTATGTTTACGTAATGATTTGCCTATGTGTATTTTAACCAATAGCCATCTATAATCAGTGAAGAATTCTGCTTCCAGTAGTCATTTCATTTTTCTTTAAGCATCTCTCCCTTGTCCTTCATTGGGAAGGGGTGATGTGGCACAATGGTGGGAAACTTAAGGGGGTGAGCTGTGAACCTGTCGCCTTTTCCCCCTCCCTCCCACCTGAGTCCCTCTTTGTTCCTGTTCTCATGTTCTCTGGCTGCCTCTGCCCTGTCTCTCCTATTACTAAAGGGATGTGATCTCAGCTCTAGAGAATTCATCCACTGTAATGCCACAGACTAGCACACACACACTAACCTAGGAACACTGTAAAGGAGGGTCATAGATCTTTTTCACACCCATGCACACACATAACATGGCTACACTTTATTTAAAATGCTTAAGATTGTAAATTTTGATGGGTGTTTTTTCCTTAATTTTTAAAAAGATGTTTTTATTGATTTCAGAGAGGGAGAGAGAGAGATAGAAACATGAATGATGAGAATATCTGTGGTCTGCCTCCTGCATGCCCCCTATTGGGGATGAGCGTGGGCATGTGCCCTGACTAGGAATTGAACTGTGACTTTCTGTTTCATGGGTGGACCCTCAACCACTGATCCACACTGGCCAGGCTTTTAAATTTTTATTTTTAAAAGAGGATGAAGGGAACTCATTAACTCCATGGAGAATAGAGGTGGCATGAAACTGTGGTCAGTAGGAGAGAAGTCTTTATTTAAATGTTGGGTAATGTCCTACTCCTCATGAACATACCTTCCATATTTAACAGAGGCAGGAGCTGCGTGTGGGTGGAAGCTCTGGGAAATTATATTTTTGCCTCAGTGAGGCTGAAGGACAGAGGAGGTAGGCTCCTGGCCCGGTTTGGAATGGGACTTTACTAGACTAGCAATTTCACAGTAGGCTAGTCAAAGTTGCTGGGATGAATAAGCATTCTGAACACAATTTCCCCTGGTGCCCAGTACTTACACCAGACCTTCCTCTTGCTCTCAGGGAAGTACTCTAAAACTTGCCATCCAGTTCTTCCCTGAAATCATCCTCTGGAGGTTCACTGACAAGCACAGCAGCAAAGAGATTGGAAAGAGGAACTTGTGCACCACTCCCCAGACACTTCCCACTGAAGGTCAGGCAGGTCTTCTTTCAGGTGGCTGACAGCCAATCAAATCCAGGTTCAGAGATGAGTTCTAACATCTTTTACTCTTTTATATGTCCTGTCCTTTTTATCACAGCCCCTTCTCCACAACACAAATCACAGAGTCCCCTATGCCTTGAGAAAGGCAAAAGGAAGCAATGAGCAGAAACTATATCAGGCAAAATTGAGGGTGAGTGGCCTGAGCAGGCCTGAGCACACACTATGTGGAAGAGAGAGCAGGCAGGGCGGCCCGGGTGGTGGGTGTGCACACAGCTGTCTACTCGGCTTCAAGGCAGCGAGAGTGGATGGCTGGGCGGTGGTCATGCATCAGATATAATTGATAATGACTTTCATCTAGACTTAGGAGTGAAGCAACCCTCAGGAATCCAGAACCCTCATTGCTGGCAGATTCTGAGTAAACAGCACCAACACCTAGTTGTGTGGGTGGCAATTAATCAGGGCAGTCAGTGAGTTCCCCTTGCAGAATCTCTCCTGTTCCTTTGTTCCTGTCCCCACCCTTTGGCATCGTTTCCCTGGGAATTTTTTTTCTTCCTGGATCTTGGGTTATGTACATATGTATACAGTAGGTCAAATGCCAAAAAGCTGACTTTTGGTTCTTCATCCCCCTCCTGACACAGGACTGAAATCCCTAGATCCCAGTATTAGATTGGGCTTAAACATCATTGACCATGTGACCTTTGACATTTAATTTCTTCCTCTTCACTGGGAAAAAGAAGATAGTGATGTCTGTTTTAGCTATTTCACATATGTATGAAAGCATTGGATCACCTTCCACAAATGTTCAGACTCATAGGAAGGGAATGGGGATGCTGATGGATCTGCTGAAAGTTTGAACAGCAAGTTCAAAATTTATGAACTTAGAGTTTCCTTACATTGGGTAAGATTAAACCATTTACTTTTTCTAAAAGGGGAAAATCTTTATATACATATACACACATATATACACACACATATATGAGTATATACACATATATACACACATGTTTTGAGGATTAGAAAATATTGTATTGTTTATATTAATAGCTATTAAAATTAAGTTTGAATTTAGGAAAACAATCTTTTGTTAAATATCATTGGAAAAGCTTGTGCTTAAAAATCAGGGATTGGAAGCACTTAAGCAAAACATAGTTGTGATTTAATTGAACCAGAAACACTTTAAAACTAGAGCTTTTGAGGTCCAGTCAGATCTATCTGTTCTTTAATTCAGGCCTCATGTGTCTGCTGCTGAGCATTCTATATGTGTGTACACATCTTTTAAGCGAGAAGCCAGCTCCTTCTCTTATTTTGGTCACTTACATGGTCTCTTCTTTAAGAACCACACCAAATATTGGACACAAGTTTTTGTTTTATTCTGTGTTGTTTTTGTTTGTTTGTTTGTTTGTTTGAGAAAAGAAAGGAGAGAAAGAGAGAGAGAGAGAGAGAGAGAGATCAATGATGTGAGTGAGAAACATCAATTAGTTGCTTCCCACATAGTCCCTGACCAGGGATGAACCCCAGAACCTGAATATGTGTTCTAACTGAGAATCGAACCCACAACCTTTTGGGAAGATGCTCCAACCAAATGAACCACACTGGCCAGGGCTGAACACAAACTTCATTGTTTTTTGTTTATTTTAAAATTTTCTTTATTGATTAAGGTGTTACCTATGTGTCCTTATTCCCCCATTTTCTCCCTACTCCCCACCCACTTATGCCCTCACCCCCCTGTTATCTGTGACTATTGCTTAGTCTTATATGCATGCATACAGGTCCTTTGGTTGATCTCTCTCTTTTATTCCCACCCTCACTTACCTTCCCTCTGAGGTTTGATGGTCTGATTGATGTTTCTCTGTCTCTCAATCTGTTTTTGTTCATCAGTTTATGTTGTTCATTATATTCCATAAATGAGTGAGATCATATAATATATATCTTTCTATGACTGGCTTATTTCACTTAGCATAATGTTCTCCAGTTACATCCACGCTGTTGCAAAAGTAAGAACTCCTTTTTTATTGCAGCATAGCATTCCATTGTGTAGATGTACCACTGTTTTTTAATCCACTCATCTGGTGATGGGCACTTAGGCTGTTTCCAAATCTTAGCTATAGTAAATTGTGCTGCTATGAATGTAGGGGTGTGTATATTCTTTCTAATTGGTGTTTCTAGTTTCTTGGGATATATTCCTAGAGGTGGGATCACTGGGTTAAATGGGAGTTCCGTTTTTAATTTTTTGAGGAAACTCCATACTGTTTTCCACAATGTCTACACCAGTCTGTATTCCCACCAGTGGTGCATTGAGGGTTGCTTTTTCTCCACATCCTCACCAGCACTTGTTGTTTGTTGATTTGTTGATGATAGCCATTCTGACAGGTGTGAGATGGTACCTTATGGTGGTTTTGATTTGCATCTCTCAGATGATTAGTGACTGAGCATGTTTTCATATGGCTCTTGGCCTTTTTATGTTTTCTTTAGAAAAGTATACATTTATGTATGTTGCCCATTTTTTGATTGAGTTTTTTATCTTCCTTTTGTTAAGTTATATGAGTTCCCTGTAAATGTTGGAGATTAAACCCTTATTGTTGATAACATTGGCAAATATGTTCTCCCATGCAGTGGGTTTTCTTGTTGTTTTGTTGATGGTTTCTTTTGCTATGAAAAGATGTAGTACCATTTGTTTATTTTCTCATTAGCTTCCATTGCCCTAGGAGCTGTATCAATGAAGAACTTGCTATGAACTTACAGAAAGAGAGACCAAAAAAGCAATCCTATTTAGCATCACACCAAAAAAAATTAAGATACCTAAGAATAAATTTAACTAAGCAGGTAAAAGACCCATATGCAGAAAACTACAGGACACTGAAAAAAGAGATAGAGGAAGATATAAAGAGATGGAAGAACATACCGTTTTCATGGATTGGTAGAATCAACATCATTAAAATGTCCATACTACCCAAAGCAATCTATAGATTCAATGCACTCCCCATTAAAATATCAATGACATATTTCGCAGACCTAGAATGAACTTCCCAAAAATTCATTTGGAATATAAAAAATGAGCAGCAATCCTGAGAAAGAAGAACAAAGTAGGTGGGATCTCAATACCAGATATCAAGCTTATCAGTATTACAAAGCCACTGTTGTCAAGACAGCCTGGTACTAGCACAAGAACAGACATATACATCAATGGAATAGAATAAAGAACCCAGGTATTGACCCAAATCACATGCTCAGTTACTATTTGATAAAGGAGGCATGAACATACAATGGAATCAAGACAGTCTCTTCAATAAAGGGTGTTGGAAAAATTGGACAGATATATGCAAAAAAAAAAAGAAACTAAACCACCAACTTACACCATACATGCACAAAAAAACTCAAAATGGATACAGGACTTAAACATAAGAGAGGAAACCATAAAAATACTAGAATAATCCACAGGCAGCAAAATCTCAGACATATTCTGAAGCAATTTCTTCACTGACCACAAACTTTGAATCCCTATTATCCATAGTGACTTATGTACAGAGGTCATGTAATTCCCCCAACTTATTGGTGCTACAACTTAAGTCCACCATCCAACAGTAAACTCCAGCTCCTCATCAGTCACTGGGAACAGCATCAGTACAGCACAAAGAAACCAACAGTTCAGAAATGAAACAGCAGTCTCAATATGTGACTCATTTAAATATGAGCTTCAGTCACTTTGTTTTTAGACTAAGACTGTCACTCTGAGCCTAGCACAGTCTCACACAAGGACTGCCATGCCTTCTTTGCTTTTTCCCACTCATTGTGACCTACATTCATAGGGGGCATGGCTCTGCAGTCCACTTCTTTTATTGCTTACAGCTTTTATAATTGAAATTTGCACATGTATATGCCTAATATGTTCTTAGTGATTAATTAATTAATATGCCTACTAGTTAGAGAATATTTAATATAATCAGGAAATGTGCTGGATCAGTTATACAGACTTCCTCACTTGTACTCAGAATGGCCCTATGAGGCAGATGTTAGCAGGTGAGGAAACTGAACTTGGTTTAGTTTATTTATCCAAAGGCAACACAACTATAGAGTGGTAAAGTCTGAGCTTTCCCTGCCTCACATTTTTTGTTTTCCTTTTCATACTACATAGAAATTGCAAATATTATTTTTCTCTATTTCTAAAACAATGACCTTGAGCACTCCTGAGAATTGATGGGACAGCTTGGAGAGGACCACAGAGCAGAACCTGCAGTGAGCAACATCTACCTCTTCGAAGTGCCCTCAGAAGTTGTCAGCGTCTTGATTTCCAGGTATTTTCTGCTTCTGTGGTCTTGAACCATGTCTCTGGAACTTCTGGACTGCAGAGATATGCTTCTGTGATTCTAAAAACATTCTCTTCTAATATAATTTGAAAAGCACATTTTTGAATGTTTAAAAGACATAGAAAAGAGCATGTGTCCTAAAAATCATCATGCATTTGCCAATACAATGGCTTGGGCTATGAGTTTAAGTCTCAGGAAAAAAAAAGAAGAAGAAAGAAACAAAGAGAGAGAGAGAGAGAGACACTTAAAATTTAACTTGCTATATATAAATCAGTGTTTAAAAAGTATAATTTTGTATTGATCTTTTTAAAAGCAGAGGCTTGTGGATTCCCATGCCCTTTAAATCACACAGGCATCTAACCTTGTGGGCCAAGAGCACCTTCTTGATTCAAGGCCAGGAAAAGCCCAAAGCATGTGCTTGGTCTAACATTTGTTAATGCATAATAATTTCCTAATAACAAGTGAATATAACACCGCGTATATTCCTAGTATCTTGTTATAGGTTCCGTTAAGCAGAGTTTGGGAATGTTTTTTGTTTGACTATGATATGTAGGACAAAATTATTATAAAATTTGAGATTGGGATATTTTTACTCTAATGTTTATAAGTGGTAACTTTCTCACCAGTTTTAATTTTTTATTATTTACTATTTTTTCCTTAAAATTTGAAATAGATTATTACTTAAAACTAAAAATATAGCCGAAGCCGGTTTGGCTCAGTGGTAGAGTGTTGGTCTGCGGACTGAAAGGTCCCAGGTTCGATTCCAGTCAAGGGCATGTATATTGGTTGCGGGCACATCCCCAGTAGGGGGTGTGCAGGAGGCAGCTGGCCAATGTTTTTCTCTCATCGATGTTTCTAGCTCTCTATTTCTCTCCCTTCCTCTCTGTTAAAAATCAATAAAATAAAATAAAGGCTAATGAAAAAAGAATCCTTAAAAAAAAAAAAAAAACACTAAAAATATTTTTTAGTTGAGAATAACTGTGAAAGATTGACCAGACTCAAGATCAATAACAAATTATGGTACACAGCACTAAATGCTTCAAATGTGTTGTACAAGCAGTAGGGAATGCAAGAAATATATAAAAAAATCCTAAACTATTACAACTTATTTTTTTTTGAAGGTTCACTTTCCAAGATAATCAAATTGCTCAAGTTCTCACTATTTTATGAAGCTTTAGAAAATAGCTTTAAGGATTCTGCCAATATGAAACATCATTTGAAACTATCTGGCTTAAAGAAAATTTTGGAGTATAAATAGACTAGAGGCCTAGTTCATGAAATTCATGCACTGGGGCGGGGGGGTGGGGGGGGGGGGCTCAGCCCAGTCTGCCCCCTCTCACAGTCCAGAAGCCCTCACGGTTTGTCCTACTGATGGCTTGGAGCACACCCCCCTATGAGTGTCCACTGGGGGCCTGCTCCCAGCCATGATGCGCAAGCTCAGACCTGTGCCCCTGCATATTGTTCTTTCAGACTCAGGGCCACACCTGGCCCCTCTTCCTGAACTAGTCATTACCGTAATGGCATCCTGACCTAATTTGCATATTACTTCTTTATATGTATGGATGATATACGGTAAGCCTCTAAGTTGTTTGTTTTATTAGCATAAATTAAATACCTGAAAGTTTTAAGAAATGTATTTATACACAAAATTTAAATGCAATAGTACACATACATTATGAATGTTATTCAAAGCTAAGTTACCACATTACATGTGAAGGAAATCACAGCCCACAAGGCCAGGCAGGCCACTGAAGTGGTACTAAGTCTGTTAGATGAGCAGATAGCTATAAGTATGCAGCCAATGGTGTCGCCATCCCCCCAGCTATTAAAGCCACAAGATTGATCATTCTTTTGTTTTCATTTACTTTTAAACAGCATTATCCTATCTAATAAAGAGGGAATATTCTAATTGACCCTCATGCTGTTGTAAAGATGGCAGTGCCCACAGCCAATAAGGAGGAAATATGCTAATTGAGTGCCTAACCTTCAAAGATGGCAGTGCTCACAGCGACAAGATGGTGACACCCAGTCCTCTCAGCCCCACTGGGGCAGCAGGTGTGCAGCATGACTGGGCCTGCCCCCAGGCAGGTCCGGCCACTCTGCCCGCCTGCCTCCAGAGTCCTCAAGTTCCTTCAGCCCCCTAGCTATCCAGGACCAGCCCCAGGCATAGGCAAGTCTCAGATGGTGGCTGCCCAGCAACCCAGGGCTGCCCGAGGCTCAGGTAATCAGGGATAGCCAAGGCTTGCACTGCTGGCAGTGGCAGCAGCAGATGTGTGATGGGGCATTGCCTTTCCCTGATCACCAGGTCACTCCTGACTGTAAGAGGGAGTGGGCTTGGCTGAGAGACCTGCCTCTAGCTCATGAATTTAAATGCATCCAGCCTCTAGTAAAAGTATAATTTAGATAATATAAACTACACAATTTCAAATGTACAATTTTTAAATATATATATATATATATATATATATATATATATATATATACAATATATATAATCTATATCAAGAGAGAAAGAGAGAGATAGACAGAGAGAGAGAGAGAGAGAGAGAGAAAGAGAGAGAGAGAGAGAGACCAAAAAAAAATGTATACACACACTTTGGAACCATTATAAATGCAGTCTTTATTAAAATACATTTTATTTTCAAAATAGAATTATCGACTTGGCCAGCATGGCTCAGTGGTTGAGTGTCAATCTATGAACTAAGAGGTCACAGTTTGAGTCCCAGTAAGTGCACATACCATGGTTGCAGGCTTGATCTCCAGTGTGGGGTGTGCAGGAGAAAACCAATCAGTGATTCTCTTATCATTCATGTTTCTCTCTCTCTCTCTCTCTCTCTCTCTCTCTCTCTCTCTCTCTCTCTCTTTCTCTCTCTCCCCCTTCCTTTATGAAATCAATAAAAATATATATAAAAAATAAAATCAGCTGAAACTGGTTTGGCTCAGTGGTAGAGCATCGGTCTGCAGACTGGAAGGTCCCAGGTTTGATTCCGGTCATGGGCATGTACATTGGTTGTGGGCACATCCCCAGTAGGGGATGTGCAGGAGGCAGCTGGTCGATGTTTCTCTCTCATCAACATTTCTAGCTCTCTATCTCTCTCCCTTCCTCTCTGTGAAAAATCAATATAATATATTTTAAAAATAAAATAAAATAAATAAAATAAAATAAAATAAAATCATATTTTTAAGTTGAGCTATCAACTATTGAAGTATATATACATTTTTTAGGGATATTTATGCACTCATGAATACATAATCAAAGTCAAGGTAATAAGCATACCCATCATTCCAGTTGTTCCCTTGGGAACTTTTTTCTTATGTTAAATTACCAAAGCCTCTTCCAGTCACTTTTTAAAAATTTTATTTTATTGGTGAACATATAGGTTTCATATGTGGATTACTAATTTACAAAATTTGTATATAGGACCATGTGCCCACCACCCAAAGTTAAATCTTCTTCTGTCACCTCATATTAGGACCCTTTTCTTCCCCCACTCTTCCTCCCTCTGGCAACCAACACAATATTGTTTGTGTTCATAAGTTTCAGATTTATATTCCACACTAGAGGCCCAGTGCACGAAAATCCATGCACTAAGGTGGGGGAGTCCCTCAGCCCGGCCTGCCCTCTTTCACAGTCAGGATCCCTCAGGGGATGTCCTACTGAAGGCTTAGGCCCACTCTCCAAAGGGAGTGGGCCTAAGCCCCAGTCTGGCCTCCCTCAGTGGGAGAGGACTAAGCTGATCAGAGGAAGGTGCTGCCCCCATCACCCTGCTGCTGCTGCCACTGCTGGCCATTGGCACTCCTCAGCTCTCTCAGCTGCCGCAGCTGCCTACCCTCCTTGGCCCTCGCAGCTGCAACAGCTTTGTCTGGAAGGACATTTGGAAGGACATCCAAAAAACGTCTAGTCTATCCAGTCTAATTAGCATATTACTCTTTTATTAGTATAGATATGAGTGAAATCATATAGTTCTTAGTTTTTTTGTTTGACTTATTTCACTTCACATAATGTTCTCAAGCATCTTTCTTCCTGCTGTGTAGTACTCCATTGTGAATATATGCCACATCTTCTTTATCCAGTCCTCTATCATAGGGTACTTTGCCTGTTTCCATCTCTTGGCCACTCTTAATAATGCTGAAATAAACATAAGGGTGGATATATTCTTGCATATAGGTGATTTTGAATTTTTCAGATATATACCCAGGAGTGGGGTTGTTGGGTCATATGTTAGCTCTATTTTTAATTTTTGAGAAATAACCAGACTGCTTTCTAGTGGTTGTGCCAGTCTACATTCACACCAATAGTGAAAGAGGGTTCTTCTTTTTCCACAACCTCTCCAACACTTGCTGTTGCTTGTCTTCTTAATAATGGCCACTCTAACTGGTATAAGGTGGTATCTTTGTAGTTTTAATTTGCATTTCCCTGATTATAAGTGAGGTTAAACATCTTTTCATATATCTATTGGATGATGGCATACCTTCTTGGCAGAGGTGTATTTTCAGGTCCTCTGCCCACTTTTTGATTGGATTGTTTATTTGTTTGGTGTTGAGTTTTATGAGTTCTTAAATATTTTGAAAATTAAACCTTTGCCAGAGCTACTATTTGCAAATATCACATCCCATCTGGTTGGCTGCCTATTTGTTTTGTTGTCTGTTTCTTTTGCTCTGCAGAAGTTTGATACCGTTCCATTCATTTATTTTTGCCTTAACCTCCCTTGCCTTTGGGGTCAAGTCTATAAAATGTTCTCTACCACACAGGTCTATAAGTTTAGTACCTATATATTTTTTTCTATATAAGTTATAGTTTTGGGTCTTAGGTTTAAGTCTTTGATCTATTTTGAATTAATTCTTGCACATGGTGACAAACTGCAATCCAGTTCCATCCATTTGTATGTGGCTTTTCAGTTTTCAGAACCCCATTTATTGAAGAGACTATCTTTACTCCAATGTGCATTTTTGGCTCCTTTGTCAACAATTATCTGTCCATATACAAGTGGTGTTCCAACCTGTTTTCTGGGGATTTTTCATTTTCTTTCTGGTCATTATGGTGGTTGTTCAAGGCATTCACTATTTGCCTTTATTTTCCCATTTATATCTGAGGAGTTTTTTCTACTCTGTTCCAGTAGATGGCACTGAATTGCAAGATTTTTATCTTCTGTGGCCTCACAGTTTTGAGCCTCTGGGGCTTCCGTAGGGCTGTACTGCCTTGGATACTTGGGGGTGAAATTTGTTTTTCCCTCACAGTAATGGTGACCTTTTACCTCCATGGGTCTAGCTCAAGCAACCCTCCCTAGGGTTTAGTCACAGAGGAAACTGTTTCTACTGCAACAACTCTTGACCTACAGATAATACACTCCTGTAGCCAACTCCGAGGGCAACAGGAAGCGATATTTGGGAGTCTAATCAGTGGCAGGGCTTCGTGATTTATTTTCTTTCCCAAAAGCCCACAGCCAGGCCCAGCAGTGGGGAGCAACTCTGTAGGGAGGATGTCTGCTGTCTTGCAGCTCATGTATGCAACTCAGACCCCATTCACAATGCACCCCCATGGTTCAGACACTCTCACTGTTTGTGTGCATGACCACACAATGCCACCATTCTAGTAGTTACTCCCACAATCAGCCTCTTGCCAGGTTAGCTTTCTGTTCATCCCGACCACCTGAGGAAAGTGCCCTTAACTGCTGCTGCCAGTTCCCAGCTTTGCTGCAGACAGATGCTGTACTGTAGCCGCATTCGGCTTCTCCCCCTTCTCATCTCCAAGGAGCCCACTGTTCCAGTGTGCAGGTCTCTCAGCCATGTGTCTGCGTTGAGCAGGGATGTTTTTTGTTAAATTATAAGTGGTTATTTTGTTGAAATGTTAGGGGGAGAGGATAGACACACCCTTACACCACCATTCCTCTGACCTCCGACATTATTTATTTTCTAGTCTTTTGACACTATAGATTACTTTGCATTTTTAGATTTTGACTTTTTCATGTGAGACAATTATTTCAATACATGCATGTTACTGTTGTGTATATCAAAACTGTATTTACTTATTTATTGTTTGCCTACAATTTTTCCTTAGTTTTATTAAGAAATAGTTGCTAGACATCACTGGATAAGCTTAACACATAAAAAGATAGTTTGATTTATATAGATGGTGAAATGATTGTTGTAAATTCAGCAACATCCATTATCTCATATAGATACAATAAAAATAAAAGAAAAGTAAAAAAAAATAACTTTGTGATGATAACTCTTAAGATTTACTGTCTTTACAACCTTCCGATATATCACAGAGTAATGTTAATTATAGTCATTATGTTGTACATTAAATCCTAGTATTTTTTTTAAAGTTAAGAATAAAAATAGCAAATGTGTAAGTGGATGCTACACAGATATGCTCCCAGAAACAAACTATTACACCTAAAATACAGAAAAACTTCCTGAATAATCAATGAAAAACTCACAGGAGAGAACCCTGATACACGAGGACTGAAAGTGAAGACTGCAAAGAGACTAATAGGAAGGACAGATGCATGAAAGGGCTGGCCAGGGGCCCACAGACAGCAATTGAAATCCCAGCGAGATATCTCAGCTGTGAGGGGTTGCCACTGAGAACTCTGGGATCTAATCCCCAAGCTGGACCCCCCTCAGCAGAAGCATCAAAAATGAGGAGGGTACCTACATAACATCTGGCTACAAACAAAGCAGTGGGGTGCTTTCTGCCAAGGAGTAACAGCTAAAATTTCAGGCATCTTCTTAGAGGGCTCATGCACTAAACTCCCTGTGGAGCCATCCACCTTATGCTCTGGTAGAAGGAGGGTGAAGTGGACTGGAGCTGTAAGAGCAGAAGCCAGGACTGGGAACTCAGGAGGACATAGAGCTCAGAAAGCAGACACACAAGATTCCTGAGCAGAGTCATTCCCTCAATCTACAGAAGGCATTTTTCCCACATAGACATTTGCCTTGCCTGGGGAAAGACCGTTGACATACCCTATTGGAAAATACCTTGCTGTGAGGCCACTTAAGATATTAAAAATTAATAATTAGTCTTCAGGCATAAGAAAATGCCTGAAGGTATTTTTCCCTATTGAAAAATACCATTGCCACAACTGAGATCAATTGCCGGGTGGAGGGCCTGTGGCAATTGTATCAGTTGGAATTGTATTAGTATGTAGGCAGAGGTGGTCTCTGGAGGCTTTGATTCTTCTGCCTGATCTAATTAGTCAGAAACAGCCTTTAACACTGTCCTGCACTAGAGATTGAAAGGTCTAGAGCACATGTGTCAAACACAAGGCCTGCGGGCCAAATCCGTCCCACCAGGCCTTGCAATGTGGCGCGCACCGCGCTGTCATCACTGCACTCTGCTGCGTTTCCATCACAATGACAGTTTATGACTGTTCAGTAAACCATTCGGCCCGCGATTTAGGCTGGATTTTAGATTTTGGCCCCTTCTCTGATTGAGTTCGATACCCCCTAGTCTAGAGGAACTACCTAATACATAGTCACACCCAAACAGAAAGCCAAAATGAGGAGATAAAGGAACAACCCCCAAATAAAAGAACTATAGAATGCTCCAGAAGATGAGATAAATAAAGCAGAGATAAGAAATTTATCTGAATCAGAGTTCAGAGTAATGATGGTAAAATGCTCAACAACATAAAATATATATATTGTACTAACTACGAAAAAAAGAACAGTCTGAGATAAAGAATGACATAACACAAATAAAGAACACATTGGAATGAATACACAGCAGATTAGGAGAAGCTGAGGATCAAATCACTGAATTAGAAAAGAGTTGAAAATATCAATCAGAGAACTGAAAAGAAAAACAGGAGGACAGCTTAAGGGAGCTGTGGGAAAATGTGAAATGTAACAATATTAGAATACCAGGTGTGCCAGAAAGGGAGAAAGGAATAGAGAAGGTGTTTGGAGAAATAATTGCAGAAAACTTCCTAACCTGGTAAAAGAAAAAGTCACACAAGTGCAGAAGGTACATGGAACCCCAAACAAGAAGGACCCAAACAGGGCCATACCCAGACATGTCATAATTAAAATGCCAAAAATTAAAGACAAAGAGATAATTGTAAAGGCAGCAAGAGAAAAATAAATCTGTTACCTACAAAGGAGTTCCCATAAGGCTAACATATGATTTCCCATCAGAAACTCTACAGTCCAGAAGGGAATGGCATGAGGTTCTCAAGGTAATGGAAAGTAAAGAAAGGTTATCATTCAAAATAGATGGTCAAACAAAGGGCTTCCCAGACAAAAAAAGAAAAAAAAAAAAAATAGTACAGTCAGCATAACAATAGATGCTAAAGGTATTGCTGTAATGAGAAGAAGAAGCAGAGAGAGAAACCTAGGCATACAGAATTAAAAAGACAATAAATAAATACCTATCAATAATAATCCTAAATGTAAATGGACTAAATGCTTCAATCAAAAGGAATAGGGTAGCTGAATGGATACAAAAACATGACTCAATTATACGCTGTCTACAAGAGACCCATCTCAAAACAAAAGATACATACAGGATGAGAGTTAAGAGATGCAAATAATTTTTCCATGCAAATGGAAAAGAAAACAAAGCTGGAGTAGCAGTACTCTTACCTGACAAAATAGACTTTAAAATGAAGGCCATCACAAGAGACAACAAAGGTCACTACATAATACTAATAGGATTAGTCCAACAAGAGTATATAACCCTGGTAAACATATATGCACCCAATATAGGAGCCCCTAAATATATATATTAAAAAAAAAAACACTTCTAGAGGACTTTAATGGAGAGATAAATAGCAATAAAGTCCTAGTAGGGGATTTTAACACCCCTCTGACTTCACTTGATAGATCTTCTAGACAAAAACTTAACAAGAAAACTGACTGTAAAGGACATACTGGATCAGATAGATTTAATTGACATTTCTAGGACATTTCACCCCAACTAGGCAGAATATACCTTTTTCACAAGTGCACGTGAATCATTCACAAAGATAGACCACGTGTTAGGATACAAAACAAGTTTCTACAAGTTCAAAAATATTGAAATCATATCAAGCATCTTCTCAGATCACAGTGGAATGAAATCAGAAATCAACTACAGTAAAAACACCCCAAAACATTCAAACACTTGGAGGCTAAATAGAATGTTATTAAACAATGAATGGGTTATCAATGAGATCATGAAAGATATCAAAAACTTCCTGGAAACAAATTAAATGAACACAGAACAAGCCAAAATCTCTGGGACACAGCAAAAGCAGTTCTGAGAGGAAAATTCATAGCACTACAGGCATACCTCAAAAAACCAAGAAAAATTAGCAGTAAATTAATCAACTTTACAACTTAAATAACTAGAAAGAGAACAACAAGAAAAGCCCAGAGTAAGTAGAAGAAATGAAATAATAAATATTAGAGCAGAAATAAATAAATATAGAGATTAAAAAATACAAAAAATCAATGAAACCAAGAGCTGGATATTTGGAAGGATAAACAAAATTGATAAACTATTAACCAGACTCATCAATAAACAAAGAGAGAGGACCCAAATTAGTAAAATCAGAAATGAAAGTGGAGAAATAAACACTGATACCACAGAAATGCAAAGGATTGTAAGAAAACACTATGAGCAATTCTACTCAAAAAAACTGGACAACTTTGACCAAATGGACATATTCCTAGAAAAATACAATCTTACACAATTCAATCAGCAAGAATCAGAAAACTTGAATAGACTAATAATTACTGATTAACTCAAAGTAGTAATAAAAATAATAAAACTCTCAGCAAGCAAAAGCCCTGGTCTGGATGGCTTCACAGGGAAGTTTGGCCAAATTTTCAAAGAACTAACAATGCTCCTCCTCAAACTATTTTTTTTTTTAAATCAGAAAGAAGGAATACTTTCAAGCTTTTTCTATGAGGCCAGCATTACCCTAACCCCCAAACCAGATAAACAATACAAAGAAAGAGAATTACAGGTTAATATCCCTGATTAACATAAATGCTAAAATCCTCAACAAAATATTAGTAAGTAGAATTCAGCAATGCATTAAAGATCATATACCACAACTAAATGGGATTTATTTCAGGGATGCAAGGCTGCTACATGATCCATAAATCAATAAATGTGATGCATCACATAAACAAACTGAAAGATAAAAACCACATGATAACATCAATAGATGCAGAAAAAACATTTGACAAAATCCAATAGCCTGTTTTTAAGAAAAGCTCTCAACAAAGTGGAAATAGAGGGATCATAACTCAGCATAATAAAAGCCTTACATGACAGACCTACAGCCATCATCATACTTAATGGACAAAAGCTAAAATCATTTCCCATAAGATCAGGAACAAGATAGGGATGCCCACTTTCACCACTCCTGTTTGACATAGTACTAGAAGTGCTAGCTATTGTGATCAGACAAGAAAAAAAAATAAGGCATCCAGATTGGAAAAGAGGAAATAAAACTGTCAGTATTCACAGATGATATGATACTGCACATAGAAAAACCCTAGACTCCATCAGAAAACTACTAAGTTTAATAAATGAATTTGGCAACATATTAGGATATAAAATTAATACTCAGCAATCTACAGCATTTTAATACACCAAAAATGAACTCTCAGAAAGGGAAAATAAACAAACAACCCCATTTACCATTGCAACAACAACAACAACAAACTTAGGTACTGAGGCATAAACTTAACCAAGAATGTAAGAGACCTGTAGTTGAAAAACTACAAGACATTGAAAAAAGAAAAAAAAAGACAGAGGAAGATATATGCAAGTGGAAGAATATACCATGTTCATGGATGGGTAGAATCAACATCAATAAAATTTCCATCCTACCTAAGGTGATCTACAGATTCATGCTACAATAGCATATTTCACAGAGCTACAACAAATATTCCAAAAATTTATATGGAATCAAAAAAGACCCCAAATATCTGCAGTAATCTTGATCAAGGTAAACAAATTTGGAGGAATAACAATGCTGGATTTCAAGTTGTATTACAAAGCCACTATACTCAAAACAGTCTGATACTGGAACAAGAATAGTCTGAAAAACAATGGAACAGAACAGAGAACCCAGAAATCAACCCATCATTATGCTCAACTAAAATTTGACAAAGAAGGCAAGAGCATACAATGGAGTCAAAGCAGTCTCTTCAATAAATGGTATTGGGAAAATTGGACAAATACATGCAAGAAAATGAAATTTGACCACCAACTTATACCATACACAAAATGAATTCAAAATAAATAAAATACTTAAATGTAAGACTTGAAACCATAAAAAAATTCTAGAAAAAACCATTGGCAGCAAAATCTCAGACATCTCTCCTACCAATATATTTACAGATACATCTCCTAGGACCATGATCAGCAAACTGTGGCTTGCAAGCCACATGCAGCTCTTTGGCCCCTTGAGTGTGGCTCTTTCACAAAATGCCATGGCCTGGAAGAGTCTATTTTGAAGAAGTGGCTTTAGAAGAAGTTTAAGTTTAAAAATTTGGCTCTCAAAAGAAATTTCAATCATTGTACTGTTGTTATTTGGCTCTGTTGACTAATGAGTTTGCCGACCACTGTCCTAGGACAATGGAAATTAAGAAGAAAATAAACAAGCAGGACTACATAAAAACAAAGAGCTTCTGGACAGCGAAATAAAAAGATTTCCTATTCCATGGTAGAACATATTTGCCAATAATGTTACATATTACATCCAATAATGGGTTAACCTCCAAAATCTATAAGGAACTTATACAACTTAACAAAAGGAATGTAAACAATCCAATTAAAAATGTGCAAAGGACCTAAATAGTCACTTCTCCAAAATGAACATCCTGAAGGCAAAAAAAACATACCAAAAAAGTGCTCAGTGTCACTGATAATTTGAGAGATGCAAATCAAAACTACATACCACCTCACACCTGTTAGAATGGCTAACATCAACAAATCAACAAATGACCAATGTTGGTGAGGATGTGGAAAAAATGAAACCTTCATAGACTGCGGGTGATATACAAACTAGTGCATCCACTATGGAAAACAGTTTGGAATTTCCTCAAAAAATTCAAAATGAAACTTCCATTTGACCCAGTGATTCCATTTCTAGGAATATATCCCAAGAACTAAGAAATACCCATCAGACAGAATATATGCACCCATATGCCCATAGCAGCACAATTTACAATAGCTAAGATTTGGAAACAGCCTAAGTGCCCATCTTCAGATGAGTGGATTAAAAACTGTGATACATCTACACAATGAAATACTATGCAACTTAAAAAACAAAACAAAAACAAAACAAACAAAAACAAACAAACAAACAAACAAAAAAAAAAACTCTTACCATTTGCAACAGCATGGATGAACCTAGGGAGCATGCTAAGTGAAATAAACCAGAGAAAGATAAGTATCACATGATATCACTCATATGTGGAATCTAATGAAGAATATAAACTGATGAACAAAAATGGACTCAGAAACATCAAACAGATGTTCAAACCTCACAGGGAAGGCAAAGGAGGGTGGAGGTGGGGAAGAGATCAACCAATGAACCTATATGGGTGATATGCATAACCCATAGACATGGAAAATAGGGTGGTGAAGGCTTGTGGGGGGAAGGAGGGTGGAAAAGGCAATGGGGGAAAAAAGGGGGTATATATAATATTTTCAACAATAAATATTTATAAATAATAATAATAATTTGTGGTATATATACACAGTGTAATAATATTCAGCCATTAACACACACACACACATACACACACATACATACACACAAAAGGAAATCTTAACATTTGTGAAAACATGGATGTACCTTGAAGGCATTCTGCTAAGTGAATAAATCAGACATAGAAAGAGAAATACTTCTATCACTTACATATGGAATCTAACATTTTTAGAAACTCATAGAAAAAGAAATCAGATATGGAGGGTGAAGGGTAGGGGCAAGAGGAATTGGAGAAATGTAATTAAAATGTACAAACTTCCAGTTTTAAGTAACTATAATACTAAGGTATACTTAGTAATTACTTAAAACTGGAAGTTTGTACATTTTAATTACAATATACAGGAAAATCAAGATAGTAGGTCATAAGAGTTCTCACCACAAGAAATTTTTTTCTTTTTCTAATTTTTCCTTTTTTTCTATCCATATGAGAAGATGGATGTTAATTGACCCTACTGTAATAATCATTTTATAATACATCTAAATCAAACCATCATACTATACCCCTTAAACTTATACAGTGATGTTTACAAATTATTTCTCAATAAAACTGGGTAGAATACTTGTAGTGCTAAATAATACATATCAACACTAATAAAAGAGTAAGATGCAAATTAACTGTACCTTTGCGATGCCACCAGCCAATCAGGAATGCATATGCAAATTAACCCAACAAAAATGGTGGATAAATTTGCATATTCAGACAATAGAGCAGGAGTTTTGCACCTTTGGGCAATGTGGAAAGGTGGAAAAGCAACTCCAGGTGGGCCGAAGCTAAAAGGCCAGTCTGGCCAGAGAGAAGGCCCATTCTTGCATGAATCTTCATGCATCAGGCCTCTTGTATGTAATGAAAGCTTAAAGATATGTACTTATGTGCACAATAAAGAATAATGACAGGAAATTAATCTTGACCTGATTCAGCAGTGATACTTAATGACACTAAATTTAAAGCTTGGAATATAGATGTTGATATGGGAACAACATCAGGAACTAGAAAATGAACATGTTTTTTAGAAATTCACACATGCTGTTTACAGACAGGCACAGAAATTTCTAATAAACTCTGAGAAGAGTTACTCAGACAAAAGATTCCAGTTGGCTGTAAAAAATAAATGTGGTCCTTACTAAATAAATATTCTAATTGTTCTTATAAATGTAGGTGGTAATGGGATACAGACCCAGAAATAAAACACCATTGATTTAGAGAATATGAATTTCTTAAATTAATAGCATGGTAACCCAAAGAACAGATTTTGTTTCCTTTCCATTGTAAATATAGGAGAATTTTGAGTAGGA
Source organism: Pipistrellus kuhlii (assembly GCF_014108245.1). Classification (NCBI taxonomy): domain Eukaryota; kingdom Metazoa; phylum Chordata; class Mammalia; order Chiroptera; family Vespertilionidae; genus Pipistrellus; species Pipistrellus kuhlii. Next base: position 106,117,455 of record NW_023425515.1, on the reverse strand, counting down.
TTTCTTGGGAATATCCAGAGAAACTGACACATGAATTATCCTGAAATGGCATTTATGGGCATTATTTCAGCCCATAACTGAAAAGGGACAGATTAGCTCTGGAATATACAGGTAGAAACAATGAGATTTGTATCCACTGCACACACAGCATCCTGATGGAGCAAGACTGCAATGCTCATCCTACCTAATAAAAGAATAATATGGAAATTAACCATCACTCTGCTACACCACCAGCCATGTCCACGAGCCACGCCCACCAGCCAATCAGAGTGAGTATGCAAAGAAACTCAACAACAGATGGCTACAGCCACAGAAAGTAGGAGGGAAGCTTAGGTTTCCCAGGCAAGGGAGGAAGCCAAGCTTTTCGCCTGCCCTTGCCAGCCTAAGCCTTCACTCAAGGCTACAAAGTTTCAATTATAGAAGGTAAACAAATCAAAACAGAAATGGAGGAAGCCACAGAGCTGGAAAGAGAGGGAGGCTAGGGTTACCACTGGCAATGGAAGAAACAAAGCTTTCCCCACACGCTGGCCAGCCCAGGCCTCTGCTTAAAGCTACAAAGTTTCAATTATAGAAGATACGAAAACCCCAAAAGAAATGGCTGCCAGCCACAGAGCAAGCAGGAGACTTGGCTTCACTCCAGGCTACAAAGATTTAATTGTAGAAGGTAAATCAATTCCAGATACCAGGGCCTCTGCTTGGGTCGCTGGGGGCCATGGCTGGCCTGCAAACCACCACAGGCCCCTTGCTCAGGCCACCCCCCCATCCCAAGGGAACCCTCACCCTGATCCGGGACATACTTCAGGGCAAACCAGCTGGCCCCCACTTGTGCACCAGGCACTGTCCTATCTAATAAAAGAGTAATATGTAAATTGATCATCACTCCAACACACAAGATGGCTGCCCCCATGTGGTCAAAGATCCTGCCCCTATGTGGACATAAGATGGCCACCACAAGATGGCCAGCAAAAGAGGGACCAGGCCTGCAAGGGAGGGCAGTTGGAGGTGATCAACCCTGCAGGGGAGGGCAGTTAGGGGTGACTAGGCCAGCAGAGGAGGGAAGTTGGGAGCAAACAGGCTGGCAGGGCAGCAGTTAGTCGTCAATCAGACTGGCATGAGAGTGGTTAGGGGGTGATTATGCTGGCAGGCCAAAGCGGTTAGGGGCAATCAAGAAGGCAGACAGGCAGGCAAGCAGTTGGGAGCCAGCAGTCCTGGAGGGGTCTCAGATTGGAGAGGGTACAGGCTGGGCTGAGGGGCACCCTCCATACATACCCCCTTGCATGAATTTTATGCACAGGGCCTTTAGTGAAAGAATAGAGAGACCGTTAGATTTTTACCTGCAAGGTAAAGCCTAAGAATCTGTATTGGGACAGGATTATTCCATGGCCCCTCTTTGCTTTTCAGAGGTGAAATGGTGATGATGGGAGGTGGGTCTACAGCTGCCTCAGAGTAGCTTTGTGACCTTCAGTGCAATGGCTGCTGCATTCAGACAAAGGTGGGACTGCAGGTCCAGAGGTGGCTTTCTCATCCCCTTAAGCCTACAAGCAAAACATTTTAAACCTCTATCCCAACAAGACTATTACAAATGAAACTGCCTTTAAATAAAAGAACTAGGAATTTATTTCAGCCACTGCTAATGTTCATAGTCTAAGTTTTACAAAGTTAAATTATCATATGTATATATTTTCTTTAAATAAAATAGACATGCTCCTTTACTGTAATTTAAATTCTTCTTAGGACATGTTTTGGTTGTTTGATTTATTCTGAGATGTTTTTGCTTGTTCTATTGCACTCAGTTAATGATGTTCATTTTATTTTTTAAATAGAGTAAAAAGTTATAAATTAGAACTCCATTCTTTCAATATCCCATTAACTTTGTTTATAGTAACTATATTAACAGTATATATTTAGTATTTATGAGCACTAATTTACACAAAGCATTTATTAGGCACCTCTCATTGTTACCTCATTTCTGACCTCTCAGGTGTGTGGTTTTGGCTGGATCCAAGCTGATTCTCATTCTTCTATCTCAACTTTAATGTCTGAAACTGTTAGTAGAACACTGTGTCAGGTAGACTCTATGAACTTAATTTTAAGCAACCACCCCTTGTAGACTAGAGTACAGATCAAAATAATATAAATGTTTAAAACGCTCAAGTAAATGAGGATTGGGGGTTCACTAAGGCATGTGTCATCCTAATCCCTCTAAAGCCTAATCTCTATGTACTCATAGTGAATGACAATTTTATGCCTTATCTCTTCTCCATTGACTTTCTTAATGTATTTCCTCCAATCTAAGGGTCCTTTTTATTCTCTATACTTTTCTTTCTCTCAGAACTTACAAATCAAGACCCATCTCAAGGACTATTATCTCCATACAGCCATTGATCTCTCCCCACCCCCAGCCAAGCATAATGAGCTACTCTTTATTTCCTGTCTTCTCAGAGCATATTGCTTATACTTCTCTTATGGTAGTTATTCTGCTTTGTTATTATTATCTGTGAACTGTCTTATGGGTCCTACTAAGTCAGAAACCACCAGGTGTCTAGGGCTCAGTCTTCTTCATTCCCCTCTGTACCAGACAGTGCCTGACAAATGAACATTTTCATTGACTGAATAAATGATGGAACAAATAGATATGTTTATTCAACATATGATCTTAAAGATATGAGTCCCACATCATATCTCTCATTTTTTTCATAAATGACTTTGCAGATGGGATTTGCCCTGTACATGGTATCCTGTAATACCTTTATTCAAAGAAAAATTGTAAACTTAGTCACTAAAACAGTAGTGGTTTGTCCTTTATCTTTCAGTGGGAGGGATTATTATTCTATTATTGTTGTGATTTTTATTTCTTTTTTTATTGTTTTTTTTATTGTCCCATTTATTTTTTTATTTTATTTTATTTTATTTATTTATTTATTTTTTAAAATAAATCTTTATTTTTCATATTATTACAAAGGTTCCTCATTTCTTCCCCCCTCCACCAGGTTCCCACCCTACCCTCTGCCTCCTCCCCATCACCCATTGTCCTCATCCATAGGTGCACAGTTTATGTTCAGTCTCTTCCTCCCTCCCTTTCCCCGATAGTAAATCCCTTTTCAGATAGTAAATCAGTTACTTAGCATTTTCTCATATCAATAATACCTCCACATGACCAATGATACCCTTCACACAAAAGACATTTCCAAATAGGTCTACCAGCCTCATCCAGGCCCCACCCAAGGCACTCACAGATCAACACCCCAGCGCTATACTAACTCAACACATCCAGATCTAAGCCTTAACCACTTGATTCAGCAGACCCTCAAGTTCCCGCAAAAGTTTCCAGCCATGTCTGAGAGGCAGCCGAGGGGCAGGGGCAGGCAAGGAGCGAGCTGTTTCGGGCCTGGCTGCTCCGGGCTTGGCCTCTGTTGCTCTGGTTTGTTCCACAACCAGCTGCTCCGGGTCTGGTCACTGCCGCTTCCGACCTAGTTGCTCTGGACTTGGCAGCTGCTGCTCCGGGCCTGGCCGCTCCCAGCTTGGCATCTGCTGCTCCGGGCCTGGCCACACCCGACCCGGCTGCTCTGGGCCCGGCTGCTCCTGGCCTGGATGCTCCGGGCTTGGCTACTGCTGTTCTGGGCCTGGCTGCTCCCAACCTGGCTGCTCTGGGCCCAGCTTCTCTGAGCCCGGCCACTCTGGGTCTGGGTGTTCCTGCACTGGCCACCCTGGGCTTGGCCGCCTCTGCCCCAGGTCTGGCTGCTCCAGTGCTGGCTGTTGATGCTCTGGTTCTGTCTGCTGCTGCTCTGGGGCCTGGCCGTTGCTGCTCCGGGCCTGGCTGCCACTGCCTTGTGCCTGGCCACTCTAGGCCTGGCCGCCGCTGTTCCAACATTCTGTCCTTTTTTAAAAAAAAAACAAACACATTTATGTTGCAATGTTGGCTGGTGAGTTGAGTTCTGACTTAGTCTTTGATTTTTCAAGATCTTCTTTGTATTCTTTCTTAGGTACAGTGGTGCCTCACACAACGAACTTAATTCGTTCCAGGAGCAAGTTTGTTATGCGAAAAGTTCGTTATGTGAAACACATTTTCCCATAACAATACATGTTAAAAAAAATAATTCGTTCTGTAGCATAAAATATGCTAAGATGACATAAAAAAAGATAAATTTTTTGTTATTATTTTTATTTAGATACATCTAAAAACATAATTTTTAAAAAAAAAACACACATTTTTTTAATTTTAAGACAAACTAAGTAGAGTCTACCGAATCTTGCACATCTTCATCCATTTTCTGCTTTTTGGCCAATGGTTTCATGAAAAACCTGTCCAAAGTCGTTTGTTTTTCTCTTTTCTCCAACATCTGCTAGAAATAACGGACAAGAGTATCGGAGTAAAGATCGTTGATCCTGTTTGCTTCAGCTGAATCCGGATAGTGGGCATTGGTAAACTCCTGAACTGCTTTCCATTTGACCAGGATGTTCTTGATGTCAGCAGTTGGGATTGGTTGATTGTTTGATTGTTGCTCCTCGTTATCAGATGACGCTTCCCTTTGAGCATTGTCCTGTTGCTGGACCAGAAGTGCTTGGAGCTCTTCAGTTGTCAGCTCTTCTTCGTGTTCCTCAATAAGCTCCTCTACATCCTCTTCCTCTACCTCTAATTCCAACCTTTGGGCCACTGTGATGATGTCCTTCACCACTTCTGTGTCATCAACTACTGCTTCTTCCTGGGTCCACAAAGGCACAAGCATCTTCCAAGCAGAAATGAGGGTCCTTTGTGACACTTCTTCCCAGGCCTTCTGTATAAGTCGTATTGCCATAAGGACATCAAATTTCTCCTTCCAAAACTTTCGGACAGTCATATTGTCTCCACCAAACTCCCATTCTTCAAACACCTTATTAAAGAGGGCTCTAGTGTAGAGTTTTTTAAAGTTCGCAATAACTTGCTGATCCATTGGCTGAAGAATGGATGTGGTGTTTGGTGGCAAATACTGCACCTTGATAAAAGGATAATTTTCCTGCAATATTTCCTCTAGGTCTTTTGGGTGAGAAGGGGCATTGTCAAGTATCAGAAGGGCTTTGAGCGGCAGTTCTTTTTCCAGCAAGAATTTCTTCACGGCAGAAGCAAAGGTTTCCAGAATCCATTCGTTGAAGATAACTTGGGTCACCCAGGCTTTTTGATTGGACTTCCAATGGACGGGCAGTTTGGACTTAATAACGTTATTTTTCTTGAAAATTCTTGGATTTTCAGAGTGATAAACCAATAGAGGTTTGATCTTGAGGTCTCCGCTGGCATTAGACGAAAACATAAGGGTAAGTCTGTCCTTCATGGCTTTGTGTCCTGGCAATTTCTTCTCCTCTTTTGTAATGAAGGTTCTGCTCGGCATTCTTTTCCAGAAAAGACCCGTTTCATCAGCATTGAACACTTGTTGTGGGCAGTATCCTTCATCCTTAATACATTTTTGAAAGTTAATAGAGAACTTTTCTGCTTCTTTCTTGTCAGCACTGCCAGCCTCACCATGCATAGTAACGCTGTGGATTCCACACCTTTTCTTAAATCTAAAAAACCACCCCCTGCTGGCTTTGAATTCTTCTGCATTATCTTGATTGCTGCTACTTCCAGGGACATTTTTCTTTAGATCGTCATAAATTCTCTTGGCTTTGTGACAGATAATATCTTGGGTTGTTACGTCACCTTTCACCTGCCTGTCCTTAATCCAAATTGCTAATAGCCTCTCCATTTCCTCGTGGATTGAAGACCTATGTTTTTCATGAAATAGTTTTGATACTCCTTTGGCTACTTTTGGCTGATTTGATTGCATCCTTATTTGTCAAAATGGTGAAAATGGTGGTCTTGCTGAGGCCAAACTCTTTGACGAGGTCACACTGTTTTACCCCACATTCACTCCTTCTAATTATTTCCTGTTTCATTTCAACAGAAATCACCTTCCTGCTTTTTTTAGAAGCCATGATATAAAAAAAATATTGAGTTTAACTTAAAAGGACGACTGCCGTGATACGTGCGTGATTTAATTCGTAATGAAGAACGATTGCCGCGATATGTGCTTAAGTTAAGCGCAGTGACTAACGACTGCCTGCAGTGCCTGCGCGGAAGGATGCAATACATCGGCAGCGATCGTGATCGGCGAAGCAGTCGTGGAAGCTCGGGCAAAGCGGTCTTGGAAGCTCGGGCGACTTCGTTGTGTGAAACGAAGTTCGTTGTATGAATCATGAAATGAAGTTCATTGTGTGCAGCGTTCGCTGTGCGAGGCGTTCTTTATGCGAGGCACCACTGTAATTTTACTATCTTTTGCTCTCACTTGATTTCTTCACATTGAGAACTTCTTTGGTTTCTTCCTCCTTATCCTGGGAGCTCAGCAGGTTGGCCTGTGGCACCCCTTTGTTCTCCGTGGGCTACTGCACTGCTTCAGCCTGTTGCCAGGGTTGGCGCTGCCCAGGAAGCAGCCCCCGGCCTTGGCTCTGTTGCCCGCGCTCAGTGGTCAAAGGTTCAGGGGCACCCCTCCCCCCCGGGGGGCCGTCGCCCGGTTCCTTGCTGGCGCCTGGCTGGCCGGTGTCCAGCAGGGGCTCCTGCTCCTCGTCGCGTTCCTCCAGTCTGGAGCTTTTTTTCTCCTTCCCGCTAGGGGAGTCTAGGATCAGAGTCAACAGACTGTCCTCTGCGCTCAGTGTGCACGACTCCGGGGGCTCGGCCTTTCGCCGCTCTCCCAGGACTCCACCTCACAGCCCCATCTCCCTCTGCTTGAGCCTGGGTCCCCAGGGATTGGCCTAGAACTGGAGTTCAGGGCAGTCCGGACTGAGGCTTTGTTTCTTCTGGCTAGGGTAATCCAGCATCAGAGTCAACATTCAATCCTCTGCACGCAATGTGCGCATCTGCGTGCATAATGTGTGCGACTCCGGGGGCTCCTCTTTTCGCCGCTCCCCTGGGATTCCACCTCACAGCCCCTTCTCCCCCTGCTGGAGCCTGGGTCCCCAGGGTCTGGCCCATAACTGGGGCTCAGCGCTGCAGGTTCAGGGGTTCAGCCCAGGCTGGGGATTTTATTTCCTTCCTGCTAGGGAACGCCAGGCAGCACCCAGCCCTCTCCTCCTCTCTGGCTGCGACCTCTCCGGCGCAAGCGCGCTTGCGTGTGGGCGCGCAGCATGTCTCCATCTCTTTCTTTATTGTTTAAAGTATTACATATGTCTCCTTTTTCTCCCATTGACCTCTCCCTGGCACTCCCACCCTCCATCACATATCCTCAGCCCCTTGTGTCTGTGTCATTGGTTATGCTTATATGCATGCATACAAGTCCTTTGGTTGATCTCTTATATCTCCATCCCCCTCTCCCTGCCTTCCCTCTGAGGTTTGATGGTCTGTTTGATGCTTCTCTGTCTCTGTCTCTACTTTTGTTTATCAGTTTATGTTGTTCATTATATTCCACAAATGAGTGAGGTCATGTGACATTTATCTTTCTCTGACTGACTTATTTCACTTAGCATAATGTTCTCCAGGTCCATATATACTTTTGCCAATATTAGGAGTTCTTTCTTTTTTACAGCAGCATAGTATTCCATTCTGTAGCCATACTACAGTTTTTTTGTGTGTGCTTTTTTAAATTCACTCATCTGTTGATGGGCACTTAGGCTGTTTCCAAATCTTAGCTATTGTAAATCGTGCTGCTATGAACATAGGAATGCATTTTTTTTTCCTGATTGTTGTTTCTATTTTCTTGGGATATATTTCTAGAAGTAAGATTACTGGATAGGGAGATATGGGGGAGATAAGAGATCAACCGAAGGACTTTTATGCATACATATAAGCAAAACCAATGTGCGGAAAACTCGGGGGGGGGGGGGCAATGGAAAGATATATACACATATAATACCTTAATAAAAAAAAAAAAAGAGAGATTACTGGTTTTAATGAAAGTTCCATTTTTAATTTTTTGAGGAAACTCCATACTGTTTTCCACAGTGGCTGCACCAGTCTGCATTCCCACCAGCAGTGCACAAGGGTTCCTTTTCTCCAAATCCATATAGCAATTAGCAAGATTCATCATGATCCTAAATTCATTAATAGTCACTGACATGCATATTTCAGTGTGTCCTTTGAACTTCTGATGCTATAATTATAGACCTCCCAGTGGGAGGGTCTGCTCACTGAGGTCAGACTGTTTTATTCACTCCTCAGTTCTTGCTACTTATTCCTGAAGCAGCTCAGTCTTCTATACTGAGTGCAACAGTTTCAGAACCTACTCCAAATGCAAATTCACAAAACCCATGTGGGCCTCTCACACTGTTAAGTCCACTCTTTTATGTAACTCCTCATTGGAGATGCCTGGTTTAGTTGAGGAAGGCCTTGTTGTGCTTACTTCCTCAGCGACTTCAAGGTGGCAAATTCCATTACCTGGAGGGTCCTGAAGCCCCATCTTATATAGGGAAGGGGACTGAACTCATTTCTGAAAGGCCTGTCTAATCCTGGCATCCATTAATTTTTCTCTATTCTTGGGAAAATAATTTATCTTGTTAGATCGGGGTGTACACTTACTTCTCAAGATTATTTTAAAAAACTTAAACCTCCAAGCAGATCCCCAAAGCTTGGATGGGCCTCTCATAAAATGTTTCTATGATGCAAAGTGCCTGAATGACCACCTGGTGCAACTTTCGTTGAGATGTGCTGTCACAGAGGATTTACACCTGAATAGAAGAACTATAAATGCTCTTAAAATGTGTCCAGAAAAATATTAAACATGTGTTACCTTTGGTTTAGATTTGTGGTGCTAAGTAGAAGCAGGCAAATGCCTAGATCTCTGGGTAGTTTTGACCTCACTGAGAGGCTCTACAAGTACTCCATTTATTTAAGATACCCAGGCTGACCTGCTAAGAGAAAACACCATCTGAAACACATTTCAATTGGAAAACACCTCCTTTAGTCAGTATTACAGGTAGAAAGTAGAAACACTGAGTGGAGGATATTTATTACAAATTGTGAAGGCTAATGAAAATCTGTTGTAGGGGCACAAAAATAATTTCAAGCAAACATGCCTGCAAATAAAATGATTTCATAACATGAGTTGTGAGTCTTAGAGTTTTACTTGGCCTAATAGTTAGCTACATCCAAAGAAAAAGAATTATAGTTCTAGTATGATTTCATGAGCTTTAACTGAAGTACATCTTTCCTATCAACTCATAGTGGGTTCTCAGTAGAAAACGAAAGTTGAGGTTTCAAGAAAAAAAAAAAAAAAAAACCTCTAAATTGGCCAAAACACAAAACAGCAGAGGAAAGTAACATTTCTTATAGGGTTCTTGAAAATATCAGTTCGCAGAAAGTGCTTTGAGCTGACAAATACTATACAAATAAAGGCAAAAATTAAGAGTTAGACAAGTAAGTAGAACTTGGAAATTGAGATTGAAGGTCACAGTGGGATTGTGCAGGACAGGGTGTGCCTCCAAGAGGAACAAGTCATTTTTGGATATCAACTGAGAGGATGAGATTGGCTTCTATGAAAGGCTAAAGGGTATGCTTCTTTTGGGGGTGCTGAATATTTTGAAGCTGTGGGTGTGTTCCCATCCAATGATGCAGGCACTAAAGGAGAGGCCTGGCTCTCAGGGAGGGCTACCTCATGCCACACCCTGTATGCTTAAGGGCACAAGTTACTCTGTCTCAATTGTTTCTGTGGAGAGAGCTTGGAAAACTTTTCGTTTGAGGAAAAGCCTGCAATATTTGAGTTATTTCATGAGGATCCCAGGGACATTGCCTGCCACCTTTGGGTAAAAGCTTGCCATTAAGGAGTCTTATTTTGTACTCAAAATTCCATATGCACAGCAAGCATAGTCTACAGATCAAATAAGTAATAATACATATAACTCATACCTTTTCTTTCTTTAAATTATGAGGATACCATAGTGATTCATAAAATGAAAATTCTTTTACTATCATTACTGAAGTCATAGTAATTTGTAGTCACATATTTAAATAATCAACACATCCTGAAACTCACAAATAATCACATAGAGAAATATCCTTGAAATTTCTGAGTTTTAAAGAAAATTGATTAAACTCTTAATGGTTAGGAATATGTGTTCCAGAGCAAAAGATTACAGAGGTCATTTCTTTCTCCTCCTTCTAATAATAAATATGCTTGGGGAATCCCGGTGAGCTCTCTCATGTAGCAACAACTGGTGATAAGTGGCTCTAGGGATTGCTAAGAGCTCTACTTTTAGGACTACAGGTCTGAAAAGTTTGGCTCCAAAGCATCAAGTGGAGAGAAAAGCTCACCTGGAAGGCAGGAGAGTGAATTATTTTTGTTTTGTATTATTTTGTTTTACAATATAGCAGAAAGAAACAAGTTTTGGGATAGAAGACAAATGTGGACCAGATTTAGATAAAAGCAGAGAATACAGGAATCTGGCTGAGAAAATAGTAACAAAAATACCCCCCAAAATAGTAACAAGTAGTAGCCTGGCCCACTCTTTGTTAGACAGAATAATGTTCTCTAAAGATGTCTATATCTTAATTCTTGGCACCTATGAATGTTTCTTTACATGGAAAGAGGTACTGCACCTTGGGGGGGCCCTTAAGATGTCCCCATGTGGATTACCTTGATCATCTAGGTGAGCCCCATCTGATCTTATGAATCCTTAACAGTGGAGAATCATGACTATGGTCAGAGAGAGAGATGAGGCAATAAAAGAAAAGTCAGAGAGATTCGATGTTTCTGTCTTTAAAGCAAGAGGCCACAAGCCAAGGAATGTAGGAGTTAGAAAAGGCAAAGAAATGGGTTCTCCCCCAAGATCTTCCATAAAAGGATTCAGCTGACATCTTGATTCCTCCCATTAAAATACTGAACTGGAAGATAAAAAAATTTGTTTTAAGCCATTTAGTTTTTTGGTTTTTTTTTTTGTTTGTTTGTTTGGGGGTTGTTTTTTTTTTTTTTGGAAATTTATATATATATTTTTGAAAAGCATATTATTTGCCAAAAATATATTAATCTAGAATAAACTTGGAAAATGTGGTTGAATGTACAATTTTCAGGTTACTATAATTAATTGACTGGATTTTTTTAATGTTGCCCAATTCAATTCATTTAAAGGAGGAATCTTTTTATAATACCCATTTATATATTTTTAAAGATGGAACAAATCCTTGGTTTTCCCTAGGATGCACCTGTCCTTTTAGTATGCATGTTTACTATAAAACAAAGATACATATTGTAGCTCATGTGCTCTAATCAGTAGAAATAAGGGTTATTCATTGACCAGTGAACCACATAAAATATGCATTTGAATGTTGGACAGTGAAGCTGCAGTGAAATTTTTCAGAGTTGACATTACCATGTACTTTGTAGTCAGTAGTCTAGGAGCACAGAATCCAAGTCTATGAAGCTGATGACACAATATCTATAATAATAAAAGCATAATATGCTAATTAGACCAGATGTTCTTTTGGATGAAGCCGGCAGCCAGAGTGTAACCTGGGTCCCAAGTGCCAGAGGGAAACTGGTGCCAGCAGCCAGGGGAAGGAAGGCCTATTCTTGCACAAATTTGGTACATTGGGCCTCTAGTATGAGATAAAGGATTATGGAAATAACATAGAAAATTATTATAAAGATCATTTAGTAGCACCTCCTTGTAAATGGATGAGAAACACAACCAAAACCACACAGCTAATGAACAGCAGGGCTGCAGATAGATGTCAAGTCTGTGTCCCAAGAAAAGGGCCCTTTCAGCTTCCCACATGTCTGAATGAGTGAGACTTGGTGTCATCTCAAGGAAGGTGCAATCTAGTAAAGGAGTCACAGCAAAATACAAAAAAAAAAAAGTAAGAGCAATTCTCGACCACATGTCCTGAGAGGCAAAGTCAATGGGATCTAAAGAATCTGGGGAAGCTGCTCTGAGGATTTCAATAGCCAGAAAGTACCTGAAAGGAGGAAAGATGTGTAGAACAGTTAGAATTAGACATCCTAAAAAGAAGGTGAGAGACATTTCAATACTGGAAACAGGGCACAAGAGGGGAAAAAGTGACTTGTTCAGTGGACAGTGAGAAAAATGACCAGGAAGAAGGGAAGGAGAGAAGAAAGAATAGGCAGGAAAGGAAGGAAGAAAGGAGGAATGGAGGAAGGCAGAGCAGAGGGAAAGAGGAGAGGGTGGTTATAAGACAGGTACAAGAGAAAATAGAAAGAGGGGCTGTGTCTTTAAGGTTATTTCGCAGCTAAGAATGAATGAAAAAATGGTGTTGGAGTTCGGCTAAGGCTGCCAGAAGCTAATTCCAGCATGTCATAAATGCAAGAAGTTTCATCAAAAGATTGATGGAACCTGAGAATTGCCTGCTGGAAATGAATAAGGACATTTTCCCACACCTAAAGATTTGTATAGATGATTGCTTGCTGCCAGACATCTGAAGGAATTTTAATCTACATGTTATTGTCTCCTACTGGCCAAACACCTGAACAGCTGTGAGCAGTTCCCCCAGTCTTCCAATGGATTCTGTATACTAAACCTTGGCCTTTGATATGTATATATCTACCTTGCTTTAGGACAATTTATGTTAATAAAAAGCAAGGGGTCCAAAGAGACAGAAAAACTTGGTTCCTTTAGCTAAGTCATCTCTGGCTTCCCAAAATTCCTTCCAAAATTATGTTTCGTCTCTGCACTCTTTATTAATTTACACACAGCACCTTTTTCAGATTTCTGAACCCTTCTAGATGCTGGATTAAGACCCCCGGCATAAGGCTAGTGTATCTTCTATTTAATAACTCTTTGCATTTGACAAAACTTTTTTTGCATAATTTTATTTGTAGGAAATGAGAACTGAACTGGCTGCAAGCATGGAAAAGAAGGGGCAGAGGAGGAGATGCAATCCCTGTTGTATGACCCAGCAGAGCTCCAGAACCTGCCCTGATGAGACATCAGCAGTGAGGGAAGGAGAATGGATTTAACAATCTGTCTCTATTCATGGACACCAGCTTTCCAGAAACCCTATTCCCTATTACCCCCCTCTCTCTTTAAACTTCAAAGTGCCCCAGGCAAATAGATGCCCCAGAGCCACAACTCTCATATCCTGCTGCAGACAGGCAGTGCAGTATGCACAGGGAGCAGATGACTGCATAAATAGAGATTATAAACAGAGGCTCAGCATATGTAAAGATGGTCAGCATTACTAAGCATTAGGATGGCTATTATCAAGCACAAAATAAATTTGGCCAGGATGTGAAGAAATTGAACCCTTGTGCATTGCTGGTGGGTATGAAAAATGGTGCAGCCACTATAGAAAGCAGAGTGTGGCAGCTCCTCAAAAAGTTAAACATAGAGTTACCCTATGATCCAGCAACTCCACTTCCGGGTACATACTGAAAAGAGGTGAAAGCTCAGACGCAAGCAGCTATTGGTATAATGGTTTTCACAATAGTCAGGAGGTGGAAACAACCCAAATGTCTATCAATAGATAAATTGATTAATAAAATTCAGAATATACATGTAACATAATATTAATCAGCCATAAAAAGTAATCAAATTGTGACACATATTACAACATGGATAAACCTCAAGAATATTATGCTCAGTGAAATAAGCTAGCCAAAGGAAGTACAAATATTCTATGATTCCACTCATATGAGTTTCCTAGAGTAGTAAACTGCATAGGAACATAAAATGGTGATTGTCAAGATTTGGGGAGGGTATGCAGAGTTAGTTCATGGGTACAGACTTCAAGTTTTGAAAGATGAAATTAGTTCTGTGTTTGGATGGTAGTGATGGTTGCACAATAATATATTTAGGCCACTGAAATGTACACTTAAAATAGTTAATTTTATGATATGTATATTTTACCACAATTAAAATGAGACTAACAGCCAAAGCCAGTTTAGCTCAGTGGATAGAGTGTCAGCCTGCAGACTGAAAGGTCCCGGGTCGATTCCTGTCAAGGGCATGTATCTTGGTTGTGGGCACATCCTCAGTGGGAGGTGTGCAAGAGGCAGATGATCGATGTTCTCTCTCATCGATGTTTTTAGCTCTCTATCCCTCTCTCTTCCTCTCTGTAAAAAAATTAATAAAATATATATTTTTTAAAAAATAAAATAAAATGAGACTAACATGTATGAATGTCACAAGCATTTACTAAGGAGACATTTATTTAGAAACAAATATGGTGGTAATTACATGTTGCTGACAGATAGCTCAGCTGAAAATCACATTTGAAATCATTGGTTATTTCATCTTTAAGCTCATGTAGGAGCAAAGCTTCTTGTAGCTCTCAAAAACCTCAGTCTTCTTATCTGAACAAACACATATTTAGACTAGATAATTCTTGAGGCCCTTTCTAATTCTGATGCTCTGTGTGACTGAGATGGCTGGTGGCCAGGCTGACAAATCTGGCATATTTCTAATTCAGACTGATGAGGCTCCAACATGAGCTTATTCCCATGTTGTCCAAAAGTAGCAGATTACACCAGGATTTGTTTAAGATGTTTCACAATCTAGTAGTGAGAGTAAGGCCATTTTACATTAATGAAACTCCTCTCAGGTCAAATCAGCTAACAACCCTGACTCTCCCAGGCTCCTCCTGACCTGAGGGCTAATTAGGGGCAGCAGAGCTCTTCCTTGGACCACAGTGCAAATATGGAGAGCTGCAAAGCATCTAGCCTTGGTACACTGGCAGCCCTAGCTGACTGCAAACCAGTTTATTATAATACACGCAAATTCTCTGCATCTTTGTCTCCCACTCTGCTTCACAGTGTTCACATGCATCTCTCTTTCCTCAGAGGCTGAGGAAACTCTTTAGCCACTGGTACCTTCTCCCCAAGAAATTCTACCTCTGGCAACTTCCTTTAGGGTCTAAAGCTTCTACTGTTCCACAGAACCCAGCCACTAGTGCTAATGTCCTGGTCTCCACAGTGTTTGCTCTTCAATGTGATCAGGTGTTCTGACCACATGGGAGACCAGATAGCACTCTTTAGGTAACCTGGCCTTATAGAAAATGCCATTCTTTAGAGACCCACAAAGAGCATATAGGTCCAATACTGGCAGTTTGGCAAGGAGCCAGGTTATATTTCAATCACACCCCTTGGCATGATATGCTCCTGTGCATCAACACCTGCCCTGCTTAGGAGAACAACCATGACACTCTCACTGTTGATGGGATAAAGGCTTGCTCTTTTTGGACTCACTTATCTCAGATTTGCAGTGAGTAATTCCAATAAAGAAAAGGGGGTGACCAAGACACATCATAATTAAAATTCCAAGAGCAAAAGACAAAGAGAGAATATTAAAAGCAGCAAGAGAAAAGCAGGTAGTTATCGGGTCTAGTAATAATTAATGTCGTTTTTAAACATTCGTTTACAATCTTGCTTGGCGTTGACTTGTATTGACAGAACCTTCAAACACGTGGTATCTACAGAACGTGTGAAGTGCAATTAACAAGTTTTGCTTGAAAAAGTTTGTGTTTGGCTTGGTTTTTGTTGCAAAACTAGGGCTAAGAAGATGGCGGATGAAGAGCATATTCGGCACTGCATGCTTTACGAGTTCCAATTAGGAAGAAAAGCAAGTGAGGCTGCAAAAAACATCTGTAGTGCTCTTGGTCAAGATGCAGTTAGCGCCAGAAAATGCCAGCGTTGGTTTGAGAAATTTCGCGAGGGAAATTTTTTGTTAGATGACAAGAGTGGTCGAGGCCGTGTGTCCAATTTTGATCAAGAAGCTCTTCAAGCTCTTTTGGTGCAAAATCCTCAAATTACCCAACAAGAGCTTGCGACAACTTTAAATTGTTCACAAAAAACAATTTCCAATCAATTGCGTGCACTTGGCAAAGTCCAAAAGTTTGGAAAATGGGTTCCTCATGAGTTGACTGACAACAACCGTAATCAAAGAGTCACAATTTGCAGTTCGCTCCTCTCTCGTCAAAACTGTTTGCCGTTTTTAGAGCAAATTGTTACCGGAGATGAACAATGGGAGCTGTATGTTAATTTGAAAAGGCGGCCTCAATGGTTGGACAAAAATGAGGCTCCGCAGCCCACGCCAAAACCTGACTTGCATGCGAAAAAAGTGATGTTGTTTGTTTGGTGGAATTTTAAAGGAATTCTTCATTATGAACTTTTACCATCTAACCAAACCATTACAAGTGCAGTGTATAGTGCCCAATTGGAAAGGTTAGCCCAAGCTTTAAGAGAAAAAGAACCCGGGCTGATTAATCGGAAGGGCGTAATTCTTCACCACGATAACGCACAACCGCATACTGCAAGAATCACTGCTGAAAAACTGCACCAGTTGGAATTCCTCCCTCAACCTGCATATTCTCCTGATATTGCCCCTTCTGATTACCATTTGTTTCGTTCTTTGCAAAACTTTCTTCTTGGAAAAAAAAATTAATAATGAAGAATGCCTCAAAAATGCATTGACCAAATTTTTTGCATCAAAATCACAAGAATTTTACAACAGAGGGATTAAATGCTTCCTGAGCATTGGGCACAAGTAGTAGAAAACAACGGCAACTATATTGTTGATTAAATTTTGTTGTATTGTTTAAATAAATTCGATTTAAAAAACTATTAGAAAACGACATTAATTATTACTAGACCTAATACCTATAAAGGAGCACCCATATGATTGTCAGCTGACTTCTCAACAGAAACCATGCAGGCCAGACAGGAATGGCAAGAAATATTCAGGTTATGAATAACAAGAACCTACAGCCAAAAATACTCTATCCAGCAAAGCTATCACTCAGAATCAAAGGCCAGATAAAGAGCTTCACACATAAAAAAAAAAAAAAAAAAAAAAAAAAAAAAAAAAAAAAGCTAAAGGAGTTCATCACCGCCAAACCAGAATTATATGAATTGCTGAAGGGGTTCTTTAGGAAGAGGAAGAAAATAAAGATAAAAATTATGAACAACAAATATGTAACTATCAACAAGTGAATCTAAAAACCAAGGGAATTAAAAAACCTGATGAACAATATTAACTGTTGAATATAATAGAATCAGAGGTACAGAAAGGGAATGGATTGACAATTCTCAGGGAAAAGAGGAGAGGGGGGTGAGGGAAGAGACTGAACATAAACTGTGCACCTATGGATGAGGACAATGAGGGGTGGGGAAAGGGCAGAGGGTGGGGTGGGAACCTGGTGGAGGGGAAAAAATGAGGAACTTTTGTAATAATATGAACAATAAAGATTTATTAAAAAAAAAAAAAAAGAAAGAAAGAAAGGAAAGAAAGAAAGGGGGTGAGTTGACCTTACTAAAGTGCAGGGGCTGACAAGACACTGGCTTGTCACACATCCACCAAAACTAATTTTAAGGTTCCTGGAAAGTCCATAACAGCTGGATGTGTTTTCACTCCTGATCTACCTACTCTCTATTGATCTTTTTGCTAGCTGACTGCAAACCAGTTTATTACAATACACGCAAACTCTCTGCATCTTTGTCTCCCACTCTGCTTCACAGTGTTCACATGCATCTCTCTTTTTCCTTTGCTAGGTAACACCGATACAAGTAAACAAATGATGATAACGAACTAGATATTTTTGAGTTACTCTTTGACAGTTTACAGCTCACTAAGGGTTGAGGCATATTTTTTATTCCCTCTTGTCAGGGGAGCATAAGTTTGGTTTCTCAGGCCTGAACAATAGTCACTCTTCATTGCTTTGCTAGGCACCCAAGAACACTCCTGACGACTCTGAGGGCTATACCTCTTGTGAAGTATGTCAAACTTCTCAACTCATCTCATGGTATCTCCATTCACCACTTTCAAAAGATGATAATATTTGACTGTTTAAGCAGGTAACAAGAGATGGCTCTTCTAAGTATCTATGTCATTATTCAACTAAAACATCAATCAGCCCCGTGAGACATTGATGAACACCTCAGGCACCCTGAGCCTCTGCCTGTGAATCTAACCTGACCTTCCCTCTCCATTTCCAAGATCACTCAGGAATGCACTGGTGATGGTGTGCTGATGACCAGCTAATGTGCAGGCAGATATGACTGAGATCTCCAGAGTCAGGTAGGAGGAAAATCAGCTGGTATACAACCTCCTGTGGACAAGCACAAAAGGACCTTCCCCACCAGGTGGAAGCTTCACTCATTGTAAGTGGTACACCCACATGTATTTGCCCGCCTGTGAAAATTTGAGCCATCTAGAAAGAGACATTGCTGACTTAGAAGACACTGTAATAACTACTGTTTCATGTAACTTTCTTACTCAGTGTCAATCAACCCTACATTAGAGAAACTTGATACTTTCCAATTTCAAATTTGTCAACTCCATCCATTGTCCCATTGGGCCCACCTCAGAGAGAGCCTTTGGGACAATGGATGTGGATTCAGGAGCCACAGAGTCAACCATACACTTGAAAATAGGATGAGAACTTACTAGGGATCTGAGAGATTAAAGGCTGGACCAACTCATTATTTTTGACAACATAGAAAAATAAAGGAATGTTGTGATACTAAAGAGCTGGGTGTTTGGTTTGTTTTTTCAAACATATGTGAATATGTTACCGGGAAACCCCCAATTGGGCTCGGCTGCCTGTCACTGTGTCCAATAACGAAGGTAAGGTTGAATCATATAAGGCGTTTTTGAGAAGGCTAGCCAATCAAGAAGGATGATTACAAGCATTCAAATTCTGTATTCCAGTAAGGTGCAGGGGACCGGATTATAAAGGGGAAGGGAAATGCAGCTACCTGCAGCCTTGAAGGTCTGAAGATGTCAGCTATTGTAGTCATCAGTCCATGAGATAATGTTGATGAGATGATGTTTTAACTCCTGGTGAGTCATTCTGACCATTCTTATCAGTTCTGCTTGCTGGATTCACAACTGAGTCACCTCCTTAATCACTTTGCACAGGCCTTGAAAAGAAAACTTAAGAAAAATGTAACCTCTTATTCACATACAAGAAATGTAACCCCCTAGTTACATACGTATATGTGTTCTAAAATTTAAAATAATATGATTACTTTTCAGATTAATTCAGGTGCACCCTATCTAATAGAATACATCCAGGATGCCCTCCCTCAAATGTATACACATTTTAACAGCTAACAGCTCAATTTTGCAAATGAAGTGTATTTTAATCAATACTACCTTTATAATTGTTCAAAATATATGTATACATTTTGGGGGGTACCCTATATATACAGTGTGGAGAAAAGTAGGTTTTCAGTTGTGAGTATGTGAAACACAGAGTTTGTTCTTATATTTTCAATTTATTAATTATTATATTATTTTTCATATAAACAACTGTAAACATGCTTTTGCCCTACCCTGTATTTAAAACCATATTTAATTTTCACTTTTTATGAAAGAGAAAGAACACACCTGTATTTAAAAATATCTAAGAAAATTATATATTTAAATATATTTCAAAAAATGAAATCTGGTTGCTTGTGCCTATCAAATATGATATCTTCTAGTTATATTTACCTCATGGGCTTAGTAAGGCAGAAATCTGAACTTTCTGTCAAATACTCTGGTGCCTATCATATTATAAGCATTACAAAAATATTAGTTACAAGAAATTATTCAAATTTTCAACATTAAATTGGTGACATTCATAATGAGAACACATAAAGACAAAATTATGTCTAATAAGGACAGTAATAATTTCAAATCATTAGAAAAAATTAATTAAATCCTGAGAAACTGTGCTTATAAATGTTTGTGAAAAAGGTAAGACAAAAAGTACATTTACAATATTCACTCTAAATGTTGGCCATATAAATCTGGTAAAAAGAACAGATAATTAATTTTCTGAATCATGTTTTCAAATATGTTTATAAAAGACAGAAATTACTACTATATAGTAATAATTTTAGAAATAAGTTATTCTCCCTTCAACTTTTCTGAGGAAGACATGTTTTGATTAAAATTTTTATTTAGAAAGAATTAAAAACAAAAATGTTGCAAGAATATTACAAGTTAATGGCCACCTTTCACTCAGTTCTTCTTCCATTAACAATTTGTCACAGTGGTTCTCTCTGTTTCTGTCTATCTCTCTGTCCATTCTTCTACTTGGTTCTTCTTTTTTAAGCAAAATTATTTGGTGTAAATTGCAGAAATTATGACCCTTCATCTATAAATATTTAGTGTGCCTCTCACAATAACCAGTAAACTCTTTTACACCATCACAGTGCAATGATCAAATTTGGAAAATTTAACATTCTAATATACAGTGAATATTCAAAGTTTAATATTGTATAATATATTGTCCCAAAGGTATCCTAATAACCAACTTATTTTTCAATCCAAGATCTAGTCTGGGATTGTGCAGGGCTAGGTGTCATGCCCACATAGATTCCTCCCATCTGGAGCCTTCATCCTCAGCTTGTCATTGTTCTTCATGGCATTGATATTTCTCAAGCATTCAGGTCTCTGATTAGTAGACTGTCTCCCAGTTTGCATGAGGTTACTTAGCTATGGTTGTAGCATCTCAGTGTCTCTTATGGAAAGATATCTTCTATTCTTGGATTTGTAAGTAATCTGTGGGCAGATATGAGGAGACTGTAATTTCACTCCAATTTCTTCCAGTGATTTTGGTATTTAGTGACTATTCTTGCCTGAATCAATGATTAATATAATGGCTGCAAATTAGTAATTGCATAATCCTGATATTCCTTCTTCATATATTAGTTGGCATCCTATCTAATAAAAGAGTAATATGCAAACTGACCATCACTCCAACACACAATATGGCCACCCCATATGGACACAAGATGGCCATCACAAGATGACCAACAGGGGAGGGCAGTTGTGGGTGATCAGGCCAGCAGGGGAAGACAGTCAGGGGGGACCCAGCCCTGCAGAGGAAGACAGTTGGGGGTGGGGGAGGTGACAAGGCCTGCAGGGGAGGGCAGTTGGGGGTGACCAGACCTGCATGGGAGGACAGTTATGGGAAGCCAGGCTGGCAGGGGAGCAGTTACTCATCGATCAGGCTGGCAAGGGAATAGTTAGGCGGGGGTGATCAGGCTGGCAGGCAGAAGCACTTAGGGGCAATCAGGCAGGCAGGCAGGCCAGTGGTTGGGGAACAGCAGTCCTAGATTGTGAGAGGGATATCCAACTGCCCATTTAGGCCCAATCCCAGTGGGGATCTCAGATTGGAGAGGGTGCAGGCTTGGCTGATGGACACCTCCTCCCCCCTTCATGCTTGAATTTCATAAACCTTGCCTCTAGTCCTATATAATAAAAGCCTAATATGCAAATAGACCTAATAGCAGAATGATGGTGCAATGACCAGTCGCTATGATACACACTGACCACCAGGGGCAGACACTCAATGCAGGTGTTGGCCCCAGCCCACAGGCCTCAACCAGCGGCTGTGGTGGGGCGTCAAGGCTAGTGACCTGGTGGTGCCAGGCTAGACAATTCAGGTGCCAGCGGGCCACACCCCCATCATCCCACCAGTTGCTCCACAGATTGGCTCTGATCACTGGCCAGGCCTAGGGACCCTTCCCATACACCAGTTTCACACACTATGCCTCTATTTCTCCTATGATGAAGAGTTTTCCCTTCTGCCCTACTCTTGGAGTTAGTTATTTATTTTCTGCTCTCAGTATGAACTCACAGATTTCTGTTTTCTTTCTTTATTCAATGAGTTATAATTCATTAATGACATAATTCATGTGATGCTCAATTTGGCCAGGGGCAACCCCTTCAGATTAGTTTTTGTGACCTTTTGGTCAATCTACATCATTTTTTGAGCAATTCCTTACTTTGTGGCTCATCTTACACTTTCTTTGCTTCAGCTCTGTAGTCCACCATTTTAATAGAGAATTCTGGTTCTTTTAGTGTGTCAGGCACATTTTTAACAAAGTAAGGAGGAAAGGGAGGGAGGAAGGA
The DNA here is from genome assembly GCF_014108245.1 of Pipistrellus kuhlii. Lineage (NCBI taxonomy): Eukaryota > Metazoa > Chordata > Mammalia > Chiroptera > Vespertilionidae > Pipistrellus > Pipistrellus kuhlii. The sequence goes on along the minus strand of NW_023425515.1, from coordinate 106,095,663 downwards.
AAAAAGGAAGGGAGAAATGAAGGAGGATAACATTAACACCCAAATTCTTTATTTAACCTTTACCAGACAAAAGTGAACTTTAGTTCCCAACAAGGAGTGGGTCCCACTGGCCAAATGCAAACTTTCGTTCCCACTTCATTTGAGTTTTTTTCTCGCTCCTTCTATGATGATGGTTGGAGTGTGTAATGATGTCAGGACTATTTATCTCTCAACAAATGTCCCTTTTGACCTGCTAGCCTGCCCCCCTTTTTCTGGGCAATATCTATAACAACAAACGTTGTCTATATAACTGTTTTTACTTTTCATAAATAACTCAAAAAATAGATAAGATACAAGCAAAAAAGTAAATGCCTGCAGAGCTGAATTTACAATAAATGCCCAAAAAAGCTTCAGCAGGGAAACCCACTACAGGAATTTAAATGTCATCTTTTTAAGAGAGTCTCAAAGTTCCCTGAGGACAGGCTGGGGTGTTTGTGAAAGTTGGTTTGGTCAGAGCAGGCAAAGCCGTGCAGTCTTTCTCCAGCACCAACCATAAGACCAAAAAAAGTTCACTCTTTATGACTCACCTCAAAATTAAGTTTGAATATATCAAACTTGCTTTGGCATCATGTAAAAGAAGAGCTCGCATGCCACATTTATGCTTCCCCAAATGAGAGAGAGTGGTCATTACTCTCCTGGTTACTAGAAGGTGGAAGGACTGCATTTGTTAGTAACTTCTTCAAACAAGGGGAACTTGTTCACATCTGTAGCTTCCCTGCCATGTCTCACTCCTGAGACCCTGACATTCCATGGAAACACACATCTCTAAATAATATCATTGTATCCTTCTCAGTGCCTGGGCTGAGGTGTGTGTGTGTGTGTGTGTGGGTGGGTGGGTGTGTATGTGTAAGCAAAGGGAAATGAAATTTAAGGAGGTAAGGACTATCTGATAGGGTTAGATGTTAGTTATCCTGGCAGAAGTTCTTGGTTGCTTGGTTGATGTGGATGTAGAGGGTGGGAATAGAAAACACACACACACACACACACACACACACACACACACACACAAAATGACCTGAGGAGCTCTGTTTGAGCCTAAAAAGATGATAGAAGCTATTTGGAACTGGATCTCTAATTTTAATGTATTGCTGCAGTCCCAATAACTATAAAGAATTAAAAAATAAATTGTCTCTTTGGGAGATCTATACTTAGTCCATAGCACACTTTCTTCAATGCTGTTTTTCCTAGTCATTTCCTTACCCAGCACAGCTGCTTAGGCACCTCCATCTGTGTCTCCCAGAAAGCCAACCGCCCTGCTTTTACCAGCTGTTATCACAGCTGTTAAAGAGGGATATCTCTTTAATCTCTCTTCCAGTAAGAATTTCTTCTTTAAGATATTGGAAAAGAGGGAATGGGACTAATAACTGAATTTGAGGATCTCTTGTGTAAGAGATGTGAGCAGGAAGTCAATGATTCTGCTCATGTTAGTAATTTCACCCCATAACATAAATATTTTTCCTTCTTCATACATCTGTTTCTACAGCTTAGAAATTTGGATTTTATTGGAATAGAATGTTTTAAAGATTAAAATATGTATTCAAAAGGGTTTATTAAAGTTAACTTTAAAAAATTATGAGCCCTCTTAAATTGTCTAAAAATTGTGGGGTTCTTTTCTGGGTGAGGGTAAGAATGCAAGGTTGTCATAGTTTTTTCTAAAAAGGCCCCCCAAGACTGAAGCCACTTCTTCCAGTTCCTGACTATTTCCCCTCATCTGCCAAGCATAGTACATTTTACATATGCTTCAATGATGTTTCCACAATCAAACTAAATATTATACTTATTTAATAGCAAGTATGGTACAGGCAGGTAAACTGTGCCTTAGAATAATTACTCCCAACCTTTTCCTTAAAAAAGCCAAGATAGTTCATATGCGTCTTTTTAATGGGTAACTTTACCAAGTCCTTTAGCTTATAAATATGAAAAAAAAGTCCTTTGCCCTGTTTCCTACATAGTGGACCTTGATTAGACAACCATCTCAGAGTCATTATTTTGTAAAACAAACAATGTAAAAATACTAAATAAAGTGAGATTAAAGAGAATTAATGAGCCTAGAAAAATGTGGCACTTCGTCTGGAATCATCTCATTAAGGTCTAATTAAATACTTATAGTGTAACGTATGTCCCAAGAAAAAGATACACTGGTCTTCAGTGGGAATTCATTCCACTTTTCCATGGGTGTCAGATGGTGTGAGAATGTGATATGCAAACTTCTGATTTCCAACAATTGCTAGAATTAGACTAGAATTGCTGTTCATTGCCAGGGGAATGGCTAAGAGGACAGCCTCTGCAGCAACAAAACCTGTTTTAACCCAGCTCCTCCCCTTCTTGGCATGTGACCTAGGCAAGGTACCAGCCTTCTGAACCACACGCTCCCCACCCACACAGAGTAGGAACAGGGTTGCAGAGATGATTCATGCACTAATGCATACATACATGGCAGTGAGGACAGTGCTTGGCTTGAGTCAGAACTGTAAAGTGTTTTCTATTTTGTATTAACATGGAATGTTGTTTGCCCTTCCAGGCATCAACTCTTTAAGGAAAGTTTCCTTGGCCATTATATCTTCCAGCTTTCTTCCTGCCTGTTCATGACATGGCTCTCTTGTACTTGCCCTACACAACAAGCTAAAGGCTAATCCAAAAGCAGGAGAACAATGAGTAAGTGTTCACCCATGCCATGATTCACCTTAATCACTTCCAGGACAAAGTTATGACCTTATTAACCCAGTCTGTCTTCCCAAATTTGAAGATCAAATTTATTTTTATTTTTTAATTGATTTTTTCCTCTCTCTTTTCTTTTCATTATTATTTTTTTTAGAAAGAGAGGAAAAGTAAAGGAGAGAGAGAAAGAGAGAGAGAGAGAGAGAGAGAGAGAGAGAGAGAGAGAGAGAGAGAGAGAGAGAGAGAGATGTTTCTGGATCTGTTGCGTCACATACTCATGTGGTCTGGGGATCAAACCCACTACCCTTTGTTGTATAGGATGATGCTCCAACCAACTGAACCACACTAGCCAGGGATGAATATCAACTTTTAAAGCTCTATTATCAATATTTTTTCCTTTCTAAACAATGACTACTCAGTGTAAAGGAATTAACTCAAACTGTTATTGAACACAAACAAGGATTGCCAAATGTAGAGCTATTTGAAGTAGAAATATTTCTCTAAGTAATCGATCTTTCTTCTGATTAATATAAATCTAATTTGAGCACAGGAAAAAATCAAAATATTATTACACAGGTCTCCTTCTAAATTTTTTTAAATGAACTTCTAAAATCTCATTTGCTGTGAATCTGAAACTCCTTTAAAAAATAAAGTTAAAAAAAATCCTTCACCAGGACTCCTTCACTTACTTTCTCTTTCTTAGCTGTTTTCTTCTTTCTTCTTTCCTCTATATTTTTATTTCAAATCTCAAAGTGATGGGGAGACATAAAGCAAGTCAACAAATAGCTGGATAAAGTAATTCCTCTTAGAAATAACTGCTATAAATAAAGATGGAGGATTTTATAAATTTTAACTAATGTTGCATTATGGAGCAAGTAAGGAGACCCAGGTGAAACATGGCAGAAAAAAGAGAAATGCAAAGATTGTAAACTAGCTTGGCAAAATCACAATGAAGGTTAATGTGGCTAGAACACAGTGGGCTTGATGGGCAAAGGCATGTGGGGGTCTAGCGGGGTACAGGTAGGATGAGAGCTACAGCCAAGGAACTGGCAGAATCCTCATCACCCTTGGTGTCTGTGGTCTTTGGTAAGAATCTGGATTTTCCCTTAAGCACAATGGGAAGTCATTTGATTTATATGTTTCAAAAGTGACATCAACAGCTGTATGGGAAATGGATTGTAGTAGTAAAGAGTGAATCCAGGAAGACAATAAAGAGGTCACTGGGTTAGTCTAGATGAGGGATAGTGATGATTTAGATTAGGTGATGTGCTAGGGTGGACTTGGAGAGTAATTAGTAGTGTCCAGAAGTACCTTGGAGGTTTAACTAGCAAACTGTGCTGATAATTAGATATGGAGATGGGAGGAATCAGTGGGTGAGTTCTGGGCCTGAGAGATCCAAATAGAGACCAAACATGCCAGTGGCAAAAGTGTTTTTGTAGCACACCCTCAGTTTCCCTAACCCAGGTATTCACAGGCAGATCCCCATCCCCATCCCCATCCTGTGGCTGGGACAAGGAGGAGGAAAACAAGTGGGTCCAGTAGACTTGTGTCACCCTGGACATTTTAAAAAATATGATGTGTTAATATATGGGGAAGCTAGATATATCCCTCATTCAGCTTCTCCATATATTAACATTTTTAGATAACTATAGTACAATGATCAACTTCACCAAATTGACAATGATATAGCACTGTCATCTCATCTATAGACTCAGAGTTCTCCCTTGTTTGGTCCTGGAGCTAGCCCATCAGTATGAGCCATGATGATACAGAGGCATCTGTTCATTAAACAGGGAGATGTTCTCCTTCAGAGAGGAGAAGCCAGTCAGGTGGAGGGGTTTGCAAGTGTTCCTACAGAATCCCTCTTTGTGGAGAGAGCAGAGTAATTCACACCTTTAGGAGAACACATATGGAAGTATGGCTAAATCTTTTCCCCCAGGAATTAACACTTAGAGATGAGTCAGAGGAAAGGGAGCTAAGGAGAATGTGAAAAAACCTCAGAGACAGGACAGAGTCCAAAGGAGTCATTGTCACCAAGGGAAGACAGAGGGAGATAGCACTGGGAAGTGGTGTGGACCGGTGAAAGAATCCATGATCAGACAACTGAGGAAAGGCCAGATTACTATTGGTCAAGGAATGAATGGAAAATACAGAGCTGAGGGTTGTGAATATATATTGCTTTTTTCCCTTTTTTTCTTCTTTCCTTCCTTCCTCCCTCCCTTCCTTCCTTCCTTCCTCCCTCCTTCCTTCCTTCCTTCCTTCCTTCCTTCCTTCCTTCCTTCCTTCCTTCCTTCCAGAAGCTTAACCTTAAAAGAAAGAAGAATGGGATGATGTGCTAGACAAAGAACAAGGGGCTGACCATGAGGAGATTACACATTGAGAGAGAGAGTGAGCTGATGGGAAGGGGTACCTGGGTGGGCAGGGTGGAGCCAAGGATCTGTTGCATCTCACCTGCTTTCAGGTTTCCAGGGCACAAAACAGGAGACAGCTGACTATGAGTAATTCTATCCCAAGGCCATGCCCTTGGGGCCTGGAATCACTATTTAGGTTGTCTTGTCTGGAAATATGATTTCTTAAAATCACATCTTATTCTGATACAACCCACAAAATGGAAGCTAAACTCAAGCTGAGAAGCGTTCCACAACATAACTATGTAAGTGGCCTTGTCATGAAGTGAAGACAAACCAAGGAACTTTCCCAGATTGGAGGAGACAGCAGACATGGCATCTAAAGGACTGGCTCCGGGACCAAACAAGGGCAAACTGTGAATAAAGACTATAGATGAGATGACAGTGCTGTATCACTGTCATTTTGGTGAATTTGATCATTGTACTATAGTTACCTAAAGTGTTAATATATGGAGAAACTAGATGAAGGATATATCTAGCTTCCCCATATATTAAAACATCATATTTTAAATAGTTGAAATACTTTCAAAATAAAAAGTTGAAAATATCTAAATCTAGGAAAAAAAATAGCACCTGAAAGAATGTTTTTGATATTATTAGCACTTAGTAATTAAAAAAAAATATATATCAGTTTCTCTTGCAGAGTTTAATGTGTTTTTCAGGTTAGTCTTAGTCAGTAGCAGAGAGAAGAACCCAAGATACAGTATGATCAGAATAAATAAATATGTAACTTATAGTAGTCCCAATTTCCCAGTTGCTCCTTTTGGCATGGAGAAATTGTTTTAAAGAAGACTTTGTTATTTAAGCAAAAATTGGAGGTGAGGAGGAAAAGGGTGAACTGGTGGCTACCAAGAGCTTTCAGAATTGTGGTAACTAGAGTTTTGGAGCCAGACCAAAAAGTTTGCTGTTCCTCTAGTTCTGATTAATATATATCTTAGAGACCTGGTGCATGGATTCATTCACATTGAAATAAAATTAATTAGAAATATTTTAGAGGTTGGGGAGGAACCACCAGAGGTTGGTTCCAGGGTATATCCTACATGTCTCAGTCCTGATTGGTCAGATCCCAACAGCAAGCTAAACTACTGATCAGAGCACCTTCCCCCTGGTGGTCAGTGAGTGTCATTGTGACTGGTTGAACAGTTGAAGGAACCATCAGACACTTAGCAAATTAGGCTTTTATTATAAAGGATATATGTGTATCCTATATAATAAATAAATATTTATTATTTATAATTATTTATAAATAATTTATAATTATTTATTTATATATAATAAATATAAATAAATGTTGTTGTTTATTTCAGAGAGGAAGGGAGAGGGAGAGAGAAATAGAAACATCAATGATGAGAGAGAAACATTGATCAGCTGCCCCTGCATGCCTCATGCTAGGTATTGAGCTCGCAACCCGGGTATGTGACCTGACCAGAAATCATATCGTGACCGCCTGGTTCATAGGTTGACATTCAACCACTGAGCCATGTGGGCCAGGCCTGATTATTTTCTTCTTAATTTGTCCCTCTCAGTCCTTGGGTCTCTCCTCTTTTCCACCCCCCTCCCCCAACACCATGTTAACTGCATCTGCAAAGGTGCAAGGCTGGCAGCTTCCTTTTCTCAAAGATATTTCTCAGCATGAAGCATGCATGTCATGTACCACTCAAGATATCTTGATGAATTTTGCTCAAAAGCCCCATTCTTCCTGGTCACCCTTTCATACTTACTACATCCCTAACCAGAAGAACATGTGAGTCACAGTACAATAGAATGTATTTCCTTTAGAAGCACACACTTGATGAAATGAAGGTACATAAGAAAAGAAGTGAAGCTGTCAGATTTGTCTCATATTCTGCACAAGATTTTTGTTAGAACTCAGAGTGTATATTTACTTCTATGATGGAAAATCAAACCTGGAGCAAAAGGGAGAAGTTTAGTACATTTTCCCATATTTTAGAGAAAGTTCACTAATGTGGATTATATGAGGTAGAATTTAAAATAAACTTGGAAATAATGATCATCTGTGGCCAATAGTATGGTTGTTTCATGCAAATCTGAGAGTTGAAGTTAATTTACCATGATTGTAAGGGAGAACCTATACTGTTCTGACAGTGACTTGAGCTTAGTGGCCTAATGTGTCTGAGCTGCTGAATTTCAGATTTCATTGTTCTCCTTTATAAGTGTAGCTTATCCAGTAATTTGTGGGTTATTGAGATCATAACTTGCTCTTTAGATGCTTAGCTCACTGTTCTGGTCTGTAGAACCAATCACTGTTGTTTGGGTTTCACTGTGGAGTTTACAGCAGTGCATTCCATGGTGTGGTTAGTGGGGATCATGGGGAACATCAAAAGAATCTGAATGAGGTGGAGGTCCACCCAACCAACCACTCTAACTCTCAATGCTTATGCAAACATGATTGGTCTGGAACCAAATTAACTGAAACCTTATATGAAGACAACATTTCTCTCTCCAATCTTTTGAAAACTGAAGTGGAGACCACCTCAGAGGGTTTTGATGCTGCTAATTTTGACCACAGAAGAAATGCTTTTAAAGCTTCAAGTGATCCCTGAACACCAGAATTTTAGGGAGGCTGTGGTGGTGCTTCTCAGAGCTTCTTTCCCTTCATGAACATGGGTTGGTGCCCTATAGGTCTATTCTCAGTATAGTAAATGGAACAACATCTGCTTTTGACAAAAGGCATCAACTTCCAGCAGCCCAGTTTCTTTAACCAATTTTTACACAACTAAATTTTAGGGCAACAAAGATGAATGGCCATGTGAGGTATTCATTGTAAAATAGTTAACATCGGATCTGTTACCTAACAAAATGTAAGTAATTCTGAAGTAATTACTTAAGAATGTGGGACCCATTTGATATTGAACACAGTGCCTACTCTCCAGGTAAGACATAGACCCCATTCTGCAGAGCGATTACTTAGAGAACCTGTCTTCCTGCCCCATGTTTCATGTTCCCTCCCCAACCCTAACTAGATGGAATAAATTTGTTTTTTGTTTAAGAAGGTTGCTGTTGTTGTTAATAATTAATTTGGAATGTCTTCCCTGATAAAACTGTTGCTAGACTAGAGTCAGAATCAGATAAGCTTGGTGTTGAGGGAACCTGCTAAATGCTCTATCAAGAGAGAGGCTCAGAGACACAGAGCTCACTGGAGTACAAAGAACAAATGGCCTGCAACAGACAGGAGGCTGTGGAAATGGAGATCTGGGCCTTTAGCACTTCACACTGCTCCTGGTGAAGAGAGTGGTGTAACCTCAGAAGAGGGTCTTGTGGTTCAGAAAGAGAAGCCAGACTACTCAGGGGCTCTTTCCTGTAGGAATCAGCTATTTGTCTAGAATAGCCCCACAAGTGATCTAATCATATCAGCCTTACAGAGTGGAGACTTCTTCTTTGTTACCTTAGGTCCAATGTTGCCGTATCTCAGAACAGCACAGATATAATGCTACTGAGAAAGACTTGCAATAAAAATACCATGTTTTCTAAATGATGGGTTGGAGTAGGGGATCAGGTTAAATTAAATATTATATAGCCATTTTACAAAGTTAGTAACATGTATTTTGTTTTTGTTTGTTTTCCCAAAGCACAGAAGCAAAGTTCACTGGGATAGACAGGGCAGGTGAATGCTGAGCCTCATGTGTCTTTCCTGTGACTAATACAAAATGAACACAAACTTGCCCAGTTGTTACAAAGACTTATTTGGAGCAACAATTGATAAGAATATTGTCAGACAGAAATGCAGTATCCCATAAATTTATAGGAACAGTAGTGATGAGGGCCTATAGTTATGTGTCTTTACACATCTTATGTATGAAATTGGAAGATTACAGGTAAAGCCACACAATGGCTCCTGATCATTTTCATCTTGACACAGAACCTGCCAGGGGCATTTTACTCTTAGCATCTTCCCTCTACAGCTCTGTGTTCTTTATATTTACCTGCCTTTGAAAATGTTAAGAGTTTAGTTCGGGGGCAAACCTATAAACCCATAAGTCTAAAATAAAAGAATTTTCTACTAATATAAGCAGCTTAGAATTCCTACTATTATTGTCAAGTGCTTACTCCTGAAAGGTAAATAGGATCAGAACTAAGAGCTGATGATCAAAGGAACACAACATTATATATTGTTTCTTATAGTAGCCTCGGAGGCCTATTACTGCCTTTCAGAAATGAAGATTGTATGATTGCAGATGGTTTCTTTGATCATAACTCTAAAGCAAGCCTATTGTCAATGGACAGCTTCCCAGAAGACATGTAAACCAGCCTGGAAAACAGCACAAAAAGATGTTCAGTGCAGCTTTACTCTGAGCAGAATTCAAAGTCTTCTAACAAATGTTTCTAACTCAGCTGGATATTGAGTCCAGCACAGGCAGTGCCTGGGCATGGGACTTCTGCTTCTCTGTGGCTAGTTTCAGGTTAGGGCTTCATCAAAAGGCTCATCAAAAGCTTCTGTTGATGAAACCGGTTTGGCTCAGTGGTAGAGCGTTGGTCTGCAGACTGTAAGGTCCCAGGTTCAATTCCGGTCAAGTGCATGTTCATTGGTTGTGGGCACATCCCCGGTAGGGGGTGTGCAAGAGGCAGCTGGTCGATGTTTCTCTCTCATTGATGTATTTAGCTCTCTCCTCCTCTCTGTAAAAAATCAATAAAAAATATATAAAAGAAACAAAGAAACAATAAAGTATTCTTTAAAAAAAAAAAAGCTTCTCTTGAAGAAATATATAAATTGTAAAAACCTGAAAAAATCTCCAGTTGAAAAAAAATTATGACTGTCTATCAGATTGTTCAGATCCATTAAATTGCTTAAGAGCCACCCCACCTTCCTGATGCTTTTACCATGTTTACAAGACTGATTGCCTAGCAAAGAATGTCACTAGTATCTTCTTGGCAGATGAGATTTATCCCAGGAAGCATGCTATTACCATATCAAATGAAGCTCATATTGATACTTGTTATAGGTTGAGTTGTATCCTTTCAAAAAGATAGGTTGGAGTCCAACCCCCAGTACCTCAGAATGTGACCTTATTTGGAGGAAAAATTCTTTAGAGAGTTAATCAAGTTAAAAATTCTTCAGAGAGTTAATTAAGTCATAAGAGCAGGGCCTAATCTAATTTGTTTTTTATCCTTATAAAAGGGGGAAATCTGGTCACAGAGGTGCTGATAGAGGAAGAAAGGATGAAGAGACACAGTGAGCAGATGGCCATTTACAAGCCAGAGAGAGAGACCTGGAACATTCTCCCCCATGGCCCCAGGGAGAAGTCAACCCTGTGCACTCTCTGAGTTCATACTTCTAGCCTCTAGAACTCTGGGACAAGAAACTTCTGCTAGTGAAGCACCTGATTGGTGGTACTTTGTTTTGATATCCCTAACAAACTAATACAATACTTAACTCACCAGTACTATAAACATCTTGCTAGTTAAACCAGTGTTCTAATATTCATGTACTGATATGTGTTTCTGATTTTTCCCTTCATTTTTTTAGTATGCATGCATAGAGAAAGCTTCAAAGTCATGCAAACTCATTGATTAAAATTTGGGGATGGTAGCTGTTAAGAAAGTAAGGAAGAAAAAAGATGAGTTTGTGGCATAGGATGGAATAGACAGGAAGAAGTTGGTGTGGTCCAGACTGTTGATGGGGGTGGAGGAAGGAGCTGGGAGTCTCTCCTCTGGTAAGGTCACAGGTTATGGTTCTAGCTTGGATTCTGGGCCAGGACAGTTTAATACAAGAAACAGTGAAGTTACTGCAGGTAAGAGGGAAGCAGAATGTAAAGGCCACCCAAAGGGGAGAAGACACGTGGGCCCCTTACCAATGCCTGATGGAGAGGTATGCACCCTGACAGAGGCTGTGAGTGAGTGGTGAGCAGGTGGAGCAGGGTAGGTGCTGAGTATAGAGTGCAGGCTCAGAGCTGCAGGGGCAGTAGGATACCAAGGGTCACTGGAAGCTCCTGGGTGAGTGCTAAGACACCTGGAAGTCAAAGGCACATGAGAGATGGCAACCAGCAAAATGACAAGTGTCCTTGCTCTCTTCCTTCCAAACTTCAGAGAAAGCTAGGCTTACTTTGTTCCTGGAACCTACGGGCCGTGGAACACAGGAGCTTTCTATTCAACTGAAGTTTCAGTCTTCTCAACTTGAAAGTGAAGATTACCATAGTGTATTTCTCATAGTGTGTTGTGAAGACTGAATGAGATAATGAATATCTGGCATATAGTAAATGCAGACTAAATAAGAGAGAGAGAGATCCCCCTAACCCAGCATCACATAATCTACAAAGTTTTTGCTTTATATTATACTTGGAAGAATAGCATTTGAACTAATAAATTACCACATGCAGAAAACACATAAAATCAGAGCTAGTATGTACTATCAATGATGTCTTTGTTTCTTCTCTTTAGGCATTATTGAATGCCAAGGTTATCTTAGTGACTCTGCAGCATCCATGGTGGCTCTCCAGGAATGCTGAAATGGTAGAATTTATTTATCTTCTCAGCAAGTATTTACTGAGATCCCATGCTGTGCCAGATAGTGCTGTAGGCCCAGGCAACTCCTGCCTGCAATGTTTTGGGACTGGTGTTCTAGCATATGGGGACAGACAACATATGCTTACTGAAATGACCCAGCACATCATTTCAGAAAAAATTGAAGAGTATCAGGAAGGTGTTCAAAGGCAGTAATAGATATTTAAGCTGTGCCAAATGACAAAGCACAAGAGAAATTCTAGCCAGGAAGCTCCACAGATGCAAAATAAATGGGCTTAGGGGCTTTCCTGCTTAGAAAGGAAAAGAGAAGAAATAAAGAGAAGGAAGTGAAAGGCAAAGGAAGGTAAAAAAGATTATTCAATAGCCTATGTGTACCTTCACTGGGGACCTTGTTCTTATGTCTTCACTTTCTCTTTAATAGTTTTACTAAGATTTAATTCAAATACCACACAGTTGAAAGATGGTGGCTGGCAGGATGGAGCTGAGAGAGAGGAAGTGAGTGAGTGAGGGTATGAAAGGAGAGTGTGTGGGGTGTGTATAAGTCAGTGAAGGAAAGTTAAATCTCGCAGGAGCAGCAGGGACTGGCAGAAAGCCGATCCTTGACAAGGAGAGACTACCACCACTGCAGGCACTACGGGAGTAAAGTGGAACTCCAGCACTGAACCCATGCCATCTTGAGCAGAGAAAGACTTTTTTTTTTTTTTTTTTTTTTTTTTTTTTTTTTTTTTTTTTTTTTTTTTTAAGAAACTCGTCAACACCACCAACAAGACAGGCCTTGGAATTGCCCTGCGACCCAGCACTCACTCCAGCCAATATTCTGCTTCCACAACTGCAGACCTGAAGACCCTGGAACCTCCACTTCCAAAGATACACCTTACAGCAGCTGTAAGTGCAAATCCCCCTCCCCAACAGCAGAACCCCGGGTTCCCGCACACACAGGAGCACTCACGTGCTCTTCACCCCATTGGCAAGCCAGGACACTTTAATCCAGGATTGCGTGCATCTCCTTGGGCAGTTCTTGGGAGACACCAAGAACACCCAAGGGTGTGATTGTGTACAGATGGGGGCGGCAGCCCCGCAGTGAAAATTCTGAATCCCCTTTTCCTAGAGGGTTGCCCACATTAACCCCAGCTGCTCAACCGCAGTGCCGGGACTCCTCAGTGTGCATTGGAGCTCTGTACCTGGAGAGGGTGCCTCCACAGATGCAAGGTTCCAGCAGCAGAATACACTGAGCCCAACTACCCACAGGGAGCTAGTGGAAGCCACTGTGAGCTCTCCTTGGATGCGATCTTGAGCAAGCAGGTGGCACACGCCCCTCCAGCAGTAGAAGCTTTTTTAAAAATATATATTTGATTGATTTTTTTATAGAGAGGAAGGGAGAGAAAGAGGGACAGAGAGCTAGAAACATCGATGAGAGAGAAACATCAACCAGCTACCTCCTGCACACCCCCTACCAGGGATGTGCTCCCAACCAATGTATATTGGTTGAATCAAGTGTATTGGAATCAAACCTTGACTGGAATCAAACCTGAGACCCTTCAGTCCACAGACCGATGCTCTATCCCCTGAGCCAAACCGGTTTCGGCCAGCAGTAGAAGCTTTGAATTCACTTAGCCTGAATACCGGCCTACAGCCACCTCAATTGCACAGCTATACTGCCAGGTCCCTTCAGAGCACTTCAATGTGCCTCACTGGCAAACGTACTGAAGGTGCTCCTGTGAACTGCCACTGGGAGTAATGCCTATCCACTATAGGTACAACAGCAAAAGCTGGGTCTGCCCATCCCACGACTGCAGAACTCTGGACACCATAGTCACACCTTTCCAAAGACCAGGTCCCCTGATCCCCAACACCCCTACAGACTGTTCCTGAGGGCCATTTGAGTCCCTGCTGGGCACATGTGATTACAATTAAGGGTGTCAGACAGCAAAAATTGGGATACTCAATTGCACACCTGGTGACTGCTAGACCCCACAGTTGTGCCACTCAAGCTCACAGGCCTATATCGAGAGAACCAAAATAGCTTGAGTAGGGAGCTACACTAAGTTAACAAGCCCAGGAAAACTGAGAGATTACACTAGTAGCACAATCCTCAAAAGAACCTGAGCAGCAAAACACTTGGATCTACAATTAAAACATTACAGGAAAACCTGGGAAGACAAAAAAAGCAATCCCTAAAGTAAAGAAAAGAGGAATCATTTTAACGGGAGTTAAATGAATTTGAGGCTAACAGTTTATCAGAGATAGAATTCAAAATAATGGTTATAAAGACATTTAAAATGGCTGGATGACAAATACACACAACTTAATGAGAATTATAAGGAGCTGAATGAGAATGTCACCAACATGAAAAAAAAACAAAGAGGAGATGAAGAACAATATAGCTGCAGTAAAGAACTGTGGGATCCCTTAATACAACCCATGTGGTTCAGGGCCAGCTCAGGGTCCAGTTTCTGGAGGAGGCCTCACACTAAAATGAAGAGAGAGACTAGAAAAGAGTTAATTTGGAAAAATGGGGGTCAACCTCTAGTAGGAAATCAACCTCCAATAGGAAGACTACTACTAGGCTCTGGCCTTCTTATCCCTTTTATTGAGGCTATGGGATACACCCATTACCCTTAAGCAGCTTTGGGATACACCCATAGCCCTTAGGCAGGTAATAAGTGGATTATCATATCAGTAAGGATTTACATGATTATAAGATGGGGAAGTTGCCTCAGTTACCATTGTCTCAATTAGATAGGGAGTGGTTGGCTCTGACCTTTCAGAGCTTCGAGGTTGACCAGCCTCTTTCTATTAGTGAGACAGTGATTGGTTTCCAGCAAAGAACACAATGGAAGACTTAAACTGTAGACTAGAATAGGCTGAGGACTACATCAGCGAATTAGAAGACAAGGAAGAAAAAACACACACACATAAACACAGCAGCAACTGGAAAGAAAACTTAAAAAGCAAGAGGAGAGCCTAAGGGAGCTTTGGAACAATACAAAATGAAATAACATTTGCTTTGAAGGGATACCATAAAGATAGGAAGAGAAGCAAGGAATAGAACACCTGCTTGAATAAATAATGACAGAAAACTTCCCCGATATTGGCAAGAAAAAAGCTACCCAAGTCCAAGAAGTACAAGCTAAACCCCAAAAGACCGACACCAAGACACATCATAATTAAATTGGCGAACACCAATGACAAAGTAAGAATCTTAAAGGCTGCCAGAGAGAGACAGAAAGTTACTTACAAAGGATCTCCTATTAGAATATCAACTGATTTCTCAACAGAAACACATCTGGCCAGAAGGGAATAGTATTAAATATACAAAGTGATGCAAAACTAGGGATTGAATCCAAGAATATTATACCCAGCAAGGCTATCATTCAAAATTGAAGCTGGAATCAGAAGCTTCACAGAGAAAAAAAGGGCTAAGGGAGTTTATCACTACCAATCCAGCAATGCAAGAAATGCTAAAGGGAATGCTGTAAAAAGAATAAAGAGAAAAGCAAGAAGAAACAAAAACACCAAGAAAAAACATTACAACAAACAGGTACTTATCAATAACAATATTGAACACAAATGGATTAAATGCACCAATCAAAAGAATTAGAGTAGCTGAATGGATATGAAAACATGATCTATATATTTGCTGTCTATAAGAGACCCATCTTAGAGCAATGGATTTGCAAACTGAGAGTGAAGGGATGGAAAAATATTTTTTCAGGCAAATGGAAATGAGAAAAAAGCTGGGGTTGTGATACTTATATCACATAAAATAAACCTCAAAGTAAAGGCCATAACAAGAGATAAGTAAGGCCACTACATAATACTAAAGGAAATAATTCAACAAGAAGATATAACTCTGGTTAACATATATGCACCCAATGCAGGAGCACCCAAATACATAAAGTCTCCTGGAAGATATCAAGGGAGAGATAGACATCAATACAATCATAGTAAGAGACTTTAATACAACACTGACATCACTGGATAAATCATGTAGACAAAAAAAAAAAAATCAGCAAAGAAAGAGCAATTCTAAATGACACACTAGATTAGATGGACCTAATTGAGATCTTTAGAGCATTTCACCCCAAAGCCATGGGATATACGTTATTCTCAAGTGCACATGGGAACTTTTCAAAAATAGACCACATATTGGGTCACAAGCAAAGTCTCCCCAAATTCAAAAAGATTGAAATCATATCAAGCATTTTCTCAGATAACAATGGCATAATATTAGAAATATACTACAATAAAAGCATTCCAAAAAATTCAAACACTTGGAAGCTGAATAGCATGCTTCTAAAGAATGATTGAGTTATCAATGAGATCACAGAAGAAATTAAAAACATTCTGGAAACTAATGACATTAAAAACACAACATGGCAAATCCTATGGGACACAATGAAAGCAGTCCTGAGAGTGAAGTTTATAGCTCTACAGGCCTACCTCAAAAAAAACAAGAAAAAATGGTAATAAATCATCTTACTTAACAACTCAAATAATTAAAAAGGGAGCAACAAAAAAAGCCCACAGTGAGCAGAAGGAAGGAAATAATAAAGACCAGAGCAGAAATCAATGACACAGAGACCAAAAACTAATACAAAATATCAATGAAACAAAGAGCTGGTACTTTGAAAGGATAAACAAGATTGATGAACCTCAAGCCAGGCTCACCAAGAAGTGAAGAGAGAGGACTCAAGTAAACAAAATAAAAAATTAGATAGACAAAAGTCAGATAAAAACAACAAGGAAAGATAATTAAAGGCCAATATCCCTCAGAAACATAGATGCCGAAATCCTCAACAAAATTCTAGCAAATTGAATCCAGCAGTACATCAGAAAGATTATACACGATGACCAAGTAAGATTTATCACGAGGATGCAAGGATGGTACAATACTCAAAAGTCAAAAAACATGATACAACACATAAACAAATTGAGAGATAAAAACCACATAGTTATATCAATTGATGCAGAAAAAGCATTTGACAAAATCCAGCACCCTTTCTTGATAAAGGGTGGGATTAGAAGGATCATATGTCAACATAATAAAAGCCATATATGACAAACCTACAGACAACATCATACTCAATGGGCAAAAACTAAAACCATTTCCCCTAAGAACAGGAACAAGGCAGGGATGCCCACTCTCACCACTCCTGTTAAATATACTGCTGGAAGTACTGGGCATTCCAATCAGATAAGAAATAAATAAAAGGTTTCCAAATTGGAAAAGAAGAAGTAAAACTGTCCTGATTCACAGATGACATGATACTATACATAAAAAACCCTAAAGACTCCATAAAAAAAACTAATAGACTTAATAAATGAATTCAGCAATGTAGCAGGATACAAAAATAATGCCAAGAAATCTATGGCATTTCTATACACCAATAGTGAACTTACAGAGAGACTAAAAAATAAATCTCATTTACCATTGCACCAAAAAAATTAAGATACCTAGGAGTAAACTTAACTAAGGAGGTGAAAGACCTATATGGGGAAAACTACACAACACTGAAAAAAAGAGATAGAGGAAGACATAAACAGACGGAAGAACATGCCATGTTCATGAATTGGCAGAATAAATGTCATTAAAATGTCCATACTACCAAAAGCAATATATAAATTCAATGCACTTCCCATTAAAATACAAAAGACATATTTCACAGACCTAGAATGAACTTCCAAAAATTCATCTGGAATAATAAAAAAAGACCCTGAATAACTGCAGCAATCCTGAGAAAGAAGAATAAAGTAGAAGTGATCTTAATACCAGATTTAAAGCTGCATTACAAAGCCACTCTTCTCAAAACAGCCTGGTACTGGCACAAGAACAGACATATAGACCAATGGAATAGAATAGAGAATCCGGATATCAACCAAAACCACTATGCTCAATTAATATTTGACAAAGGAAGCATGAACATATAGTGGAGTCAAGACAGTCTCTTCAACAAATGGTGTTGGGAAAATTGGACAGATACATGGGGAAAAAATGAAACTAGACCACCAATTTACACCATACACAGAAATAAACACAAAATGGATATAGGACTTAAACATAAAACAGGAAATACTAGAGGAATCCACTGGCAGCCAAATCTCAGACATATGCCGAAAGAACTTCTTCACTGATATTGCTCCTAAAGCAATGGAAGCTAAAGAGAAAATAAAGAAATGGGACTACATCAAAATAAAAAGCTTTTTCACAGCAAAGGAAACCGTCAATAAAACAACAAGAAAGCCTGTATGGGAGAATATATTTGCCAATGTTATCACTGATAAGGGTTTAATCTCCAACATTTACAGAGAACTTAACAAAAAGATTTTTTTTAAAAAAGCAATCAAAAAATGGACAACTCATCTGCAAATAACACCACTGATAAAGGTTTAATCTCCAACATCTACAGACAGCTGATACAACTAAATAAAAGGAAGATGAATGATCCAATTAAGAAATGGGCAATGGACCTAAATAGAATATTTCAAAAGAAGACAGAAGGAAGGCCAAAAGGCACATGAAAACATGCTCAAAGTCACTAATTATCCGAGAGATGCAAATCAAAACAACAATGGGGTACCATCTCACACCTGTCAGAATGGCCAACATCAACAAATCAACAAACGACAAGTGTTGGCGAGGTTGGGGAGAAGAAGGAACCCTCGTGCACTGCTGGTGGGAATGCAGACTGGTGCAACAACTGTGGAGAACAGTGTGGAGTTTCCTCAAAAAACTGAAAATGGAACTCCCATTTGACCCAGTAATCCCACTCCTAGGAATATATCCCAAGAAACTAGAAACACCAACCAGAAAGGATATATGCACCCCTATGTTCATAGTAGCACAATCTACAATAGCCAGAATTTGGAAACAGCCTAGGTGCCCATCAGCAGATGATTGGATCTAAAAACCATGGCACATCTATGATACACAATGGAATACTATGCTGCCATAAAAAAGAAGGAATTCTCATCATTTGCAGCAACCTGGATGGAATTGGAGAACATCATGCTGAGTGAAATAAGCCAATCAATGAAAGAGAAACACCACATGACCCCACTCATTTGTGGATAATAAAGATCATTATAAACTGATGAACCAAAAGATAGATATAGAGACAGTAAAGCAACAAGCAGATTGTCAAATTACAGCGGGGAGGGGAGGAGGATCTGGGGGAGATAATAGATCAACCGAAAGACTTGTGTACATGCATATAAGTACAACCAATGGACATAAAACTCTGGGGAGGGAGGGGATATGTGGGAGGAAAGGAGGGGGGCAAAAAAAATCAATAAAATATGTAAAAATAAATGAATAAATAAATAAATAAATGGTAAAAAAAAATAAAATAAAAAATCATAATGTAAAAAAGTCAAAAAAAAATGGACAACTGATCTAAACAGACACTTTTTGAAAGAAGATGGAAGGAAGGCCAAGAGACATGTGAAAATCTGCTCAAAGTCACTAATCATCAAAGGGATGTAAATAAAAATGAATATGAGGTACCATTTTATACAGGTCAGAATGGCTATCAACAAATCAGCAAATGACAAATGTTGGCGAGGATGCAGAGAAAAGGGAACTCTTTTACACTGCTGTTGGAAATGCAGACTGATGCAACCACTGTGGAGGAAAGTATGGAGTTTCCTTAAAAAACTAAAACTGGAACTCCCATTTGACCCAGTGGTCCCACTTCTATGAATATATCCCAAGAAACTAGAAACACCAATCAGAAATGATATATGCACCCCTATGTTCATAACAGCACAATTCACCATAGCTAAGTTTTGGAAACAGCCTAAATGCCCATCAGCATATGAGTCGATTAAAAAACTGTGGTACATCTACACAATGGAATACTATGCTGTGGTAAAAAATGAGTTCCTACCATTTGTAACAATATGGATGGAGATGGAGAGCATTATGCTAAGTGAAATAAGCCAGGCAGAGAAAGAAACATCACATGATCTCACTCATTTGTGGAATATAATTAATGGCATAGACTGATGAATAAGAACAGACTCAGATACTGAGTAACGTCCATCAGAACCTCAAACCTCAGGGATGGAGGGGGTCGGGAGGAATAAGGGAGAGGGATAAACCAATGGACTTGTGTGCATACCTATGAGCCTAATCAATGGACACAGATAATAAGGGTTGGGGCATGAGTGGGGATAAGGGAAAAGGGGGAAAAGGACTCATATGTAAAATATAATAATAATAATAATAATAATAACAACAACAACAACAACAACAACAACAATAATAAAATAAAAATAAAAATGTATGTATGAGGTAACTGGAACCCCAAGAACACCTGAGAACATCTTTCCTGCCATGCTAGCAGTCACCAGCTGTAAGGTAATATTACCTGGGGCTAATGGAGAAGTATTTTGGACCTATGTTTCTCACAAGAGGGAGCCCTTACCTGGGCTTATCTCCTGCCCAAAGTAGTCACTGATGATACCAAACACCTTGATCATCCAGGAGGACCATGGGTAGGGCAAGGAAGTATAATTACATAGGGATCAACACCCAGCTTCCCTTCTGTATGACACAAAATCAAACCACTCTTCCTCTGTGTATAAAATTAAAGAGAGGTTCCTGACTTCTGTAGACACCAAAGGAATGGACTATCACTACTTGCTCCTGGAAGAGGTGCAGAAAATGTAACTAAGACCTTGTCTATACAAAATGAAACTGACAGCCAGTTTGAAATGGAATTTCCAAGGCCTAGAGCAAAGAATATCCTTACATGATATTATTCTACAATTTCATTATAATTTTCCCCAGTTTTGTGTTACCCCCATTACCAATAATAGCACTTTGAACCCTTGGGAATCAATTAAAAGTCATATTTCTGGTGCTTGGAGACAAAGTAACACCACATCTCTTGATATTTTAGAATTACAACAGCATAATGTACAATGATCCCAAACAAACTTACAAATTAATTATTTGAAAGTCTGGCAGCAATTTAAAAATGACATGAAAGGATTTTATCCCTTCCACTGCGTAGAAGGCTCCCTGAGAAGGCACATGAGCATTCTATATTAGCCCCTATTGCCCTTTTGGCCAAGAGGGACCCTTTTCTCGCAATCCAGTTGCCCACAGCTGTTGCCTGAGCTTTTAGTTCATGCCTAGGTTAAAGAATCATGGTGGCTGTTCCCATGGATATGTTTCTCACCCAACAGGGTGAGCTGGGCCATCACTGGAGAAGAAACCTGGATTCCCCAAGATATGTGAGCAGTGCCTGGGCCTTGCCAGCAGGCAAGAGGATCCCAATGCAAGTGCTGGGCCTCGAGGCCATGAGAGCCTAGGCTACCAAGGAAACAGAACTGAACCTCACATCACCCTGCTTGGCCCCAGAAGATAGCTGATTAGCCAGAGATGGGTAAGATTTCTCGGGAAGGAACAACCTAAGACAGACACAGTCACAGAGGGGCCATCAGGAGAAAACTTGAGGGTCAACAGAGGTGGGGACAGAACCTCCCCTCCCCCCCTAACTTTGCAGGGGCCTGAACCTTCACCCCTTCTGAGAGATGTCTCCTGCCCCCATGGCTGCTTTGCTTCCCATGCACAGGTCAAATCTGGACCCAGGTAACAGACAGAGTCTAGGCTGACAACAGCTGTCCTCTCACTACAACAAGACTTGTTTGAGATGTCTTGTACCCATGGTGAGGAGAAGTGGATTTTTTATATCCAAATCCTGCCTAGTACCAGGAATGCTCAGGGCCTACTCAAGAAGGCAAATAATCCTTTCCATTTATATACACATGGTAAAATAAGATTGTTATTAAAGTGTTGAGTTTGACAGTAGAATAGTAGTAAAGTTTTCAGAGTAATTAAATTGGCTAATTTAAATAAGTGAATATTCTAGAAAAATTGATTGTAATGTACAAAAAGCTAAAGTATTAACAAAAATTTTTTATTGTCAGTTCATCTCATGGTAAAATTGCCTAACATGTAATGAACCTAAAGCAATCATATTTTAGCACAAAAAATTAAGATGTAAAAGCTATCAAGACCACATTATAAAATTTCCAAAAGCCTCCTAATATTTAAATAAAAAAGGGGATTATAGTAGAAGAATATCATGTAAGGAAAAATATCCTGTAATTAAATTACATCCAGAAAGTTTGTTCTTTAAAAAATTAACTTTCATTTGTAATGCTAACAACAAAATACCCATGAAAAACACATATGGTGTCAAAACAAGCCAGAGAAAAATCATTTGGGCAAAAAATGAAAAAGGATCCTAAGCCAAATTTATAGAAAATATTCCTTTATTAACTTTTGGTCAAGAATATGTTTGTATATTTTCAGAAAACATCTCCAAGATCATGTGGATTCCTACAACAGAGAGGAATTGACAGGACTGCTCCAGTCATGAAGACAGAAGAGAAACAGTCCAGAGGTGGAAGACTCTGACAATGCCTTGCCATACTAGTAGTCAGCAGCTGTGTATCACTGAAAGATGCCCAGGACCAAACCAGAGAAGGTTGGACCTGTATCACTGCCATTTGTTCACCATCCAGAAATGAAATATCATTGCTGACATGTACACATAAGGAACTGTTTGACATTGAAATTGGGATTCAAAAGAACTGTTGACCCAGAAAGAAACTCACAACGGACTGATTCATTTGCCTCTCTGCATAATCATTACGGCTTGTCTTATTTTCGGTTCTTATAAGTGTATTTCTTTTTCTTTTTCTTTTTTTTTTTGTAATATATTTTACTGATTTTATACAGAAAGGAAGGGAGAGAGATAGAGAGCTAGAAACATCAATGAGAGAGAGTCATCAATCAGCTGCCTCTTGGACATCCCCTACTGGGGATGTGCCTACAACCAAGTACATGCCCTTGACCGGAATTGAATCCGGGTCCCTTCAGTCCCCAAGCCGACATTCTATCCATTGAGCCAAAACGGTTTCGGCTTATAAGTGTATTTCCTATATCATATGACTTCATGCATCTAGGGAAAATAATGAACAACATAAACTGATGAACAAAAACAGACCTGCAGACAGAAAAGGATCTATCAGACTGTCAAACTTCAGAGGGAAGGTAGGGAAGGGTGGGGGAAAGGAGGAGAGATCAACCAAAGGACTTGTATGCATGCATATAAGCCTAACCAGCAGTCACAGACAACAGGGGGTGAGGGCATAAGTGGGGAGGGGTTTGGGATGGGAATGGGGAGATGAGAACAATTATGTTATACCATAATCAATAAAGAAATTTAAAAAATAAAAATAAAAAACAAAAAACAAATACCACACAGTTTCCACATTTGAAGCATAGAATTTAATCTTTTTTAGTATATTCACAGAGATGAGATATCCAACCAGCACCACGATCAATTGGAGAACAATTTCATCACCTCCAAAATAAATTCTGAACTCATTGGCAGTTATTTCCAATTTCTCACCAGAATCTGGGCCCCCTAAGCAACCCACTTATCTACTTTCTATCCCTATGTATTTGCCTTTTCTTCACTTTTCATATAAATGCAATTATACAACATGTGGTCCCATGTGACTGGCTTCTTTCCCTTAGCATAATGTTTCTAAGGTTTATCCAGGTCACAGCATGTTTTAGTTCTTTATTACTTTACATCATGGAATATTCTATTATATGCATAGACCACAGTTTGTCTATGTAATTTCCCATGACGCCACTGCTGGGAATACTGCCATCATCCTCTCTCTGTCCCCTTACAGACATAGACTTCAGCTGAAGGAACCCACCCTGATGTCCACAAGACAGAAGGCTTCCTCCTTTCCCCTAATTGGCTGATCCAGAGACCCTCCCATGGGATTGAATGAGGCCTTGTTGAGATTGCACCTAAACCCAGCTTCTGCTTCTGCTCATTGGGCTAACCTGCCCTCTCCTGTAGGTATCTATCTTGATAACATTTCTTTGTAAATGTCTTGCCTGGGAATCTGCATTGCAAAGTCAGCTTCCTGGCTGGCAACAGCCATCCTATATAATAAAGAGGTAATATGCAAATTGACCATCATTGCAACAGAGAAAATGGCACCCCCATATGGACACAAGATGGCCATCACAAGATGGCCAGTAGGGGAGGACAGTTGTGGGCAACAGGCCAACAGAGGAGGGCAGTTAGGGGTGACCAGGCCAGCAGGAGAGGGGAGTTGGGGGAATCAGCCTGGTAGGGAAGGGCACTTAAGGGTGATGGGGCCAGCAGGGAGGGCAGTTAGAGGTGACTGGGCCAGCAGGGAGGGCAGTTAGGGGTGACCAGGCCAGCAGAGGAGGACAGTTAGGAGCAATTGGGTCAGCAGAGGAGCAGTTAGCCTTCATTCAGGCTGGCAGAGGAGTAGTTAGTGGGTGATCAGCCTGGCAGGCAGAAGCAATTAGGGGCAATGAAGAAGGCAGGCAGGCAAGCGATTGGGAGCCAGCAGTCCTGGATGGTGAAAGGGATCTCTGACTGCTCATTTAGGCCCAGCCCACTGGGCCTAAAGACATAAAGAATATCTATGGCTTTAAATATTCTTTTCTCTACCTTATTTTCCTAAGATTCCTATTGTGCATATGTTAGCACACTTGATGGGGTTTCCCAGGTCTCTTTGGCTCTGCTCAAGTTTCCTCATTCTTTCATTCTGTTCTTCAAGCTGAATAACTTCAACCAACTCTCTTTAAATGGTTAATTCTTGTACCTACTCAAATGTACTTTGGATATCCTGTAGTCGATTTTTCATTTCAGTATTATACTTTTACCTCCAGAATTTTAAAAAATTACTTTTAATAATTTCTAGGTATTGTTCTCTAGGTGTCCTTTAGACTTTTGTGCATAATTTTCTTTAGTATATATTTAAGACAGTTGACTTAATGTACCTATCTAGTATGTCCAATATCTGAACTTCCTCAGAAAACATTTCTGTTCATTTCTCCTGTGAATGGACTTTATAATATATCGTTTGTTTGCACACTTTATACCTTTTGCTTAAAAACTGGACATCCTATATAATATGCAAATTGACCATCAGTCCAACACACAAGATGGCCACCCCCATGTGATTAAATATGGCTGCCCCCATTAGACACAAGATGGACACCACAAGATGACTGGCAGAGGAGGGTGTTTGGGAGGGACCAGAACTGAAGGGAAGTGCAGTTGGGGGCGATTATGCTTGTAGAGGAGAGCAGTTGGAATGGACCCAGGCCTGCAGGGAAAGGCAATTGGAGTGGATCAATCCCTGCAGAAGAAGGCAATTCGGGGCAACCAGGCCAGCAGGGGAGGGAAGCTAGGGGTGATCAGGCCAGCAAGGGCAGGCAAATTGGGGCAATTGGGCTAGCAGGGGAGAAGTTATGTGTTGATCAGCTTGGCAGGGCAGTGGTTAGGGGGTAATCAGGCTGGCAAGCAGAAGCAGTTAGAGCACATGTGTCAAACACAAGGCCCGCGGGCCAAATCCGTCCCGCCAGGCCTTGCAATGTGACCCGCACCACGCTGTCATCACTGCACTCCGCTGCGTTTCCATCACAATGACAGTTTATGACTGTTCAGTAAACCATTCGGCCTGCGATTTAGGCTGGATTTTAGATTTTGGCCCTTTCTCTGATTGAGTTCGACACCCCTAAGTTAGAGGAAATCAGACAGGCAGGCAGGTGAGTGGTTGGGAGCCAGAAGTCCTGGACTGTGATAGGGATGTCCGACTGCCTGTTTTGGCCCACTGGGATTGGGCCTAATTGGGCAGTCAGACCATCCCTTGAGGGATTCCAGATTGGAGAGAGTTCAGGCTGGACTGAGGGACACACACAACCCCATGCATGAATTTCGTGCATCGGGCCTCTAGTTTTTAATATAATAAACTATTAACTCAATATCAGATTTCTCTCTTTTCAGGATTAGATGCTTTCCTTTTCAGAATTAGTTTTTGTTGTTTTCTATGATTTGTAGCCATTTGTTTATTGCCTCTGCTAAACTTTAAAAAAAACACATATATTGTATTGATTTTTTACCGAGAGGAAGGGAGAGAGATATAGAGCTAGAAACATCTATCAGCTGCCTCCTACACACCCCACCCTGGGGATGTGCCTGCAACCAAGGTACATACCCTTTACTGGAATCGAACCTGGACCCTTCAGTCTGCAGGTCGATGCTCTATCTACTGAGCCAAACTGGTTTCGGCTAAACTACTTTTAAAGTCTAGACTTTCTGTCATGTGCAGTCTTTGAAATCTGTCCCTTTAGCTTGTGATCAGTTAGTCTTTTGACATATATTTCCTTGAACATCTGAATAAAAACAAATAAGAAGATGAAAAAGAAGGAGAAGGAGAAAAAGGAGGAAGAGAAAAAGGAGGAGAAAGAGAAGAAAAAACTTCTCCATTTTTTTGCAGATTATTATGTTTTGGGAAACTACTTCAATGCTCACTGAAGTAGTTTACAGTTTTGCACTAGTCTTCATTTTCTGCCTGTGTTGTTCTTTTTAAGTTGTTTTTTCTTAATTTAGTGTTCACTTGGTTGTTGTGAATTTTTCTCTATTTTATAGAATCTAACAGTTGATTCAGACAGTTTTGTTCAATTTTTTAGTATTTAATTTATTACATACAATAAAAAGCTATCAGAAATAATATATTAGTTAAAAATATTGCATGATACAGAGTCAATATACAAAAGTTCACTATATTTCTATACATTTGTAATGATCCATATGAAAATGAATTTAAGAAAAGACTTGCCTTCACAATAGCATCATAAAGAGTACAATTCTTAAGAATAAATTTAATAAAACAAGTAGTAAACTTATATACTGAAATATATGAAACATCGATGAAAGAATTAAAGAAGATTTAAATAAATAAAACTTTCCAGTTTTGTGGATTGGAAGACAATGATATACAGATAGAATGCAATTCCTATCAGAATTGCAGATGATTTCTTTGTAGGAATTAAGAAGGCAATTATAAAATTTATATTTTACTTCAAAGGATATAGGATAGTGAAAAAATTCTAAAAAGGAAGAACAAAGTAGGATTCATACTTGCTGATTTCAAAACTTACTATAAAACAACAGTAATCAAGACATTAGTGTACTGATCAATTTAACCAAATTAAGAGTCCAGAAATGAACCCACACATCTGTGATAGGCAAATTTTTGACAATTGTCTCAAGACCATTTAATGAGGAAAAGAATAGTCTTTTAAACAAATGATTCTGGAACACTGAATATCCAAAGCCGATCAATAAAGTTGGATCCTTGCCTCACACCACATGCAAAATTAAATTCAAAATGGATTCACAACCTAAATGTAAGAGCTAAAAGTATACAAATCTTAGAAGAAAACATAAGAGCAAATCTTCATGATTTTGGATTTGGCAAAGGATTTTTATATATGAAACCAAAAGCATAAGTAGCAACAAAAACTAAAGAAAACTTATTTTATCAAGTTTTTAAAAATGTGTTTCAAAGACCATAAAGACAGTGAACAGACAACCCACAGAATGGGAGAAAATTTTTGCAAGTTACATAAAAAAATTAATATCCAGATTATATAAAGAAAACTTAAATATATATATATATATATATATATATATATATATATATATATATATATATATATAAAACCCTAATATGCAAATAGACCTAAAGGTAGAACAAGCAAACAACCGAACAACTGATCACTATGAAGTGTTCTGACCACCAGGGGACGTGTGCAAAACATGGTGGGTGTCAGCAGGAGGCCAAAGAGCATGGAAGATGGCAGACATTAGTCATGGCAGGATGGTAGAGCAGGTGAGTGGGTGCACCAGACTAAGGCAGGGGGGCACCAGTCACTCATTGGGGCAAGCCTCTTGTGATTACTGAAAATTCTTTGCTCCCGTGTGCTGTGGTCCTGCCAGTACCAGCCCCACTCACACCCACTCCCAGTACCCAGCACCAGTCCTGATTGTTCAGTGTCATCATCAGGTACAAGTGGCAGCTGCTGGCCCCAATAGCCCCTGAGGGCTTCTTCACCTCCCCATTGCTCTTGAAGGGCAATGGGAGCAGCAGCTACTGTTTGCACCTGTTGATGGTGCCAGCCCTGCTTGCACCCACTGGGGGTGCTGGTCCGAATTGCTCTGCGCTGTCAGTGTGTGGGAGCTGTGGCAGTAGGACTGCTAGCAGACAGGGGACTAGGGGCCGCAGTGGGGAGAGGCCAGGCTGGGGTGCAGAGGATGGGCTGAGACCTGCCCCTTTGCCCACCACAGCCTCATGGGCCACAGTTCCTTTCAAGGTGCACGAATTCGTGAATTGGGCCCATAATTAAATAATAAAAGACAAACAACTTAATTAAAATGAGCAAAGGATCTAAATAAACATTTATCCAAGGAAGATGCACAAATGACCAATGAGTACAGAAATAATGTTTGAACTCATTAGTCATCAGAGAAATGTACATCAAAACCATAATGAGAGATCACTTTTTATACCCACAGAATGACTATAACCAAAGTCATATTATAACAAGAGGCTTGAGGAAGTCAATAAATCTGAACAATTAAACACTGCTTGTATGAATGTAAAATGTCATAGCTACTTTGGAAACTAGTTTGATATTTCTTTCAGAAGTTAAATCTAGAGTTATTGTATGACCCTGTAAGTCCACTCTTAGGTATATACCCAAGAGAATTAGAAAACCTATGTCCACACAAAATCTTGTAAGTGAATGTTTATATAAAAACATTTTTCATAATAGCCAAAAGGTGAAAAGAACCCAAAATCTTCATCAATGAATGAATGAATGAATGGATAAACACACTGTGGTATATTTATAAAAGCAATAAGAAGGAATGAAGTGCTAATACAGTCTACAGCATAAATAAACTTTGATGTCATTATGCTAAGTGAAAGAAACCAGCCATAAAGACGATATTATATGTTCATTTATATGAGTATTTGGAAGGAAAGTTTATAGACTCAGAAATTGACAGAGATGGGATGTTGTTTAAGGTTTCAAAAGAAAACTGGGGGGATAAAGGAATATAGGTAAGGGGTAAGGGTTTATTTTTTATTTTTTGAAGTGTTTAAAATATTCTAAATTGACTGTGTTGTTGTTCGTACATATCTGTGAATATCTAAAACCTATTGAATTGCACACTCAAAATTAGTGAATTGTATAGTATGTGAATTATATTTTAATAAAGCTGCTTCCTAACAGAAAAGGAATGATTAAGATTTAAGATAATATATATTACTCTTAGAAGCTTGACAGTAGTAGAAAGAAGGGCAGTAGGACAGTGTCTTGATATTAGAGATGGTCAAAAATAATTATTCTTCCAACAGAGAGGCTCTAGAATGACTCTAGCCAGAGAGAAAAATTTCAGGAGAAAGAAGTTGGAGATGTTAAAGATAGTCAAGAGAGTAGTGATAATGGATGCCTCATAGTAGATGGAAAATCATAAGCTCCTAGGAGAGAAAGTTACAGCTCTTGGACCTAGCTGCAAAGGAAATAAGATGTTGTGGTAGAGGCAAAGATGCACTGTCCAGATTCCCCTTCAAGCTAGAATTCGCTCCTCAGTGTGGGTGTGTATGGGGTGGATAGGGAGGGGAGGGAATAAAGACACAGATGCTCCCAGCTATCAGTTCCTTCTGGGTCTGCCTCAGCTGCAGAGAACCTCCTCACCTGAAGCATTGTCCTTCCTGAGGCAGCCTGCTTATGGA
Source organism: Pipistrellus kuhlii (assembly GCF_014108245.1). NCBI lineage: Eukaryota > Metazoa > Chordata > Mammalia > Chiroptera > Vespertilionidae > Pipistrellus > Pipistrellus kuhlii. The sequence continues at coordinate 106,066,411 of NW_023425515.1, read as the reverse complement.
GAACTTTAGCTGCTGCAGATATCCCTTCAGGTAATTTTAGAAGTAATGGGGAGAATTGAAGAGAACCAATTCAAACTATAAGTGATTCAACTTCTTTAAAAAGTGAACATACCAGAATATTGGCAGGAATCTGAGAGATTGAATTCCATTCATTCAACACAGTCATTGGACATCACTTCCTGCCAGATAGTAAGGTGAGCACTTCAACAAGAAATTTATAATTTCTGACTGCAGATCACTTCCACAGCTTCTGGTACCATTCTGGAGCAAGTGTAAATGTGATACTGATGCATTATGTGGCAGTGTTTAACTTTGTACTAAAATGATGACTTGAGTCTATTCCACTCTCCAAAAAGTAATATAATTAGAGCCCCAGGAAACACTAACATTACTGCCTTGGAACATAACACATTCGCAGCAGAGTTTCTGAGCATTGAATGTGTTATGAAACTCTGCTGCAAAAGTATATCTGAAGCACTGAATTGTAATGTTTAACCAGATGGAAAAAGAAGAACAGCATGAAATCTTAGAATAAGATGCTGTTTCCAGAGGCTTTCAAGATGGCAGTGGAATAGATGGATCCTTCTTGCACCTCCACCCAGAACCAAACTGGAAATAAAACTAAATTGGGGCATAGTCACTCTGACTTACCAACTGAAGACTAGCTGAAGAGAAGACTTTTAATAAGGAAGGGCAGACACCACCTTGACACTGGTAGGAAGAGCGGGGTTGCCAGAGGATTTGGCCCGCTCCCGCAGGTGGCAGGCCTAGAGTGAGGAGGGTTATCTCAACTGGGGTTGAAAGAATGGAGGCCCAGACTTCCCTGTGCCTGGAGCACCAGAGCCAGGAACAGCGGCCCAAGTGACATCCAGCCACGAAAGATGATGAGGCTTCTATCCTCCAGGGGAAGAGGAAGCCTACTGGAGACAAAACCATTTTTATAAAACACACCTCAGCACAGTATTTTAATTTGCAGCTATTCACCCAGGGCATAGGTGGAGGGAAAGTGGTAGGGATTGGATTTGTCTGATGTGGGTGGAAAGCATTGGAAGGAGATGTGCAAGAATAGCAGCCAGGATATCGGCCCTCAGTCATTTTCCAGCCCCATACTGCAACAGCCTGCCCTGGGGGATACAGCTCATCTAGCCCTTGGGAATCTTGCTCACACTATCCTGCATCTCAACACAAATAAGGAGGGAGCAACAGCAGAGGCCAAGCCTACAGTTCTGGGAATTCTCAAGGGGCATCAGTGACTGGTTTTGAGATGGGGCCACCTCTCACTTTCCCAGGACCCTGACTGGTGCTTTCCCTTCATGGGAGAACTGATAGGCACTCTTGTCTTGCAGGACTGCACATAAGGGCTTCCACCCTGCCAACATCAGGGGAATATTCTGAGACAGACTCAGGCTTGTGGCTTTGGGACAGGGGGACACAAGCACCATCTTCCCGGAAATGTGAACAGTACATCCTCCTCATGGGAGACCAGAGGGCTCATCCTCCTGATTCTACCATAAACCCTTTCAGAAATAGCCTTTTCAGTGAGTAAGTCTGGCAGCAGGCTGGCAGGTGTACGCTGGAGAACGAGAATCCTGAGGTGGTTTGGGAAATTTGCCTCTGGGCTCCATGCTACTAACAATACAGCCTTAGAATGTTGTTTGGTCCCTCCCATGTGCAGCCAAGCCCTGTGGAGGCAGCCACAAACTTCAGATTTCTAGAAGCTTCAAACAGGTTGCCAACTACCAAACATGGTCAGCTTCTGACAGTGGATAGGCCAAAGTACCTCCTAGGATTCCAGGACCAGCCAACAAAAGTCAGCAACAGTCAACATAAGAGGAGGATTCACAGTGAGATCCCAGCAGGCACTAAAATTTGCTGAAACAAACTCCACTTTGCTTTCTTCATTATTTTCTTTTTTATTTATGTGTTATTATATTTTAACTTTTTCTTTTTTGTTGTTGACAGTATTACAGATGTTCCCCATTTTGCCCCTCTATGCCCTCCTCCACTGAGCCCTTACCCACCCCCCCAACCTTTCACCACACTATTACTTGTGTCCATGGGTTATGTATATGTTATTTGGTTTATCTTTTTCCCTCCCCTCACCCTCTACTCTGATATATGTCAGTCTGTACCATGCTTCCATGCCTCTGGACATACTTTGTTGGTCTATTTGTTTTGTTCATTAGATTCAACAAATGAGTGAGTGATACTTCTCTTTCTCTGGCTTATTTCACTTAGCATAATACTCTCCAGGTATCTCCATGTTGACTCAACTGGTAAGAGATTCTTCTTATTTACAGTTGCATAGTATTCCATTGTGTAAATGTACCACAGCTTTTTTTTTTACCCATTCTCTAATTCTCTACTGATGGTTAATTGGGCTGTTTCCAAATTTTACCTATTATAAAAAATGTTGCTATGAACATAGGGGTGCATATATTCTTTCTAATTGGTGTTCTGGGCTTCTTAGGATATATTTCTAGAAGTAGGGTTGCTGAGTCAAACAGCAACTCTTTTTTTTTTCTTTTTTTAGGAAACTCCATACTGGTTTTCACAGTGGCTGTACCAAACTGCATTCCCACCAGCAGTGCAATAGGGTTCTCTTTTCTCAACATCCTCACCAACACTTTTGTTGATTTATTGATGATAGCCATTCTGATAAGTATCAGGTAACATCTCACTGTGGTTTTGATTTGCATCTCTCTGATGATTAGTGACTTTGAGCTCTTTTATATCTATTGGCCATGTGTAGGTGCTCTTTGGGAAAGTGCCTATTCAGGTACTTTGTTCATTTTTAAGTTGGATTGTTTGTCTTCCTTTTGTTGAGTTGTATGAGATCTTTATACATTTTGATGATTAATCCCATATTGGATGTATCATTGGCAAATATGTTCTCTCATACACTTTTCATTTTGATGATGCTTTCCTTTGTGGTGCAGAAGCTTTTTAGTTTGACATGGTCCCATTTGTTTATTTTTTCATTTTTTTATTGTACTAGATTTTTACTGAAAATTCAGCTATGTAGATGTCTGAGATTTACTATTTAGGTTTCCTTCCAAAATTTTTATGGTTTTGTGACTTACATTTAAGTATTTTATCAATTTCAAGTTTATTTTTGTGTATGATATAAGTTGGTGATCTAGTTTCATCTTTTTGCATGCACCTGTCCAGTTTTTCCAGAGATTATCTTTACAAAATTGTATGGTTGTGCCTCCTTTGTGAAATATTAATTGATCATAATGGTGTGGGTGAATTTCTGGGGTATTTGTTCTGTTCCATTTGCCTATATGCATATTCTGCTGCTGGTACCAGGCTGTTTTTATTACAGTGGCATTGTATATAGTATAGTTTAACATCTGGTATTTTGATTCCTCCAATTTTGTTCTTTCTCAAAATTGCTACAGTTATTTTGGGTCTGTTTTGGCTTCAATATAAATTTTTGCAGTTTTTGTTCTAGATTTGTGAAGTATGCCATTGGTATTTTAATATGGATTGCATTGAATCTATGATTACTTTGGGTAATGTGGACATTTTAATAATGTTAATTCTAATCCATAAATGCCATATATACTTCCACTTGATTGTGTCTTCCTCTATTTCTTTTTTCAATGTCATAGTTTTCTGAGTACTGGTCTTTTACCTTCTTGGTTAAGTTTATTGCTAGGTATCTTATTCTTTTGTTGTTGTAATGGTAATGGGATTTTTGTTTGTTTTCTTTTTCTAAGAATGCATTATTATTGTATAAAATGCTGTTGATTTCTAACTATTGATATTGTATCCTGCTACTTCACTGAATTTATTTATAAAATCTAGTAATCATTTGATGAAATATTTTGTTTTTTTTATAAATAATATCATGTCATCTGCAAATAATGTTAATTTTACTTCCACTTTCCAGTTTGAATGCCTTTTATTTTTTCTTCTTGTCTGATCATTGCACCTAGAACTTCCAGTGCTATCTTCTATAATAATAAAAGCCTAACATGCTAATTAGACTGGACAGCCAAACAACCTTCTGGATGTCATTCCAGACATCCTTCTGGATGAAGCCGCAGTGGCAGGGGCCAATGCAGAGGTGGTTAGGGTTGATCAGGCAGGTAGGTGAGTGGTTAAGGGTGATCAGGCAGGCAGGCAGAGTGGTTATGGGTGATGAGGCAGGCAAGCAGTTAGGATCCAGCAGTCCCAAATTGTGAGAGGGTGCAAATAGGGCTAAAGGACCCCCACATACACCCTGTGCATGAAATTCATGCACCCGATTTGTAGTATATAATAAAAGGGTAATAGGCCAAGTGACCAAAATGCACAATGACTGGTCGCTATGATGTGCACTGACCACCAGTGGGCAGACACTCAACTCAGGAGCTGCCCCCCGGTGGTCAGTGCCCTCCCACAAGGGAAGCGCCACTCATCCAGAAGCCCTAAGCCAGGCTCATGGCTGGTGAGTGGTGAAAGGGGCAGAAGCCTCTCCTGCCCCTCCAGTAGCACTAAGGATGTCCAACTGACAGCTTAGGCCCACTCCCTCTCACCCCAGGGATGTGGGCTTAAGCCGTCAGTTGGGCATCCCCTGAAGAATCCATGGTCTCCTGTAACTGGTCAGAGACAATAAGATCTCTCCTAGCCCCTCTCACCAGCCTTTACTCTATACTTCTGTTTCTTTTCTTTAGTTCGAATTTATTATAGTATTTTAAACTATAAGCAATTACCATTTCAGTCCATGAGCTCAGATCTCCTGAATGCTAACAGCGGGATCTCTGATTCAGAAGAATGTTTATATTTCTATAACAGCGTGTACTCAGCGTGCTGAGGTGGAAATATCACACCCTTGTTTTTACTCTCACTAACACCCAAAGGGCCTCTCAACACATCTTTTCCTCTGCTTGTTTTTTCTTTTTCTTTCTTTCTTTCTCTCTTTCTCTTCTTTCTTTCTTCTCTTTCTCTTTCTTTCTTTCTTTCTTTCTTTCTTTCTTTCTTTCTTTCTTTCTCTCTCTCTCTCTCTCTCTCTCTCTCTCTCTCTCTCTCTCTCTCTTTCTTCTCTTCTTCCAATATTAAACATTTTGTTTAAAAAAAACCTGATTTTTGACTAAAGAGTGCATAAAAATAATAATCCCACCATCTTGCTGCTTATAAAATTTTTTTTAAAAGAATTTCATCAGCATTGTATGCATTTAAGTACTATTGTATGTTTTTCATAAATGCGGGGGGGGGGGGAGTTGGCTGCTCTTGGCTACTTCCCCTCTTTTTTCTACTCATAAGCAGTACTATCTCCCAACTGCATATTCCTTCAGATACCCGTTCAGAGGTACCCTATGCTGGCTGTCTACCAAAATGAGCAAAACCATTCAAGAAATATAGATCATCACCCCAAAATGTTACAAAATATTGAAGTGCTATGTTTTTTTATGAACTTTCAATACAAGGTAAATTTGTGCAGAATAAAAGCAACTTCATTGGTTTAGAAACTTTGGGTCTACATTCTTGATCCTCCTGAATTGCTATCTGAGCTTCAATTTTTAAATTAGAAGCTCTCTGGGGATCTAGTTATCTTGGGACATAGAACTGGAGACATATTAAGGAATTAATATAACACTTGAATGTTTTGCAGAACAAAACAGGCATGTGATTGCTGTGTGGGTTGGCAGCTTCATTGAGAGTGAGCAATAAAGTAAAATGTTTTCTGAACATATATATATTGTTTTCTGAACACACACACACACACACATATATGTGTGTGTGTGTGTGTGTGTGTGTGTGATTTGTCATTATAACTGTAGTTATGAGGTTATTATAAGCCAACTTTTGTAAGTTATTTTTATAAGTTTGTAAAATAAGCTGCTTATAAGGGTTACCCAAAAAGAGTTCCTAAGTGGTTGAAACAGAGGTAGAAAGGAGACTTATTGGTACAGTAAACTATTTTATAACTTTTGGGTTCTATATTATGTCCTAGTAATTACTTTCTTAAGATAAATAAAATGTTTTTTTAAAAATTGTAAAATGGGACTTTGCTCAACTCTATGCAAATAAATTTGAAAACTTAAAAAAATAAAATAAAATAAATGATTTTCTTAGAAAATGTAAAATACCAAAACTGGCCTCAGAAGAGTAGAAACTTTAAGTGGAACATAGTAAAAAAAAAGAGCTAATTAGTAGGCCTGTTTACAAGGAAATGCAGAAGACTGAATCTATTCTGTTAGCTTAGAGTGAAAAACTAGACACATACTGTCTCTAAGGTCACAGAAGTGCCTGCTAAGTCCTCTGAGGATGGGAATGGCACTGATGTGGACAGAGAGGGGAGGAAGAGTTTGCATAAAATCCCCTTTGAACCTACATAATTTTATATGTGTGAATATAATCTAGTTTGAGTTGGGTGGTTTTCCTTGTACTCCTTCCATGTAACCATGCACTGTGCTAAGTAGGTTAGCATATTCCTCCTTCATTAGATAGGATAAAAAGCATTATCTCTTTATTACTACACTAGAGGCCCTGTGTATGAAAATTGATGCACTGAAACAGGGGGAGGGGGCCCTCAGCCTGCCCTGTCTCCTCTCATAGTCCAGGAGCACTCAGGGGTAGGAGGTGACCTGGTGATCAGGGGAAGGCAACACCCCGATCTGCTGCCACTGCTGGCAGCACAAACCTCAGCCAGCCCTGGTTACCTGAGCCTTGGGCAGCCCTGGGAGGCTGGACAGCTGACATCTGAGACTTGCCTGCACCTTGGATCAGCCCTGGTTGGCTGGGGGGCTGAGGTGACTGGGGGATTCCAGAGGCAGGCATGTGGAGCGGCTGGACCCACCTGGGGACAGGCCCAGCTGTACTGCACGCCTGTCACCCTGGCAGGGATGAGGGAACTGAGCGCTGCCATCTTGTGGCTATAGGTGCCACCATCTCTGAGGGCATGGCAGTCAATTAGCATATCCTTGTCTTATTGGCTCTGGTGTTGCCATTTTGTGAAGAAGTGATGGTCAATTAGCATATCCCCTCTTTATTAGATAGAATAAAACATCTTGGAGAATTAAGGATTACAATACTCCCAGCGGGAATCTGGTGACTGTGTGCTTTCTAGTGGACATTCATCATAGATATATTAATTGATGGCTTTGGGTTTCAAATATAAATTACTAGTATGTATTTTTTATGTATGTACAAATTTATACTGGGAAGTTAATGATATACCAAAAAATAAATTGGGATTGAAAATAAAAGCAGATATGTTATTTTTTGAACTTGGAGCTAAAATAGTATGAAGCCATGCTGAAGGTTAAACCTTATTGTAACTTCACAGCCCAAATGAATAGTACTGAATTTTATTAAATATTTTTAATTATAAGAAGGGATAGTGTTGGATTACTTTTAGGTATATTTATCTTGACATTTCAAAGAACAAAATAAATAACTTATTGGGCTAACTTTGTTTTTCAATTAATAGACTTAATTTTTAGAGCAGTTTTAGGTTTACAGAAAACTGAGAAGAGTGTACAGATAATTCTCATAAACCCCCATAGTTTTCCCTACTATTAACATCTTACATTGGTATAGTACATTGGTTACAATCAATGAACCATTTTATATCCACTATGCATTACTCTTTGTGTTGTACATTCTATTGACAAGCACATAACATCATGTATCCCCCATTATAGTATCAGACAGATAGTTTCACTGCTCTAATATGTCCCATGGATTCATCCTTCTTCTCTCCCCAAACCTCTGGCAACTACTGATTTTTTTTTTTACTGTGTACATGATTTCATCTTTTCCAGACTGTCATATACTGTATAGACTCATACAGTGTGTAGCATCTTAAAACCAGCTTCTTTCATTTAGTAATATGCATTTAAAGTTCTTCCATGTCTTTCATAGCTTGATAGCTTATTTCTTTTTATTCTTAAATTGAGGACATATGCACCTCAGCAAAATCATCAGGGAACTTTGAGGAACAGGATTTATTACCCACAGGTTCTGCAGGGTATGTGGCATGCCTCAGGGCCACACAGAGAGGCCACAGGTAGAGAGAGAGGGATGGAGTGCAGACCTCAGGCTCTGTCATTGTTAGGTTGGGTGGAAGGGAAGGGTGCCTAGGGTTTTAAGGGTTCACTCTTCATTAACAAGTTCAAAATGTAAGAGTGGGAATTAGGGCATGGAAAGGAAAAAGCAGCATCACTCAAGTGGCCAGTTATTTATGTGGTCCAGGCTTTCTAAAAAGAGAACTTAACAGGTGGGATTGCCTGGTGCCTCATCTAGCTGTGTGCTAATAGCTGGAATTTGTGTAGCCAAGATTATGTCTTTGATACTAATGCCTGGGCAATCTAAACTTTAATATCAGGCATTCACACCACAGCATGAGCCTGCTGGACCCCCTGAAAGAACCACTTACATACTTTACTACACCATTTTTCATTTTCACCAGCAGTAAAGAGTTTCTGCTTCTTCACACTTTGACCAATACTTGGTGTAGATGTTTTTATTTTAGCTATTCTAATGAGTGCTCATTTTAATTTGATTTCCCTGCTGACATATGCTGTTGAGCATCTTTTCATGGGCTTATTTGCCATCTGTGTTTCTTCTTTGGTGAAGTGATTGTTCAGATGTTTTGTCCATTCTTTTAGTCAGTTACTTACTTTCTTATTGTTGAATTTTAATAATTCTTTGTATATTTTGGTTCCACCAGACGCTTTTGCAGATCAGTTTTTAATTTTAAATGAAGTTACACTTGCCATTTTATCTCTTTTATAGATGAAGCTCTTGGTGTGTCACATCTTTATATAATTTTTCATTATATATTTCCTTTTTTTCTTGTGGAAGATCACTTGACTATATTGTGAGTTTATTTTTGAGCTCTCTATTCTGTTCCATTATTTTATTTTTCTACTCTCTCACCAGTCAACACTATCTTGATTATTGTATCTTTAGAGTAAGTCTTGAAGTTGTGTACCTAACTCAGTTTTAAGCATTTTTTTGTTTGTTGCAGATTACAATAGCCAGGTGTACAATTATATTTCATCTTTAAAATTGTGTGGACAAAGAAATAATATTTTTAAAACAACAAATGTGTATTCTCTTTGAGCAATTAGGGAAAATTAGACTGCTATTGTCTTTTGATTTTACTAACTTAAATTTTTAAAACAACATATCTCCTCAAAAAAAATAAAAGGTCTATCATTTTAAGTCTTGACTTCTTAAGACTTAAAGTATGAAGTGAGCACAGGTTGATCCCATCTTATCCTTTTATTAGTATAATATAAGATCGGATCTTATATTATACTAATAAAAGGATAATATGCTAATTAGACCGGGTGACCAGACATTTTCTGGACTTCCAACTTCCTTCTGGACAGTTAGGGAGTCACCAAGCTAGCAGCGGGGCAGATAGGGAGCAACCAGTAGAGGAGGGGCAGTTGTGGGGGTGGGGGGAAGTGGCCAGGATGGCAGGGGGCAGTTGGATAACCAGGATGCTGGCAGGGGGAGATATGGGGGGAGGCCAGGCCAGCCAGCAGGGAGGAAGTTGGGAGATAGCCAGGTAGGAGGCAGGCAAACAGTTAGGAGCCGGTGATCCCAGATTGTGAGAGGGATGTCTGACTGTCCGTGCGGGATCGGGTCTAACCTGGCAGTCAGACATCCCCCCAAGGGATCTGTGATTGGGGAGGGTGCAAACTGGTTTGAGGGACATCCCTAACTCCCCCTCCCCTGTGCACAAATTTTGTGCACCAGGCCTCTAGTCTATAATAATAAAAGCATGATATGCTAATTAGACCAGGCAGCCAAATGACCTTCCACACGTCATTCTGGACGAAACCATGGTGGTGGGGGTTGATCAGGCAGACAGGCAGAATGGTTAGGGGTGATCAGGCAGGCAGGCAGAGTGGAATGTAATGCTAGTGAAAACCACATTTTTATTAAAAGTTGAATAAGTTTGCCATATACTTTTAAGCTAATAAGATTTTCAAAAAAAAGAATATTTCTCAATTCTATTTTAGAAAAAATATATATTTATATACAGAAAAAGTCTGAAGGGCTTATGGAGAAATTTTGTTGTGCACTTTCCACCCACACACATGCACTCTTAAGATTCTTGGTAACTACCTTGCTTTCTTGGGTCACAACAAATGGGAAGCTTCTACCTCCTGTTTCAGTGGTGGATCCTTCAGCGACTTGACCCAATTCTTACTCTCCTGACCATAGATCTTGGTTCAGGGGTGGACCAGGGCTTTTTTGTCTGAGTTTTCTTAGAAAAGACTTTCAGTTTCTGCTGGGCTTAACCCTGGTTGCATGGAGCCTGGGAAACCTCTGTAACCATCTTGTGACCATGATGAGTAGCATGCTGCCTGGACAGAGTTGAACAGGAAATAGAAAGAAACTGGGTCTTGCATCTTGGCTTTATCATTTGTGCTGATGCAGCCAAGATCAAATATCACCTGAAGCACAATCTCTGGATTTTTCTACCGTGTTTCCCTGAAAATAAAACATCCTCCAAAAATAAGACCTACTTACAGGTTCCTTGTGAGTGAAATATAAGGCATCCCCCAAAAATAAGCACGAACACACACACACACACACACACACACACACACACACACACACACCGGCTCTGTCTCAGAATGAAAATTAATTTACCATAAACTGGTCTCTAGGGCCATGGAAATTAATGACTACATTGAGAGAGCGCCGAATCCTAACCACTAGACCACCAGGGAGATTAATGACTACATTGAAAATAGAATGGAGAGAAATCAGCATGGAAACTTTGTGCAACCTAAACTGCAAGAAGTTGTGACTTGGGTGAAGAATTCATGGGAGAAAATCACTGACAGTTGCATTGCAAATGCACTGTGAGCAGGCTACCTTGACAAGAAGTACTCATTTAAAGACAGTGCTATTGCTAAACATGAGAGATTTGGTCCACTGATTCTGAAAAAAAATGGAGTCACAAGAAATTCACCAGGAAATTTAGGAATTGGATTGTTATGATGATGTTCCAGAAGATGATGACCTGATTGTCATTGAATAAATGAGTAAATTCTTGATACTGTAGGATTCACAGTTTGTCTGGTTTGTGTTGACAACTACCGTACTACAGTACCATATACAGGTAATAAATTTCATTTACTTTTATTTAACAATAAATGTGTACCATATTCTTCTTCATGGAAAAATAAGACATCCCCTGAAAATAAGACCTAGTGCATCTTTGGGAGCAAAAATTAATATAAGACACTGTCTTATTTTCGGGGAAACAGGGTAATTGATAAAGGCACTCTGAGTGATTTTTTTCTTATTGTAACAAAAATAGATCTGTTATTCAAAAACAAACAAACAAATAAAAAAAACATTCAAACTAATAAGGCACCAATATGTTACAATGATTATCTCTAAATTTTAAAATGTATTTTATTCATCTGTATTTTAAAATAATTTCACAAAGTATATATTTTTAAATTTTGAAGTAATCTATTTATGAATGTACAAAGTTATTATGTGAAAATATCCCAGGCTTTGTATAATCCACAGTAATTTTCTTTAACTTAATATTTTAGTAGGTTTTGGTTGTCTTTAAACTCTTGGCTCTCAGGTGTTCTTATAGACAAATGAACAAGTGCCCCTTACCAGTTTGGTTTTAGTGATTTCACATCTTGCCATTAAGCCAACAAATTTGAGTGGGTTATTTTTATTTATAGAAGGTTTCAGACTTATAGACACATTTTTCATCACTGATGCACAGGAGTTGTTGGAGTTTTCTCTTCTGTTTTGACACTTCCTCATCATCCTGGCTGTTCTTCCCAAAGTCCCCACAGATCAACTCTTGCTGTCTTTAAAAACATTTTGAGGAGAAAAGAGATACTAACATGCAAACACTCAGCCCAAAAGCTGTTTTGCAGAGTGTGAAGCCTTCTCCCACTTCCAGGAGCAGAGGACAGCTTTATCCCAAGGACCACCAGGAGCCCTGCACCCTAATGTTTTGTTCTGCCCTATGCTACTGGGCCTCATTTCTTCTAGATTTCTCCTAAGCTCCGCACCCTACTGATGCCCGTCCAGGACCAGTGTAGAGTAGCGAGGGATATTGCTGGACTGTGATCTGTGACTAGAAAGGAGCCTAGGACACTCATGCTGCGGAGCAGTGAAAAACATAAATTGGAAATGTTCTGTCACTATTCTAATCTCAGAGTATGCGCTCAGTTGGATGAAGGGTACAACCATTTCATAAAGAAGAGAGAACCTCAGAACACAAATTGCATTTATCTAAAGTGAGTGACAAGGGTGAAATTTCCAACTATTTTCTTAGTTTTTTATAAATTTAAAGCATTAATTTATTTCTTAAGAATTACTCACTACAGTTCATTCTTTTCTCCCAACCCCCTGGCCCCCAGGACTCTGGAGTCTCAGACTCAGGCTCCAATCCTCTGATCCCCTTTGTTCTGCAAGATGCATGCACTAAATCAGGCTCTCTAAAAAAAAAACTTTGTCTCTTGTCCTGGGATTTCCAGACCTCTGCCTCTTCTTATCCCTCCTGTTTTTGGAGAATGGATTTTTTAAAATTCCTTTTCTGATGTGATAATGCATTACATAAGATAATATTCTAAAGGAATTAACTAATATGTAAACAGTATGCACAATTTTCCCCAACCATTCTGTTGCTTTGTTTTGTGGGGCACCTAGTTTCTTGTATATACTTCCAAAGGTATTCTAATCACATGTAAACAATGTTATCTAATTCTTCTGTATTCAACTTTTCATCTTTCTTGTTCTCTACAGAGATCGGAAAGATCTTGTAAACGTGACATCAAGTGCCAGTGTGAGTGCTCCTGTTGAGATTTCACTTTTTGGTCTCAGCCATGTGTCATCAACTATGTGAACCTCATCAATAAAGTTAATGGTTCCATTGACTGTCATCATGTCCCATTTTCAGACTGCAGGGTGACCGAAGCTAGAGAGCCCTGCACACTCCTCAGCCATACTGTTGGCACTACCTCAATATGGATTGATTGTTCTCTTTTCCTGATGAATAGCACTCAATTTCAGATTCCCATTCACCATCATCCTCAAGATTTGTTTCACCACACTGCAACCTGAAATCTCTCATTTTCTGAGTCCCATGCCTTTCTTTTACTTGACTTATTTGCCTCAATTGATGGAACTCATCTTCCATATCTTCTTAAGAAAGGGTCTCAAAAATGTCTTTCTTGTACTTTCCAACTCAGTTGATAGTTTGAATGAATTAGGGGTTGAAAATCGTTTTCCTTCTGAATTTTGAAAGCATTATTTTATTGTATCTACCAACCAACATTGCTGTTAGAGAAAAAAATAAAGCTTAATTTTAATTCCTATTTCTTTCTTGATACTTGTTAGTGGTATTGCTGTTGTTGTTTTGGTTTTCTTTCTGGAAGATTTTGGGATCTTATTTTGTCCTCCTTGTTTTGAAATTTCAAATTAATTTGGTTTGACATAGAACTCTTTTCATTCATTTTTTTTTTCACATTAGTGTCTCCTTCAATCTAGAAACTGGTATGCTTCAGTTCTACAGAACTATTAAAATTCCTTCACTGATGTTTTTCTTCTCAATTTTATCACTCCACTTTTGGAGGATTCTATTATTTGAATGTTGGACATAAACTTTTCTTAACTTTCTTGCTTTACATCTTTTTGTCATTTTGTTCTATTTTTGGTACACATTGTTCTACATGACTTTATTTTTTAAGCTTTCTATCTCTTCTTAAATTTTTATTATTTTATTTAAATTATAGTAAATACATGTAATATAAATGTAGTCATAGAATAACTTGTAATTGTATCATTTTGTGGTATTATGTACATCTATCTATATTGTTTTGCAACTATCACCACCATCCATCTCTAGAACTCTTTTCATCTTGCAAAACTGAAACTCTGTAGTCAATGAACTCTTACTTTCCCTCCCCCTTTTCCCAGTCCTTTGAAACAATCATTCTTTTTTATCTCTATAATTTTAACTACTCCAGTTACCTAACATGGGTGGGAATCATGCAATATTTATCTTTCTGTGACTGACATATTTCCAGATATAATGTCCTTCGAGTCTATTTTGTAGCATGTGTCAGAATTTCCTCCCTTTTTAATGATTTGCCTGCCATAAATGTCTATAGACCAACTTTAAAGTTATTTTTCTTAAGAATTTTCAACTGAAAATATTCAAGAACACCCAAATTTTGAGTGATATATTTATTTTTATAATATTCACTGCAAATTTTTTTAATTAAATTTAAAATATTGTGGTATATGGGGTTGGCTTCCATTTTAGATGTGTGGCAGTGATAGTTAAAGCTGGTTAATGTTATATTGAATGTATATACTACATTTGTTTATCCATTATCTTTCAGTGGGTACTTGGGTGGCTTCTACCTTTGGCTACTGTTAATAATATTGCTTGAACATGAATGTGCAAAATTCTGTTCAAGACTTTGCCTTCAATTCTTTGAGCTACCTGCGCAGAAGTAAAATTGCTGGGTGACAAGATAATTCTATTTTTAATTTTTTGAGGAACTGACATACTATTTTCCACAGTGACTGAACTTTGTACAACAGTACCTAAAGATTGCAATTTCTTTGCATCCTTGCCAACTCTTCTTATTTTCTGATTTTTTGGTAGTAGCCATTCTAGTTTCTTAAAAAAAAATTTTTTTTATTGATTTCAGAGAGGAAGAGAGAGATAGAAACATCAAAAATGGGAGAGAATTATTGATTGGCTGCCTCCTGCATACCCCCTACTGGAGATCAAGTCCACAACCCAGGCATGTACCCCTGGCTGGAATAGAACCCAGTACCCTTCAGTCCACAGGCCAACACTCTATCCACTGAGCCAAACTGGCTAGGGACATTATAGTTTCTTAATGGTCAAGCTAGATTTTTTATTTGACAGATTCTTCTTTTTTTAATGTAAGCACTAACAGCTCTAAATTCTCCCCCATTCCCTTAGAACTGCTTTCACTGCATCCGTAAGTTTTGATATGTTGTTTTCATTTTCATTAATCTTTAAGTATTCTGTCATTTCCCTTGTGATTTCTTTTTGGTCCATTGATTAAGAGGGTATTCCTTAATTTCCACATGTGTGATATTTTTGGTTTTTGTTCTATTATTAATTCCTAACTTTATCCCATTGTTCCAAAGAAAATTTCTTTGTATTATACCTATCTTTTTAAATCTATTGAGACTTAATTTGTGGCCTAAATTATGGTCTACCCTGAAGTACATCTTGTATGCATTTGAGGAGAATGTATAGTCTGGTGCTGTTGGTAGAGTGTTCTGTGTCTGTCTGGTTGGTTTATTGCATTGTTCAAATCCTCTGTTTCCTTACTCATCTTCTATCTGGTGGTTTTGTCAAATATTGAAAGCAGGATACTGAAGAAATATAATTTTTTCTTGCTTTCTACAAAAGGCTACTTAAACGTGTCATACCCACAGGGAAAAAAGAAGAGACATGTTTTGGGGGAAAAGCTTGTTAAATAATCTTAGATGATCTACTCCAATGCGTTCAGTTTTGAGACAATGAAAAAGAGAACTTAGCAAGCTTCAGTCACATAGGTATTTTAGTTGCATGAGTTATTTTAATTTTGCAGGTCATTGTAGCCATTGTATAACTATCAGCCATCACTGTCCATCCTCCTCCAGTTGCTTTGATGGCTTACTAGAAACTGTGGCCCTGTTTTTACAAGCTCCATTTCTCTTTGTATATTCATCACATTACACTTAATGTGAGTGTTAGTGCACTTTAAGATTTTTCCAGTGTTTCATACCATTTCTCAAATGTTTCCAGTTTGGCCAAACCCCAAATGTATTTTTGCCAAACTTCCTCCTCTTCAATCTGTCTACATTTCAAAGAAAACTTGAGCCATCTGTTTCCATTTCATTGGCTACAACATTCAAAATCTTCTTTGATAGACAGAAACTAAGTATAAGGAGTCTTTTAATTCTCTGACTAAGCCTTTCACACCATACTCTGCAGCACTTCATAATAAAGGGTCTGCAGAACCAAGATTTTTTTTTTATCACTTCATTTTGACTAAATGTATTATTCCTTATTTCTACTCCCATTGCACATTTACCAGTGAAATGTTAATTGGTAGATGAATCCAGAAGGGCTTGGGGCCCTTTTAGAATGAAGGAGTCACTTACTCAGATTACCCACTTTTCTTTCTATGCCGAACCCACTCTCTGTTAGTATTTGAAATTCATTTCAGGATAGTATAGACAACCTTTCTTTTCCATATACTTTTCTGTTTGAAAAAATTCTATAAAAACAAATGCCATTTACCTTATATAATAAAGAGGTAATATGCAAATTTATTGTCATTATGACACAGAAGATGGCTGCCCCCATGTGGTCAAAGATGGCTGCCTTCATGTGGACACAAGATGGACACCACAAGATAGCCTACAGAGAGGGCCATTGTAGGTGATCAGGCCAGCAGGGGAGGGCAG
This sequence comes from Pipistrellus kuhlii, assembly GCF_014108245.1. Lineage (NCBI taxonomy): Eukaryota > Metazoa > Chordata > Mammalia > Chiroptera > Vespertilionidae > Pipistrellus > Pipistrellus kuhlii. Next base: position 106,049,968 of record NW_023425515.1, on the reverse strand, counting down.
TTGGAAGGGACCAGGCCTGCAAAAGAGGGTAGTTTTGGGTGATCAGGCAAGTAGGGGACGACAGTTGGGAGGCACCAGGCCTGCAAGGGAGAGCAATTGAAGGCAATCAACCCTGCAGGGGAGGGCAATTAGGGGTTACCAGGCCAACAGAAGGGAAAGTTGGGGGCAAATGGTCTGGCAGGAGAGCAGTTAGGCATCAATCAGGCTGGCAGGGGAGTGGTTAAGGGGCGAACAGGCTTTCAGGCAGAAGCAGTTAGGGGCAATCAGGCAGTCAGGCAGGAGAGCAGTTGGGAGCCAGCAGTTCTTGATTTTGAGAGGGATGTCTGACTGGCCATTTGGGCCCAATTCCCCTGAGATCTGGCCTAAATGGGCAGTTGGGCATCCCTCGAAGAGTCCCAGATTGGAGATGGTGCAGGCTGGGCTGAGGGACAGCCCCCCGCTTGCATGCATTTTATGTACCAGGCCTCTAGTATTATTATATTAAAAATCAGAAAGATATAGTGAGATATATATAAAATGCAATTTTCTTTTTAATCAAATAAGCACATATATATATATATATATATATATATATATATATATATATATATAATGAGACATACTTTGTTTTATACTAAATTAATATCAGTTATTAAATATAAATGGAAATTGGGATCAAACTTATATGCATATTTTTATATCCTTATTTTTTCATTCAATATTGCATCATGAGCACATTTATTAAACCTAGTTCTAAAAACATGATTTTATGTCTTTATAGTATTTATTGAAGGGGAAAATAAGACATTTTGGGGACTAGCTATCTGAATCTGTGCCATTAACCTGATTTCTAATATACATCCTTGCTTGCCGATAAACTCCATTCTTATCAAACTCCATTCTTATCTGTGAAGCCTGTCCTGCCTTGCAGAACCTGTTTCCCGGAATACTCCAATTTTACAGAGACCATAAATCATGAACCACAATCAATCCCCAGAGAGGTTGGTGCCAGTGTTGACAAGCCTCTGAATGTAATCTCACTTCCCCCATCCCAACTCAAGTGCTATCCTAATCCATATTCTGGGGACAGAAGAATTAAAGGGTATAAAGGGAAAGCTTCATCTATACTCATCACTTAGGATTTGGAGACTGACTCCCCCAAGTCATGACACTATTGCAATCTGCAATAAAGGCAACTTTTCTGAATATTCTTTGAGTGCCCAGCTGATTAATTCTCCCGCATTGCCTGGCAGCTTGTCTGCAACAGTATTTAACTTAATAATTACACTTAAAATTTTTCCAGTTTTTCTCTTTATAAACCTCATTCAGGAGACATTCTTGCATATAAGTCCTTAACCATATTTCTGATAATTCCCACAAAATATACTTCTAGAACTGTGATTGCTATAATAAAGGCTACAAACATTGCCAAACTGATCTTCATAGCCTTATTTTCTGTATTAAAGGTTTTACAATATGAACCATAATAATTTATTTAACAATTTCTCTAGAAGTTGAACATTATAAAAATTTCCCACTAGAAACAAGTATTAATTTGAAATCACAAAGTAATGAGAGACCATATAATAGGCCTTAACAAAAGACAGAACACAAACTTCCATGTGTGGATAATTTTGGGTATACATGATAGAGGCAGAAATAGAATATTGGAGTTCAACTTTAATTGTAAGAAATATTAATCATGCTCTGTTAACTGTGATTGTTTTGTCCTGATTAAAGAAGGCACATTTTAACTGGCTGGGAGGTGCACAGGGCACCTGGGAGGTCATTTGGAAATGCCCCATTCTCCCAATCAGGGAGCTGCCTATTATCATAGAAAGATTAACAACCTTGTTGCAGAAACCAGAATTGCCAATGCTTTGAAACCCCCCCCCCTGCCCTTTGCATATCATTTAGCCCTTTGAAGACCCCCGCCCCCAGCCTTTTCATATCCACAGGCCTTTGCAAATCTCCAGACCCGTGAACTGCCCATTTGGCATACCTTTTGCCTACTTCCCATGTTATCTTTGTCTTTCTATTCAATATAGGAAACTGGTTTATGGAGGGAGGAGAGCAGAATTTTGTGGATGACCTGCTATTGTTCTATATTTTCAGCAGTACTGGAATAAATACTCATATATGATTCAACTCTGTCTCTGCTTAATTGGCACAAGTAGTGACAGGCAGCATGGACCCATTGATTGTCCGGTTACATACAGATTCAGATTTTTATGAAATCTATTATGAAAATTATAGGGTGACCAGAGACCCAAGAAGTTTAACGACTAAAGAGATAGGACAAAGGCTCATACACTACAGAAAAGCAGAGACACTATTTTTCTGTAAGAAAAGTGACAAATACAAAGTAATATTGTGAACTGTAGAAGAATAAGTCTGCCTGCACACTCCAGCTCAGAAATAACAAAGGAAGAAAATGAGGCAGAATAGCCACTATTGAGATAGTGCTAGATTTTAAATAGCCTTGAATCCTTCACTTTTTAGCATATCACTTAACTTTTCGGAATCTCCATTCTTAAGTTTGTAATGTGGAGTTAATAAAGTCTGCCCAATGGCCACACAGTGTTTATGCTAGGATGAAAGGATTTTGCTAGCTATGAAGTACCAAAGCTATGTAAGTTGTTTTCATGCTTTCATCTGCAGACCAGGGAGATTTGGGGGAGTTATCAACACTGGGAAATGTTAGGTGTGACCGAGAGGGTGTTATTGGCCTTTGCAGCCTGTTCAATTTGTTGACCCAGAAAATCAGTATCCCTTTGAATTCTCACAAATAACCTATTCTTACAAAAATGCTAGTAAATCATGTGGGCTTTGTTGAAGATTCTTGATTTGAAGATGGAGGTGAACCATCCAGCTCATATCAGTCTAACAAACACCCATGCAGCATTTCTGCCCCCAAGTCCTGTCTCTTCACTCATGGCTGGTCCTTCCTTTTCTCCCCTTATTGATCACTCTTCCTGAGTTTTCCTCTGGCTCTATTTCTGTCCTCCCCTCCTCGTGTCATGTAGAACAATTCATCTTTCTCAGCAACAGCCCTCAGGATTGTAAATTGAATCTCTTCAAGATGCTCAGAGCAACACATTTTTTTCCCTTGTCAATGCAATGTATTCTCTTTAGAAAGAGATTGGAGCAAAAACTAAGAGCTAATAAAAAAAAATTTTAACAACCTTTTACATAGAAAATAAGACACCAGAAGAAATTTTAGTACTTTACTGAAATGTTACTCAAGCAATTACTTTATTAAACAATTCATTCCTGGTGTTCAAAGTATGAATAAAATGAGTCAAGTAACTCAAAGGCATTGGAAGGAAAACCCTTACAAGGTGAGACTTGACTATTTGAAACAAAGAATTGTGAATCTAATGATTTCAATTTTTTTTATGAATGCATATTCTGTGAGGAAGAAGGATGTACATAGGTAAAAAAGTAAATGAACAATATATGTGAAATTTCCAGGATTTTTCAAGATAAATATAAGAGGTATCAAAAAGCAGTACCTAATTATTTGCCAAAAATTGGTTTAATTGTTTAATCAATAACAACCACAAGTTAGAAGTAAGAAGAGATTGCTATGGTTGGTTTCATTTGGGAAGCTCCATGAAAGAGGTACGCCTAAACAGTGCATTAATAATCATGGGTGAAAATCAGGGAGATGTTTCTGTTAGGAAGCCTGATGTGTATGAGAGAAATCACAGACACAGAGAAAGCCTGGGGCCAGGAAAATGTGAGGAGAGCATTCTAAGTGTAGGACTCATCTGAGCAGATATGAGAGCTAGGACAAAGTCCTGACCTGGAGAATTGTGAATGTCAGGCTAAAGCTTCTCCTATAGGGAACTCAGTCCTCACACAGTGGAGTGACAGAATGACAGAATGATTGATGGCATATGAAGTAGAAAAAAATAAAAGAAAAATCTGTAAGATTTGGCAATTGATTAGATGTGAAGTTAGGGAAATAAAGTAATGAAGGTGTCAAAATTAAAAGTAACAGTATCATGGTCAAAAACAGAGGTGTAGTAAAGGGATCAAAATTGGAAATAAATAAATAAATAAATAAATAAATAAATAAAGGTAATTAATGAGATGCTGGCTTGTATACAGAAAAAAAAAATTTGAAATGTGAGAAAGAAAAGTCAGGGAAAAATTATAAAATATGTTAGGGCCTAAGGATATATAACATACCTTTTCAGCCTCTCCCTTTCCAAATGAATCATCCAGAGATTTTCTGCCAGAAAGCCCATTAGTTTCTGAAGGACCCACACCAGCCTGAGAAAGAGACTCTGTTCGGTCTTCGCAAAGCCCAGGTGTTACATGGCTCATGGCTTTGATTCTAGGTCAGGACTTGTAGAAACTGGGCTGTGGTCCCTGCCGTCACGGGTCTTGTGGGATTGGATGAAGTCGAGGTGATAGCACTTCCCAGTCCAGCTCCTTGGGAAGCTTCTTCCCGTGAATATGCCAAAGGCTCTGCAAACACAGCAAGCCACAAAGGGCCATGACAGAAAGAGATCACCTGGCAGATCAAAGTGCTGAAGCCCAGACCTCCAAGCCTTTCGCCTAAATTCTGATGTTGGGGAGAAAGGAACAAGTCCCTGCCAGAGTCACTCATGCTCAGAGTTTCACATTTTCTCACTGAAATGAGTCCAGATGCTTTGCTTGGACTGCAGCATTTTGGTGAAGCTTCTGGGCTGCAGTCCCATAAAATGCTTGGAATCTGAATGCAGCCAATGGCCATCTTAGCTTCTAAGAATGCTCTCACTTTGATTCATGTCTGGAAGAGCCACTTGACTATTGCTGTCTCTTTCCAGTGGAAACAGAGGGACATACCCACTTGGTCACCTAAATTGTGCTGCCCTAAATCATCATGTCCTCATATGCAACCACTTTGGCAAGCAAACCACAAGGACAGTATCCCAGCTACTTCAAACATTAATATTTTAATGAGAAAAACTAATCAAAGTGTAAATAAACCTAATCTTTTTCATTACGTGTCTAGTCTATGAGGAGAATAGCTACTGCTTAATGGAGCAATTGTGGTTGTTTTAATCATTAAAGTGAGCCATTTAATGAGACTGCTTTGTAACAAACCACCACTGGATATTTTACACTTGATATTCACTTTCAAAACTAGTTATGATCTCTAAACTGATCTTGCTTTTTCCTCTTCCTGTTTCAAGTTAATTGTTGTCTAGGAGGATACAGAATGCCCTTAGAATTTTGTCTTTAATGTATGAAAGGCAAGTGACAACAAACATTATCTTTAATGAATTATTTCTACTGTTAGAACTTTAATACTATGTTTCCTTCCAAATGTTCTATGTTCTGAAGTCGTAATTAAGTAAAAGATTCCAACTATGGTTAATCATATCAGTCTCCTTCTACTCTTTATTTTTCTACAATAATTTTTTCAAGATGAATCCACTTTAATAAGTTAAGGAAAATCATTTTATAGAGGGCAAAGATGAAAGGTGATGATAAATTTCACAAAGAATGTAAAGAAACTCACTGACAAGATTACTTGTTAGTCTGTACAGCATAAAAACAAACCTCTGCTGTTGCAGCACAAATAGCACATACGTAAATAATAAGGCCACAAACTTGGCCTGAGGCATGATGCTGAGCATAGGAAAAGGGACTTTAAGTCTTCCCATTGCTCTATTACCAGTATTTGTTGGAATGAAAGACCAGCCTCACTCAGTTCAAAGAACACTTACTATCCTTGGCTAACCTGGGAGACTGATGAAAAAAAAGAGAGCTACCAGCTTGCAAACAAAAGTGAAATAATTTTATAAATCATTGTGTGTGATGTGATTTGGTTTAATTTGATAGAAGATTTTATACCTAATTATGGCCTAGCTGTTAAGAATGTAATTTTCACATTAAGCCTCTGCCAATTTACCTGTAGCTAAGAAGGTAAGCATGAAGACCTCAGGGAATGTCTTATCTTTCCATCCACTAGGTCTTATTTTCAGATGATGTCTTATTTTCGGGGAAACACGGTGTTTACCTTTATATTCAGAGTAATACAGTATTATTGTATGCAGCATATAATGTAGTACCGTACTTCTCAGAGTTTTGTATATATCCTACCTAATAAAAGAGTAATATACAAATTGACCATCACTCCAACACATAAGATGCTGCTCCCATGTGGACACAAGATGGTCAGCAAGGGAGGGCAGTTAGGGGCAATCACGCTGGCAGGGGAGCAGTTAGGCATCGATCAGGCTGACAAGGAAGTGGTTAGAGGGTGATCAGGCTGACAGGCAGAAGTGGTTTAGGGGCAATCAGGAAGGCAGGCAGGCGAGCAGTTGGGAGCCAGTAATTCTGGATTGTGAGAGGGATGTCTGACTTCCTTGTTTAGGCCTGATCCCGGTAGGATTGGAGAGGGGTCCCAGATTGGAGAGGGTGCAGGCTGGGCTGAGGGACACACACCCCCATGCACGAATTTTGTGCACTGGGCCTCTAATTCATTATAAACCATGATTATAAATGAATCCCCTCTTAGTTTATTAGTATTATTATCAATGATAATTTATGAAGCCAAACTTTTCCAAAGAAAGTCACTCCTTGGTTGTAAAAAGAACCCATTTGGAAGGTGAATTAAATGCTTATTTCCACTAAGATATGATTCTAAGTAAGTAATACAGTTTAGTGAGTGATGGTTACACTAATTCTTAAGAGGAAAACTGAACTATATGAATCCCCCTGATATTTTCAAATGTCTGAAAAAACAAAAAGAGGTTTCTATTTACTAGAAGATTAGGTCAGCGCTGTTTAACAAAAATAGAACAAGATTAAAATTTTTTAAACTGGCCGAAACTGGTTTGGCTCAGTGGTAGAGTTTTGGTCTGCAGACTGAAAGGTCCCAGGTTTGATTCCGGTAGGGGATGTGCAGGAGGCAGCTGATTGATGTATCTCTCTCATTGATGTTTCTAGCTCTCTATCCCTCTTCCTTTTTCTCTGTGGAAAATCAATAAAATATATATATATATATATATATATATATATATTTGACTTTTTACAGTGAGGAAGAGAGAGGGATAGAGAGTTAGACACATCGATGAGGGAGAATCATCGATCAGCTGTCTCTTGCACACCCCCTACTGGGGATGTGCCCGCAACCAATGTACATGCCCTTGACTGGAATTGAACCTGGGACCTTTCAGTCCGCAGACCGATGCTCTATCCACTGAGCCAAACCGGTCTCGGCAATAAAAATATATTTAAAAAAAATTTAAACTGTATGTAATTTTAAATTTTCTAGTTGCCACATTTTTAGAGTAAAATTAATTTAATAATGTTTTATTTAACTCATTATACCCAAATTATTATCATTTCAGCATACCATCAATTTTAAATTATTGATATGTTTTATATTCAAAATCTGGTATGTATTTTATACATCTCATTTTGGATCTGCCATATTTAAGGTGCCCATTAGCCACATGATGGCTACCATATTCAACAAATTAACTACAGATTAACCAACCTTCTCTCAATATTAGACATAAACAATTGCTACAAATATTGATATATCTTTAAAAATTATTACAGAAAAAATAGAGAGTAGATTGAAGGAGATATGATTAAATATAGTTGAAATATTTTATTTAATTGCTACTTTAGAATATAGCAACATCTGGAAAGAAAATATAGTACTAAAGTTATAATAATATAAGTAATTCCTTGAGGCCCTAGCTGGTTTGGCTCAGTGGATAGAGCAGTGGTTCTCACCCTTTCTAATGCCACGACCCTTTAATACAGTCCCTCATGTTATGGTGACCCCCAACCATAAAATAATTTTTACATATATTTTATTGATTTTTTACAGAAAGGAAGGGAAAGGGATAAAGAGCCAGAAACATCAATGAGAGAGAAACATTGATCAGCTGCCTCCTACACACCTCCCACCAGGGATGTGCCCACAACCAAGGTACATGGCCTTGACCGGAATCAAACCTGGGACCTTTCAGTCTGCAGGCCGACACTCTATCCACTGGGCCAAACCGGTTTCGGCCATAAAATTATTTTTGTTGCCACTTCATAACTGTAATTTTGCTACTGTTAATGAATTGTAATGTAAATATCTGTGTTTTCTGATCGTCTTAGACAACCCTGCTAGCAGTTCTCAACCTGTGGGTCGAGAAAGATTCATTAACAGTAGCAAAATTACAGTTATAAAATAGCAACAAAAACCATTTTACAGTTGGGGGTCACCACAATATGAGGAACTGTATTAAAACGTTGCGGCATTAGAAAGGTTGAGAACCACTGGGATAAAGTGTCAGCCTCCAGGCTGAAGGTTCCTGGGTTTAATTCTGGTCAAGGGCACATGTTCTGGTTGTGAGCTTAATCCCAAGTGTGGGACATGTAGTAGGCAGCTGATCAATGATTCTCTCTCATCATTGATGTTTCTATCTTTCTCTCCTCCCTTCCTCTCTGAAATCAGCAAAAAATATATTCTTTTAAAAAATAAATAATTCATTGAAGATAAAGTTTGTTGTCACTTGTCTTTCATACAAAGATAGATAAAACTAAGGGAAGCATCTTATCAGAATGATTTTTATACAATATTTTTTAAAGTTTCAATTTGATTATTTTTAAAGATAACTACAATTTAGTAGGAAATAATTTCCCAAACTGTAAATATCAGCAGATCCGTCTGATGCGTGTCTTAAGATACATTCTTGAGAAGAGCTAGATATCATTGTATCTACATGGAAAGAATTAAAAATCATGATAAAAATGAAGTAATCTATAATAATGAAAGCAACTTCCAGACACCCAAAGAGGTAGGGGCCAAGGCAGAGAAAGGCATCTGCTGCAGTGGTGGGGGCTGAGCCCCTTGCATGAACTTTGTGCATCAGGCCTCTACTAAATGAATAAAATTTAATCTTGAGAATAATGTCTGTGTCAGATGGCCCCTCATTTGTTTGTTAGCATGTTAATAACATAGAAGGGCTCATTTCCCAGCCTCCACCAAGTAGAGCAGCTATCTAATGGACAACTTTTCAGTCACTGGAGCAGAGAAGGGGCATTTTTACTCCATCTGGTTTATCATGTCTTTCCTTGAGGGCATAGTTTAGTGGGTGATACAGACTGTTTGGAACCAAAGATGCAGCCCCTGTCAGATTGACTCGGCTCTCACTCATTCTCCCATCTGTTTTCTATAGAAAGCTTTTCAGAAATTCTGAGAGCTTGTTCTGAATCCACTACTCATGTTATTAAAGGTCTTATGTTGATTGTAGTATGAGCAAAGAGTGCTTGGGTTTCTCTGGATACTTGAATATATTTCAAGTTCTTGTGTTTCTGGAGATCACTGGATCTAAAAGAAAAATCCAACTATGTGACACAGTGATATTCCAGAGAACAACTGAACAAAGAAAATAATTGCTTTGGGCTACACAAAGAAACAAATCCTCTGCTTAAATATAATTCTCTGCTTTATACTTGCACCCTCCTCTCCCTTCCTTGAGGCTGAGATGATGTCCTTGTTTCTTATTTCATTAAAAAAGAAAAGAAAAGAAAAGCTGAGAAGTTTGACAAGCACCCACCACCTCAACTGCACACCCATAGGTCTCTGCCTGCAGTACACCCTGCCTTTTCTCACGAGGCAGCTGCTCCATTGGTGCCCATCCAGCCTTTCTCATCTGCTCAAAGACATCATTTCAGGGAACCTCCCCTTCTCTCCCTGCATTCATATTTTCCTGTTTCTCCTGCACCATTTCCTTCAATATACAAATATGCAAATATTTTCCCATTAAATTTGTTTTTACCCAATCCCCTCACTACCAACTCTTTATCTGTCCCTTTTGGAGCAAAAGTTCTCCACACTTTTCTATATTCAGTCTCAAATTCTTCTCCTCCCATATCCTTAAACTCACACCCATTATATTTTGCCTTCACTAAAACTAACTTTGTCAAGGTCCCCATCATGCCAGTCTAATGGTAAATTCACTTCTTCACCCTATTTGCCTAATTAGTAATATTAATCCACAGTTGAACTTTCCCTTCTTTCTAACATATTTTCTTCTTGTGATATTTCAGACACCACACACCCCTGGGGTCTTCCAATGCCTGGCCTTTCTTTCCCAGTCTCTTTTAACTGTTTCCATATTTTCCCATTACCCCAATATTGGAGATCCCAGGGGCTCAGTCTTTGAAAATCTTCACTTCTCAATCTGCACTCATTCACCTGATACTCTCTAATCCCATAGTTTTAAGAACAAATGATATGCTTTATCTTCCAAATGTCTATCTTAATCTCCCTCTCTGAAAGCGGCTACTCATCATCTTTACCCACCCTAACTTCCTTTCTGCTCCTCCCTCACACCAGGCATATTTTCAGCATAGGGACTTTGCAGATGCTGACCCCACTGCCCAGGACACACTTTCCCATATGGTTCTAGTTCTTTGTTCCCTTTTGCTGAAATGTCATCGTATCTATGAGTTCTTTGTTAATGTGCCACTTAGAATTATAACTCCATCCAATCCCACATTTTCGCATGCCTACCTTCATTTTTCCATATCCCTTATAGAACAGATTCATATTATTTAGTTTGTTTACATTCTATTTCTTATCTGACTTCACTGTGATGTAAACTAAATAAAAACAGAGATTTTTGTGTGCTCACTGATTTATCTCCAACACCTTAAATAGTTTATTGTTTAAAGTATATTCCCAATAATTATATGTTGAATGAATAATTATATGAATGGACACTAAAAGCAATGTATAAATGTACCAATTTTGCTATAACATTAGTAGGTCAGAATACAGGTTTGATCCAGAGTTGAGGTGTATCTCTGATTGATGTTTCTCTCTCATATGATGTTTCTCTCTCTTCCTTTCTCTCTCTCTCTAAAAAATCAATAAACATATCCTCAGGTGAGGAGAAAAGGAAGAAAGAAGAAGAAAGAAAGAAAGAAAGAAAAGAAAGAAAGAAAGAAAGAAAGAAAGAAAGAAAGAAAGGAAGAAGGAAAGGAAGGAGGAAGGAAGGAAGGAAGGAAGGAAGGAGAAGAAGGAAGGGAGAGAGAAGAGAAGAGAGGAGAAGAAGAGAGAGGATAAGAAGAAGAGAAAGAAAAAAAGAAAGAAAGAAAGAAAGACAGCAAGAAAAAAGAAGAACGACAGAAAGAAAAGAAGGAAGGGAGAAGGGATTTTAGGAGAATATTGAGGAAGGCTAGAAGAAACTCAATCAGGACGTAAGTGCCGAAGTCCGAGAGGAAGGCCTTTATTCCCTCTTTCCCCTTTCATTTGGAAAATAAAAGGGTGAGTTTTTAGTTTGTGGATGGTAATTCTTATCCATGCCTTAGGCATCATATACCCATCTTTTGAACCACACCCATAGGCCCTACTCCTAGTAATCATTCTCAGTTTGATTGACAGATTTAATTTTCACACTCACATGTACTTCCAGAAAGCTTAATTGATGAGCTAGTCTTAAATGCCCTGAGGGATTCTTTAGGAGGATTATTAGGATTACATGCAAAATTAGATTTATAGAGGTAGAGAGTACTACTGACATTCTGTTTGACAAAATCAAGGATTGAGTAACATTAGTTGTGAAATATAAGTCATTTTTTTTATTATTTTTTGCATACATATTTATTTGGAAGCAAAGGTATTATGGTATTACCACATTACTTTGATCGGAGAAAGATTTTCAACATGATTGCAAAACATAAAATGGCAAAAGAGAATATGACTTTTGTGCAAGAAATTTGTTTAAATTTCTTCCAGTGCAACTAGGTATTTGTTATTCTTTTTTTAAAAAAATTGAGTTTAGAGATAGGATGGAAGAGAGAAAGAAAGAGCTAACACCCATGTGAGAGAGAAACATCCACCAGTTACCTCCTGAACACACCCCAACTAGAAATTGAACCCACAACCTGGGTATGTGCCCTGACTGGGAATTAAACCTACCATCTTCTAGCGCAGTGTTTCCCAACCTTCTCTCATGATGAGAATCACCTGGTGGAGTTGTTAAAACACAGATTCCTGAACCCCAACTAAGAAGTGCTAAACTAGAATTTTTGAGAACATATAGGTAAAATTGCATACCTAACTTAGTGTTCTGTATATAAAATCTGTCTTAGAGCACTAGTTAAGTATACAATTTTACCTATATGTTCCCAAAAATTCTAGTTTAGCACTTCTTAATTGGGATTCAGGAATCTGTGTTTTAACAACTCCACCAGGTGATTCTCATCATGAGAGAAGGTTGGGAAACACTGTTCTAGTGCACAGGATGATGCCCTAAACTAGGGGTGTCGAACTCAATCAGAAAAGGGGCCAAAATCTAAAATCCAGCCTAAATCGCGGGCCGAATGGTTTACTGAACAGTCATAAACTGTCATTGTGATGGAAACGCAGCGGAGTGCAGTGATGACAGCGCGGTGCGGGCCACATTGCAAGGCCTGGCGGGACGGATTTGGCCCGCGGGCCTTGTGTTTGACACATGTGCCCTAAACAAAGGAGCCCAAACCAGATGGGCTCGATAAGGACATTATGTAACAAAAAGAATATGTCTTTGTGTCTGGCTGGTGTGGCTCAGTGATTGAGTGCTGACCTATGAACCAGGAGGTCACGGTTCTATTCTTGGTCAGGGCACATGCCAGGGTTTCAGGCTGGATCCCCAGTAAGGGGTGTGCAGGAGGCAGCTGATCAATGATTTTCTCTCATCATTGATATGTCTATCACTTTCTCCCTCTACCTTCCTCTCTGAAAACAATATATTTAAAAAAAAGAAGAAGAAGAATATTGCTTTGTGATGCCATGGGCTTTAATTTAATTCTCAAATAGTTTGAGCTCTTGATCCCCCATAAGATCACACTGGATGTAAACTCAAGGGAATGGCATAAGATCTGGTGCCCTAAAGGAAGTTCAAATGTAACTGGATTGTTTGGAGAGTAGTAAACTATATATTCAACACATAGTATCGACATTTCTCAGGGCTACCTCAGCATCTCTCTCGGAAATGCCCATCTTTACACTCCTCAGGCCTCTGTGATGCTTCTCCTTTCTCCCCCAAAGAACAATGGACATATACCAGTCCTCCTGCTTATGAAGCTTGCCCCAGAGTAGAGCTGTGCTTTTAAAGCACTAGCTCTTGTCACAGAACCTGGCTCATCATAGGTACTCAGCAAATGCTTGGAGGAAGGGGCTCTCAACCTGTCTATGACTGAAATCCACAGCAATGCATTGATATTTTCTAATGTATACTGTTTAATTTCTTATAAATATTGGTCAAGACCACTAAATTGATTTAAACTTACTAAGTCTTCTTTTAAATTATAGAACTTACCCACCTGCTAATTATCTTAGTTATGAAAATTACACACCTGCTAATTCTCTTATTAAGATCAGTATGGTAGAAAAACAGCCTTTCACAAAAGGCAAACACAGGTTTCCTTGGCATCTGTTATGCCTATTGCTAGTAAGTAAGAATTATTACTACCCCATATGGTCCTCCTAAGAATGCTTAATGGGGAAAAAACCTGAGCATTTCTAAACTAAAAAGAAAATAAACACTAGAGATTGAGAGTTATAGTTATAGAAGTTCTACTAATACATAGTCACAAACTCAAACAGACAACCAAAATGAGGAAACAAAGAACAACCCCCAAATAAAAAAACTAGTGAATTCTCCAGAAGAAGAGATAAATGAATCAGAGATAAGAAATTTATCTGAAACAGAGTTTAGAATGATGATGAAAAAAATGCTCAACAATATGCAAAAAATATATAGTAACTATGAAAAAAAACAGTTTAATATTAAGAATAACATAATACAAATAAAGAACACATTGAAAGGAATACTAGGAAGATTAAAAGAAACTGAGGATTGAATCAGTGAATTAGAAAAGAGTTGAAAATATCACTCAATAAGAGAACCAAAAAGAAAAAATAAATAATTAAAAAACAAGAGGACAGCTTAAGGGCAGTGTGGGACAATGTGAAAAGTAACAATATTAGAATAGCAGGTGTACCAGAAGATGCAGAAAGGGAGAAAGGAATAGAAAAGGTGTTGAAGAAATAATGGTAGAAAACTTCCTAACCTGATAAAGGAAAAAGTCACACAAGTTCAGGAGGCACAGAGAACCCCAAACAAGAAGAACCCAAACAGACCAAGTACAGACACATCAAATTAAAATGCCAAAAATTAAAGTCAGAGAAAATTGTAAAGGCAACAAGAGAAAACTACTACCTATAAAGGAGTTCCCATAAGGCATAGGGTAGCTGAATGGATACAAAAATATGACCCAACTATATGCTGTCTAGAAGAGAACCACCTCAAAATAAAATACATACACAGGATGAAAGTGAAGGGATAGGAAAAAAAAAATCCATTTCAATAGAAAAGAAATAAAAACTGAGTTAATAATATTCATATCCAAGAAAATAGACTTTTAAATGAAAGCCATCACAAGAGACAACAAAGGTCATTACATAGTACTAATAAGATCGATCCAACAAGAGGATATTATCCCTGGTAAAGATTTATGCACCCAATATTATGTATATATATTTCTAGAGGATGTTAATGGAGAGATTGACAACAATTCACTCATAATATGGACTTTAAAATTCCTCTGACTTCCCTGGATAGATCTTCTAGACAAAAACTTAACAAGGAAACAGAGACTCTAAAGGACACACTGGATCATATGGATTCAATAGATATTGATATAACATTTCACCCAAACACAGCAGAATATACATTATTCTCAAATACACATGGGTCATTCTCAAAGAGAGACCACATGTTAAGACAAAACAAATCTATACAAATTCAAGAAGATTGAAATCATATCAACTATCTTCTCAGATCACAGTGGAAAAAATTAGAAATCAACTACAGTAAAAATGCCCCAAAACATTCAAATACATGGAGGCTAAATAGCATGTTATTAAACAATGAATGGGTTACCAATGAGATAAAGAAAGAAATAAAAAAACTTCCTGAAAACAAATGAAAATGAAAACGCAACAACCCAAATCTCGGAGACACAGCAAAAGCAAATCTGAGAGGGAAGTTCAAAGCACTACAGGCATACCTAAAAAAAAAAGAAGAAGAGAAAGAAAAAAAAATCAGCAATAAACTATTTAACCCTACAACTTAAAGAACTACCCTGTTTCCCCAAAAATAAGATGACAGTGTCTTATATTAATTTTTGCTCCCAAAGATGTGCTAGATCTTACTTTCAGGGGATGTTTAATTTTCCATGCACTAGGTCTTATTTTCATAGGATGCCCAGGGTGAGTAGAAGGAAGGAAATATAAAGTCAGCGCAGAAATAAATAACATAGAAACTAAAAAATATACCAAAAAAATCAATGAAACCAAGATCTGGTTCTTTGAAAGGATAAACAAAATTGATAAGCCATTAGCTAGTCTCATCAAGAAACAATGAGAGGACCTAAATAAATAAAATCACAAATGAAAGTGGAAAAGTAACCATGGACAATACAAGTGATTGTTAGAAAATACTGTGAATAACTTGATGCCAACAAGCTGAACAATGTAGATGAAATAGACAAATTCTTAGAAAAATATAATCTCCAAAGACTGAATCAGGAAGAATCAGGAAACCTGAATAGGCCAGAAACAACCAATGAAATAGAAGCAGTAATCAAAAAGCTCCCAGTAAATAAAACCCCAGGTTCAGACAGTTTCACAGAGGAGTTCCTCCAAACATTCACAGAAGAACTAAGACCTATACTCCTCAAACTATTTCAGAAAATTCAAGAGAAAGGAACACTTTCAAACTCTTTTTTTGAGGCCAGCATTATCCTAATTCCAAAACCAGATAAAGACACTACAAAGAAAGAGAATTACAGGCCAATATCCCTAATGAACATAGATGCTAAAATCCTCAACAAAATATTAGCAAATTGCATCCAGCAATATATTTAAAAGGTCATACACTATGATCAAGTGGGATTTATTACAGAGATGCAAGGCTAATACAATATTTATAAATCAATAAACATGATACATCACATAAACAAATTGAAAGGCAAAAATCACATGGTCATATCAATAGACACAGAAAAAGCATTTGACAAAATCCAACACCCTTTCCTAATAGAAACTCTCAACAAGGTGGGAACAGAAGGATGATACCTCAATGTAATAAAAGCTATATATGATAAACCCACAGCAAACATCATACTCAATGGGCAAAAACTAAAACCATTCCCTCTAAGAACAGGAACAAGACAGGGATGCCCACTCTCACCACTCCTGTTTGACATAGTACTGGAAGTACTAGCCATTGCAATTAGACAGGAAGAAGAAATAAAAGGCATCCAAATTGAAAAAGAAGTAAAATTGTCCTTATTTACAGATGACATGATATTGTATATAAAAAACCCAAAAGATTCCATCAAAAAACTAATAGATTTAATAAATGAATTTGGCAATGTATTGATAGCAGGATACAAATTAATGCCAAGTGAACTCACAGAAACAGAGACTAAAAAGGCAATCCCATTTGCCATCACACCAAAAAAATTAAGATACCTAGGAATAAACTTAACTAAGGAGGTAAAAGACCTATACACAGAAAACTACATGACACTGAAGAAAGAGATAGAGAAAGATGTAAACAGATGTAAGAACATACCATGTTCATGGATTGGTAGAATCAACATCAATAAAATATACATACTTCCCAAAGCAATTTATAGGTTCAATGCACTCCCCATTAAAATACCAATGGCATATTTCACTGACCTACAAAGAACTCTCCAAAAATTCATTTGAAATAAAAAAAAGACCCAAATAGCTACAGCAATTCCGAGAAAAAAGAATAAAATTGGAGGGATCTCAATACCAGATTTCAAGCTGTATTACAAAACGACTATTCTCAAAACTGACTGGTACTAGCACAAGAACAGACATATAGATCAATGGAATAGAATAGAGAATCCAGATATCAACCCAAATCACTATGCTCAATTAATATATTTATTTTTTTAATTAAATTATTATCTTTGTACATATACCATTGTCCTCCTTCCCATCTATGCCCTCCCCAGTGTTTTGTTTCCATTGGTTGTACTTATATGCATGTATACAAGTCCTTCGGTTGATCTCTTATCTTCCCCAGATCTCCCTACCCATCCTGCTGTAATTTGACAGTCTGCTTGTTTCTTTACTGTCTCTATATCTATCTTTTGGTTCTTCAGTTTATAATGTTCTTTATCATCCATAAATGAGTGAGGTCATGTGGTGTTTCTCTTTCTTTGACTGGCTTACTTCACTCAGCATGATGTTCCATCCAGGTTGCTGCAAATGATGAGAATTTCTTCTTTTTTATGGCAGCATAATATTCCATTGTGTAGATGTACCATAGTTTTTTGATTCAATCATCTGCTGATGGGCACCCAGGCTGTTTCCAAATCCTAGCTATTGTAAATTGTGCTGCTATTAACATAGGGGTGCATATATCCTTTCTGATTGGTGTTTCTAGCTTCTTAGGATATATTCCTAAGAGTGGGATTACTGGGTCAAATGGGAGTTCCATTTTCAGTTTTTTGAGGAAACTCCACACTGTTCTCTACAGTTGTTGCACCAGTCTGCATTCCCACCAGCAGTGCACGAGGGTTCCTTCTTCTCCCCAACCTCGCCAACACTTGTCGTTTGTTGATTTGTTGATGTTGGCCATTCTGACAGGTGTGAGATGGTACCGCATTGTTGTTTTGACTTACATCTCTCAGATAATTAGTGACTTTGAGCATGTTTTCATGTGCCTCTATTTAGATCCATTGCCCATTTTTTAATTAAGTCATTTATCTTCCTTTTATTAAGTTGTATAAGCTGTCTGTAGATGTTAGAGATTAAAACTTTATCAGTGATAACATTTGCAAATATGTTCTCCCATACACTGGGCTTTCTTATTGTTTTGTTGATGGTTTCTTTTGCTGTAAAAAAGCTTTTTATTTTGATGTAGTCCCATTTGTTTATTTTCTCTTTAGCTTCTATTGCCCTAGGGGCAGTATCAGTGAAGAAGTTCTTTTGGCATATGTCTGAGATTTTGCTGCCTGTGGATGCTTCTATTAGGTCTAGTAATAATTAATGTAGTTTTGTAATACTTTTTTAAATCGAATTTATTTAAACAATACAACAAAATTTAATCAACAATATAGTTGCCATTGTTTTCTACTACTTGTGTTCAACGCTCAGGAAGCATTTTAATCCCTCTGTTGTAAAATTCTTGTGATTTTGATGCAAAAAAATTTGGTCAATGCATTTTTGAGGCATTTTTCATTATTAAATTTTTTTCCAAGAAGAAAGTTTTGCAAAGAATGAAACAAATGGTAATCGGAAGGGGCAATATCAGGAGAATATGCAGGTTGAGGGAGAACTTCCCATTCCAACTGGCGCTGTTTTTCAGCAGTGATTCTTGCAGTATGTGGTCGTGCGTTATCATGGTGAAGAATTACGCCCTTCCGATTAATCAGCGTGGGTTCTTTTTCTCTTAAAGCTTGGGCTAACCTTTCCAATTGGGCACTATACACTGCACTTGTAATGGTTTGGTTAGATGGTAAAAGTTCATAATGAAGAATTCCTTTAAAATTCCACCAAACACACAACATCACTTTTTTCGCATGCAAGTCAGGTTTTGGCGTGGGCTGCGGAGCCTCATTTTGGTCCAACCATTGAGGCCGCCTTTTCAAATTAACATACAGCACCCATTGTTCATCTCCGGTAACAATTTGCTCTAAAAACGGCAAACGGTTTTGACGAGAGAGGAGCGAACTGCAAATTGTGACTCTTTGATTATGGTTGTTGTCAGTCAACTCATGAGGAACCTATTTTCCAAACTTTTGGACTTTGCCAAGTGCACGCAATTGATTGGAAATTGTTTTTTGTGAACAATTTAAAGTTGTCGCAAGCTCTTGTTGGGTAATTTGAGGATTTTGCACCAAAAGAGCTTGAAGAGCTTCTTGATCAAAATTGGACACACGGCCTCGACCACTCTTGTCATCTAACGAAAAATTTCCCTCGCGAAATTTCTCAAACCAACGCTGGCATTTTCTGGCGCTAACTGCATCTTGACCAAGAGCACTACAGATGTTTTTTGCAGCCTCACTTGCTTTTCTTCCTAATTGGAACTCGTAAAGCATGCAGTGCCGAATATGCTCTTAATCCGCCATCTTCTTAGCCCTAGTTTTGCAACAAAAACCAAGCCAAACACAAACTTTTTCAAGCAAAACTTGTTAATTGCACTTCACACATTCTGTAGATACCACGTGTTTGAAGGTTATGTCAATACAAGTCAACGCCAAGCAAGATTTTAAACGAATGTTTAAAAACGACATTAATTATTACTAGACCCGATAGTATTTTTATGGTTTTCTGTCTTATGTTTGAGTCCTGTATCCATTTTGAGTTTATTTTTGCGTATAGTGTAAGTTGGTCATCTACTTTCATTCTTTTGCATGAATCTGTCCAATTTTCCCAACACCATTTGTTGAAGAGACTGTCTTGACTCCATTGTATGTTCTTGCCTACTTTGTCAAATATTAATTGAGCATAGTGATTTGGGTTGATATCTGGATTCTCTATCCTATTCCATTGATCTATATGCCTGTTCTTGTGCCAGTACCAGGCTGTTTTGAGAACAGTGGATTTGTAATACAGCTTGAAATCTGGAATTGAGATCCCTCCTACTTTACTCTTTTTTCTCAGGATTGCTGTGGCTATTCGGAGTCTTTTATTGTTTATCTCCAAATGAACTTTTGGAAAGTTCTTTGTAGGTCAGTGAAATATGCCATTGGTATTTTAATGGGGAGTGCATTGAACCTATAATTGCTTTGGGAAGTATGGATATTTTAATGATGTTGATTCTACCAATCCATGAACATGGTATGTTCTTCCATCTGTTTACATCTTTCTCTATTACTTTTTTCAGTGTTGTGTAGTTTTCCGAGTATAAGTCTTTTACCTCCTTAGTTAAGTTTATTCCTAGGTATCTTAATTTTTTTGGTGTGATGGCAAATGGGATTGCCTTATTAGTCTCGGTTTCTGCAAGTTCACTATTGGTGTATAGAAATGCCATAGATTTCTTGGCATTAATTTGTATCCTGCTACATTGCCAAATTCA